>NC_064633.1:441407033-442047783 GCF_023864275.1 Schistocerca cancellata
CCGGTTCAAACCCGCGCCCAGCAATCGCGGCTTAGGTTTTCCGTAATTTCCCTGAATCGCTTCAACCAAATGTCGGAATGGTCCCTTTGAAAGGGCATGGCCGATTTCCTTCCCCCAACCTTCCCTAAGCCGATAGGACTGATGACCTCGCTGTCTGGGACCCTCCCACAAATCACCGAACCAACCAAAAATGGCATTCCACAAAACTTTAAGCAGCTAGAGGTAGCAGCAACATCCTTCACTGAAATTTATAGATTTATAAAAATTAAAATAATAATAATAATTTCTTGTGGTGTTGGTGGAATTTCAAATTGAATTCTGAAAAGTTGTTCCATCTCAATAAGTAAAGTCTTTAGTTGTATATTCAATGTCTCACAGATAAATGGAATTTTTCCAGATTGGTTAAAATATGTAATTGTTAAGCCTCTTCATTAGAATGGTAATAAGAGAGATTTAAACAATTAACATCAAATTTCTTTACTAACACCTTTTTCCAAAATATTCGAAAAAGTAATGTACTCAAGAGCAGTCCCCCTCTTAAGACGAAACTGTTTTCTTAGCATATCACAGTTTGGATCCCACAAGGGTTGCTCGACTGGGGATTCTATTGATACATTCATTCATCAAATAGTAAAAGAGTTAAATAATAAAATATCGCCAGTTGTTATTCTTTGTGTTCTTTCCAGGGCGTTAACTCAAGTGTTATGGAATTGACAGCTTTACTCACAACCAGTTTGAATCATACTTAACAAACAGAATGGAAAAAGGTTTTACAGAATAATTCAAGCAATGTAGTAAGGGTGGAAAATTTTAGTGACCTGGGAGGGGGGTAGGGGGGGCGGGGGAGGGGGAAAAACACAAATGGACTCCCAGAGGCTCCAATTTTGGGTCCACTCCTATTCCTTCCACTTAGCATTTAACAGGCAGAATTGGTACTTTTTGTAGATGTGTTATAATAAATAACACAAGAGAGAAAGCCGCAAAAGAGATGGTAAGTGATATTTTCGAAAGATTATAAAGTGGTCCCAGAAAATGGACCTTCTATAAATTTTGAAAAAACACACTCTATTCAGTTCATTACAACAAATAGTGGCCGACCGAGGTGACCGAGCGGTTCTAGGCGCTACAGTCTGGAACCGCACGACCGCTACGGTCGCAGGTTCGAATCCTGCCTCGGGCATGGATGTGTGTGATGGCCTTAGGTTAGTTAGATTTAAGTAGTTCTAAGTTCTAGGGGACTGATGACCACAGCAGTTGAGTCCCATGGTGCTCAGAGCCATTTGAACCATTTTTTGAACAAATGGTGTTGTACCAAAAATTAACGTGGAACATGAGTGGGAGTCAGTATATAGGGTAGAATGCTCCAAATTTTTGGGTGTACTTACTGATGAAAACTTAAACAGGGAGAGGCGTATTACTGGGTTTTTTCAAACAATCTACTTCATCTACATTTGTTCTTATAATTGCAAATCTTGGAAACAAGTGAATCAACCTTCTTACATATTTTGCGTATTTCCACTCAGTAATATCTCATGGAATAATTTCCTACGATAACTCATCACTTAAAGTATCGATTGCACAAAAGCGAGCATAATATGTGATATTTACCCTTAGGCGTCATGGAGGTACCTCTTCGAGGAGCCGGACATTTTAACTGTGCAGCCACAATACATAAACAGAAGTCACTAATGAAATTCGTCATGAATAATCCTTCCAATGATGTTCATAACTACGACACTAGAGGGAAAAATGACCTTATTACCAATTGTTAATACCTTCAGTGGTTCAGATAGTAGTTCAATATGAAGTAAAAAAAATTTTTGATCATTTGCTCAAATAACATAAAGCGTCTGACATGTCGCGAAGCAAGTTTCAAATCTAATTTAAAATCATTTCTTCTGGGTACCTTCTTCTATTCCACTGACGAGCTTCTACTTAAAAATTGGTAGCCATTGGAAAAAGTGTAGTTGCGTGAGTAGGACTAAAAATAATAATGTGTTCATTAATGTTAACACTAATCATCCTGTAAAGTGACTCGTTCCAGATCGTTTCGATAGAAGAATAATTCAAATAATCTATGGAACATGTAACAGACTAACTAAAGTTTGACACCATTCGTCCTGCGAAACAGTGGCGAGTTAGGCAGCGGAGGTGGACAGCAATCAGCCAGCCTTAACTCCAAAATAGACCACAAAGGCTCAATAATGTGAATGTGGTGAGCAGGATAGATGTGACAGCTCATCGCCATGCTCACAAAACTTGTCCTGGATGACGTGAGCAGTTTGAACAGCGGCCCACAGGGTAACAGACGTTCTAACATGGAATGGACGTGATCAACCAAAATGGTCGCATAATCCTTGGCAGCAATGCATCTTTGCAGAGTAATCAAGGGGCCCATGGAATACCCCGATATGGCAACCTACATAATCACTCCTGGGACATAAGCTGGGCCAGAAGTCGGAAACAGTGTGGAACAAGACTCATCCGACGAAATTAATCTCTTCCAGAGCACCATAGTTCTGGTATTATGGTTTCGGTTTTACGTTTTAAGGGTAGTTGCATCATTAGTGAGTAGTTTGGAAACTCAGCTAGCCCTGTAATTCTCTGCTTTTGGAGCTCTCTTCGTGTTGCTTTGTTGTTGACTCGATTCGCGTGTATGACATTCAGTTCTGCAGAGACTTTTGCAGCAACCGTCCTTTTATTTTTCGTCACAATCTTCTTCAACGAACCGTCCATCATGATCACTCAACACACACTTACGTGTGGGTGGCGACTTAGCGGTTGATGTTCTTTCACTTATCCTGTTCGCAAAGTAAATCTGCGATCGGTGCCTCTTGGAACACCAAGCACTTCAGCTACCTTGGTGATGGAAACACCCACTGTGGGAGCACGCCGGCCGCTGTAGCCGAGCGGTTCTAAGCGCTGTTGACCTCATATGTTAAGCCCCATAGTGGTTAGAGCTATTTTATACTCGTCGAGATGAGCCAGTTGTAAGTAGGCTGTTTAGGTTTTTATATTGGCAACGCCACGTAGCGCTCTGTATGAAAATCACTGGCTGTGCTGTGTGCAGTCTGTGGCTGGTTTGCATTGTTGTCTGCCATTGTAGTGTTGGGCTGTTGGCTGTTAACAGCGCGTAGCGTTGCGCAGTTGGAGGTGAGCCGCCAGCAGTGGTGGAGGTGGGGAGAGAGATGGCGGAGTTTTGTAATTTGTAAGACTGGATGTCATGAACTAATATATATATTATGACTTTTGATGACTATTAAGGTAAATACATTGTTTGTTCTCTATAAAAGTCTTTCATTTGCTAACTATGCCTATC
This sequence comes from Schistocerca cancellata, assembly GCF_023864275.1. Classification (NCBI taxonomy): domain Eukaryota; kingdom Metazoa; phylum Arthropoda; class Insecta; order Orthoptera; family Acrididae; genus Schistocerca; species Schistocerca cancellata. The sequence continues at coordinate 441,410,353 of NC_064633.1, forward strand.
AGTAGTTAGTGGCTTCCGTAGTTTGAATCTTTTATTTAGCTGGAAGTAGTGGCGCTCGCTGTATTGCAGTAGTTCGAGTAACCAAGATTTTTGTGAGGTAAGTGATTTGTGAAAGGTATAGGTTAATGTTAGTCAGGGCCATTCTTTTGTAGGGATTTTTGAAAGTCAGATTGCATTGCGCTAAAAATATTGTGTGTCAGTTTAAGCATAGTCATGTATAATTTTTCTAAGGGGACGTTTCACAGTGTAAGATAGCACTTATCTGCACATATCTTTCAGTGCATGAATAAACTGTGATATAACTTCTGCCTCGTTATATTTGGCTCAGCCTGCCAGGGCTATCGAAAAATAACTGTTGTCACATTATTCCTGGCTTTGTCTGCCAAGATAAAATAGTATTTGTATTATACATGGCTTATCATGCAACGGCGAATAAATATAAATGATGTCGCATTATACAATGACTAAAATACACTCACCTAAGATAATACGAAAATCAGCACTAAATACTCTATGCCCTCCCCGTAGCGCACACTAAAGACAGAGCTGTCAGAATGACGCTATCGGCTGGTGCCTCTCACAATACAGTGCCCCTTGCTACTACACTGTACATCATCCCATCAGTTTTATAGGGGAAGCTGGCAACGTCCTATGACACAGAAGACGAGAACATGGGACTTCTTATATCTTTAGTGAAAACATCTGTCTCAGGGAACGATACTATGAAAGAAAATTCACCAAAAAACACCTGCAATTGTCTTTGCACAACGTCTTTCGGAGTTAATGATTCGAAACTATCTTGGATGGTGGAGTAGAGGAAATGTATGAATACATGATAAGGAATCCTCGTCCAAGTGTTGATAATACTATGCCATCTCCAGTGGAAATTTCAGTGTCCAGCAGCGGACGGTGTGACCGAGCGGTTCTAGGCGCTTCAGTCTGGAACCGCGCGACCGCTACGGTCGCAGGTTCGACTCCTGCCTCGGGCATGGATGTGTGTGACGTTCTTAGGTTAGTTAGGTTTAAGTAGTTCTAAGTTCTAGGGGACTGATGACCTCAGATGTTAAGTCCCATAGTGCTCAGAGCCATTTGAACCATTCAGTGTCCAGCAAACATTCGCAATATCCTAACAAGTAAGTCCAATTGCAACACTATCAAAAATTATCAAGTTGAACTACACTGCGATCCTTTCAATAACAGAATTCTACGCCCGTTCCAAACTGCAATTTTACCAAATCCCAAGAGCGAACGCCTACTGCTTAGCGACACGGTGTGTCCATCAGTATAGACAGTATACACCTCGATGCAAGGGACGTCGATTAAAAAACAATTTTCCACTGTGTTGCTGACTTGTTTCAACCGCATGCATAGAATTCAGAAAAAGGTCATTTATTTACATTTATACAGTCATTACATACAGCAGATTACTTGTTACTCTACAGCGGTCATTTTGAATCATTACAGTCGGTCCTGCATCTGCTTTTTTTAGTTCTCTTTTTGTCATTCTATTATATTTTCTTGGGGGAAAGTGTTTCCCTTTCTGTCTTATCTAACTGAACATCCTGTGATTTGTTTGTCCTATTTGCCGTCACTAGAACAATTTTGTATTTATTGTTCGCAGCAGACATGGTCCACACTTCAGTCGAGCCTCCTTATGCGCGATGTTTAAAGGTGCCTTATGGAGCCGTTTCACGAATGCCGCATTCGCATCTTCAACCAGGACTGCCTAACATGTCTGGAAGTGACTCATAACAGCAAATCAGCCACTATTTGAGAGGAACACAAACCACTGACTTTTGCCTTACGCAGAATCAAACGCGTATCTTATGCCGGCAAATTTGGAGTCCAGCGATATTTGATATTTTTGCCATACTGTGTACTCATCTGACAAAATTATGAATAACACGACTGAAAAGCAATTTGTCTATTAGACAGGCTTCGCTACTTGCTCCCTTATCACCCGATAGAGGCTATCCACGCAGCATTATCGCAATAACTGCTGTACGACTTCAGCACACACACACATCCAAACTGTAACTGTAGCGAACTGTTGACATTCACGAATGTGCGCGTCATCTAACGGACCTGCCTTTATACCAGATTTTGGCCCCTCCTCCCCAAAAGACTGCCCTTTTTTCAGTTTCTATACTCGGCCTAACTCTAATGGTGAAATGAGAATGTATTTTGTTGTGCTTTCTTCTAAACTATAAGGAAAAATCTGTGCAGAATAAAATTATTATTATTTCCATTTTATGGCCTTCATTGGACCATTCTAGCCAACTTTATACAAAGAATTTTTCAGTTTCCTTTCAGCCCAGTACTTCTTCATTCTCTCAGATATCATCGTTCTTTCTTCATCAGAAATCACCCTTCCTATTGTCTGTTTGTTGATTCTCGTTTGCAGTTTGGTTTGTTTGCCTGTGAGTTTCCTGATTTTGTCAGTTCTATTTCTTAGGTCTTCCAGAGTAATCTGTAGCTCATCCATATCTTCCTTGATTTCTGTAATTCACTTAATGTTGCACTTATTATTCGACAATTTTTCTATTATTCTCCTGATGATTGTGTTCTCTGGTGTTCTGATTAGATGTTCTAAAAAAATGGTTCAAATGGCTCTGAGCACAATGGGACTCAACTTCTGAGGTCATTAGTCCCCTAGAACTTAGAACTAGTCAAACCTAACTAACCTAAGGGCATCACAAACATCCAAGACCGTAGAGGTCTTGCGGTTCCAGACTGCAGCGCCTTTAACCGCACGGCCACTTCGGCCGGCAGATGTTCTAAAAATGAAATGCGATTCTTCCTGATTGTACTCATTACCGGTTCTATTTCCTTGTAGACTGTTTCATTTGTAGCTACTCTCCAGTGTCCCCCTTTCTGGTACGATTTGTTGATGCACGTTCTGATGATTCTTCTTTCTATTTTGAGTATTTTGTCTATTTGTGCAGTGTTAAATGTTTTGAAGATGGTTTCACTTTCGTATGTTACTTCTGGTTGAGTGGTTGTTTTGTAGTGTTTTAATTTTGTTGCTATTGACAGGCTCTTTTTGCTGTAGGCGTTCTCGGTGATATATTGTGCTCTAGTCAATTTGTTTATTCTGTTATGCCATGTTGGCTTTTCATTGAGGTTATATGTTATGATTTCTCCCTGATATTTAAATTTATGTACAATTTTGATTTCTTGGTTTCCTATGGCATCTTTGTTTATGAGTAGTGGGTCAGTTAAGATGATGACTGTTTTTTGAAAGGATATTCCAAGACCAATTTTCTGTGCTATTTCCGGTAGTGAGATAACTTGTTGTTTGGTTTCCTGAATACTCTTGGACAAGGGAGCAAGGTCATCAGCAAATCCTAGACAATTCAAACTTATGTTGTCTTTGGGTCTTCCAATTTGGATGTTCTTTGGGTTAGTATTGTACCATTCCCTCATTATGTATTCTAAAGCACAGTTGGACAGCAGGGGTGGCAAACAATCTCCTTGTCTGAAACCTGTTTTTATGATGAATAGCAGAGAGAGTTCCCCCTGAACAGTGTTGGTTAAGGCGAGTTCTATCAATTTGATTAATTTTGTATGGAGCCCGAAATTTCTTACAATTTTTAACATTGAAGGTCTACGGATACAGTCGTATGCAGTATAAAATACGTAAATGAACATGTTTTTTCCACAAACAACCACATGCCTTTAAACTAATTTCCACCACTGCTGTGCGTGCCTTAAAGTCGAGTGAAGTACGATAAGCCGCTGGGTGTGTAAGTCGCGCCATTCACCTGCCCATGCCACAACCGTCGCTCCCCGGTCTGTGTTTTCCCTGGCTTCGGCTAGAGAGCCTGTATACAGGCTCTCTAGCTTCGGCGCTACAGACTCCCTACCTCGCGGCGAGCGATACATCGCAGACGGAAAGCAAGACACTCTGATGCCAACTGCGGACCGTCTCAAACGACACTGGTTGGTGAACTCTGTCACAGAGCTGAAGTAGCAAGGAATGACTGAGCCGCATCTATCATCGAAGCTTATTTTGACTCGATGTCCTGCCGGGTTAGAGCCACTCTTGTTGCTGCTCTAGTTGTAGTCGTTTCCTATGTTTCACACCCTGTTTACCTCCGAAGCATCTACAAATTTAATGATGCGTTCCTGCTACTATACGGTGTACGCACAGTAAGTAAAATTCCGTCAGTTGACAAATTATCTGGTGCTGCGGATTTAATAGCCAGCAGTGTAAATGAATGGGGAGTAGGTGACAGAAACTCCATGACACCGCGTCCTCTCCCTTTTGGGTCCGCGCCTGGTAACACGACGAGTGCGCTAACTAGGCTGGTAGCTGCGTTGTGCGGCCTGGCCAGACCATAGGCAGAGGAAGGATTTTGCCGAGCGCGGCGCGCGTCGCCTCGTCGCCGGCAAAAAGTTGCCCAGGCCAGGCCAGGCCAGGCGAGACCGGCACCCGGCCGCCAGCCACGCAGCCGGCGGCGGCCCTGCTCTTCCCTTTGTGTCTGTCTGGCCGCCCGCGCTCGCTGCCCAGTGCCGCTCGGCGCCGGCCCTCTGCGCGCATCACAGCCACTCGATATACGCCCATTGTGATAATGGGGATTATCAATGTGTCCGATTCCACCCGTCTGCTTTGACCCATGATGTCATCAATATGGCGGAAATGGCTATTCTAAGCGTCTAGAATATGGCGCCTATGATGTCACTACATACATACTGCAACAAACACGAAAATACGTACAAATAAGACAATAACATCTCCCTCCAAAACTTCAATCAAAGTAACGGCGCAGCCGCGGAAAATGGGGGGTTTTAGGGAGGGGACAAGCTAAATATAACTATAAAAAAGATACCACCATCCCAAAACACAAAAATGACGAACAAAAAAAAATTACAAATTCTACAGGAATCAGACACTTCCCTTGATTTATATAGGTCAACCATAACTATTGATACGAAAAAATTACCACCTACAACTATGAAAAACAAAACCAAAATCACAACACCTCAAAAATTCAAAAGCCAAACATGCCTACGTAAATTAAAACACATTCAATACACTATAAATACACAAAAAAGACAACAAGACGACATGTACAAACACAACCAACTCATAAACTCCGCATCGTAATGACGTCACACACGACAACACCCTTCCGTCATGCGTCAAAGCAGACGGGTGGAATCGGACGCTCCCGTTGACCCCGATAAAATGCATGATGATGTCTGGCTTCGGGAAGGCTAAACGCACCAGAGATACAGTTCTGACGTTGCGGTAGATAAAGTATGCAAGATCGAAGAAGGATTTGCCGATCACGAAGAACAGCTTTCGACAATGTCAAATGGTCCAGGTCGTTCAAAATTCTGAGAAAAATACACTACTTGCCATTAAAATTGCTGTACCACGAAGATGACGTGCTAACAGACGCGAAATTTAACCGACAGGAAGAAGATGCTGTGATATGTAAATGATTAGCTTTTCAGAGCATTCACGTAAGGTTGGCGCCGGTGGCGACACTTACAACATGCTGACATGAGGAAAGTTTTCAACCGATTTCTCATACACAAACAGCAGTTGACCGGCATTGCCTGGTGAAACGTTGTTGTGATGCCTCGTGTAAGGAGGAGAAATGCGTACCATCACGTTTCCGACTTGGATAAAGGTCGGATTGTAGCCTATAGCGATTGCGTTTTGTCGTATCGCGACATTGCTGCTCGCGTTGGTCGAGATCCAATGACTGTTAGCAGAATATGGAATCGGTGGCTTCAGGAGGGTAATACGGAATGCCGTGCTGGGTCCCAACGGCCTGGTATCACTAGCACTCGAGATGACAGGCATCTTATCCGCATGGCTGTAACGGATCGTGCAGCCACGTCTCGATCCCAGAGTCAACAGATGGGGACGTTTGCAAGACAACAACCAACTACACGAATAGTTCGGCGACGTTTGCACCAGCATGGACTATCAGCTCGGAGACCATGGCTGCGGTTACCCTTGACGCTGCATCACAGACAGGAGCGCCTGCGGTGGTGTACTCAGCGACGCACCTGGGTGCACGAATGGCAAAACGTCATTTTTTCGGATGAATCCAGGGTCTGTTTACAGCATCATGATGGTCGCATCCGTGTTTGATGACATCGCGTTGAATGCACTATGGATGCATGTATTCGTCATCGCCATACTGGCGTATCACCCGGCGTGATGGTATGGGGTGCCATTGGTTACACGTCTCGGTCACCTCTTCTTCGCATTGAGGGCACTTTGAACAGTGGACGTTACCAGTGGCTCTACCCTTCATTCGAACCCTGCGAAACCCTACATTTCAGCAGGATAATGCACGACGTATGTTGCAGGTCCTGTACGTGCCTTTCTGGATACAGAAAATGTTCAACTGCTGCCCTGGCTAGCACATTCTCCAGATCTCTCAACAATTGAAAACATCTGGTCAATGGTGGCCGAGCAACTGGCTCGTCACAATACGCCAGTCACTACTCTTGATGAAGTGTGGTATCGTGTTGAAGCTGCATGGGCAGCTGTACCTGTACACGCCATCCAAGCTCTGTTTGGCCCAATGCCCAGACGTATCAAGGCCGTTATTACGTCCAGAGGTGGTTGTTCTGGGTTCTGATTTCTCAGGCACCGAAATTAAGTGAAAATGTAATCACATGTCAGTTCTAATATAATATATTTATCCAATGAGTACCCGTTTATCATCTGCATTTTTCTTGGTGTAGCAATTTTAATGGCCAATAGTGTAGGAGTAAGCTATAAGGAATGACGAGTAATATCGTGTAGGGCCCCGTGAGGACGTAGAAGTGCCGCAACACGACGTAGCAGGGACTCGCCTAATGTCTGAAGCGGTGCTGTAGGGAACTGACACCATGAATCGTGCAGGGCTATTCATAAATCCGTAAGAGTGCGAGGGGGTCGGGATCTCTTGTGAACCGCACGTTTCAAGGCATCCCAGATATGCTCAATAGTGTTAATTTCTGCGGAGTTTGGTGGTCAGCGGGAGTGTTTAAACTCAGAAGAGTATTCCTGGAACCACTCTGTAGCAATGCTGGACGTGTGCGGTGTCGCATTGTCCTGCTGGAATTGCCCAAGCCCGTCAGAACGCACATTGGACATGAATGGATGCAGGTGATCAGACAGGATGCTTACGTACGTGTCACCTATCAGAGTCGTATCTAGACATATCAGGGGTCCCATATCACTCCAACTGCACGCGCCCTACACCATTACGGAACCTCCACCAGCTTTAACAATCTCCTGGTGACACGCAGGGTCATTGGCTTCATCAGGTTGTCTCCATTCCCCTACACGTCCATCCGCTCGATCCAATTAGAAACGAGACTCGTCCGGCCACACAACATGTTTCCAGTCATCAACAATCCAATGTCGGTGTTGACGGGCCCAGGAGAGACGTAAAGCTTAGCGTCGTGCAGTCATCAAGTGTACAAGAGTGCGCCTTTAGATCTGAAAGCCCATATCGAAGACGACCCGTTGAATGGTTCGCACGCTGACACTTGTTGATGGCACAGCATTGAAATCTGCAGCTATCTTCGGAAGGGTTGCACTTCTGTCGCATTGAACGATTCTCTTCAGTCGTCGTTGGTCCCAATCTTGCAGAATCTTTTTCGGCCGCAGTGATGTCGAAGATTTGATGTTTTACCGGATTCCTGGTATTCACAGTACACTCGTGAAATGGTCGTACGGGAAAATTCCCACTTCATCGCTACCTCGGAGATGCTGTGTCCCATCGCTCGTGCGCCAACTGTAACACCACGTTGAAACTCACTTAAATCTTAATAACCTGACATTGTATAAGCAGTAACCGATCTAATAACTGCGCCAGACACTTGTTGTCTTATATAGGCGTTGCCGACCGCAGCGCCGTATTCTGCCTGTTTACATATATCTCTGTATTTGAATACGCATGGCTACACCAGTTTCTTCGGCGCTTCAGTGTATATTATAAACAGTAACGGTTCTAACGCACCATCTTGTGATACTCCACACATTACCTTTGCGTCTACCTATTTTGTTTGGTTAAGAGCGACGTTTTGAGCTATATCGGCAAGGAAGTCTTGAATCTAGTCGCATATCTGGTCCGGTACTCTAAGCTCGTATTTTTCTTTCTTTTTTTTGCGCTAAACGCCTTCTTGACGTGTGTGGATCTCATGGAGGAATAGAGCGAGCTAAGTTTCGCAAGATCTCTGCTTGCAGAATTCTTGTCGATTTTTATAGAGGAGTTTTTCATTCTCCAAAAGCATCAGAATACGTGAACTGAAAACATGTTCCACAATTCTGGTGTCAACAATATAGGACTTCAGTTATGTGCGCCTTTCCTATGGGACTTTTTGAAAATAAATTGATATGCGCTTTTTTCCAGTCACTAGGTACCTTCGTTCTTCCAGCGATCTGCGATAAACTGGTGCTAGAAGGAGAGCAAGTTCTTGAGCGTAATCTTTGTAGAATGTTATAGGTACCTCATCTAGTCCTGATGCCTTCCCACTAACAAGCGGCTGTAGTTGCTTTTCTGTTCCACACTTGGTTATCTCAATATCTGCCATTCCGGCGTTCGTACGACGTCTGAAAGGAGGGACCGTGTTACGATCTTCCACGATGAAATAATTTCGGAAGACCGAATTCAGTATTTCGGCCTTCTCTCTGTTATCTTCCGTTTCGGTGCCAGTATGATCGCGGAATAGACGATTTCTATCCACTTAGCTATTTTACATAAGACCAAAATTTCTTACTGGTATTAGTCAGATCGGTTGGAAAAATTTTACTTTTAAATTTATGATTGTTCTCTCATTGCTCTCCTTGTCTTCATTTTCGCTTCGTTAAGATTTTTTTTGTTTTTTTTTTTGTCAAGTAGGTTTAGACTTAAATCTGAGATGAAGCTCTCTTTGCTCCCATGCTAACTTTTAACACGGCTATTACATCACGGTGGGTCTCCCATTCCTTAAAACCTTGCTCTAAGTCTCTAAGGTGTATCAAACGACGGTTTTGAATTTTATCCATTTCTGCTCCATATCTTCGTCCTCGTAAATGAACATTTGATATTGAGTACTCAAATACTCTCCAGTTTGTATCCCGTCACTCATGCTAAGCAAAAACATCTTCCTACCTTGCTTAACATTATTTCTCACGCCAGTAGGCATTGATGCTATCACAGCCTTATTATCACTGGTGCCTTATTCTGTGATAACTGATTCGAAAACTGTAGGTCTTTTTTGAGGTAAAATACGTTGCCCTCGGTAAGTAAACTTTTCGATATCGAAGTGAACGTAAGATGTTGCAAACCAAGTTAACACTGCAGTCGCTGATGTGATTATGACATTCATTTGTAAATAAGAGAGGTGCGATTCGCTTTCTACCTTTCGTCGCCTCTCTACTGGTTCTCTCTCTTGCAGCAGCTTAGTATGTAAGCATCCTCGTAATTACACCTAAAAAGTTCGGTAATAATAATCGTAATTACTACTTTCGTCCATGTCTCATTTGGAGATTACTGTTGTTACCTTTCATCACTAACGATGTGCTGAAGTTGGAAGGAGAGCTCTTTGCTGACGTGTCGATCTGAGCGCCACATTGCACCATTACGTGCAGATCTGAACACTACAGAAAAGTCGAACCTTTACAATTTAAACTTATCATACACAGTCCGATTATGTCATTCAATGTAGTCCAAATTATTCGTTGCATTGTGTTAAATGCAAACACTGTCAGCCGTCACCAAACTGATGCGCTCGCCAACAACGATTCGGAGCCTGACAACTAGCAAAGCCGATAACCAAGTTAATTCTGACTGACTATCCGCAGTAGAAGTTAAAATACATCGTTATTACTCTTCCCAATTATACTCTTCACATTTAATTCCTCCGATGATCACTATGACTTATCCTGACATCCGAGCAGTTAACGTTTGGAAGAATGTTACATCAGCAATTTTTTTTCAATTTTTAAAAATTAAAATAAAATTGATCTATCTCCTTTCTAGTTGGTTCTCTACCTGCTCGAAATTATTTTCGGATAAGACATGCAGAATAATGTCCGACGTGTCCCTGTCTATGGAATCAATTTTGACCACATGACTCTCCAATTTAATAATTGACAAACTGATGTCTACCCCTGTTACAATAGCATGAACAGGAAATATTCACGATAATCTGCAAATTCTCTCTGAAGGCTTTTCCACCACTGCAGCTAAGGCGGGTGGTCAATGAAAGCATCGTATTACCATTTTTTACCCATCTTTGATGTTTAACTTCACTCAGATTATTTCACATTCGAATTCCTTACTGCAATAAATACATCACCACCAATGGCATCTAACCTATCTTTATCAAATACACTGATCAAAGGTATTCGGACACCTATTATTGGACATTAATACGGGGGCCTACCCTTTACCTTTATGACGGTTACAGCTCTGCTAGACACTTTTTCAAAGACATTTCTGAATGTCTGTGGGAAAATGACAGCCCATTCTTCCTCAAGAGCTGAAACCAGAGGAGCTAGTGATGGTGGACGCTGGGGTTTGGCGCCAAGTCGACGTTCTACCTCATCCTAAAAGTGTTCAATTGGATTCAAGTCGAGACTCTGAACAGACCAATACATTTCAGATACGTTATTGTCCACAAACCACTGCCTCACAGACGCTGCCTTATAACTGGATACATTGTCATACTGACCACAGTCATTATCTTCGAACTTTTCCTCCACTGTACGCAGTACACAATGCCATAAAATGAGTTCACATGCTTCTTCATTGAGCGTTTTCTCAAACGTACTAATGGGACCACACCCTAACCATGAAAAACACCCCTTTCTCCGTACTTCACTGATGCCACTGCACATGATGGTAGGTAACGTTCTCCAACCATCACCAAACCCAAGTCTATCGTATTGCACAGGGTACAGTGTGATTCATCAACCCACATCACTCGTTTCGAGACATCCACTGTCCAATGGTGTCGCTTTTTACCTCAACTGTCGCTCAGCACTGGCTACAGAAATGTGTGGCTTAGGAGGAACTGGACGATCATTGTTCGTCACCCTCTCTAAATCCCTACGCACAGTCTTTGTGCGAGCTGGACTGTTGGCGGCATTTTTGAATCCACAAGTGGTTGCTTCCGCTGATTTCATGCAATTTATTACAGCCACCCTTCTCAATGCTCGACAATACCTGTCCGTCAGTACAAGAGGTCTTCTTGGTCTTGTTGTATCTGTGTTTCTTCCTTCGCGCCTTCACTTGACAGTCATATCACCAACAGTCGACTTGGGTAGCTTTAGAAGGATTGACTTGTCCACATTCGAAGTCGCTGTGCTCTCCTGACCGACCAAATCTGCTCTCACTGTTTCCCTGCTGACAACATAATACCCCCCCCCCCCCACCTTTTATACTTGCGGTTCGTCTCTCGTGACATCCAGTGATGAATTCTGCATTTCATAGGTGTGTGCGGATACTTTTGACCAGATAGTGTCCGTTTCAATCTATGGTTAGCATTTAATTGCTGTTTACTTCAGAGATAAATTGGTTCAAATGGCTCTGAGCACTATGGGACTCAACTGCTGTGGTCATAAGTCCCCTAGAACTTAGAACTACTGAAACCTAACTAACCTAAGGACAGCACACAACACCCAGCCATCACGAGGCAGAGAAAATCCCTGACCCCGCCGGGAATCGAACCCGGGAACACGGGCGTGGGAAGCGAGAACGCTACCGCACGACCCCGAGATGCGGGCATACTTCAGAGATAACTTACCAGCAGAAATACTGAAGGAAATTGGAGAATCAACAAAAGAGTACTTATCTAAACTTATTAAAGAGTACTATGGAGATGGAAAAGAACCACCTACAGATTTGCTTAACAGCAAAACAGTAATAATCACAAAAAAGGAAATGCTCTGGCCTGTGAGAACTATAGAACTATCTCCTTATTATCCCACACTTCCAAAATAATGTTAAACATAATAAAAAATCAAATAAAAAAGAAAATTGAGGCAAACCCAGGAGAAGGCCAATTTGATTTCAGATCCGGAAAAGGAACTAGATAGGCAATACTACTCTGAGGATGGTATTAGGAAGACGAATTGGAGTTAATAGGAAAACCTACTTGTCATTTATAGATTTACAAAAAGCATTTGACATGGTTAATTACAAATTGTTATTCCTAACAATGAAGGAAATAAATCTTGATTGGAGGGACAGAAGATTAATCTGGAACCAGTATAAAAGGCAGGAAGCAGAGATAGAAGTGAATGGTGTGAAGAAGAAAGCAAAAATAAGGAGGGGAGTAAAGCAAGGATGCCCATTATCACCATATTTGTTCAACTTATTTATTGAAAAAAAACACTGAAAAATTGAAAAGAATAAGCAAAGGAATTAAAATTAGCCGCGCGGGATTAGCCGAACGGTCTAGGGCGCTGCAGCCATGGACTGTGCGGCTGATCCCGGCGGAGGTTCGAGTCCTCCCTCGGGTATGGGTGTGTGTGTTTGTCCTTAGGATAAATTAGGTTAAGTAGTGTGTAAGCTTAGGGACTGATGACCTTAGCAGTTAAGTCCCATAAGATTAAGAAAAAAAAATTAAAATTAACCGGGAACGAATACACTGTATCCGTTTTGCAGATGATGTAGTACTACTTGCTGACTCAGTAAAGGAAATGGAGTTTATGTTGCTAAAATTTGCCAAAATCCTAAGAGAATTTAATCTAAAAATAAATAAGAAGAAAACAAAAACAATGGTAGTAGGGAAGACAAAAGAAAATGGTAAAGTTTATATCAAACTGGAAGATGATGTTCTAGAGCAGGTTGAGAACTTCTGTTATTTGGGGAGCACAATCACTGACGACAATAAATGTATCACAGATGTAAAGAGAAGAATAGCCTTGGCAAAGCAAGCTTTTCAAAATAAAAGGAATTTACTAACAGACAATCACATAAGCCTAGAAAACAGGAAAAAGTTTGCCAAAACTTTTGTCTGGAGTGTCTTAACATACAGATGTGAAGCGTGGATTCCGGGAAAGGCAGAGAAAAAGAGACTGGAAGCAATGGAAATGTGGATATGGAGAAGAATGACGAAAACAAGCTGGGTAGACAGAAAAAGTAATGAACAGGTCTTAAGAGAAGTGAATGAGGACAGAACGCTGCTAAATTATATAGGAAGAAGAAAATCAAAAATTATAGGGCACATAATGAGACACAACCAGTTCCTAAAGAATGTAGTTGAAGGAAAAGTTTTAGGGATAAAACCAAGAGGCAGGCCAAGAGCAACGTATTTTAATAACATCAAAGAAGATATGGGGATAAAATCGTATGAAGAATTGAAGAGGATGACAATGGAGAGAGGGACGTGGCTAAATAGACAAGGCATAGCTTTTAGTTTATGATGATGATGTCTTCTAGTTTTGACCAACTTTCTATTCCTAACGCTATCTGGGTATCATTACCTTGAATAAGCTATACTAATTCTGGGACCTGCTCCTGAAGAATACTAATCTCATATTAACCTTTCCTATTTCCGATCTGCGACGACAAACATTCTGTGAGAATGGTGTGGCTGGCCTGTCTTCGATTCTGATAGGCAATAAATCGCTGATCCCAAGAGCAAGGGGGTTCCTCTAACCCAAAAAACCGTCATGTGCATGTCACACGTACGCCGATACCCTAGTACCCGCTTCCTGCATGCAGTGCTCGCCTGATCTTTTGTAAAGAGGCCTACAATTCCCCCACAGTTCCCACTCAGTGGCGGAGGTCCAGGAATTCGCGTTCGTCATCGTCGCAGAATCGTCTGAGCCTTTGGTGCTACCAAAACAATTCTCAGCAGTGTTAGATGATGTTTCCAGATCCTTAAATTGGGAAACTAACCAGAGGTGCGTGTCGACTGAATGCTAACAGCAGCATAAAACAAACTGAAATTTTTATCAATAGACATATAGCTCAAGACTGCCTCCTCAACGAACAGAATGAACTGGCAAACAAGTTTTTCGTACAAAACTTACAAGATTTGCTACAGCTAATCATTCTGTCACTTTATGTCCCATACTCATTTCTTTTTAACTGTAATTATATATCTGCCACCAGCTAGTAACCTATTAAAGGCTAATTCTGACGATATTTAGTTGGGTGCCTTTAAGACTCCTATAGTTAAAATTTTTTTAAGCGTGATGATATACATAGAAATCTGTGATCTTAATGCAGAAATTGTCCTGAAAATGCTAAAGTAGTTCTTTATGTAGAAGCTGTCCAGTAAATTTAATACTTATGTACACATAAGCATAAAAGCTGCAAAAAACTGAATCTGTCTGTTCATGACACCAGTCTAGATAAGTGCATTTGTCCACACGGCGATAATACTATGTACACAAAAACCAAAAAGGTCTTTCCAAACGAAAAATGTTGTATCTTTGTAGTATATATGAACTGCACAGCACACGCTGGATACTGGGTGATTTCGGATGACACTCAGATGTTGACAATGAATACTGCTTAACTCTGTAGCAAGTAGGCAGTGAGGAGCTGTAGGTGGATATCAACAAAAATACCGCCCATACTACCGCACTAAGGAAAGAAATGCGTTTTACAACACATCACGCCGCATTACAAACACACAAGACGATCTATTACAGCCGGCCGTTGTGGCCGAGCGGTTCTAGGCGCTTCAGTCCGGAACCATGCGGCTGCTACGGTCGTAGGTTCGAATCCTGCCTCTGGCATGGATGTGTGTGATGTCAGGTTAGTTACGTTTAAGTAGTTCTAAGTCTAGGGGACTGAAGACGTCAGATGTTAAGTCCCATAGTGCTTAGAGGCATGTGAACCATTTGATCTGTTATAGCGTTTCCTATCTTCTTGTCACAGAGGAGAAACCGCCAGTAGCCAGCACGGCCTTATAACATAAATATATGTAAACTGGACGCTTCATATGAAAAGGGTCGAAGAGAAGTTAATGGAGTTGACTAAAAAGTTTAGAAACTACTGCTCAAAATTTTCTGTATTCATATTCAATTGTATAAGTTCAATTAAAATACTATTTTTAGAAAAAATAGGTTTTTTACATACCTCGTATAAGATCTTCGTCAAAAATTTTTGTAAACAACACAAACACTATCCAACTGCTATCAAACTACTGATTATAACACTCTCAGTACACTGACAACGGTAACTTTTAGAATAATTGTTAACAAATAAATACAGCGTGACTCATCTAAAACTTGCACAGCAAATATTACGGAAATGGAAATTGCTATTGATGTGCGGTGATCACAGAATGGATTGGTAGTCAGGGACTCGTATCCTTAGCCAATAAACAGATTGTAATAATACTAAGAAAGTGTATTTTTTATGGGAACATTCACTTTTTTAACTGGAACATTCCCTGTTGACATTAACAAACTAAAAGTAGTGTAAATTAGATGTCAATGGTGTCTGTTGCAAGAGTGTAGTGGGAGTCGTTAACGATATATCGTATTGTGCAATGTTTCCACGCCGACACGTGTTAGTGCCATTCAGGCTGCGTAGTTGCTCGGTACGATGTTGTTATGATTGCTTACACTGTGCTTGGCTGTTCCTTGAGTGCACTGCGACTTGTCAGTCAATGTGTGAAACCCCAACCCTGTCACATCTCTATCGGTCAAGAGCTGCATGGGAACGGTTATGAGAATCGTGTTAACTTCTGTACATGGGCATCATGACAGGACACTCCAGATGTATCAGTATCTTGTTTAGTGATTAGGCCACATTTACCAATCATGGCCAGGTAAACCACCGAAACTGCACTACTGGCATGTTGACAATCGCCGTTTGCTTCGTCAGGTTGAACGTCAGCGTCCATGGAGTGTACACGAGTGATATGAGACAGGGATGTTTTTCATAGAAGGAACACTGAATGCTTACAAGTACTGTAGGCTCCTAACTGCCCATCTACCGCGGATGTTAAAAGACTTTCCTCTCCAGACTAGGAGGAACCTGTGGTGCCTACATCTTGGCTATCCAGCCCATAGCGCACGAAGTACAACAGCATGTCTTCACGAATTGCTTTCAAATTGTTAGATTGCACGCAGAGGACCTGTACCTTGGCCAGCCCATTCCCCAGATTTGACGTCTGTAGACTTTTTTCTTTGGGGAAAGCTGAAAGATTTGTCTACAAGGACATACCAACTACAACAGATGATATGCAACGTCGTATTACTGCAGCCTTCTCGGACATCTCCTCTGAAATGCTAGCACGTGTGCAGCAGTCGTTCCATACCAGGCTGGAAGTCTGTATTGCCACTGCCGGTGGTACTTCTGAACACAACCTGTGATAGTCAGTTGTCTCGTTACTGGTTAGAATCCACATAATTAGTGTGTGCACTTGTGTTGTTCTTTAGTGTGAGCTACCACAGGTATTGTACAAGAGTCAGTGTGGGAACTTTTCAAAATACGATACCGCGTAAACGACTCGCACTAGAATTCTGCAACGAACACCACTGGCACTCTAATTTACCCTACTTTTAGCTCCTGACTAGCAATCGATTCTGTGGAAACCGGACATCAATAGCACTTTCGGTTTCCGCAATATTTGTGGTGGAAGTTTAACGTGATTCACCCTGTATATGTTCGTTTACAGGCGATTACACTGCTTTACATGATATATTTGTATAACATGAAAGCCTGAAAGTCACTACTGTAGTTTCGAAACTGAGTCAAATATTCACGCAATTCTGCCTGGGAACGTTTATCCACTATTTTGCACTGCCATCCTAACTGATATCGCAGTCAAGAAAACATTAAGCCAACGGCAATTGGAAATGTAATCAAAAAAAGTGTAGACACAGAAGAATAAAAGGTAGTAACTGTTAAAGAAGCCATTTGAACCCAATGAATTTCAAGCAGAAAGAATTAATTCTATGAGAGAAAGGACTGATAAGACAAGAAATTGCGAAAAGGAAGAACAAGGAAAATTGTGGGTAGGCCTACTACTGACATTAGATTTCTGTCCAAAGGCAGATTTTCACGTGGTAACTCTCCTTGCCCTCCTGTGTTCTGCCATCCTCTTGAGGTCCACGCTTCCTTCTATACTGTCTGTCATCCTGTACCTCATCCTTTCTCTCAACCTCCTCTCTCAGACTAGTCCTTCCAAAGCGTCTGTTAGCAAGCACTCCCATCTCAACGAATGTCCAAGCCAGTTGTTCTTTCTTTCTCTTATAGCCTGTAGCACTCTGACGCAGAGGATGAAAATTGTCTTTGTATGTACTGTTTGAAACGATACAACCAGTCAAACAGCAAACAGGAGTAAGTCTGGTGCCTTAGATGTAAAAGGTAGGCTCAGAACGATTGTGCCATAGGAAACACATTTTCGTGTACATAAATTGTAGTTCTAACAATGATGATAAGTAGTCCTTTAATTAATATTCAGACTTTTATTGTAGGTTATATTATGCTAAGAGATGGAAATTTGCGAAAAAATATGTTTACTGTCAATACAATTTTTGTATTGTACCATGTTAATTAGTGTAAGTAAGCCTGTATTTTTGTTTATTGGCAATAAAGCATATTTTGAAGATTTTAGTAATGTGTTTTTTCTACTAATTATCGTGTTCTATGATACGTTTAAACGTGCCCCATAGGTGCTTGAACTTGCACCATACCCAGGGCACGTTTACGGACTCGACTTGAGCCTACATAAAATTATTTTACGTCCTTAAATGTATTGTTGAATTAGAAGTGTATATGCCAAGCTATATGTTAATAACCATGTTATACAGCTGAACAATTTTGAACACGATAAATTAACTAAAAAGAATTTAAGAAATTCCGAAAAGTAATCCGCGTAAATGTGCCCCGGTGTGTAACAGAATGCTTGCAGAATGGGCAAAAGACAGTAGGCGCCGAAAATGAATATGCAGACTTGGCACAAATACACAAGTCGCAATATGCCCGTTTCTACCACAAAAACGAGAACCTGTCTGCGAATAAATCCGCTTACAATGCTTTCACTTCTACTCTAGTTTGAGCCGATTCGTGCCGATACCGCGTGCTTCATCTAGTTGATCGTAAAACATGCACCAGTTACGCTGAAGCCAGTCACGTTCAGACACCGCTCCATCAGCTAGGAAAGAGAGAGAGAGAGAAGTTGTTGGTGCAACAGGTGCATCGGCTGCGAAACCTTCCGTCATCGGCAGTCGCCCCGTTATTGCGGTCAGCCACGGCGGTGAGAAAATTCTGACCTCAAAGCTCCGCACACGACGTCCTGACCGGCATTGCGTCACGTGGTGCAGCTTATATGATCAGCGTTCAGATCCCCTCCATACTTGGCAGTAGGCGGTCACCGAATTGCTACTGCAGTCGCTCTAACAGGGCAGTCGGTATATGTCTAAAGAGCTATCCTTGTACTGATCAGTCTGAGCCAGCTGCCTGCGATGGCCATCGTCATTCCGTTGCGAGAAACAGTCATACAGTTTTAATTCTCACCTTGTAACACGATTGCAATTACATGCTCATCAATGATAAACCATTGATAAATCCCTGAGAGCCGGCTAAATACACAAGGTTTCTAAGATAATATACATATTTCGAGCGCTTATGTTTAGTAAACTGTAGGACATACGACTATGAAATTTGAGACACATATTTACGAGTCTCTCAACTTTAGGTTACAGGTGTTCAATATGTCCTACAACAGCAACAGCAACACGAACAATATATTGATACTCGAATTCCTCCTATTCTGATACTGTGGAGTATGGTGTTGTGAATCGTTTTCTGTGTTTGAAGAAGAACGACATTGCAACAGTGCATTACTGAGTTGGCGGCACTGTGCGGCAACAATGCTGCATCACAGGGCACAGTGCGCCATTAGCTAGTATCCCCGCCCTCTCCCTCCCCCAGTGCCATCTGTTGTCCAATCCCTGCCCCTGTAACAACGATGCCTCCATTGATGGTTGGCAACACAACATCGTTGGTACAGGTAGTCTGCGAAAAACCATTTCATAGACTTGTCCACTCATGAATTGCGTATACCATTGGAGTTAACCCCTTCACCGTCAGTTAAGAACTAAAGGATGTGCTGTCGTAAGCTGCAGCCAGCACACTGGTAGGCAAAGAGGTTGCAAGAAGATCAATAGTAGGCGCTGAATCGAGCGCGCATTATCAGGAGAGAGGCCAAAGAACAGACTCGCATAAAACATGCTGCCAACACTCTCTCGACCGCCAGTATTTAGATGGCCGCCACGGCCCGGAGGGTCCAGTCGCAGTCACAGACAGTCACCCCTGTTGCAGACAGAGTCAGTCGCAGTCACAGTCAGCTCAGTTACTAGCTGAGTTACTATTCTAGTTGGCGTCTGTCAGTTCACGTCACAGGCTAAGAGAGTGCGGTGTTTATAGCAGGACTTGTACTTCAAAAGGTTCAAATGGCTCTGAGCACTATGCGACTTAACTTCTGAGGTCATCAGTCGCCTAGAACTAATTAAACCTAACTAACCTAAGGACATCACACACATCCATGCCCGAGGCAGGATTCGAACCTGCGACCGTAGCGGTCGCTCGGTTCCAGAATGCAGCGCCTAGGACCGCACGGCCACTCAGGCCGGCGGACTTGTACTTCACCAGCAGTGATGCTAACGTGGACTATTACGGAAGAGCTCGTACCGCAACAACTAGATTAAAGATAAGTAGTTTTCTGTTGTGATAAATAAAGAACTCTGTTGTTGAAAGAGGATACCAGCCACCAAACAACATCCTCTCCTTGTTTCCCATGGTATAAGACTCCACAGTGTAAACGACGACACAAAAAGTGGTGCACTGAAGCACCGAAACTGGTAGCCATATAACAAATAACATCGTAATGACGGCGCTTTTTTTACATACTATCAAAATCTCTTGGCCAGTTTGTGGGAGGCTGTCACAACGAAGCGTAACGGAAGGCTGTCCGAGGGGATGCTTCTCCACAACAACATGGCAGCTCATTCCGCACAGGACAGTCATGCACACTGCTGCTCTGAGTTATCAAATTTTGCCTCTCACTCGTATTCTCCTGACGTGGCTTCCAGTAAATTCTTCCTCTTTCCTCAGATGAAGAAACCATTGCGTGGCAGGCGTTTCCAGTGATTCCGAGGTTTAACGTTTCCAGAACAGCCAAAATCCAGGCTTCTACAACCAAAGTGTCTGGCAAGTCATCCATCGTTAGGAAGGATTTGTTGCATTCAAGTTTCACAGTCGCTGCTTTGTTTTTTTATGGCTACCCTGCAAAATCCCGCTTGTGAGAAGCTGAAATCGAACTGAATCTTATTAATCAAGAATCAGGGACACTGCTGAGATCCAGCGCTGCGAAATGCGGTAGGGAGCTGGTGTTGAGTGGAAAGGTACTAAGCCATAATGAATTTATTAACGTTTCTAAAAACACTAATGAATTTATTTTTAAAAACCAAAAAACCAAGAATAACAAATTGCCTCCAGAACTGAAAAGACTAAATGTTAATAACACAACTGATCGCAACACCTCAAAATGGCAACAGTATAAAATCACTTCCTTTTAGTAAAGAATATTAAATGAAGTAAAGTACATTTACATTATAAACAGCAAAACGTATGATCAAATGAATATGTCACAAATATCAATCATCAGCAATTGCCACTAATTATCGAAACGCCATTGCCTTCACAGTAGCCAAAATTACTGACAAATGTGGTTCGAACTTGTGATGATAAGAGGCAGTGGCGGAGGAAACTCCGGTAGCAATAATTCCTCCTTCTCTACTAACGTAGGACGGCGGTTGCCGCAACCACAGTACTAGAAACCTTCGTTAAAAATTTCAGTGATGGTACACCATAGTTAACAAGAAATACAATCACCTATCGTGTACCACAGAGACAACTCGTTAATTATTTAGTAAAAATTAGACATACAGAAAAGTACGAACGTTACGCAGGAAACTTTGACTAGACTACTGAGGTATAAAATTTTCCTTTAGTTTTTATTTTTTTTATTTTTTATTTATTTATTTATTTATTTTTTTTTTTGTAGATGCAAACAATTTAGCAAACAGCTCGAGCTCGTGATACTAGCCAACAGGTAACTATATACATACCTCAGAGATAAGGTAGCTAGATTCAACAATTTTCACTGACTATAAACTACAATTCGTAAGTCAGAAGAATTACATCTGGATTCTATACCTTTAGATACTAAAATCAGTTTGGAATAGTGACAGCCACAAGCCCACACACACTGACAGAACTGAACTCAAGTAGTACCAGGCAAAACATTCATAAATAATACATTTATTTATACATAAACGGAGTACCAGGATACAGAGTCAAAATAACCACCAAGTGACGTGCACACTAATCGGACGCTCGCCGTGACTTCTCGTAAAATTCAGCGCCCATTGACAAACGCTTGAGAGAAGGATGTAACGAAGATTGCTGGTAGTCGTAAACCCACGGGTATCATCCAGCGGCCGCCACTGCGCCCAGTACTTGCGAAGGCTAGACCGGATTCCAACCCGGCATCACAATGGACACAAATTGCTTCCAACTTGAATAGCAGAGGACACCGAATACTGTGCATCCTACCATAGTAGCTTTTAACGAGCGATTTTCACGGCTGCGACCAACAGTCCGCCCCGCCAAACCCGCAGTCAGCAAAGGCACCACTCTTGCCAACGGACCACGGCAAACGCTTGACCGCAACACGCCGCCACACTTGCGCTCTCCGCCACCCATGTCACACTCTCCATTTCTCCAGGTCGCCGCAACCCTTAACTACCTTCTCCTCCGACCTGCCATGTTCCGGCGACACTAACACTCCATGTGCTCCTGCGGCCAGAGGTATTCCAAATCAGCGGGACTCACAAGAAATTAAACGCATGCACGGGGCACACGCTGAATTTAGTACGCAGCGGAATCACTAACGCTTACGTTATTGGTACAGTAACCTGAATACGACGATCACAGTGACACTTTTCCTGGAACCAACATCCAAAAATCCTAAAGATCTGGGGAAGGATTGACGAATATGAGCCAGTGATAGCTATCTTTTGATTGAACTACAATACTCCCGCCTGCCCTAATATGCTGAAGCTGTAAGTGATGCTTAAAATAATCTTCAATATACTGAAGCAGAATGGGGGCACAGCACAACCACAGCTTTGCCTCCATTACTTGTCCGTGTCTTCCACCCCGAAGCTCCTCCAACTTCCACATCTCTTCACCCTCTGTGACCGACTATATGCATCTTTATTTTTCAAAACTCCTCGCTCCTGTCTTCCCGCCAGTAGAACCCAACCATCAGTCCTTTTAAAAGTTTCTACAGCCCACCTATGGCACAACTGTTCCTGCTACGGCAAAATGTCGACAAGCCAATCAATCACATATCTTCTCCTCTTTTCTAAAAAGGTTCCCGCCGAGTGTTATTTCCTAATGACGTCTCTAACAAGCCGGCCGAAGTGGCCGCGCGGTTCTGGCGCTGCAGTCTGGAACCACGAGACCGCTACGGTCGCAGGTTCGAATCCTGCCTCGGGCATGGATGTGTGTGATGTCCTTAGGTTAGTTAGGTTTAACTAGTTCTAAGTTCTAGGGGACTGATGACCTCAGCAGTGAAGTCCCATAGTGCCCAGAGCAATTTCAACCATTATTTGCTTGTTGGAATGCTAGTAGCCGACTCCCGTTCCAGCATCCAAGTAAGAAGGTGAGTGCTGTTTTGTCAAGTTTTTAGGAAAACCAGGAGATGTTTTCTGTACAAATACATCACTTAAAAAGCTCCTAGCGCCTACCACCTGCTGACAGAGTTCTCCCTTATCGAAGGGAGGCTTGTTATCTTGTTCACCTCCAGACCGTCCTATTAATGGACAATGGCCTGCCCACTTGCTCTCCGTACAGCAAAGCGCCTTCCATCAACTGCAAGGAGGCTGTCGCGCTACCTGCTATTTCTTCTTCCTCTGTTTACGCCAGTGCGTCCACGTCCCCCCATGGCTCGTTCCGTCGGGCCTCACAATGCGTCAATTGTCTCATATTCACAGCACTCCTCACTTCCAAAACTATGTTAAGCTACAAGAGAGTAAGAAGAAGAAGTGAATTCAGTTCATACAATCACTGTTATAACATGACTCAAGTTAAACTAATTCATCTCCCCTTAGTTGAATAATTAAAGGTAAACATGAATTGAGGACAGTGAAAGGGCTTGCTGCGTTTCAAACCTACATATTCTCATAGGAATTACTGACAATGTGGGGTTCCCACAGCTGTCGCCGCATTCCCCATATACACCATGTGATCAAAAGTATCCGGACACCCCCAAAAACATACGTTCTTCATATTAGGTGCATTCTGCTGCCACCTACAGCCAGGTACTCCATATCAGCGACCTCAGTAGTTATTAGACATCTTGACAGTAGTCATTAGACATCATGAGGGAACAGAATGGACACTCCGCCGAACTCACGGACTTCAACATGGTCAGGTGATTGGATGTCATTTGTGTCATACGTCTGTATGCGGGATTTCCACATTCCTAAACATCCCTAGGTCCACTGTTTCCGATGTGATAGTGAAGTGGAAACGTGAAGGGACACGTACAGCACAAAAGCGTACAGGCCGACCTCGTCTGTTGACTGACAGAGACCGCCGACACTTGAAGAGGGTCGTAATGTGTAATAGGCAGACATATATCCAGATCGTCACAGAGGAATTCCAAAACGCACCAGGAGCCACTGCAAGTACTATGACAGTTATGCAGGAGGTGAGAAAACTTGGATTTAATGGTCGAGCGGCTGCTCTTAAGCCACACATCACGCCGGTAAATGCCGAACCACGCCTTGCTTGGTGTAAGGAGCGTAAACATTATACGATTTAACTGTGGAAAAACGTTGTGTGGAGTGCGTAATCACGGTACACAACGTGGGCGATTCGATGACAGGGTGTGGGTATGGTGAATGCACGCTGAACGTCATCTGCCATCGTGTGTAGTGCCAACAGTAAAAATCGGATGCGGTGATGTTATAGTGTGGTCGTGTTTTTCATGGAGGGGGCTTGCACCCCTTGATGTTTTGCGTGGTACTATCACAGCGCCTTTTTGCTTCCCACTGTTGAAGAGCAATTCGGGTATGGTGATTACATCTTTCAACACGATCGACCACCTGTTCATAATGCACGGCCTATGGCGGAGTGATTACACGACAATAACATCCCTGTAATGGACTGGCCTGTGCAGAGTCATGACCTGAATCTTATAGAACACCTCTGGGATATTTTCGAACTCCGACTTCGTGCCAGGCCTCACAGACCGACATTGATACCTCTCCTCAGTGCAGCACTCCGTGGAGAATGGGCTGCCATTCCCCCAGAAATCTTTCAGCAGCTGATTGAACGCATGCCTGGGAGAGTGGAAGCTGTCATCAACACTAAGGGTGGGCCAACACCGTATTGAATTCCAGCATTACCGATGGAGGACGCCACGAACTTGGAAGTCATTTTCAAACAGGTGACCGGATACTTTTGATCACATAGTGTATGTTGCCATCAGTTCCTATTCTTTTCATGCTTTCTCATCTTCTTCTATTTCTCTGTTTTCTCATGGCCTCTTTTACTGCATCTAACCAGGGAGCCTGCGGCCCTCCTCTTCTCCAAGGATGGCACCTGAAGATTTTCCTTCGCCATCTGTCGTTCGCACTCCAAGCAGTACCGGGCAGCTGTATATCTATACTAGGCGCGCTGCCGTTCTTCTATCCTATCTGCAATACTTTCTTGGCTGTGGGTAATTTCCCTAATCTTTGTATTTTTTATGTTGTTTCCCCAAGATGTTCTACACTATCTTCTAAGATAGATCATTTCTACAACTCCCAATTTGTTTTTATTTTAGCCGGCCGTGGTGGTCGAGCGGTTCTAGGCGCTACAGCCTGGAACCGTGCGACCGCTACGGTCGCAGGTTCGAATCCTGCCCCGAGCATGGATGTGTGTGATGTCCTTAGGTTAGTTAGGTTTAAGTAGTTCTAAGTTCTAGGCGACTGATGACCTCAAAAGTTAAGTCGCATAGTGCTCAGAGCCATTTGAACCATTTTTTGTTTTTATTTTCTACAGAAAGCTCCCAGCATTCGCATCAACAGGACGTTATAGTCTCTACAACACTTCTATACAGCATCTTCCATACTTAAAATCTTATCTTAGATGACTGTAACAGAGGGTTTAGCTTCTGGAATGTTGCTTTCCCATGGGCTACTGGCTGCTGTATTTACCAATTACTTGTTGCGTGTTCTGAGAGGATGTGGCCCAATTATTTAATTTTTTTCCATGCCGTCATGTGTTGGCCACCTACTGTTATGTTACCTACATCATCTCCATTTTATAGATATTCTCTCTTTTGAAAAATTACTTTCAACCCCACTTGACATATTCTTCTAATAATTTTCTTAGCATAAAGCAGATGTTTATATTGCATCTTTGCCCCGCACAGTGTTCCGATACTTATTAAATTACATATACTTTACGGCTAAACCAAAATAAAAACTGTCACATGCATCAACAATGGCAGCAATCATGAGTTCAGAAAATGACCGACAATGACGTACGCATAAGACAGCATTCTGTGGTTGAATTCCTTACTGCAGAAGATGACACGCTCATACGCTTGCTTGAGAGGCTGAAAAAGGTGTGTGGAGCTGCCACGACGAAATCAGCATCGTTATAGACAATGGGTTCGTCGCTGCAGCAAGCTAAAGAGCGCACACAGTTGGCTGATGTAACAAGAAGTGGCCAGCCACTGACAGGCGTGAATTCACGTCAAGCGTGTCGACCAAAATATCCGGGACGAGCATTGGGTAATAACAGCTGAATTGTGTCGTCAGTGTGATGGTCATTATTGAAAAACTGGGCTATTCCAAATTTGTGCACGTTGAATATCGAAAATGTTAACCATATCAGAATAAAGAGGCAAAGAAAACAATTGCATCTAATCTGTTGCAGCGCTTCATTGTGGAGGGAGAGGAGTTTTTGGCGAAAATTCTGACTTGGGTTCATTCTTTTTAAATCTGAGACAAAGAGACAGTCAATGGAATGGGATCACACAATTCCGCTGATAAGGAAAAAATTGAAAACAGTACCTTCTTATAGGGCGGTTGCGGCACGAATGACATCTTCATGAATTTCTTGCTACGTTTTATGCTGCGTCAGTTCATGAAGGCTGGTAACTGGAAGCTGGCATGATTGTACACGTCTTCCCATCGCATCCCAGACACTCTTTATTTTTGATATATCATTGGACAGGACGGGCCAGTCAAGGATCCGTACACTCCTGAAGGCATCTGTGGTGTGAACTACAGTGGGAGGTCTCGCATTATCCTGTTGGAATATGCCCATCCTCAATAATTACCAAATATTTCCTGTTGTCGTATCCAATACCTCCCGTACTCCTCTGGAGGAATACTGGAGTGGAGAATTTCTGCATCCTATACACTTTTCACCATATCGTCTGCGGACACGCTGACATCGACCTGACTGCCACAGTCAGTAATGAGACTTACCGTTGAGCTCCGCAAAATGCCATTCAATGTCCCATCTGATTCTTTCTGTACACCACAGAAGTCCCTGTTGTTGTGGTATGGTGTCAGCGGTAAACGAGTCATGGCAATCGAGAACTGAACTCAGCTTCCAGTACTCTGCTCCAGACTGTTCGTGGTGACCATCTGCCTGAAACTCCTGCCCGGATTTCTGCTGTTGTCATCCGTTTATTCGTCAGAGCAAATCGAACAGTCCTACTGTCTCCTTGTGGTGTACTCCTGTCTGTGCCTACTCTTACTGCCACAATGTTGTTCTGAGATCGTCGCCACTCTGCAGTCATCGCACTACAGGCAACTATCTGAGCGATCTGTTGAGATTGTGCTTCCATTGCATACAAGCCAATGATTCGACCGTTTTCAACGTCCAAAAGACGGCGACAAGCTGTATACATGCCCTTCCTCTGTGTATACTGTGTCACAATCTCCACCTGGAACGTACCAGCGGCTAAAGACACGCCCAACAGCCATTACGTTCTCACAATAACCTTCATCTGCAGGAACGGCTTTATTCTGTACGGAATACTTCTTGCGCGCGTAAAAATACTGGAGTTTCAAATGGGCGCGTTTGATCAAGGTGTTCATTTCTGTCAGTGTAGTTTAAACATTTAGACGTAGTACTAATAAGCATTAGTAATGGGGCGAAAACATAAAATCAATAGTAGGTGAGGCGAATGATAGATTTGTTGGAAAGGTTATGCTAAAGCGCAGTGCATATGCAAAGAAAATCGCATGACGCTAGTGAGACTAATTGTAACGTACTGTTCCCGAACGAGGTAGCGTAGTTGTAAGGCACTAAGCGGGAGAGCGGCGGTTCATATCCCCGCCCTGCCATCGAGATTGAGGTTTTACCGTGATTCGCCTGTATCGCTTAAGGCAGTTACTGGGATGGTTCGTTTGAAAATATGTATCTACATCTAAATGACTACTCTGCAGTTCGCACTTAAGTGCCTGGCAAAGGGTTCACCAAACAACTTCCACTCTTTTTTTTTCCACTGTTCCACGCTCTAACAACATACGAGGAAAAAGAACCCTTAAATCGACCCGTGACAGATCTGATTTTTTCGTATTTTCTTTCAATTATCATTTCTTCCTATGTAGGTTGGTGCCCACAATGCATTTTCGCATTCGGAGGAGAAAGTTGGAGATTGAAATATCGTGAAAAGATCTCGCCGCATCGAAAACGCCTTTGTTTTAACAATTGCCAAAATTCGCGCATCATATGCCTGACTCACTCGCCTGACTCACTCTCCCCTATTTCGCAATGATAAAAACGGGATGCCCTTCTTTAACAATCGATGGCCTCTGTCAATCCTATCTGGTAACGATCCCATACTGTACAGCAACATTCCAGCAGATGACAGACAAGCATAGTGTACGCAGTGTTTTTAGCAGTCATGTTGTATCTTCTAAGTGTTCTGCCAATAAAGTTAATCCTCCTGTTCGCCTTCCCCACGACGTTATCTACTTGATCGTTCCTGTTTAAGTTCTTCGTAGCTTTTATTCCTAGGTATTTAGTTCAACTGACACCCTTTAGATATTTGTTATTTATTATCTAATCGAAATTTAACGGATTCCTCTTAGTGCTCATTTGGACGGCCTCACACTTTTCGTATTTCGCACCATACAGATCTTTCTTTCTTTCTCGGGGCCTTTGTCCCGCTCCAACACGGTGTCGGCTTTGTTAGTACGGATCTGGCAGTGTTAATGGCAGAGGGCGGCCGGATTCCCTTCCTGACGCCATCCCGAACCCCCAGGGACTGAAATAGTGTACCTCAGCTGTCTGTGTTTAGTTTAAGTCATGAAATAGTGCGAACGTTTTCGAATGTCTGTGAGTCGTGTAACTGAGGCGGAACGTGGGGACCAGCCCGGTATTCACCTAGCGGGATGTGGAAAACCGCCTAAAAACCACATCCAGGCTGGCCGGCGCACCGGCCCTCGTCGTTAATCCGCCGGGCGGATTCGATCCGGCGCAGGCGCGCCTACCCGAGTCCAGAAAGCAGCGCATTAGCGCTCTTGGCTACCCTGGCAGGTCTTTCGCACCATACGGATATCTTGCCCAAATCATTTTGCAATTGATTTTGATATTCTGACGACTTTTCTAAACGGTAAATGACAGCATCATCTGCAAACAATCTGAGAAGGCTGTTCAGATTGTCTACTGAATCATTTAATTATAGTAGATTAGAAACAGCAGAGGACCTATAAAACTTCCTTGTGGAACGGCAGGTATTATTTCTGTTTTACTCAGTGGATTTCCGTCAGTTACTACAAACTGTGACCTTTCTGAGACGAAATCACGAATCCAGTCGCACAACTGAGTCGATGTTCTATTGGCGCCCAATCTGATTAGAAGCCGCTTGTGAGGGACGGTATCAAAAATCTTTTGTAAATATAGACGTGTAGAACGAGTTTGGATCACCTGTCGACACCACTTATTATTTCATGAGAATAAAGAGCTAATTGTGTTTCACAAGAACAATATTTTCTGAATTCGTGCTGAGTGTATGTCAATACATCGTCTGAGTGTGTATCAATAGATCGTTTTCCTTGGGATAATTCGTAATGTTCGAACGTAGAATATCTTCCAAAATCCTACTGCAAATCGGCGTCAGTGATATCAGTCGGTAATACAGCGGATTACCCCTCTTTCCTGTCTTGAGTATTGGTGTGACCTGTCCAATTTTCCACTCTTTAGGTACGGATCTTCCGTCTAGTAAGTGATTCTATTTGATTGTTAAGTACGGAGCTATTATATCGTATACTATGAGAGGACTCTAATTTGTATACTATCTGGACTCGTGAACTTGCCTTTCCTAAGTTGCTGGCACGGTAGGTTAGCTGCCCTCTGTAATAAAAAACTGAGTGAATGTATCAGCCATGAACTTGAACGGGTGTCATGGGACGTCCGCCCGGAACAAATGCAATGAACAATATCGAACAAAATAGGACAAAAAAGTGATTTAAGCTGATTTGCTACACCAGGGATATCTACTTCTAACTTACTGGTGTTGGCAGCAGTTCTGGATTTGAATTCTCGAATATTTTCTTCGTCTTCATTGGCGAAGAAATTTCGGAAAACCATATTTAGAAAAACCACTATAGTGCCACTGCCTTAGCTATCGCGCAGTGAAGCTATTGATAGCGTCTTGCCGCTGGTGTACATATGACCAGAATCTCTTTGGATTTTCTGCCAGATTTCGAAACAGACTGGTTGTGGAAACTATTAAAAGCATCTTGCATTGAAGTTCGTGACAAATGTCGAGCTTCCGTAAGACTTCGTCTATCTTGAGGATTTTACATTCTCTTAAATTTGACATGCTTTTTTCCTTGCTCCTGCAACAGTGTTCTGATCTGTTTTGTGTACCGAGAGAGAGGGGGTCCGGTCAGTTCCGTCTCTTATTAATTTATTTGGTATAAATCTCTCCATTGTTGTCGATACTCTTTGTTTGAATTAAACTACATCTTCTCTAAGCTTACTGGTTCGGAAGGAATGGAGGCTGTCTCTTTGAAAGGTGTACAGCGAATATTTATCTGTTTTATTAAATAGTTAAGTTTTGCGTTTATTTTTAGTGTGTTTGAATGTTATGGTATTCATTCTCTGTACAATCTTGTGATCGATAACCCCTGTATCCGTCTAATGTTTAATGCATAGCCAACTGCCTTCCTTATTCTTATCAAACCCGAACTTACTTTCCGTCTCTAATGACCTAGTCATCGACGGAACGTTGAACGCTAATCTCTTTCCCTCCCTCCTCCTAGCGTATTGTTCCAGAGTTTGAGTCGTCGAATAGACATGACAATAGGCAGCGAGCGAATTTAAATACGCGATGCTTGGTAGGCAGCATATCGCAATAGCTCATTCATTTAGGGAACTTAAACGGAAATCAGAAAACTGATATTCAAGAAATGTGTACCACTTCTGCAGCCATCACTGTATGTCACGTAGGTATCTGATAATAATATAAGAGGGACTGAGACGCATATTGACACATAAAGAATCTTTCCCTTGTTTAATTCGCGATTGGAATAGGACCAAAAAAACCGAAATACTGAAACGAAGTATTCTCCGCCATGTACTGTGCAATGGCTTGCTGAGTTTACGAGGTCTATAGAAACATCAGAAACTTTAGGGATTTATACTTGATGTCAAAACATTGCATAAGTTCATACGAAATTCGGTCCGAAAATCCTTCGTTGGAGATGTACGAAAGGGATTGCATGTAGTGACTCCTGGTTGTACAATTTACCTCAAATGTGATTTTTTTACCCTTTCACAGTAGCTTAAATCAAAACACATTACGATGATGTATTCAGTGTCTGAAATGACGGATATGCACTACACGTTCGGCCTAGCAGATGGGAACGTGGACTCAGTACGTCAGCTTAATGCTGAACGTTATGCTGGGAGGCAGTTACCTTGTGCAAGAACGTTTGTACGACTCCACCAACATTTGCAGAA
This sequence comes from Schistocerca cancellata, assembly GCF_023864275.1. Classification (NCBI taxonomy): domain Eukaryota; kingdom Metazoa; phylum Arthropoda; class Insecta; order Orthoptera; family Acrididae; genus Schistocerca; species Schistocerca cancellata. Next base: position 441,441,327 of record NC_064633.1, read on the forward strand.
GACAGTCCTATTAAGGAGAGTTGCAGCTGGTGGGAAACCACATCATGTACGAATGCCTGACATGATGAATGGATCCGTACAGGGGATCAAACTCCATGAACTAATAGAAGGAGAACTGCGAGAAGGGAAGGTGTGTTAATTACTTGACGATCTGGAACATTCTGCATGAAAAATCTTCTACACCCGTATCACCTTCGACGGGTGCAGGAGTAGACCAGGCAGACTTTCAGCCAAGAATAATTTTCTGTTAACGCCTGTTAGAGCAGTGCGCTGTGTTTCTTTGGTTCTTAGCAAGTACCTTTTTCGCCAAATAAGCTGAGTTTTCACGTGATAGAATCTTCAATTATCACAAAAATCACTCTGGGTTTATGAAAACCCTCATGAAGTGTTACACAGACATCAACAGAGGTGCTCCAATGTGTGGGGGTGAGATCATCTCATTGACCCCTACATCTTTCCACATAGCCTTACTGGAAAAATGCGTCTACAGTTCTCAGACATGGGTTCTTTTAATTAACTCGAAGATGTACCTCTAGACGTTATCCAAGGAATGTGGATTATAGACAGTGGGCTCCACTTAATTTACATGGTTATATCGCCAGTATCTCTATGGCCTGGTAGAGGCGGATACATTGCAATGCCTGCCTAATCGCCAAATTTGAATCCAATGGATTTTTTTTCTTTTTGGGACATTTAAGATCCAGGTTTTATTGAACTCCCGTATGCAATTTCGATGTTCTGATGGAGAGTCTCCATGGATTTGACCAACTCCACTTAATTTACATGGTTATATCGCCAGTATCTCTATGGCCTGGTAGAGGCGGATACATTGCAATGCCTGCCTGATCGCCAAATTTGAATCCAATGGATTTTTTTCTTTTTGGGACATTTAAGATCCAGGTTTTATTGAACTCCCGTATGCAATTTCGATGTTCTGATGGAGAGTCTCCATGGATTTGACCAACTGCGAAACACAACAGGAGTTTCCCTCAACGTAAAGTACGGAATGCAGACACAGCGATGCATAGAAGCAAAAGATGGCCACTTCAAGTAAAAAATGGTTCAAATGGCTCTGAGCACTATGGGACTTAACATCTGTTGTCATCAGTCCCCTAGAAATTAGAGCTACTTAAACCTAACTAACCTAAGGACATCAGACACATCCACGCCCGAGGCAGGATTCGAACCTGCGATCGTAGCAGTCGCGCGGTTCCGGACTGAGTGCCTAGAACCGATAGACCACCGCGGCCGGCACTTCAAGTAATTTTTGTAAATGTAAATGTGTTTGATAAATGTGCAATTTTTGTGTCATGAATAATAAATCCTTTTATACATGTAACTGTGGTTGAAAAATGTATCTTTTTTGTGTCACGAGTAATGAACCCTTTCATATCTCGCTGAAGGATTTCCGGATCCACGTTCATCTGAACTTACTATGATGTTTTGATGTCAAGAAGAAATCTATAAAGTTTCTGATACAGGTTTATATACATTCTGTGCATGTAGATGCAGTTCGAGACAACAGTTTATCGAACATGTGAGAGAAGATATCCAGAGGTGGAGAGAAACTGGAACAACATTAAGGCAGTCGAAGGACTATGCACTATAGGAAAATTTCAAACCTTTGCTTTTCCACATCAGAGAACTATCCCCGTACCGCTGGGGTTATCTGCAGTTAGTGTCGTAGAGAGAGAAGAGACTTCTGGAAAGCTGAAAGCTAAAACGGAACCGCCGGCGCCTGGTGTATATTTGTGCCCCAAGGATAAACACGGCTGGAGGCTACGCAACCGACGAACATCCCGTCACGTAGCGTCAGCGCAACCCACACACAAGCTCACCGGGCCAGCAAAGCCAAAATAATAACACAGGTGCAGCTGGACCCGACTGCGGCCATCAGGGGGCTTCTATAACAAGGTGGGCACTGTCCAGCTGCCAGCGCACTCAACGGGCTGTGCAGTAAACAGCTGAAGTCAGGCCAGAGTCATACTCGGGGAGCGAGCGCAGCGCAGCAGACTCAGGAATCCTGCGTTGCCGTTCAAGTCAATGTCCTAGTGGAGGTGGTTTACCGTTGTCTACCTCCGAGCTTTTACGAAGTGTGATGTGTATATCTATGACGTCTGGACGACTATTTTGAATGCTTGTACAACGTAGTGATTTCTCTGTGCAGTTATACATGAAGGAAAGGGAGATGATGAAACCCGGTGTCCGCCCCCGGTAGCTGAGTGGTCAGCGCGATGGAATGTCAATCCTAAGGGCCCGAGTTCGATTCCCGGCTGGGTCGGAGATTTTCTCCGCTCAGGGACTGGGTGTTGCGTTGTCCTAATCATCATCATTTCATCCCCATCGACGCGCAAGTCGCCGAAGTGGCGTCAAATCGAAAGACTTGCACCAGGCGAGCGGTCTACCCGACGGGAGGCCCTAATCACACATTCATTCGATGAAACCCGGTGCCAGCACATAGCCTAATCCTCTCGAATAGCAGAGCTGAAAATACCCATCCGACTGACGGATTACCATAAAGAGTGTCACATGCCGTCACTTCATGACACAGTGCAGACATGTTTGGGAGTTAGTGCAGGGAATTGGCACAAAGCTGGTGTTAAGGAACTTTACGTCGCCTCCTTTCCTTCACTTGCCGGCCAGATATTGGAAGTAATAAGTTCCTATCCCCAGGATTCTAACCGGCTTATCTCTGAGTCAAGCGACACCGAGCAGCCGTGCGTTAGCGATATGGAGATGGGAAAAAAGGAAGTGAGTGCCACATGTTCGAAAGAGCAGTCCACACTTAGTTGTCGTGGAAACCACGAAACACCTAACACGCTGGTGGGCATAAGTTAAGGACAAAAGTAACTGCCCGCATCTCGTGGTCGTGCAGTAGCGTTCTCGCTTCCCACGCCCGGGTTCCCGGGTTCGATTCCCGGCGGGGTCAGGGATTTTCTCTGCCTCGTGATGGCTGGGTGTTGTGTGCTGTCCTTAGGTTAGTTAGGTTTAAATAGTTCTAAGTTCTAGGGGACTTATGACCACAGCAGTTGAGTCACATAGTGCTCAGAGCCATTTGAACCATTTTTTTGAACAAAAGTAACTTTCGCATGATGTGTCACAGCCAACTGATATAGCTCGATGAAACTTGGTTCATACATAGAAAGAAGTGCTACAGTAAAATGCAGAAGGTTTGTTGTTGTGGTCTTTAGTCCAGACACTGGTCTGATGCAGCTCCCCATGCTACTCTATCCTGTGCAAGCTTCTTCATCTACCAGTACCTACTCCAACCTACTTCTGAATCTGTTTAGTGTCTTCATCTCTTGGTCTCCCTCTACGATTTGTACCCTCCACGCTGCCCTCCAATACTAAATTGGTGATCCCTTGATGCCTCAGAATATGCCCTACCAACCGATCCCTTCTTCTAGTCAAGTTGTGACACAAATTTCTCTTCTCTCCAATTCTATTCAATACCCCCTCATTAATTATGTGATCTACCCATCTAATCTTCAGCATTCTTCTGTAGCACCACATTTCGAAAGCTTCTAGTGTCTTCTTGTCTTAACTATTTATCGTCGTCCGCCCCCCGGTAGCTGAGAGGTCAGCACGACAGAATGTCAATCTAAAGGGCCCGGGTTCGATTCCCGGCTGGGTCGGAGATTTTCTCCGCTCAGGGACTGGGTGTTGTGTTGTCCTAATCATCATCATTTCATCCACATCGACGCGCAAGTCGCCGAAGTGGCGTCAAATCGAAAGACTTGCATCCGGCGAACGGTCTACCCGACGGCAGCACCCTAGTCACACGACATTTATTTAATTTATTTATCGTCCACGTTTCACTTCCATACATGGCTACACTCCATACAAATACTTTCAGAAACGACTTCCTGACACTTAAGTCTATACTCGATGTTAAGAAATTTCTCTTCTTCAGAAACGCTTTCCTTGCCATTGCCAGTCTACATTTTATATCCTCTCTACTTCGACCATCATCAGTTATTTTGCTCCCCAAATAGCAAAACTCATTTACTACTTTAAGCGTCTCATTTCCTAATCTAATTCCCACAGCACCCGATTTAGTTCGACTGCATTCCATTACCCTCGTTTTGCTTTTGTTGATGTTCATCTTATATCCTCCTCTCGAGGCACTGTCCATTCCGTTCAGCTGCTCTTCCAGGTCCTTTGCTGTCTGTGACAGAATTACAATGTCATCGGCGAACCTTAAAGTTTTTATTTCTTCTCCATGGAAGGTAACTGAAATAAAATAAGCAATGAGGCGTGAAGAAAGCACACTTTTATTGAAAGACAATAATTACCCAGAAATCACTGCGATTCATGATGATCCCCTTGATATTACAAAAGGTTGGACATGGTTCTTATTAAGGTGTGCAATCAACAAAGGCAGCAATGCATGCTCTGCTACGTGCTCCCACGTTGGCCACAAGACTGCTAATAAATTCTTGTGGTAGGGCATTCTATACGTCCAGCAGCGCGGTCGACGACTGCTGGAGGGCCGTTAGTGCATGTGGACGTCTCCCTAATGCATTACACCAGTACTCGATGCGATTTAAGTCGGGAGACGGGCAGGCCAGTCCATTCGCTGCATGTGCTTTCGTTCCAATAGCTCCTCTGCCTGCGCTATTTGACGCGGTCACGCATTGCCACCCATAAAAATTCACCCTTGAAAAGACGCACATGTGGAAAGAATACAGTGTTGCAATAACGTGACTGGTAAGTGTACAGTGTTCAACGATTTGGAGGTACGCGGGCCCCTGCATCATTACGCCTGTCCACACCATAAAACCTACACCACCAAACCGACCATGTTCCACAGCGCTGGACGTAACCCCATATGGCGAGATGTGGGTACACACTATCCACCCAGGGACATTGTCGAACGTCGTCCAGGTGTTATGGTGAGGGGAACGCCTTACCACAAGAACTCTTTGCCAACCCTAAGGCCTGCAAGCGAGTACGCTGCAGAGCATGCTTTGCAATCCATGGCAAGCACACACCCTATTAGGAACCACGTCCTGCCTTTTGTACGAGGGTCACTCCAAAAGAGATGCACACTTTTTTTTTAATCCATCTTTTATTCTACATATTTGAAAGTTTTACAGTGTGTAGATACATCCTTTAGGAACAATATTTTCATTTCTCCACATAATTTCCATCCTTATCAACTGCCTTACGCCACCTTGGAACCAGCGTCTCTATACCCGCACGGTAAAATTTTGGACCAACCTGTTGGAGCCGCTGTTTGGCAGCGGGCACGAAGGAGTCATCATCTTCAAACCTTGTTCCACGAAGAGAGTCTTTCAGTTTTCCAAAGAGACGATAGTCACATGAAGCCAGGCCAGGACTGTAAGGCAGGTGTTTCAGTATTGTCCACCCGAGTTTTGTGATCTCTTCCATGGTTTCTTGACTGACATGAGGCCGTGCATTGTCGTGCAACAGCAAAACATCCTGCTTTTGCCGATGTGGTAGAACACGACTCAGTCGAGCTTGAAGTTTCTTCAGTGTCGTCACATACGCATCACAATTTATGGCGGTTCCACTTGGCATGATGTCCACAAGCAAGAGTCCTTCAGAATCGAAAAACACCGTAGCCATAACTTTTCCAGCAGAAGGTGTGGTTTTGAAATTTTTTTCTTGGGTGAATTTGCATGATGCCACTCCATTGATTGCCTCTTCGTCTCTGGTGAAAAATGATGGAGCCATGTTTCATCACTTGTCACAATTCTTCCAAGAAATTCATCTCCGCCATTCTCGTACTGTTCCAAAAGTTCGCTGCATACCGTTTTTCTTGTTTCTTTGAGAGCCACTGTCAACATCCTGGAAACCCACATGGCACAAACCTTTTTTAACGCCAACACTTTCAGTATTCTGCAAACACTTCCTTCCCCTACCCCAGCGTAGCGTGACAATTCGTTCAATGTGATGCGTCTATCAGTAGGACAATCCTCAATATTGCCGTGCCCGCTTTCATCACGTAACCTGCTTGCCCACCGACTAACTGTACTGCGATCGACAGTGGCATCTCCATACACCTTTTTCAACCTCTTGTGGGTGTTTCCCACTGTCTCGTTTTCACAGCACAGGAATTCTATGACAGCACGTTGCTTCTGACGAACGTCAAGTGTAGCAGCCATCCTGAAGACATGCTGTGACGGCGCCACTCACGGGAACAGGTTGAACTAAGTTTGAAAACAAGCGGGAAGGATGTATCTACACACTGTAAAACTTTCACACATGCAGAATGAAAACTGTATTTTTACAAAAATAGTGTGCATTTCTTTTGGAGTGACCCTCTTAATATCCAGGGGGCCACGTGATTTGCGGTGACTTCAGTGTAAATATTGTCTTTGGACAAAAGTGTCATTTCTGTTCGTTATATTCTCTGCCAATGGCGTCGATGAATACGGCATGGAGGTTTGGGAAGGTCATCACACCGCTCTCGCAGCCTTGTCAGTTTTCGTGACACGGAACCGCTATTGCCCGGTCAAGTAGCTTCTCTGGTTGACGAGACTGAGTGTATCCCGTTCCAAACCTCCCACGAAGGAAACATCCGTAGTAGTACCGGGAATCGAAGCCGGGTCTTCTGCATGGAAGTCAGCCGCATTGACCATCCAGTTGTGGAGGCGGCCCGTTCCTCGAACGTAAGCTCTCTCAATTTCAAGAGTATTCTTCTCTTTGATACACCACGCTCTCCTGCAATGGCTGTCACTGAGTTAGTTCAGCATACCCGTAACGCTTTAGCACTTAGTAAACGATCCCGTGAGGAATCCTGTCGCTCTTCGTTGGATCTTCTCTGTTTTCTTAGTCCTATTTGTTGAGGGTCCAGTATGATTAACAATGCTCAAGAACCGGTCGAACAGGTGTTTGGTGAGGGACATCTTTCGTGGGTAAATGATATTTCCTTAACATTCTTCCATTGAGTCTCGGCCTGGCATCAGCTTTTCCTAAGGCGTGTTTTATCTGTTCATATCACTCTAGGTCGCTCTGGACAGTTACTTAAAGGTATTTTACTGTTGTTACTGTTTCAAGCGAGTTTCGTCAATAGCGTAACCAAAATGTAATCGAGTTCCTCGCTTATTTACGCGCAATATGTTACATTTATTTACATTCAGGGTCAACTGTTTGTCTCTGCATCAGTCATCGATTCTTCTAAGGTCTTCCTGCATTTCGCTAATCTTTTGGCGGTACAGCCTTCCTATACGCATATCATCGCCTGAAAAAATCCTCATAAAGCTGCGACGTATTTTCACTAGACCATTTATGTACAGGATGTTCTCAAATGATTCATTGACGTCTTATATCTTCAAATATACATGGCAATTCAATCATGACGATGCAAACTTTTACACATGATGGACAAGGGTAAATGTATCAGTTTGGGGTAAGGCACCCTGGTTCGGAAACGATCGAGTCGAAGGTTATACACGAAAATCGTTTTGATACTTCTGACAGTGGAATACATGCACCGGTACTGTTGTAGGTAAAATTGTATGGTAGGCAACTTGGTAGTATGCAGTTAAGACGGGCTCTAAAATGCATACATTAAGAGCTACGAGCACTTGTTCATCTTCGCTACCGTGAAAGACATCTCTTCTACTGTAGGCTCTTTGGTTTCCATACTTTTGGAGGGGATAGTATGGACCAAAACAAGGAAAAAATTTCCAGTCATTTTGGGCTCTATAATAGAGCGTGGTAAATAAAACTGACCTGGAGAACAGAGTTCCAGAGTACAAAGAAACACAGCAGAGGAATGGAAATACAGTAATAATTTGACTACAGCAGAAGTTAAAAGTGACCACCATTCATCTCTTGGCACTACTGGGCACTGGCCAGCAAGTTACTGTAGACGGATCGAAGTTGGACTGTTGGAATTGCCGCAGTCTCATCCAAAATGCTGTGGTGCAGTTCTTGAAACCAATGAGGGTTGCTGTGACACTCATTAGACTTGAGGGCTCCCACACCAAGTATCACACTGACAAATCAGGTGGCCAGCTAGGGGCCACGAGCAAACTGCCTCTGCTAACAATTCTGTCAGGCGTGAAAATTGAGTAAATGTGCTCCAAGGTTCAGCCGCTGGCTATGTGGGCAGTTGCTCCATCCTGTTGGAAGTACCTGTTGGTCTTTTCCTCCCCTATTAACGCTGCCACAAATAATTTCAACATGTTGGCAATATAACTCGCCAAAGTCAGCGTCAGTTGCAAGAAGATGGGACCAATAAAGCGACGTGCAGACACTGCACACCAAACCCCAACCTTCTCATCATGTAATGGTGTTTCGTGGAAGTTATGCGGATTCTCCGCTGTCCCGAACCTGTAATCGTGTGAGTTAACGTAACCACTCGGGTGAAACCAGGATTCATGGACATAAATAAGAGATCCATGTCGAAGCCACTCATTTTTATCTCAGTGAACAGCCACTCACAGAACTGGAGACGCTGAGGAGGATCTACTGGTTTTAATTCATGAACAACAGACAGTCGGTAGGAATGCATGTGCAGGTCCACGAGATATGTCGGTCAGTTGCGGCAAGCATCAGGTTGATTTGGTACTATTCTGAAGCATTTTCTGGTGTGCGAGCACATTTCGGAATGTTTTTTGACTTGTTCAAACCAGATCCTATCTGACGCCAATTTTGGACTGAGCATTGCATGGCATTCTTTGCTGGCTCTTTAACACCACTGAACTTCTCAGAAAGCAACTGATCACACCGTTCCCATGACTTCGTTGTCACGTAACTTTCCACAACGAACATACGCTGCTCCACTGTACCAGGTGTAGAAGTATGAAACCGGAATTTCCCTACAGATGGTGTAGGGCCCGTGAGACCGCATCTGCAGCGCCATCTGCTTCCTGTGACGACGAATGTCAACACACAGTAGCCCAAGTTCCATACATCGGTATGATGTAGCCCAAATAAACCCATCCGTCGCGTAAGTTGCGAACTGCCCATTCCACAGTCAACTGTGGGGAAGAACCTGCGCAATCGATTACACCAGAAACAAAAGCGCATACAGAAGCTGCAACATTAACGTCCTTGTGACCTCATCATCAGCCGCGAATTTTGTGAACTTTTCCAGGAAGCGATGGAAGATGACGAATTTACACCCCGACTCGTGTTCAGTGATGGGGCGACGTTCCACATAAACGGTCAAGTGAACCGTTACAGAGTCTGCACATGGGGCACGGCAAATGCCGATGTTGCAGTGGAGACTGAAAAAGAGAGTCTCCAAAGGTAAATAAATGTCTTCTGTGCTGTTTCACGAAACAAAGTGTATGGGGCCTATTTCTTCCCTGGAAAAACTGTAACGGGTACAATGTACCTACAAGTGTTGTAAGACTGATTGCTTCCTAAACTGATAGCCGATACTCCAAACTCCAAATTCAAACGAGACGGAGCTCCGCCTCATTGACAGAGAGTAGTGCGCCGCCATCTGAATGAAAAACTTCCAAACCGGTGGACTGGGTGATTTGGCGCTTTGCTGTTGAACCCCAAGGCCTCCTGACCTTGCAGTTTGTCGTTTTTTTTTTGTCTTTGGGGATACGTGAAAGACAATGTTTACCTACCACCTTTGCCGACAACCTTGACTGAACTCCAGGCTCGCATCACTGCTGCGGTGGATAACATTGACAGGGACCTGCTCGAACATGTATAGGTTGAACTTTACTTCCGCGTAGATGTTTATCAAGTAATACGAGGTAAGTTGCAAGAAACTTGAAACCTCCTTTTTCATACAAAGTATCAGACACTAGTTGTATGTAATATTTTGTGAGGTATAGTTATCCAGAACCCAAAGAATCATCCGTAAACGCACTGTAATTTGTTGACAGTAATGGGCGTGTAATACTCCACGATTTACCTTTATATTTTTCAGTTTCGTCCCGTTAAAAATAACACAATACGTTCTGTCTCCTCTGATGTCCTGAATCCAGTCACAAATGGTTCAAATGGCTCTGAGCACTATGGGACTTAACTTCTGAGGTCATCAGTCCCCTAGAACTTAGAACTACTTAAACCTAACTAACCTAAGGACATCACACACATCCATGCCCGAGGCAGGATTCCAACCTGCGACCGTAGCGGTCGCGCGGTTCCAGGCTGTAGCGCCTAGAGCCGCTCGGCTACCTCAGCCGGCAAATCCAGTCACAGATCCGGTCCGATACTCGCTAAGCTCTCATTTTGCTCACTAAAAGAGAGCGTGCAACTGTATCGAATGCCTTCCGGAAGCCAAGAGACACAGCATCATCCCAGGCGCCTTCGTCACTGTACAGCGATGTCTTCCAACATTGCCACACTGGACTCGCATTCGGGAGGACGACGGTTCAATCCCGTCTCCGGCCATCCTGATTTAGGTTTTCCGTGATTTCCCTCAATCGCTTCAGACAAATGCCGGGATGGTTCCTTTGAAAGGGCACGGCCGATTTCCTTCCACATCCTTCCCTCACCCGAGCTTGCGCTCCGTCTCTAATGACCTCGTTGTCGACGGGACGTTAAACACTAATCTCCTCCTCCTCCTCCTCTTCCAACATTGCTGCAAACAGCACTTCACTGATTGCTTCATTGGTTGCACCACTCACAGTTCAGTTTCACTGATACTTACACCGTGTGTACGTGTTGCGTGCTCTGAGCCTATTAGCAGATTTCACTGCTACTTGCAGAAAGAGTACGGATGTCGAGTCTGGTCGAAATTTGTGGCGCGGAGAGAAACATACCAGAAAGAAATACATTCAGTATCTCTGACCACTACCGACTTACACTGTTGAGAGAAATCAACTGGCATATGAAAACTACAGACTTGGCACGAACTGCACGCTGGAGTATGGCAACATCCCACGTCATTGCCGACTCAGACTGTTTGAGAGTAACGAAATGGAATATGAGAACTACCCATTCGGCTCCGAGTAAGTCAGAAATTAGTATGGGGCGTAAAACATATCTTTAAAGTATGAAGGAGCATTTAACCGGTTTTTCGAATGTCGTGCAATTCGCGCTACTCAGTAAAAGCTACGTACAATTATTTACAGCTCTAGGCAACGCAGAGACAGTTGTTTGAACAAGCTCGTTGAGGGGATTTTAACAATACTGCTGTTCCCGGTCTCACCGAGGAAGTAATGGAGTGTGACAGACACAGTCTTATCAAGAGAAGCTGTTCGCGGTGGAAGCTGTTGTACACAGGAAGTCGCAACGCTATAAAATCGTAGCGAAATACTGGAATACCTAAATCAATCGACACTTGATGTAAGAATTAGAGCTTGACCCTCAAAATAAATAAATGTAACTCGTTCCACATAAATAGACTAAATACCCGTTATTGCTTGAGTAAGCCATCGTTGAACAATCAGTGGAAGGAGTCACATCCATTAAATATCTGGTAGTATGTTTATGGATCCATTTAATGTGGAACGATCACATAAAACAAATCGTAGGAAAAGCTGATGCCAGATTAAGAATCATTAGAAGAATCCACAGCAAGTTTAGTCCACTCACGAAGAACGTGGCCTAAAACTTGAGAGGACCCAGAGAAGAACAGCACGATTCGTCGCAGGTTAGTTTAATAAGTGGTAAAGGTCCTCATCCAACTCCAGGAGAAGATGCAGCAAGACGGGCTTTTTGTATCACTTTGTTGTTTACGTTTAATATTCAAGGTCATACGTTTCTAGATGAGTCATTGTTTATTTCCGCACATATTTTCCCTCTAGAAGACCTTGAGTGTTAAATCGGAGAGATTCGAGCTCATATGGAGGTTCCTGAAAAATAGTTCTTCTCGTGAATAATTCGCTACTGGAACGGGGAAGAGAGAATACAAAGACCCTCTGCCACATACCATAATGTGGTTCAAATGGTTCAAATGGCTCTGAGCACTATGGGACTTAACTTCTAAGGTCATCAGTCCCCTAGAACTTAGAACTACTTAAACCTAACTAACCTAAGGACATCACACACATCCATGCCCGAGGCAGGATTCGAACCTGCGACCGTAGCGGCCGCGCGGTTCCAGACTGTAGCGCCTTTAACACCACAATGTGGCTTGCACAGTATTCTTGTAGTTGTACATAAGAGACACCGGTTCTGAGTAGCATGGCCCTTCCTAATTGGCTCATACTTCACTGAGTTAGGAAGTACTGCACTCTATATAGTCATTACTTCTACAGGGTGGTCCAAAAGTCCGGAAACACCCTCATAAAATTCAAATGGAGTAGCAAACAAGGACACAGAGTCCCTACACACGAGGAACGGGAAGGGGGAAACTTTATAGACTATGCCACCAACATGGCGGCCATCTTGAAAGCCACCACTTGGATTCAACTCCAAAATTTCAAATGGGAATGTCGTCATGTGACATATCAAACAGATAGAGAATTTCACCAGAAAAACAATGCCGTTGTTATTTTAAACATAGCTTTATTCATTCTCGGGTTATAGCCAGTTACATGGGGCAGCGGTGGGACGCTCGGCAGCATGTGTGTTATGTGCCGAAGAGACATTCCGCCGATGTTACACAGTTCCGAGAGACCACCAACAGTCATAGGAATGGCTCGATATGTTTCCATTATGTTGGATTGTTAATGCTATCGTTCAAACCCAGTCCTGATGAACCTTGACCAACACATCTGGCTGAATTTGACCACACCCATCAACAATGCGCTGCTTTAGATGATGCAAATCCCGTATTTTCACAGAATAAACCAGTGCTTTGACATGACCCCAAAGATAAAAATGCAAAGGAGTCAAATCTGGTGAACGTGGTGGCCACTCCACAGTACCTCTACGACGAATCCACTTTTGAGGGAGCTGCACATCCAGGTTATCTCGCACATTGTGCCCATAATGTGGTGGGCTCCATCATGTTGGAAGAATTCCGGAAATGTTCCGTCCTCCGTTAACAACGGGGAAAACACTTCTTCATCCAATAACCTCAGATAACCGTTGGCTGTTAACGTACCATCAATAATAAAAGGTCCAACGACTTTGGTACCCCACACACCACACCACACCAGACCATCACTTTTTGTGAGTCGGCCGTTTTGGAAGCATCAATTCAGTGCGAATATGTGTCGGACCAGTATCTGTGATTCTGCTTGTTCACTTCACCATTGATAAATAAATTGGCTTCATCACTGAACAGCACCTGATAGGGGAAACGTGGGTTTATCTGCAGCTGCTGTGTCACCCATTCTGCGAACTGTACCCGACGGTCTGGGTCATCCTCGTTCAGGTGTTGGAGCAGCTGAATTTTGTACGGGTGACATTTGTGCTGCGATAAAATTCGAAGTATGGAGGTGACAGGCGACGAGTACTCGGACTCTTGGTAAATAATGCCAACACGCTCACTGTTGTTTCTTCATCGGTGGCGGATTTTGGACTTCCAGCCTTAGGTTAATCTGCGACAGAACCTGTTGCTCGGAATATGGCCAAAACCTTGGCAAATGCGCTGCGAGTGATGGACTGTATGGTTGGGTGGCGACTGTGCTTCTTTCTCGTTATATCAAGATGATGTCAATGCGTTCTTCATGTGTTAAAGACATTTTGTAACTTGTAAATAAGGAAACAATGATTAAAACGTTAGCATGAGTAAATGATACCTAACAGTTAAACACATGTAACATATCAGACATGGGATAATCACTTTGCACCGTTTCACACTCCATTTTATGACTTCTCAGTGCGTAATACTCATGCTGCCGAGCGTCCCACTGCTGCCGCAAGTAATTGGCTATAACCCGAGAATGATGAAATCTATGTTTAAAATAACAACGGCATTGTTTTTCTGGTGAAATTCTCTATCTGTTTGATATGTCACATGACGACATTCCCATTTGAAATTTTGGAGTTGAATCCAAGTGGCGGATTTCAAGATGGCCGCCATGTTGGTGGCATAGCCTATAAAGTTTCCGCCTTCCCGTTCCTCGTGTGTAGGGACTCTGTTTCCGTGTTTGCTACTCCATTTGGATTTTATCAGGGTGTTTCCGGACTTTTGGACCACCCTGCATATTGTGCCAGAAGAAAAATCATAATATTTACATTTACTACAGCCGTGTATCTGATTGCATTGAATGAGCTCGTGTAACACTGTACGTAAAAATAGGTATTTATGTGTTGTGTTGCTTGTGTGGTTCGAGAATAACAATGTAGCGACAAAAGAAAGTCAGGACCAATGATCAAGTAAAACTCAACTGTCATATTAAGATTATCCTATAAGAGCATCCAGATGTAAATCTCCTTATAATTGATATCTGTCAATCAGCTACGTAGATTTTCAGACAAGGAAGTATTGTGGAGGTCAGGAAGACAAGGATCGTGATACCAACACCAACGAACGTGGAAATTGTAACCCAGCTCCGCCTTGCTGTACAGTTATATGAAGTACACTGGTGTCCCCAATTAAAGCAACAAACCGCTATTTCCCCGTCCTGTGTCTAATTCACGATATATCATACAGACTGTCAACAGACGTCCACACGATCGCATTCTGCGCGGATGATGGCATTCCGGCAAACGGACAACCACACCAACGATGAAGTCAGGGCACCTATCGAAAGGGGTGTCCCACATCCACAGTCGCTGTGTACACAGTCACAGACGGTGCAGTATGGCACAGTCGCAAATTGATGTGGCTCGATAGCTTAATTTGAATTGTTCTGTTGTTTCTCAGATGTGGCGACAGTTTATAGAATTCAAAACTTTATTCCGAAGACCAGGGCAGGGCCAACCACCTATGACCTCAGAAAGAGAGGACCGTTATTTGGCTTTAAGGACGCGGCGGTACCGTCTTAGTACTGCACGGCAGCTGGCACCTAACCTCCCAGTATCCACTGGACGCGTTGTATCGAGGTAAATGGTGTACAGAAGGCTTTGGCAGAGTGGCCTTTACTGTCGGAGACGTGCTGTATGTATAGCTCTGACACATCTTTACTGAAGGGAACGTCTACAGTTGAGTCGTTCACATGCCACCTGGACGGTCAAACAGTGGGCCAATGTTCTCTTCACAGATGAGTCACGATTTGATCTGGAGAGTGATTCTCCCTGGAGGGAACCTGGAAACGTGTAAAGAGGCCGATATCGAGGAAGATCGCTAATGGTGTGAGAAGGGATTGTGTTGACCACTCGAACACATCATCATGAAATTGTGCGGGCGAATCGGCGAGGTTTAATTGCTGTCAGGTACCGTGACGAGATCTTGGTACCTCATGTGTGGTTACTGCGAGGTGCTGTGCGCCCAGACTTCGTATTAATGGACGATAATGCTCGACCTCATAAAACACAGGTGGTTTGTGTTTTCTTGGGAACGAAAGATACTGCACGCATGGCGTGACCTGCTCACTCTCCCAATTTGAATCTCAGAGCGCATCTGGGGTGCACTTGGAAGACGGGTTGCACTACGTCACCAGCCACTCTCCAAGACTTGCGAGCAGCTGTGCGGGAAGAAAGGCGTTTTTCCTCAATATGAGAGTAATGAGGTCATTCACGCATGCCCTGTCATTAGGTGTATATTGCTGCCACAGGTGGTCAAACCCCACACGGAGCACATTAACCAGTTGTGTGCAAATCCGATAAGATGTAAAAAAAAAAAAAAAAAAAAAAAAAGCGTAGAACATTTTTGTCTTCCCTTGTGAATATTACAGTTCTTTACGTTTTGTATTTTTTATATAGGTTTTAGTTACTACCACCTGTTTATTCCGTTTTGTGGCAAAATAAACGCAACACTGCAAAGTTTCCATTTGTTGCTTTAATTTTGGACACAGTGTAGATTAAGCTGCACATTCACGTATCTCTGCGTGTCATGGATTCGAAAAGTCCTTGGTAGGTACCTGAAGGCATAGGGCACTAAATAGCTACGCCCAGTTTAATTCCCGTAAATTAATGGCCAGTGGTTTGTGGGTGCAGAGCTGGCGCCCGATAGCGTCCCGGATGTGTTCTATTGGGCTCATATCAACCCAATTTGGTGGCCAAGATATGAACGTGAGTTCACTATCACGCTCCTCAAACTACTGTAGCGTAGCACAATTCTGGCCTTGTGAGACAGACATTTGTCCTGCCGGAAAACGCCATCGCCTTTGGTGAAGACATCAACCACGAAGGAATGCAGGTGGACGGCTATAACGTTCATGTAGTCCACAGATGTCGTCGTGCCTTTGATTACTACCACAGGTCCCATGAAAGCAAAGGTGAATGCCTCACACAACACGTACCGCCCCCACTGCTCTGCGTCCGAGTGGCAGTGCATGTTTCGAAATTCCGTTGGCCCAGATGACGGCTTATCCGGAGACTATGATCTACCCATTGTTACAAGAAAAGTGATCATCCGACCAGGCCACACGGTTACAATGATTCGTCCAGTCTCGATGGGCCCGTGTCCATTGCATTCGTAATTGACGGTGTCGTTGGGTCAATATAGTAACACTTGGTTGTCGTCTGATACGGAGGGCTATGTTCAACAACGTGCGCTGAAGGCTGTACTAAGAAACGCTTGCGGCTGCACCATAACTATACTTAGTTATCAGATGGCCGGCCGGAGTGGCCGAGCGGTTCTAGGCGCTACAGTCTGGAACTGCGCGACCGCTACGGTCGCAGGTTGGAATCCTGCCTCGGGCATGGATGTGTGTGATGTCCATAGGTTCGTTAGGTTTAAGTAGTTCTAAGTTCTAGGGGACTGATGACCTCAGAAGTTAAGTCCCATAGTGCTCAGAGCCATTTGAACCAGTTATCAGATGTGGCACAGATAGCTACCTGTCCTGCTTTACAAAGCGGTCAAGCCTCCGATCAGATTCTGTGGCGAGGTGTGGACGTCCAAAACCTTGTCACCTGCTACTGGTTTCACCGCGCTTCATCAACTTTCCATAGACACTCACTACAGTAGCTCGCGGACAGGCAACAAACTTCGCCGTTTCCGAGACTCTCGTTGCTAGGGCCAGGCCATAACAATCTGCTCTCTTGTCAAACTCGTTTATGCGAGTGGTTTTCCCCATCTGCGGCCCATATTGTCGCTAGAATGATTTCCAATTCGTCTCTGCTCCGCTTTTATACTTTCCTTACCGCCTGAAATGTTCGCAAAGACACCAGGCGATATTCAAACTAACGGTGGGCAGTGGTCATAATGTTTGGCTCATCACTGCATATGGACGGCCTGTTAATCAAACCGCATTGCAGACAGCTCCGTGAATCAACGTCTACTACCCTCTCGACTAGGTGTATTACGGATCAGTTTATAATCAACAAAAAGTCCTGGAGTAGCAGTCTATTCAGCAGGGGGTCCTGATGACGATGATGAAGGTGTATCTATTCTGCATGCTGTGGAACAAATTTGAAACTCCTTGCATTTTGACATTGTTAAACACAATGTTATTTCAGCAAGTAGCGACAGAGAATTTGTTTCTTCTGTGTTTTGTAATTAAATGAATCCAGGAGCTTGGCCGTCTGCGATTGCTTATGTAAAGTTCACATTCATGAAATGTTCTACGCGATTAATATAAAATAAATTATCAAAATACATTCTTATCGCTCTTTCGCGATACTGTCATATAGAGCATTAAATGACTCAGTTTCATTACGCGATAGAAAGCATAAATTTCACTATAGGTACAATGGCGGCTTGTATACGTCGTTTATTGGACATGCTGCACTTTACCATCGTAACTTCATGGTATGCCAGCACTTATCCTTGCACAAAGCATCTATCTTCAACACTGTTGTTTGATATCCTCGCTATACACAGCACATATGCTATCGTCTAGCTTT
Source organism: Schistocerca cancellata (assembly GCF_023864275.1). Classification (NCBI taxonomy): domain Eukaryota; kingdom Metazoa; phylum Arthropoda; class Insecta; order Orthoptera; family Acrididae; genus Schistocerca; species Schistocerca cancellata. The sequence continues at coordinate 441,459,057 of NC_064633.1, forward strand.
TATCGACATAATGTATAATGTTTGAGCATTTGCTAGACTACTGAAGGTCAAGTTCTAGCGACAAGTTACAAAAAATTGTTCTACCAGTTCTTTATCTTTAAATTCGTGCCGCCCCACAGACGCTGGAGCCGTGTGAGTGACAGTGAGGAGTTTATGCACTCTGAATACCACGTTTTTGTTTTTGATGACGCTCAGGGAGAAGATGGAGAGCGAAACACGGTACTGACAGAGAGCCTACTTCTCTCGGTTGCCACAAAGGGTCTCGTGCCAGGCTTAACGTCCCATCCAACAGACCGATCGAAGGGACGCCATCAACAGAGTCACATGCCTTCACTTTATGAATCACTACGGAAAGGTTTGTAATCTAACCCACGGCATTGGCACAAATTCTGGTGCTCAGAAACTGCACACTACCTCTCATCCTCCACATTCGGATCAAATACTGTCGATTAAACTTCGCCCTTTACAAGGATTCGAAGAGATGAGCTCCATGCGTAGTGTCGGTTTATAAATCTAAAGGTCCGGGGTTCAACCTTCAGACGGTACTCAGTATTCAGACGGTCCTATGTCTTATTTGTCGCTTATCACTTACCATTTCTTTCGCATCTTGAAATGATATACATTTGTGAAAAATGCCATGTGGCATCATGGTCTGGAATCCACATTTACATCTAGAACCCCTTAGAACCGCCTGGTAGAGTTAGTTCAAAAGTCAGAGGATGGCGACAGCATACCACTTCCACAAAAACCGTTCTTAGTAAAGCATCAGTTTGACATAAAACTCGAGAGCCACCGCACAATCGTCTGCGAAAAACATTTATCAAGAAGGCAGGCATTCTAACTAATATCAAAAACCAATACGCTGCGGATTTAATCTGTGACGAAAGCATTGGTTGATAATAAATTTTCTGGAGAAGACCCTCATAACCGCTCCATAGTCTCTGGAGATCAAAATATGAGGCACTCAGGCTGACACCACGATCGAAACGTACTAAACGCAGGAATCTGTAGTTTGGGAGACACGAGGGATTCCACGTTTATTTGGTGTTCCACGTTTATTTGTTGGAAGTGTGACAACAGTACATGTTTCGCCTAGCTACAACATAAAACCATCAACCTTGCTAAATACCACTTCGGCTCTTTTGCTCTTCTACTTCTGGCTCAAATGATCATAACTGTGTCCCGTGCCGCTGGTGAGATCACAGTGCCAAAAAAAAGTTAAGTGGTGTCAAAAAAATCAAATGGCTCTGAGCACTATGGGACTCAACTGCTGTGGTCATAAGTCCCCTAGAACTTAGAACTACTTAAACCTAACTAACCTAAGGACATCACACACATCCATGCCCGAGGCAGGATTCGAATCTGCGACCGTAGCGGTCGTGCGGTTCCAGACTGTAGCGCCTTTAACCGCATGGCCACACCGGCCGGCTAAGTGGTGTCCCAGGATCTCTATTTGGTTAGTTGTACAGTCACATTGATTCTAACTCGGCATTACATCGTGACATGTTTGCTTTGCGAAACATGAAATGATGCTCATTTGCGATATGTATGACTATCATGGATGACAATCCGTTTACGTGTGCGTTGTCCACTTCGCCTGCCTTTGACGAATGTGCAGAAGCATGCTAGACGGCAATGGTATATGGAACGACGTCGCTGGGGACAGGAAATGGCATCAGATAGTGTTTTCGAACGAATCCAGATTCTGTGTGTTTGAACATGATGGCTGCATTTTGGTTCGCCGCAGACAGGGGAGCGGCATCACAGTGACTGTTTTCGCACAAGACATACAGCGCCAACTCAAGACCATAATCGTGTTGGGTGCTATTGGGTACAACCACAAATCACAGTTGGTTCGTGTCAGGGCACTGTGAGCTACGCGAATGATATCCTGCGAGCCGCAGCCATACCCTTTCTGCACAAAACCCCAGACAAAGTTTCTCAGCAAGACAATGAGCGGCCACATGTTGTTTCGTGAACACGCGCTTTCTTGGTGTCACAAGGTGTCAGCCTTCAGGCCCACCAGATCAAGACTCGTCACCAATGGAAAATGTGTGGGATATGGTGCAACGACGGGTGCAGCGCTGTGACCCAGTGCCAACCACCACAGATGAACTTTGGAGCCAGGTAAATGTAGCATGGATGGCTATACCAAAGGACACCATTTGCACCTTATATGAGTCGATTCCATCACGCATCGAACAAGTTATCAGCGGATCTTGTGCCCAGTAGGCAACAGGACACATGCTGAACCGAGGTGACTGAAATACCAATCATTTCTACAGGACATACTAATGTACATGTCCTTTAAATGTGAACGTTCTATCTATAGTCGTTCAATGCTTATGTTTTTTCTTAACATGAGTGTAGTTTCATGGATCATTTGCATAATAAGCCGTAATGATGTCATTTTATAAACGGTTCAAATGGCTCTGAGCACTATGGGACTTAACATCTGAGGTTATCAGTCCCCTAGATCTTAGAACTACTTAAACTCAACTAACCTAAGGACATCAGACACATCCAAGCCCTAGACAGGATTCGAACTTGCGACCATAACAGTCGCGCGGTTCCGGACTGAAGCGCCTAGAACCGCTCGGCCACTGCGGCCGGCGTCATTTTATATTCGCATCGTGAATTAATTAGTAAATATTGCTGCATGCTGAACATTTATGTATTTTTTTTTTCGAGTTAGTAATTCCTACCCACCATATTTCACATTACAGTAACATGATTCTTCTGAGGAGTAAAAGGAGTTGTCTAGGAGAAACTTTTACAATTTGTTTTCTAATTTTACCTTGTTGTCTGTCAGACATTATACACACATAAAAAAAAGTTTTGCATCACCCCGGTTCCCAGAACTCCTGAAGATAGACGTTGACTGTGGATATTGTACCACAGACACAGTCCCTTTGACTGTTCAGAGATGTCACTAAACCCGCCCAAAGACGTAAACAACCATGCATGAGAAGCGCCTATTAGACTGAGTGGGACCGACAGCCGATCAGTTCCAGTCATTCCACCACGAAGGAGGTACACGGCTAGTGTTGTCTGTAGTTCAACCAGGCACAGACGGTCGACGCGGTTCGACCGCGTCCACATTGTTACTTTGTGGCCGGAAGGGCTCTCAACAAGGGAAGTGTCCAGGACTTTTCGGAGTGAACCAAAGCGATGTTGTCCGCACATGGAGGAAATAAAGAGAGACAGGAACGGTCGATGACATACCCCGCCCAAGGGCTACTACTGCAATGGATGACTGCTACCTACGGATTATGGCTCGGAGGAATCCTGACAGCAACGCCACCATGTTGAATAATGCTTTTCGTGCAGCCACAGGACATCGTATTATACGACTCAAACTGTGCTCAATAGGCTGCATGATGCTCAACTTCACTCCCGACGTCCATGGTGAAGTCCATCTTTGCAACCACGACACCATGCAGCGCGTTACAGATGGGCAAAACAACGTGCCGAATGGACCGCTCGGGATTGGCATCACGTTCTCTTCGCCGATGAATGTCACATTTGCCTTCAACCAGACAATCGCCGGAGACGTGTTTGGAGGCAACCCGGTCAGGCTGAACGCCTCAGACACACTATCCAGCGAGTGCAGCAAGGTGGAGGTTCCCTGCTGTTTTGGAGTGACATTATGTGGGGCCGAATACGCCGCTGGTGATCATGGAAGGCGCCGTAACGGTTGTAAGATACGTGAATGCCATCATCCGACCGATAGCGCAACCATTTCGGCAGCATATTCGCGAGGCATTCGTTTTCATGGACGACAATTCGCGCCCCCATCGTGCACATCCTGTGACTGACGTCCTTCAGGATAACGACATCGCTCGACTAGAGCGGCCAGCATGTTCTCCAGACACGAACCCTATCGAACATGCCTGGGATACATTGAAAAGGGCTGTTTATGGACGACGTGACTCACCAACCACTCTGAGAGATCTACGCCGAATAGCCGTTGAGGAGTGGGACCAATAGTGCCTTGCTGAACTTGTGAATAGTATGCCACGACGAACACAGGCATGCATCAATGCAAGAGGATGCGCTACTGGGTAGTAGAGGTACCGGTGGGTACAGCAATCTGGACCACCATCTCTGAAGGTCTCATTGTATGGTGGTACAACATGCAATGTGCAACAAAAAGGGCAAAAATGACATTGATGTTGATCTCTGTTCCAATTTTCTGTACAAGTTCCGGAATTCTCGGAACTGAGGTGATGCAAAAAATTTTTATGTGTGTGTAATACTGGGTAAGTTTCCAAAATTTTAGTTGCAGAATTGTGCACCCCATTTTGTGCTAAAGACGACCGTAATGTGGAATAATGAGTCATTTTTCCTTCTGGTACTGTAATGATGGACATCACTGGTCATTTTGAACTGCAGTGGTTTATTTACACCTTCGTGAGGGAATAAATATACTGTAAAGCAGCAATCAAAATGTCCAAAAACTTAAACAGATGTCTACAAGATGATCATGGGTGAGCACCACAAAACTATCTTCCTTAAAGATGATTTACCCCAGAATATTATTTCATATGGTATTATTATTAAATGAAGATATTATAGAAGTCCAGTCCCTGACAACAGCAGTCATCAGGAAGCAGCCGTGTAGGATGCGGTAGTGAGGGACAAGTTGCGCTCAATAGCGCCGAGAACACATCATTGACAATAACACGTTTATTAGGCAGTAATACAAGATTGTCTTCCAAAGCACAGTGCGAGGTGGCGCAGTGGTTAGCAGATTCGCATTTGGGAGGACGACGGTTCACACTCGCGTCTGGCCATCCTGATTTAGGTTTTCCGTGATTTCCCTAAATCGCTTCAGGCAAATGCTGGGATGGTTTCTTCCCTAATCCGATGGGACTGATGACATCGCAGTTTGCTCCCCTCCCCACGAATCAACCAACCTACAAACCACAGCCGAGCTGTTGGAGCAGTGCCTCGTCAGCAGGTTGCATGCGTTCATCTTGCAGTACTGCCAGGCCAACGAAACGTCTGGTGGCGGCTATTAAGTCATGGGCCGGCAGTCAACACGCGGACTCTGGTGGCCTCCAGCTCTATGTATCGATCTCCAAAGTGCACTCATTGGCATCGAACATTCGCACTCAGCAGTTACCCCCCACTTCCACCTCAAGTACTCTACTCCCTGGTTCACAGGCGTCGGATCTCAGTCCCTGTTTAGGAGACAGAAGCCAGCACCATCGGTGTCTGCTACAGAAACGAAATGAGCAGGTGCAGTGCCCCCCGCAGCTCTCTCGAAGGCGGATGATGAATGGCGTCCAGGTCACGCAGGTCAAGCATCCAGCAGGCCTGCAGGCTGATGGCGGCCTCCGCGCCCCATTAGTGTTGCCTCGGAAGTTAGCATCGTAGCTGGCAGCAGCAGCGTCCTTCCAGCCAGACTCGCAGTTCCATAGTCTCCCTCTCAACGGATAGCTGCAACTGACACAAGGGCTGACTGAGGCTACGCACTCGGTAGTCAGCAATCAGTACTCAGTAATCAGACATTTGTTGATTTTTTTCCTTTATTGTAATTTCATTCCCCTGGCAGCGGTACAGTCCACCGCTCTTCAGCCAAATGGCTTTAACAGAAATACAAGGGGATCTCTTACACAAAAAACGGGGGTAAAAAGCGGGACATAAAGTACAGTAAATGGAGATGATGGGAGTTAAAATATACTCTAATTTGGGGACATTGGGTGACAATTAAAAAGTCGACATAAAGTTAAAAGAACACAGCTGGCAATTCGTTGTGTGCTTAAAATCACTGGAGTGAAACACAAGTTAAAAGTCGGCCACAGTATAAAAATCACACAGAGTGAGACACTTAAAAAATAAAACCACTGGAAACGACGGAACACTCACAAGGAATAAAAACTGCTGGTAGGGACCTGCCGAAGGACTGGAGGTCGGAGAGGAGGAAGAAAGAGGGGAGGGGGATGGGGGGCGGGAGGAAGAGGAAAAGGGGGGGGGACAAGAGGCGCACCAAAAGACAGGAGATGGGCAGGGCGGGAGATGAAGATAGAGGACAAGGCAGGAGGGAGTGCAGAGACACTGAAGGGGAGCACAGGAGCAGGAGGGGGCATAGGAGGGGGAAAGCCACTCAGGACAAGGGAGGGGGAGGAGAGGGAGCCCAGAGGAGGAAGCAGGAGGAAGGTGAGGTTAGAGTTGGAAGGAAGGGTAGATGTCAGGGCGAAGCTCATCATCTGGGAGGGGTAGATGCTGGAAGTTGCATTTGAAAAGGAGGTGTAGGGTGTGGAGATGGAAAGAGGGTGGGGGACACAATGGTAAAGGGGGATCGAGTCGGCGGGCAATATACAGGATGCGGATGTGTTCAAGGAAAAGGAGAAGGTGGAGAAAGGGTATGAGGTCGTAAAGGAAGCACGTGGGGGACAGGAGGCAGATGATGAAGGTGAGGTGCAGTGCATGGCATTCGAGGATTTGGAGGGCATTATAGAACCTGGGAGGGGCGGAAATCCAAACAACGCTGGCATAACAAAAGATGGGGTGGATCAAGGATTTGTAGGTGTGAAGGATGGTGGAAGGATGCAGTCCCCATGTCCGGCCAGACAGGAGTTTCAGGAGCCAGAGTCTGTTGTGAGTTTCATGTTGGATGGTAAGGACATGGAGAGTCCAGGTGAGGTGGCGGTCGAGGGTGAGGCCAAGGTATTTGAGAGTAGGAGTGATGTGGATAGGACAGCCATAAATGGTGAGGTAGAAATCATGGAGATGGAAGGAGCAGGTGGAGCGGCCTATGACAATCGCCTGGGTCTTGGAGTGGTTGATACGGAGGAACCACTGGTTGCACCAAGTGGTGAACTGGTCAAGGTGGGTTTGGAGGGTACGTTGGGACTGTTGAAGGGTAGGATAAAGGGCGAGGTTAAAAAATGGTTAAAATGGCTCTGAGCACTATGCGACTTAACTTCGGAGGTCATCAGTCGCCTAGAACTTAGAACTAATTAAACCGAACTAACGTAAGGACATCACACACATCCATGCCCGAGGCAGGATTCGAACCTGCGACCGTAGCGGTCGCTCGGCTCCAGACTGTAGCGCCTAGAACCGCATGGTCACTCCGGCTGGCTAAAGGACGAGGAAGGCGGAGTCATCAGCAAATGACATTTGTTGAGAATTGCGAGTTATTTATATTGGTGCTTCCTGTGTGCTCTACGGCGATGGAGGCGGCAATGACATCATGTGTTCTGGTCTTCACCCTCTGTCAGTTCTCCTAGTGACTTCATACTTTCACGGCTTCACCTTTCATAGGCTCTTTTCTGCTGTCTTGGCACCTGAATACTTATTGTTGCGTTATAACTAGTCTTCCTTACGACACTCTGCTTTGTCAACAGTACGACAGTATTTCTCTGCTTCCATGATGTCATTATGCTTCGTTTGCAGAGCTGGACGCTCGTTCGTTTCCCCATGCTCCGATAGCTTCCGTGTTTGCACCAACTCGGTCAGAATTTCCGCCTAGCTGGAGTCTACTGTTCATTGTCACGGGCGGTTCGCCTTCCGGGAGTTGCCAAGGTAGAACATGGACGAATTTTCAGCGTCTGCGGGAATACTATCCTGGGGCATAACAACATTCAAATGTGTCAGCTTAGTTATTTGTCTCTCCCCAAGATTTCAAGATTTGCAATGATTCTGAGTGCAAATGTGGCTAAACTAAGACGTTAGAGCAGTCCCAAGAAGTATTTTTTCCAGATCAAATTCTCATCACTATGGACACCAAAGTATTCTGAAGTTTCTGCTCTATTTAATACGAGTATTTCCTCACCATATGTTACAAATCACTCATGAAGTACTCCTACATATGCAGAACTGAATATGTTGTGTCCTTTTCAAAATGAATATGAAAACATCCGCAGAAAGCCAATGATACTTTGAAGAACAATGTTTACTTTTTTCCTATGTGTATTCCTGGTTTGATTACAATACTACAGTCATCTGCACAAAGAACTATTTCTGGTAGTTGTATATCAGGCAGAAGATCGTTTACATACAAGGGGAACAACAGAGAACACAAATTTGAACCTTGATTTCTCGCCAGTCAGAATAATGTCCCCGCTCTATATTGGCTAAATTAATAAGTACAACTTTCTGCATTCTTTTGATTAAATATGAGATTGTCCCTAGGTTGGCTGGGCCATCAAGCCCATAAAACAATCTAGGAGAATACTATGATTTGCACGGTCAGACGTCTTACATAGGTCTCAGAAAATACCAACTGGCCCTATTTAATTATTTAAAGCATGCAAAACTTGGTGAGTGAACATGTAAATTGCATCCTCAGTAGAGCAACTTTTCTAAATCCAAATTGTGATTTGCTGAGGTGAGATTATGTTTATTCTGCATTGGATGTGATGTACTTCCTTATTCGGACATGAAAGCACGAAATTGATCATAAAATGGCAATCAGTTCGATGTTTACATACAGTGTGACAAATTACTGAACTATATGTAATAAAATCGTCATAATTTCTGAACGGTTTGCGTTAGGACGTTCTAACTGCACGGTTGCGCTGTTGCTCGCGGGGCTTTGTGGGAATTAGTGTGCGCTGTATGGTTTGATACAGCGACGAAGCCCACTTACATTTGGATGGGTTCGTCAGTAGGCAAAATTGGCACATTTGGTGGACTGAGAAACCGCATTTTGCGATCGAGAAGTCTCCTCAACCTCAAAGGGTGACTGTGTGGTGTCCAGTCACGGAATAGTCGGTGCGATATTCCTTCATGGCATGGTGATTGCCGAACGGTACGTGAAGGTTTTGGATAGTGATTTCATACCCTTATCGAAAGCGAACCTAATTTCGACAACATATGGTTCATGCAAGACGGAGCTCGACCCCGTCGAAGCAGGAGAGTGATGTCCTGGAGGAGCACTTTAAGGACCGCATTCTGGCTGTGGGGTACCCAAAGGCCACTAGCGCGGGCCTCGATTAGCCGCCATATTCTCCGAATCTGAACACATGCGGCTCCTTTTTGTGGGGTTATACTAAGGACAAGGTGTACAGTAATAACCCCAAAACCATTGCCCAGCTGAAAACAGCCATTCAGGAAATCATCGACAGCGTCGATATCCCGACCCTTCAGGGGGTCATGGAGAATTTCGCGATTCGTTCGCGCCACATCGTTGCCAATGACGGCAGGCACATCGAACATGTCATAACCTAAATCTGAATATCTGTAGTGACGCTTACATGTTGAATGAAGTTTGAGCACGCCGTAGTTTGTAAGCAATTTACGTTTTTTTTTCATATAGTTCAATAATTGTCACCCTGTAGATACATTGCACGTTCTAAGTACTGTAATTTATTCGAAACAACTAATCGGATTTCGAAGAGTGAAACAGGGCTGACATTCCTCTCTTCGAAATCTACAATACTAGCAGAAAATATTACTGTGGTTCTATTTGATAAACCGCAGTTGACATCTTTATGTCTATTTTACCGTTCACCTGGGTGAAAGTAAAATTATATTATTACCTGCCTTCGTAAAATATGACTCTTTCTTGTTTCTTCTCCAATCTGCAATTTAAAAAAACAGTAAGTAAGTTGGGGGAACAGACTGTGAAAAACAGTTGTAAGTTTTCTGGAGATAAAGAGTGTTGAAGCTGAATGACATCGTACTTACTGAAGAGACCCATAGTGTTCAATTTATTTAGGCAGAGGAGAATTGGTACCTACGCATACATTTAAAAAATATCCAGGGCTTCCAACTGACTCAAGCTTACATGAAATTACAAATGAACACCACAACTAAATGACACTATTCATCGATGGGTCTAAGTGGAGGTATTCTCCTACTGCTCTGTGATTTTTCCTGAACGTTGTTCTAAGGTTTACTTACCTAACAAATTTACCATAAATGATGCAGAGTTCAGATCTTTTTGAGGTTACTGGAGAAGGTGAGACATCTCGGTTTATTCCTCATCTGACCCGACTCCTAATGTGCCCGTCAATTTATGCAGTGAATTGATTCTGCAGGTAAACAAAATCAGAAGTCCATGGGCAACCTTCTTTGCTTACAAACTCTGGGTAAGGACACGGCATTTTGCTCAGTATGGTAGCACATGGGAATGCAGAGAAACGTATTAGGAGAAGTCGCAGTCAGAGAGGTAACGGTACGTATTGAAGCACTGGACATCCCATGCTTCAGTGAATCGTCATCTTACAAGCTGTCACTTTCCTTTAACTTACAGAGTCACGAGCCGATGGAAAGAAGTATAACTGGATGGGGCGGTCAGTAACTTACAGCTATTATAGTTAGACTACAATGAGGTGACAAAAGTCATGGGATACATCTTAATTCGTGTCGTATCTTCTTCTTCCCGCCATAGGGCAGCAACTCGACGTGGCGTGGACTCAATACAAGTAAGTCTTTGAAAGTCTCCTGCATAAATATTGAGCTATGTTGCCTCTCTAGCCATCCATAATAGCGGAAGTGTTGCCGGTGCAGCATTTTGGGCACGAACTGGCCTCTCGATTACGTCCCGCAAATGTTCGACGAGATTCATGATAAGCGATCTGGGTGGCGAAATCTTTCACTCGAATTGTTCAGAAGGGTCTTCAGCCGCGAACAAATTTAGCCTGGTGACAAGGAGCATTGGAATCCATAACATGATGTCCGTGAATGGTTTCAAATGGTCTCCAGGTAGCCGACATAATCATGATCTGTTCATTCGGACCAGAGGACCCAGTACAGTCCATGTAAACACGGCCCATACCTTTGTGGAGCCACCACCAGCAGTCACAGCGCCAGTGCTGGACAACTTGGGTCCATTGCTTTGTGAGACCTGCGCCACACTCGAACCCTACCGTTAGCTTTTGCCAACTGAAATGGCGTCTCATCTGACCAGATCACGTCTAGGGTCCAACCAGTACGTCATGAGCCCAGGAGGGGCACTGCAGGCATGTTGTGCTGTTAGCAGAAGTACTCGCGACGGTCGTCTGCTGCCATAGCCCATTAAGCCAAATTTCGCCTCACTGCCTAACGGATACATTCGTCTTAGTCTCACGTTGATTTCTGCGGGTATATCACGCAGTGATACTTGTCTGTTAGCACTGACAACTCTACGTAAACACCGCTGCTCTCGGTCGCTAAGTGAAGGCCGTCGGCCAGTGGATTGACCATGGTGAAAGGTAAAGACTGAAATTTGATTTTCTTAACAATCCTGACGCTGTGGGTCTCGGAATATTGAATCCCCTATCGACTTCTGAAATGGAATGTCCCACGCGCCTAGCTCCAATCACCATTCCGCGTTCAAACTCTGTTAATTCCCGTGGTGCAGCCTTAATTACATTGATACTTTTTCACATGAATCACCTGAGTACAAATGACAGTTCTGGCAATGAACTGCCCGGTCATAGCTTGTGTACGCTATACTACCGCCATCTGTATATGCGCCTATCGACATACCATGACTTTTGCCACCTGAGTGTGTAAGAGCATGATCTGAGGGAGACAGCTTAGCGGTTACTATTCTGCACCCATATTCGGGAAGGTGACGGTTAGAATTCCCGTCAGTTCATCCAAATATAGATGTTTCATGGTTTTCCTAATCGCTTAAGTTAATGTGAGCGTGGTTCATTTGAAAAGGACACTGTTGCCATTCCTTTCCAGTCTCTGCTTGTGTTGGCTTCCTAATAATGTCGTCGACGATGGTACGTTCAGTTCCAATCTTTGTTACTTTGTACTAGAGCATGGCGTATCTTCTACGAGACTTTCAAGCGAGATTAGATATTTCTCACTTGTTCGTGGATAGCGCACAGTCTGATAACGTATGGCTTCCTCCTCTGTTGAAAGGACTCTCATCTTGTCTTTCTAGAGGTGTACATGACATTTTATCACAATCTGGCTCTGAGCACTATGCGACTTAACTGCTGAGGTCATCAGTCGCCTAGAACTTAGAACTAATTAAACCTGACTAACCTAAGGACATCACACACATCCATGCCCGAGGCAGGATTCGAACCTGCGACCGTAGCGGTCGCTCGGTTCCAGACTGCAGCGCCTAGAACCGCACGGCCACCCTGGCCGGCGGACTTGTACTTCACCAGCAGTGATGCTAACGTGGACTATTACGGAAGAGCTCGTACCGCAACAACTAGATTAAAGATAAGTAGTTTTCTGTTTTGATAAATAAAGAACTCTGTTGTTGAAAGAGGATACCAGCCACCAAACAGCATCCTCTCCTTGTTTCCCATGGTATAAGACTCTACAGTGTAAACAACGATACAAAAAGTGGTGCACTGAAGCACCGAAACTGGTAGCCATATAACAAATAACATCGTAATGACGGCGCTTTTTTTTACATACTATCAAAATCTCCTGACCAGTTTGTGGGAGGCTGTCACAACGAAGCGTAACGGAAGGCTGTCCGAGGGGATGCTTCTCCACAACAGCATGGCAGCTCATTCCGCACAGGACAGTCATGCACACTGCTGCTCTGAGTTATCAAATTTTGCCTCTCACCGTAGCGGTCACGCGGTTCCAAACTGAAGCGCTGGAACCGCAAGGCCACACCGGCCGGCTACCACAATCTGTCTGGTATTAAGACGAGAGGGCAGAGGCTAATTTATCTGCTTTGCTTTGATGTAGTCAGTGAGAGTGTCCAATTGCTTGTTGTTATGGGCGTTTCTTGTTCATGGGTGCTTGTCTGTGTGTTCTGTGTGTATGTGTTCTGTATGTGTATGTTCTGTATGACTGTTTTGTATGTTGGTGATGAGCTGCTTGTTTTTCTGTGCTAGGTACCCCCTTTATTTTTGTTTTAAAATTGTGATTCAGTTTCTCTATAATATTTGTGTCATTTCCATTCTCCACAGCTATTTGTTTGATTATATGTACAAGGGCTAAAAGTTGCCTGCAGAACGGGTAACTAACTACAGAGAAAATTAAGAGCAACCAATGCAAACACAGACAAATGCAAAACATCTGGCACTTACCAACTGACATGCCAGGACTGAAAATCAGTTTATATAGAACAGACAACCAGAAACTTTAGTACCAGACACAGAACACAGAAGAGCTGCCATGCTACATATACTGAACACCTTATGGATACGAAACACAGCCCAACAGACATCAACACCGACTTGGAAATCCTCAAATGTAGCAACAGCCCTCCACAAAAAGTAATAATTGAAGAAAACCAGCAAATACAAACAATAAATGAGTACACAGCTCTCTGCAACGGAATTATGGTCTCTGCCCTCGAAGAACTTATCAGTCAACACCAACCCATAAACGGCCCCTCCAACCATCCCCCACCCCATACACACACACAAAACTAAACAATTAAACAAAGCTAAGAAACCTTCAACTACTTGCACACACAAGCACACACACACACACACACACACACACACACACACACACACAATCCTAAAACTAAATAAATAATTTTATAAATAAAACCCTCATACTTTCACCTACACATACACAAACACATACACTCAGCAAATGGCAGATACACATGACAAAAACTGAAAACTCTCGACCAGACCATATTCAGCTGTTCCGCCATCTTGTTTTCGTAGTTTGTAAATTGTGGCATTGAAAGCTACAATTTTTTTCTGGGTCATCAGTCTTCTGACTATTTTGATGCAGCCCGCCAAAGAATTCACCTCCTGTGCCAACCTCTTCATCTCTGAGCAGCACTTGCAACCCACGTCCTCAATTATTTGCTGGATGTATTCCAATCTCTGTCTTCCTCTACACTTTTGCACTCTACAGTTCCTTCTAGTATCATGGAAGTCATTCCCTCATTTCTCAACAGATGTCCTATCATCCTGTCCCTTCTCCTTATCAGTGTTTCCCACATATTCCTTTTCTCTCCGATTCTGCGCAGAACCTCCTCATCCCTTACCTTATCAGCCCACCTAATTTTCAACATTCAACTGTAGCACCACATCTCAAATGCTTCGATTTTCTTCTATTCCGGTTTTCCCACAGTCCACGTTTCACTACCATACAATGCTGTCCTCCAGATGTACATTCTCAGAAATTTCTTTCTCAAATTAAGGCCTATGTTTGATAGTAGTAGACTTCTCTTGGCCAGGAATGCCCTTTTTCCATTGCTAGTCTGCTTTTGATTTCCTCCTTGTCCATCCATTATGGGTTATTTTACTGCCTAGGTAGCATCTACTTCGTGACCATCAATCCCGATGTTAAGCTTCTCGCTGTTCTCATTTCTGATACTTTTCCTTACTTTCGTCTTTCTTCGATTTACTCTCATTCTATATTCTGTACTCATCAGACTATTCACTAAATTTTGAAGATCATCTAATTCTTCCACACTTTCACTCAGGATATCAATGTCATATCCTTTCACCTTGAGTTTTAATTCCATCGAGAACCTCTCTTTTATTTCCATCATTGCTTCTTCGATGTGCCGATTGAACAGTAGGGGGCAAAGACTACATCCCCGTCTTACACCCTTTTTAATCCGAGTACCTCGTTCTTGGTCGTCTACTCTTATTATTCCTTCGTGGCTGTGGCACATATAGTATATTACCCGTCTCTCCCAATAGCTTACCCCTATTTTTCTCAGAATATCGAACATCTTGCGCCATTTTACATTGTCGAATGCTTTTTCCAGATCTACAAATCCTATGAACGTGTCTTGATTTTTCTTGTCTTGCTTCCATTATTAACCGCAACGTCAGAATTGCCTGTCTCGTGCCTTTACCTTTTCTAAAGCCAAACTGATCGTCATCTAGCACATCCTCAATTTTCTTTTCCATTTTTCTGTATATCATTCTTGTCAGCGACTTGGAGGCATGAGCTGTTAAGCTGATAGTGCGATAATTCTCGCACTTGTCAGCTCTTGTAGTCTTCCGAACTGTGTGGACGATATTTTTCCGAAAGTCATATGGTATTTCGCCAGACTTTACACATCAACGTGAATAGTCGTTTAGTTGCCGCTTTCTCCAATGATCCTGAAGGAATGTTATCTCTCCCTTCTGCGTTATTTGATCTTAAGTACTCCAAAGCTCTTTTAAATTTTGATTATAATACTGGGTTCCCTATCTCTTCTAAATCGACTCCTGTTTCTTCTTCTATCACATCAGACAAATCTTCCCCTCGTAGAGGCCTTGAGTGTGTTCTTTCTACCTATCCGCTCTCTCCTCTGCATTTATCAGTGGAATTCCCGTTGCACTCTTAATGTTACCACACTTGCTTTTAATGTCACCGAAGGTTGTTTCGACTTTCCTGTATGCTGAGTCTGTCCTTCCGACAATCATTTCTTTTTCGATTTCTTCACATTTTTCATGCAGCCATTTCATCTTAGCTTCCCTGCACTTCCTATTTATTTTATTCCTCAGCGACCTGTATTTTTGTATTCCTGAATTTCCTGGAACATTTTTGTACTTCCTCCTTTCATCTATCAAATGAAGTATTTCTTCTGTTACCCACGGTTTCTTCGCAGTTACATTCTTTGTACCTATGTTTTTCTGTCCAGCTTCTGTAATGGCCCTTTTTAGAGACGTCCATTCCTCTTCAACTGTGCTGCCTACTGAGCTATTCCTTATTGCTGTATCTATAGACTTAGAAAACTTCAAGCGTTTCTCGTCATTCCTTAGCACTTCCGTATCCCACTTCTTTGCGTATTGATATTTCTGACTAATGTCTTAAACTTCAGCCTACTCTACATCACTACTATATTATGATCTGAGTCTATATCTGCTCCTGTGCACGCCTTAGAATCCAGTATCTGATTTCTGAATTCTGTCTGACCATGATGTAATGTAACTGAAATATTCTAATATCACCCGGTCTTTTCCAAGTATACCACCACCTCTTGTGATTCTTCAACAGAGTATTCGCTATTACTATCTGAAACTTGTCACAGAACTCAATTAGTCTTTCTCCTCTCTCGTTCCTTGTCCCAAGCCAATATTCTCCTGCAAACTTTTCATTTACTCCTTCCCCTACAACTGCATACCAGTCTACCATGCTAGACAGTGCAGTTTATCACAGTGAAGATAATGAGGAAACCAGAAAAATTAAGTTGTTGTTGTTGTTGTTGTTTGTTTGGGGGGAAGAGACCAAACAGCGAGGTCATCGGTCTCATCGGATTAGGGAAGGATGTCGGTCGTGCCCTTTCAAAGGTACTATCCCGGCATTTGCCTGGATCGATTTAGGGAAAGCACGGAAAACCTAAATCAGGATGGCCGGACGCGGGATTGAACCATCGTCCTCCCGAATGCGAGTCCAGTGAAAAAATTAAGTGAAAAATATTCCAAATAGAGACATAAGCAGATACATATACACAAACACACAATGTCCCACACAGAATTAATTCATAATAGGCTTAAAGGAAACAGCCATAAAATTTCGAACTAAATAATTTTTCTACATTAAGATCTATGTGGCTGCGGATGACGAACTGTGAAAGGAAATCAAGTATAACGCACAACATAAAAAACATACAGAAGCTCGCCTTTTTTCTAATTTGTAAATACTCTCTTAAAACCCCAATTTTATATGTGTACAACTAATAAACGAGTATTTTTCTTGTTTAAAAGTAAGAAAGTAAAAGCCCACTGATGATGCTGAAACTTCAGCGAAGCATGTCTGGTTAAAAAAAAGAAAAAGAAAAAAAAATTTTTTTTTGCTCAAATCCCCCCCCCCCCCAAAAAAATCATTTGCAGGCAACTACAGACAGAAGAACTTCAACCTCAAGACGATTATCACCAACTCAGTTCGCCGAGTAGTTCTGTAACACTTTCGTACAGGATGTATCTCAATCTGTTACGATCCTAGCTGAGCGTTCTTGAATTTGTTCGATAAATGTTACAAGCCTCCTTGGTAGGGACTTCAAACACTGGAATAACACTCTAAAAATGTATGCGATTTTTTTCAAATACATTGTATTTTCCCAGAATTCGTGCAACAAATCTAAGTAATCCATTTGCTTCCCTACTACTGATTTCATCTCCTATAGTTTTTTTTTACTTTTACCTATAAATATTTATGCGCTGTAACGTGCTCCAGATGTTCAACCTTAATCTTTTAATCAAACATTATCGGATTCTTTCACGTTGCTCTAACAATTAGTTTACATTTACCCACATCGAAATTCCTCACAAAGTAAATGTGTTACTAGGAACCAACAGCACCTTCATCCTTACAGATTTTGAAGATCACGCAAATCACTACACGAAGCTGACATAATTGTTTTTCTTGTTAGTGTGATGTTAAATAACGAGAAACTGCAGAAAACGGTCCCTGAGAGGATAAGGAGAAAAATGGTCGTACAGTCACATGACAGGAAATGCTTTTCAGGAAGGTACAGCCACTTCCAGATGGAGACATAAGATCTTTGACAGTGATCGCGGTGTAAGAGCTACGCAGCTGGCCCGCCAGTATGAGGCCGGTCCTACGACCGTCTCGAACGTTCTCCAGGACAACTGCCACTATCCGTATCATTACAAAGCGAACAGACCTTATTACTTATCAACTTGACTACATGAAAACTGTTTTGTCACTTGTTGGTCGCACGGGCCACCACGGTGCCGTGGTTCCTGTCATCCATCCCATTCACACATGAGGCTACGTTTTCGGGAGGCGCCATCGTGAACCATCACAACATCCACCTGTAGGCTACAGAGAATCCCCACCGTATGACAGGGGCAGCGAACCATCAGCACCAGTTCAGCCTTAATTTGTGGGCAGGGATTCTTGGGACCACCTCATAGGACTAGACATCCTTCCGCAACGCCTCGTATGCGAGGCATATCTGCACTTCCTGCGGGTGACGCTGGCTCCCCTGATAGAAGACATGGCTTTGGTTGTACGACGTGTAATGTGGTTACTACCTAACAGTGCTCCAGCTCACTGCCTTCTTGAGTGTGGAACTTTAACAGCAGTACAGATACGTAATTCTCACTTGTCTGGTGTGTTCTCATTACGTACTTTCAATAGCTGAAACTTACGCTATCAAAGACGTTTCAGCTCCACCTTCAAGAGGGTGTACCTCCCTTGGGACGCATTTCCGGCCATATGTCCATATGACGTTTTTTTTCCCTTATTCTCAAAGTAATTGTCTTCTGAAGCAAAATCGCCCTCTGCTTATACACTTCCGGAAGAAAAGTACTGAGCGAGGTGGCGAAGTGGTTAGTACACCGGGCTCACAATCGGGAGGACGACGGTTCAACCCGTCCCGACATCCTGATTTAGGTTTCCCATGTTTTCCCTAAATCGTTTCTGGAAAATGCCGCGCTGCCAACTCCATTCCTCATCCTCCCCTAATCCGATAGCACCGATGACCTCGCTGTTTGGTCCCGACCCCCAAATCAACCAACCAACCAACTAAAAAATGCAACACCCTCGAGGATAAGGTCATTTTATTGACAACTGATATGATAGTTGATGATTGTAGGAGTATATGATAACAAACTCAAACCAAATGAAACACACAAGTCACAGTAAAGGTAGTTCAAACGATCGCATCAACACAAATTATACTGCCCACTGGTGAAAACGCCGGCGTGTATTCTCACATGCAAACGATCATAAAGGTGCCAAATGGCACCCTGCGATAGATTATCACAAGCATCTTGCGCATTTTGTTGAAATTCAGCACTGTTTCTTGTAGGCACTGGAGTGCGACGAAGATACACAGGTGTTCTGTTGGTGATCTTGCTGGCCAGTGCCGTTGTACACCACGAGTAGCACGTGGCGTCGCATCAGCCGTTATGTGGACGTGGGTTGCCCTGCTGGAAAAGGACATCACCTTCCTGTCGAAGAAATGGCAGAAGCACGGGGGTAGCTCCTGCGCAATGTAGCGATCACTGATTACTTTACCCAGCAAGAACTCCACATGTGTCCGCGAGTTTTAACTGATGTTGCTCCGGTGTGAGGACATTTGCCACGTCCGATATTTGCCACGATTTTACCTGCTCCGAAGGGTTGGGTCCCTCGTCTCCCCCCCCCCTTCTCCTCTTCCCCTCCCCATCGGTTACTCCTCTGCAAATACTAAGTCACAGGAACTATCTGCTTCAATGTCGCTTGTGAGCTGGAACACACATGACATTATTTTTCCTTAAGTTGTGCTTCTTGTTTCTGTTGTAGTGCAGATCATTACAATTACGGCTTTTCCCTCCAAAACCTAGAATGCTTCCTCTGTAACCCTGTAAATACCAGAGGTATACAATGTAGAACAACAACGTACGTTACAAGCATAGCATTCTGTATTACTTCATTCCCTTATTCCTAACATTTTAAAATTGTACGTCGACTTTAGATGACATGTCAATCATAGATGTTCTTATCTCTATTTAGTGAACGTATTTTCAGTCATGTTTTGAACATTGTCCCGTTACACTTTATTAACTAATGTTTTCGCCGCAAGGGATATCGCATTTTAGAGAGTAAATTAATACGGAGTATGTCGTTCTTCTTTTCAAACATTCACATACTCATTTCTCCTTTCCTTGTTGTCTTTTGGGCATGAAGTTGTAGTAATTAAAGTAGGCACATATGCAGTGGTCAAAAAGAAATGAGTAGCGTACATTCGCATTCTCTTTACATCGTTCTTTTCTTGTTGCTCCCATGGCGATGGACTCTTTCTATCGAAATCAGTAAGCGTGAAAGGAAGCTACCGTACAGACAGAGCAATCTGTACTTATACTTGGCAGAACTAATTACATACTGAAATAATCATCGGTATTGCTTTCTTTTCGCAAAAGTTATAAATATTTCGATTTCGGAAAAGAAGCTCTGTATTTGGCCAAGATGTCGAAGAATAAGGTCCCTTACGTACTGGTTGTATCGAGTAAGATGTGGAGCGGTGGTCTGAAAGTGGACGGAAGTAGTACGAGGAAGGGCGTTCCTTACCTGAGGGATCGCTACCTGGCGAAGGGGCAAGTGTGGCAAATGTCCGGCGTGGCAAATGTCCGGCATTTGCTCCGATACCATGAAGCCTGCGATGGGACCCGTGTGTCGCTGGCGAATCCCCTCTGGAACAGGTAGCTCACCAGGTCCACGCCATACAGGTGTACGTCCATATATCCCATGTAGACAGAACCTATTCTCGTTACTGAAGAAAACAGAGCGTCATTTCACTCTCCAATCAACCCTTTCACGATGCCTGAGTAACTATGCTTGGCCGTGCCATGGGGTGAGTAGCAGCCTCACCAGAGGCACGTGTGATATTAATCCTGCTGCAGGCAGGCGGTTCCAAGTAATCCCTGATCATACAGCAGGTGCGCCATGTGCTCGTATTTCGTCCCTGGATAATGTTCGGTACGCAACCGCTGCTTGCACAAAGTGGCGATCTTGATGTGCCTCTGTACTATGCGGACGTCCAGAACCTGGTCTACAGGTGCGGTAATGTTCCGCAGGCAACTGTAGAAAGCAGCGAGACACCACCTATACATTGTGCCCTACATGTGCAATAATCCGTCGATACGTGCGTACAGCTTCCCGCAGACCCACAATGTGATCCCATTCATATGGCTGAAGCTGTTCAACTCGTCGGTGGGGCATGATTATGCCCTAGAATGAATGTTGCAAACATTGTTCAGTTCTATTCTCAGCAGAGTTGCTGCCTGCGGAGTCAAAACAGAGGATGCACACATAGGCCTCATCAGCACTACTTGATCACCGATAACCGTTACAAATGAATCGCTAACACTACGACGCCTCAGTATGTCAGTATGTACGTATTACAGGCTGGTGCAACTGAACACAGCCCTCGAGAGTGTTGCATTTTTCCCTGGCAGTGACATTATGTAAGTCTGTAGGCTTTCGTGGCTGTTGTCATTAAAGTTACTATCTTTTGGGTTGTTCGACCGCATCATGTTTCTTCAAAAAATCAACGTTTCCACCGCTCTGCTGGAATCTTCTTCAGGATCTTCTGGTGTCTACAGTAGACACCAGGTACAAAGAAATGGCTCTGAGCACTATGGGACTCAACTTCTGAGGTCATCAGTCCCCTAGAACTTGGAACTACTTAAACCTAACTAACCTAAGGACATCACACACATCCATGCCCGAGGCAGGATTCGAACCTGCGACTGTAGCGGTCGCGCGGTTCCAGACTGTAGCGCCTACAACCGCTCGGCCACCCCGGCCGGCCAGGTACAGAGAGAAGACCTCCACTTTCAATTGGGTGTATCTCTCTTGGAACGCATTTCCGGTCAGTAGACACCAGAAGATCCTGAAGAAGATTCCAGCAGAGGGGTCGAAACGTCGATTGTTTCCAGAAATATAACGTGGCCTAACAACCCAACAGATTTTAACTTCAGTGTGAAATTGTTCAAATGCCTCTGAGCGCTGTGGGACTTAACAGCTGAGGTCATCAGTCCCCTAGAACTTAGAACTACTTAAACCTAACTAACATAAGGACATCACACACATTCATGCCCGAGGCAGGATTCGAACCAACGACCGTAGCTGTCGCGCGGTTCCAGACTGAAGCGCCTAGAACTGCTCGGCCACACCGGCCGGCAACTTCAGTGTAACTATGTATTTTAATTATATTGTGTGACTTGGCAGCTCACTGATAAATTGCAAGGCAGCGGATGGAAAGACGCCAGTTTTGATTCCGGGTCAACTCTAAAAATTGATACTTATTACTTCTTTCATCTCTGGTTTATTAAAGTGAAAAATTCCAAATTGCAGTGTAGTTCTGAGTCCAAAAGATTGTAGGTCTTCCTATAACTGACTGCGTAAATCAGTTTAAAGGCCAGAGGAATGCAACGACATACATCCTCTAGTAGGGCATTGTGTTGTTCAAACTTTGAGTTGATGACAACTTTACCTTGTCAAATCAAAATGGTTCAAATGGCTCTGAGCACTATGGGACTTAACTTCTAAGGTCATCAGTTCCCTAGAACTTAGAACTACTTAAACCTAACTAACCTAAGGACATCACACACATCCATGCCCGAGGCAGGATTCGAACCTGCGACCGTAGCGGCCGCGCGGTTCCAGACTGTAGCGCCTTTAACCGCTTGGCCACCACGGCCGGCTTTACCTTGTCTTCAATTGATTTAATCATAAGCTGCCAGCTCCCTCCTCCTCCGATCTAGTGACGGAACGTAAATAACAGATAAATTAAAGAGATCTACATCTACATTACTCCGCAAGCCACCCAACGGTGTGTGGTGGAGGGCACTTTACGTGAAACAGTCATTAGCTCCCTTTCCTGTTACAGTCGCGTATGGTTCGCGGGGAGAACGACTGCCGGAAAGCCTCCATGCGCGCTCGAATCTCTATAATTTTACATTCGTGATCTCCTCGGGTGGTATAAGTAGGGGGGAAGCAATATATTCGATACCTCGTCCAGAAACGCACCCTCTCGAAATCTGGACAGCAAGCTACACCGCGAAGCAGAGCGCCTCTCTTGGAGAGTCTACCGCTTGAGTTTGCTAAACATCTCCGTAACGCTATCACGCTCACCAAATAACCCTGTGACGAAACGCGCCGCTCTTCTTTGGATCTTCTCTATCTCCTCCGTCAACCCGACCTGGTACGGATCCCACACTGATGAGCAATATTCAAGTATAGGTCGAACGAGTGTTTTGTAAGCCACCTCCTTTGTTGATGGACTACATTTTCTAAGGACTCTCCCAATGAATCTCAACCTGGTACCCGCCTTACCAACAATTAATTTTATATGATCATTCCACTTCAAATCGTTCCGTACGCATACTCCCAGATATTTTACAGAAGTAACTGCAACCAATGTTTGTTCCGCTATCATATAATCATACAATAAAGGATCCTTCTTTGTATGTATTCGCAATACATTACATTTGTCTATGTTAAGGATCAGTTGCCACTCCCTGCACCAAGTGCCTATCCGCTGCAGATCTTCCTGCATTTCGCTGCAATTTTCTAATGCTGCAACTTCTCTGTATACTACAGCATCATCCGCGAAAAGCCGCATGGAACTTCCGACACTATCATTTTTCAGTAGTTCTTCTTCTTACCCTGTGCCTTCCCCTCTTCCGCAAAATTACTGTGAATCCCTCTTCTAACTCTTACTTGTGAATACGCTGCGCTGTTATTTCTGAAAATGTCGATTAGGAAAAATTTTGGTGAATGGCGAGATTGCAAGTTTAGAAGAGAGTTATGGACCAGAATCATAGCTATAGCTGCCAGATTTCTGGGCGGTGCCCCCGATCTTTCTGTAACATGACGTCACTGATACACCCCTCTTTAGCACATTCCTCCTACCGCACCGCTACCCAAAAATAATTGCGAGGACTGTGGAGGGGTGTGAGGTGATCTCCCTCTCCAGAAATCACCGGTGGTAGGGGTGCCTGCACAGCGTTTTCGCACGAGAGTGGGGGGTGGGGAAAGAACAGTTTTGAAACGAGACCCCGCCGTTGGCGCGCGGAGCGAACTTAAAACTCGCGCCAAAAAAGCGGCCCGGCCGGCGTCGCGGGCCAGGTGGAGGGGGCAGCGGGCGCGGGGTGGGGGCAGGCGGCCTCGGCCGCGGCGCGCCTGGTAAGGCGAGGCGAAAGGCGAGCCGACCTGGAGCCGGCCGTTGGCGGAGCAGCCAGTCGCGTGCAGACTCGAGGACCAACTAGACGCCTGCGGTGGGCACTTTCGTTATACGAGGTAAGTGATCGCCTCGCCGGCGCCCTACCCCCACTGTCAGAGTACTGGCGAACCCTCGTTGTTACCTGTTGTCCACAGAAAACTGAGAGCAGCAGTGCGCTTCAAAGCGTGCGCAAGTGACTGTATGGATGAATCGCACCGTTAGAAATTTTTTTCCCCCATAGAATATTGACATTTGTTTATATTTCACTAAGCTTGCCCGCAAAATTCAGATATTTGTCAAAATTATTGAACGGTTGTTGACGGTAAACGGACCGTCACTGACAGAAACGCGGCTGTAACAAACAAAATACATGCTCTAACAACATTTAAGGGAGTCTCATTCATCCCATATCACTGTATACTTCAGTTAAGATTTCCAGTCGTCGTAGTAACGTAAACTTTTGGGACTGTCATTGACCAAAACTAAAAGCAATAACACGATACTCTGTTTTCATTTTCATTGCGTACTCTGTCTGTTTGCACGAATATAACAGAACATACAGAAATAGCAACAAGTCAATATAGGCAAGAGGGTAAACAAAATGCGCGTCTTAACGTATCTCATATGACAGGATCTCACTAGTTCCGTTGACTTTTCGAAATGAGTGTAAAAAAAAATTGTTAATGTAGCAGCGTTCCTTTTATGTCTGTGCAATCAGCTTCATCTGAACAGAATAAAAACGATCATCGTGTCTTGTAAGGAAGTGTACTAAACCAACAAAAGTTTTTTTTTCCAAACTGAGTTCATTCCCAGTAAATGGCTTGACAGCCGAAAGACAATATTAAGCGGGAATTGACTGCCTCGAACATTTCTAGCAGGTAACTAAATATACTCATATGCCACTAGCGGTATTACGAACTGAGCAAAACAAACAATACAGCTGTGGAGAATAAGCTGCTTGATCATTACCTTTATAAACAATCGCCGACTGCATACTTACCTGATGGGTTACACTAAGTACGAATTATGTAAAAAGCACCGAAGTGCTAATGCTCGTCACTACTGTAAGTTATGACGGCGGTGGATGCGATGTTCAGATAGACTTGCAGAGTAGGGAGGGAGTGTCGGTCGTAACAAGGTAGTAATATGATTAAATGAGCTAGTTCTACATCAAGGAGTGTATGCTTCGTTAATGTTGACTGTAGTGTGGCGTGTCCAAGCTCGAATAGATCTGCATTTCACGAGAACAGGCGGGAATCGAAGGCATGTGAAAGTTTTAAGTCGGTTCTTGACATGTGGTTAGGAATGTATCTGGGTTAGTCCCATTCACAAAATTCCACGTCCGTCTGACATTAAGTTTTGTTTGTGTATTTCTCCTACAGCTGGCGGTGGCATTCCTAAGGAGAAACTGGATGCTTTATTGAGCTTGCATCCAGGCCACAGTGGGGTTGATATCAGATGGAAACAAATTCAGGCATCAGCAATATTAGCTGTCAAGTGCTTGTCACAGGTTAGGGAACAAAAGACACGGAGCCGCCAGCTATATTGTCCCATTGTGTGTTTAGACCGCTGCGTCGGCACGTACGGCATTGTCTGCGCCGGCCCCTCGCTGACACATCAGGCAAACACCATCCTTCCCATGTCGATCGTGCGTCGCGAGCAGCGTTCCCGTTGCTTGCACTGAGAGACCGTAAACCAAAGTAAACGACCCCCCCTCCAAATTGATTCATACATTTAATCTGTACACACATCAAAGTTGAAGAGCTGTTAGTGTCGAGTGTGATACACTGATAGTTCTGCGTAATCTGTCGAGGGTCAAGGGATTTCCTGAAACGTTCTTTGTGAAATGGAGCTACTGTGCTGCTAGATTCATTAGCAGCAGAGATACGGCACGTTCTCAGTCTGCTATCGGCCAGAAGTGAAGCCGCCACCAGAATTGTGATAAGGTGCTGGCTATTTTTGTGTGTGCGCGCGCGCAGTGCTAATCACGTTACAATAAAAGTTAATTCTTTCCTCATTCCGTAGTCTACCTGTATTACCCTCTTGATCTGATTGTAGAGATAAAGTTTCGAAACTTCCTGGCAGATTAAAACTATACTGGTGTGGGTCTCGAACCGGGGACCCCTTTCCTTTCACAGGCAAATTCTCTAGCTATGTATGAGCTATGCAAGCATGACTCATGAGCAGCTCTTAACAGCTTTACTTTCGCTAGTACCTCGTGTCATTCGGCGTTAAATTTCGTTCACTCATTTTTTTCCCCCAATCTTCCAATCAAATATCGATGGCTGTTAGTTTCCAATGTCAAAGTAGAATTTACGCAATGATCCACCTCCTTGCTTTTTCCATAGCTTATGTGAGATACGCATACATAAAAAGCACAAAAATTAATCGGAGGTTTGCCTTGTGTAATACACACAACGCAGTTTATATGTATAGATCCTCGGGGTTCGTTACATATTCATCTTCGCTGGTTTCGCCAACTTGCAAACATACTTTCCAGCCTAACCCAAATCTAAAGCTACAGTATAGTTCAACCTGTCACCTCTACAAAGATTTCGCGTGGCGAACCATCACACTCCTAATTAAAGGTAGTTCGTGAGGAAGTCATAGTACCATCAACAGTGAGAACTTCACAGCCAGCCTGATAGCAATGCTTGACGAGAGTGAAAACTGGCATATTCCCTGCGGAAGGAATCATCCTTATGGGTGGGGAGAATAATTTACGGGAACTTCAATTCGGACATATACTTCTTACCATTGACGCAGTGGGAACTGTCGGGGGCAACGCTCTTGGCAACGAAGGCATCTACATCGAAATGTAACTTAGAACTTCGGTTTGGGTATCTCCTGCTTCCCCCCCCCCCCCCCCCCTTTTACTCAAGTGCACATACATAGTAAAGAACGGCTCAAAGATTTTTGCAGAGTCAAATTTTAATTTGACCCCGTAGCGAATCTCTAAATGACTGCCCGAAGGAAATTAGAGACCTATTGCTCCCAGTCAGTCGTCAGCACGTTGTAAGTATAGTAGTTGCGCTCGTAACTAGAAGTTTCGAAACGATAAAAGATCTACCAGGACAGAAAACACTTGTTGAATGCCAGTTGGGGATGTAACATGTAAATCAGTCGCGACAGCTTCTCGTGTGGGACGGAGAGTCTAGAACCGGCTTTGCGGGCGAGCAGCAGAGAGACTCTAAGCTAGCCTAGGCCGAACCCCAGGGGCGGGCACGGAAATACGCGGCCGCCAGAATAAACTGGCAGACTAAATTTAAGCCGAGCGCCGCCGCCGTGGAAAGCGATTGGCGTTCCCCTCTGCGTGGGTGGCGCGCAGGCGCCCCCCGCGCCCGCGGGCATCTGCGGTTACTAGGCGACGACACAGTCCGGTTCCCCAGCGGCCACCGCAACGGCATGCCGTGGACCCGAGACGTCCGATAGCAACGGGCAGCAGCCTGGGGTCTAAAACTTCGCTGCTGGGAAAACTAAAATCATTGTCCTCTCTATAGCGTCTTACGACCATGCCTCAAGCCTCTACTACTAAGGCGATGACGGCCAATGAATGATCCTTCCAGTGCAGATGCATGCCTAGCTCAAACTCTTACGGGAATCGGCGAGACGCCACGAGTAATGAGGCCGTAGTGTGTGGTATAAGTGGAGAATTTGGGTCTAACTGGAGGCGTACTATAGCAGTCCGGATGACGCAGCGGCCAGTGCATCTGTCTGATAAGCAGGAGACTCAGATTCGAATCCCAGTCTATCACAAATTTTCAGCTTGCCACATTGATATGAGTGCCCACTGATAGCTAATGTCTTAAATATAAATTCGTGTGTGTGTGTGTGTGTGTGTGTGTGTGTGTGTGTGTGTGTGTGTTCGTTCTTCAAAGCTCTTCGCCATCTGATAGAATTACGTCACTGTCAAACCTCAAAGTCCTTAATCTACATCATTCTCCGCAAGCCACCTAATGGTGTGTGGCGGAGGGTACTTTTTGTACCATTCGGTCCTCCAACCCTGTTTCAATCGCGAGTAGCGCTTGGGAAGAATGATTGTTGGTAAGCCTCTACATTGGCTCAAATTTCACGAATTTTCTTCTCATGGTCATTACGCGAGACATGGGGGTGGGGGGACTAATATGTTGTCACTCTTCCCGGAGAGTGCTCTCACCAAATTTCAGTAATAAATATCTCCGTGATGCACAACACCTCTCTTGTAACGCCTGCCAATGGAGTCTGAGCATCTGTGTAACGCCCGTGAAGGAACATGCCCCTCTTCATTGGATCTTCTCGATCTCTATTAGTTCTATCTGGTAAGGATCCCAGGTAGATGAACCATAGTCAAGAATGGGTCGAACAAGCGCCTTATAAGCCACTCCTTTCGCGGATGAGTTACATTTCCTTAAGATTCATCCTATGAATCTGATTCTGGCATCTGCTTTTCCCCCTATTTGTTTCTTATGGTCATTCCACTTAAGGTCCCTCCGGATAGTTACTCCTGGATATTTTACGGCAGATACTGTTTCCAGAGGTTCGTCATGAATAGTGTAGCTATACAGTAGTGGATTTCTTTTCCCACGTGTGCGCAATTCTTAAATTTATTTACACTCAGCGTCAACTGTCAAAGACTGCACTATTCATCAATTCTCTGGAGGTCATTCTGCAAATCGGTACTATCTTATGGCGTTGCTACTTTGTTATAGAGAACTGCATCTGCGAACAACCTTGGAGAGCACCTGACACTTTCTGCTACATCATTTATATATATCGTAAATAGTAATGGTCCTATTACATTTCCTGATTTCTTCCTGAACTGTAATTCCTTCTGCAAATTTCTTCGTTGTTTCATTCACAAATTGCCCAAAGTAAACACTGTAAAATATCTAGGATAGGCTACAACCCTACCTCACTTTCATCACAATTACCGCTTCCATTTAATGTTCTTTGACTCTAATAAATGCAGTTTGGTACGTGCACAGTTTGTAGATAAATTTTCGCTCCCTGTATTATATCGCTGCCACTTTCAGAATTTCGAAGTATATTCCAGTCGACATTATCAGTCTTTCTATAAATCTACATATGCTTTAAACGTGGGTTTGCCTCTGCTTAACCTAACACGTACAATCAGTATTATCTCGACCGTTCCTACGTCTCTCCGGACCCCCAAACTGATCTTCGTGATCAACTGCTACCAGTTTTTCCATTCTTCTGTAAAAAAATTGGGTCAGTGTTTTGCAACCATGACTAATTAAACTGATGGTTGCATTTTTCTTTGTGTCAGAGGGTATTTTGCCTGTCTCATGTCTTCGTCGATAAGCAGTATAGAAAATAACAGCTACTGAATAGTGCTAAAGAAAACAGGTTTAGGTGAGAAATCAGGATAACGAATGGGGTACTGAATCGAGGATATTGATGGCACAGTCTGACTGAAGGAATCGCTTGATATGACATATCCTGAGGCATCAGTGAATGGATAGTAGTGGGGGGAGAGATAAAAATTGTACACAAAGGCTTGACTACACTAACCTGGTTGATGTGGATGTAGATTGCAGGAATTATTCAGAGGTGAAGTGGCTTGGATAGGATCGAGCAAGTGTTCGGACTGAAGATTGACGACTGATTTAGCAAGTGGGTAGTGTAATTCTTTCCAAAACGCAGTTGTTGGTAAAGATGGACACACGCAACTGCAAGTTTGATAATCATGCTTGAGCGTCCGCAAGGAAGTTTACCACAATCTTTTTGACTGGACAAGTTGCTTGCTGCGGTATCTGTGTGTGTCTAACTGCGCAACCTTGAACTAGCCTACCAACACAGCAGAGGCCTAGGCGCGAATACTAGCAATGCGTAGGCTTTTATAGGAAAACTTAAACTGTCGGACAGTATTCGTGGCGATGTTATCGATCGTTCTTAACCGTAACGATGGCTAACTGATGAATTTCATTCGTTATTATCGAAGTCGACCTTGTCTCTGATGTCACAATATAACTAAGAGGGGTACCCCTGGCAGAATACAAAACAATTGTTTCTACAGGCGGCGAAAAAGAACGTAATTTTTTTTTTGATCAAGCTATCACAGGAAAATAAACCTGAACCTAAATGTAAATACAGGGCTACTGCTGACCTCACAAATTCATTTGTAAATCAAATAGTTCAGGATGGTGGGAAGCTGAAATATTTGTCCATTCTAAAGGTCATTATGCCAGTCATCTGGGTATATAGTGTGCGCACTAAGATAATAAGGGGATGTTTAGCTACATTAAGCAATGTTTGTGCCGCATAGTTTCATTTCCCTTTCTACTTCTAATACGACATTGACGAGTTTTGCTGAAGTAAAATACATGTCCTTCATTGTTTTCCAACAGTTTGTCCAACATTGCTTAGCACATTTTCTACTGATATGAGGATGCGCGTTCTGTTTGTCAAACTCAGGTTGTTTTAACGTGTCAAGCAATAACGAACAGCGGCTATTGAAAATTTTTTTCCGCCGCCGTTACTCTTCCCTTCAGAATAACAGACGTGTGCTGAATCTTCCTTACAATATACAGCACAGAGACAACAAATCAACTGCAATAGCTGACACAATGAATCACTGTTGGATATGTGAACCTGCAGCATTTAACGAACCTTACAGTACTGTATTAATTTCGGTAGTGTATAATGAGGAATATCCCTTAACTGAAAGAAAGCTGTGTAAATGCAGCATTGTAACACAAGCAGTAAATCCCTAATGGATGTACTGCACTGAACTGATTACATTACTATGCTGTAGCTTCAATGGAGTTACTTTAAACATAAATTTCACTCAACTCTAGACTTTGATCGTGATGTTTAAGGGAAGAAACTCTGGCAACCTAGTATGTTTTATATAATTCAATTTTTTCAACTGAGTCGAGTAATATCGAAGAATTAAAAAAAAATTACGGGCCACCCAGAGATGAGTTATTTCAATTCCAGAATTTCCTATTTGTATTCTAAATTAGGTACACTCGCGCAGCTGCTTACTGTGCTGGACTCCCCGCCACGAAGAGGATTTGGGTGAAAAGGTTTGCCTCGTCAGAAGTGGAATGTTTGACATTCAGAGTTCTGAGCAGAGAAACTGACGTCTACTCAGATATCCTTGCAGAGGACGCGAAATTCCTGTAGACGAATGTCGGAGTGGTTTAAGGACGCTAATGATGAACGTCCCTCTTCTTTTTTTAAGCATAGAAAAGGTGTAGTTCTGTCGACAGAAAGTTGTTAGAGGGGTGTTACACTAGCAAATTTCATTGACAAAATTGGTTTGTAAAGTACATTTGGTGTAGCGTAATAGGAAACTTTTATTAGCGCTGCCTTTCGTCAAATATATTTGATCAAACGTAGTGGCTCATCCTCATTTGATCAAAGAAATAGGATTGTCTTCTGTTTACTGCAAGGAAAAATCTAACGTGTATTGCTGATACAGCATTTCTGAGGTTAGTGTTCTGCTCCGTAATACGAGAGGCACTAACCTGAATACTCACTGAAATGTGCACTCATCCATTCGTAAGTAATTTTTTTACGACTTCAGGTCCTCGACTTGCAGCTCGCATAATAAAATTTGTTAAATGGCTTTATTATCTAGCTGTGAAGCCCACGGCTTCATAAAAGTACGTTTCCTTTCCTCTTCCCCCCCCCCCCCCCCCCCCTCCCCTCTTCCAAATATAAAAGCAGTGCAGTTGTAGTACACCCAACTGCAGAGGATAGTAATAAGTCTTCATCGGCCATTCTGAGGCAACAATGACTAAATATTTGACAGTTTTTTGTCAATGTGATGAATATTCGGTCAATTTCATTGTCAAAGAAATTTGATAGTGTAAAACCGGCCTGTGGAACGATTCGAGCAACGAGACTATGTAGTTATTGACTACCTTGTATGCATTTGGGCTGGTTTTTAGCAGCACACGGTGAGATGAGCACAGTGTTAAGTTGGAAACAAATCCTCTAAACCTGTTCGCCGATGCAATACCGGCTCGGCCGATACGCCGCCTAGTCGGAGCCAGGCAGCGGTTAATCTTGCGTCACCGCACGGTGTCTGGTTTCAACCGTGGCGGGGACAGCACGTGGTCCTTCCCTCCTACGCGCCTGACGGCGGCTGGGGAAAGCGACTTCTTGTAGCCTCTGTGGCAGATGACAGGGCCGGAGATTCCGGATGCAGCCAGACAGCTACAGAAGTGCCACTGGTGCTACACAGCGTCATACACAGACTGCAGTGTCGTAACGGCTCTCCTTCAAAAAGTTACGTGGAAACCAAATGAGCTGACGCCCAAGTTGGCGTCATACCCTCTTCTTGCGCGGCAAGAGGGAGTACTTACAGCCCACCGCCCTGGCAACTGGACTACCATTGTTATTCATTACAGAATTCTCATACACCACAGATAAAGACCAATTCTGTTGAATATAATAAGTTCATCACTTATAAAGTTTAGCAATTTTGGCATGACACATCTCGAAACGCATTTGTATCGAAAATGACAGTTTCATCCCGTCCCCCTCGTCCTGGGAAAATTTCTGCCGATGTCCGTGTACCCTACTGTAAATCTCGATTTTTGGAGACTGAATCTCTGGCCAGTAGTAGAACTACACACACACACACACACACACACACACACACACACACACACACACACACATATATATATATATATATATATATATATATATATATATATATATGCGCGCGCACTAAACGTTTATCGAAGTATGGAGTGTAGCCATGTATGGAAGTGAAACATGGACGGTAACCAGTTTGGACAAGAAGAGAATAGAAGCTTTCGAAATGTGGTGCTACAGAAGAATGCTGAAGATAAGGTGGGTAGATCACGTAACTAATGAGGAGGTATTGAATAGGATTGGGGAGAAGAGAAGTT
Organism: Schistocerca cancellata; assembly: GCF_023864275.1. Taxonomy (NCBI): domain Eukaryota; kingdom Metazoa; phylum Arthropoda; class Insecta; order Orthoptera; family Acrididae; genus Schistocerca; species Schistocerca cancellata. The sequence goes on from NC_064633.1 coordinate 441,491,436, forward strand.
TGTGGCACAACTTGACTAGAAGAAGGGATCGGTTGGTAGGACATGTTTTGAGGCATCAAGGGATCACAAATTTAGCATTGGACGGCAGCGTGGAGGGTAAAAATCGTAGAGGGAGACCAAGAGATCAATACACTAAGCAGATTCAGAAGGATGTAGGTTGCGGTAGGTACTGGGAGATGAAGAGGCTTGCACAGGATAGAGTAGCATGGAGAGCTGCATCAAACCAGTCTCAGGACTGAAGACCACAACAACAACAACATACTTCACATTAATTGCGAAAGACTTCCCTTCAAACATACTCTTTAGTTCGGGAGAGTTTACACGCCACCTTTCCCAACAAAATTCTTCAAACAGCGTAACAGTATGGTACTCACGACAGATTCAAAACAATTCGACATGGAGTAGCACAAAATATATTCTGCGAATTTTCGTTGTAACGGATAATTTCTTCGATCAAAGTACTCTTACCTACACCAGCGCTACCATTAAATATAATTCTTTACGAAAACGGTTTTTAATACCATCAATGCAGTATGCATCCAAGGAAGGTGTTAATTGTTTAACACTGCTGTTCCGAAACTAAATTTTTTGATAGTTTTTAAAATCCATTACGCGTGTCGTAAGACAGATTAGTTTCTTGTTCAACATACTAATATAGCTAGTTTTATTCAAGGTTACCATGCACAATATTGGGAACGTAATGTTCCTGTCCCACATCTGCATAACTTCTGTGATCGCTATGTGAGTTGGGGCGCGGACGTTATCATTGGTCGAATGATGGTAATAAAAACGGTTTTGGTAAAGCATTTTATTTATATGGTAACCCTGGTGCACGTAAGAGTACTTTGATCGAGGAAATTATTCGTTACAACGAAAATCCGGGGAATATATTTTGTACTACTCTAAGTCAACATTGTTTCGAATCGAATCGTTAGTACCATACTGTCATGTTTGAAGTATTTTGTTGGGGAAGGTAGCGTGTATGCTCCCCTGAAATGAAGAGGTTATTTGAGAGTAAGTTTTTTGCAATAAATGTGAAGTATGAACAAAACACATAGATTTTAAGTTCCATGTATAATGGCTTTGAATTGGGATGACAATCATGATAGTGCTTGTAGGCATATCAGCTGGCGTCGATGCAACAGCCTGAACTACTAACGTTACCCACTTACCACGGTAACAGAGGGATGACAGTTTCCGCTATGACTTAGCTCCTGGTGTTCCTTATGCGTACACCTGTTTCTTGCTCTCCTCTTACTGGCTCTCTTGCTTCCTACCACAATGGACACACCACTACTCCCTCTTCCACCTCCCCTCCCACCCCCCTAAAATCATTTCAGGATATCGGTTTTCCGTTTGTCTTCTCCTCTGTGCACTTTACTTCTTACAATCTGCTTTAATTTCCAACAATATAAAACTTCGTAAACGTAAAAGGAACGTCAAAAGTATTTCCTCAGGGTTTGCCACTTTCATGTTCTGTAATTTATGCGAAGTCAAGTAATAAATGCAGACCCAACTTCAGATGGGACGGCAATCCGGCAAAGTGGGCGGTTTAGCCTGCATTCGCGTCTCTTTCACCTTGTCCCGAGTGCTTAGCTCAATGCCGGAGGGGCCTTGGCTTGGATGGAAGCCCCCAGCCCCCGCAGAGCGGTGCGTGGTGCGTGACATTCCTGCCGCACTCGCGTTGGCCACGCATGTCTCTGCCATGTCACGTACCAGACCACCGCTCCCATGGCCCCGTTTTCGGTGACACCGCTGAGGCCACCTGCCACAATTACGCTTAAACTGTGTCGTTCACAGGTCGGACGCGCTTGCTTTCCCTGATCCAACTCCGTAAGGACGCAATTGTACACACTGAGATTCAGGCGTGTGCGGACATGTCCACTTTTTCCTCGTTTCATTCCAGTGAACTAGAAAGTTTCCAAAACTACTTCCTGGGGGTGTTCCTTCGAGACTACTCACAGGCCTCACTATCAACTGCCATTTCGTGCTGCCATGTACCATCTTCAGAAATGGATGTTTCATTATTTTGTATGATCTTGTATTTTTAGTGGTTTTTTTGCGCCTGTTTCCAATTTCATGCATTAGTTCTTCCTCTACATCTATAGTCTTTGCAGCAATAGTTAGCTCAATTTTGGGTAGGTAACAGCTGATACTAGTACGAATTAGGCTACGCCTGTCATGAAATTCGGTGAATTGCACCCAGGAGTCACATTTAGCAAAAATGTGTACTGGAGGATAGCTATAAACAACAGTTCACTGCATCAGTCACGTATTTTGCCACTACGCGTTTCGGTGGTTTGCACCATCATCTTCATGTAGAGGAATTGTGCAGTTCCATTTCTTGTGTTAGTGAAGACCATAGACGTCGATTCACAGCAGCAGACCAAGTGCAAGGCACGTTAGGTTTCATATGTTGCTGAGAGGCACGGTTAATAAACTGGAGAAGCGTGAGTGGCATTCGCCCTGTGAGGGTTCCGTACAAACTTAATTGTCTTTATTACTGATGACTATTATTATTTCGTGTGGTTCAATGGTCTGGTGCAAGTCTTTCTACAGGACGCCACTTCGGCGACTTGCGTGTTCTTAACCTACCTCTGTTATCCAACCGAGGAAAGTGGACGTACAGTTTAACGTGGAATCCGAATCGCTTGTTATTTCTCGCGTCTCTTCACATCGTTGATGTGAAGGCTAGTTTAAAACAAAGCCAGAGAAATTTGTGGTCCGACCGATATTCGATCCCGCTAACATTCGTATTCCGATAACGCGCTTTATCGATACACCACCAGTTCTGACATACTCGTATATATATCATTCACCTGTAGGTTTTGATTGAGTTTGCGAGTGTCAAAATATGTGATATAAATGATCGTAGGTTTTGACTGCTTTGACTTAGAAGCTAAAGTTCTTTTTACAACGCTAAAGGGATCGAAGACCTTAGTATGTCACACAAATGTCAGCTTCATGCCTCTACCTGTTCCTGAAAAAAAGGTCTCTTATCTGTGGGACAGACAGGCGGACAACAAAGTGCCCCTGTATAAGAGTTTAGTTTTTCTCGGCTGAGGTTCAGAACCCTAAAAACATGTCAGATACGACATGTGTAACATCTTTGAAATGTCAGCATAGCGTTTGAAGAGCATATGCAATTGCTAGTAGTATGCAGCACCTTTTCTACCCTACACATTCTATAAGTTCACGTTTATTCATGTATCTTAACAGTGCCTTTACTGAAAACCAGTTTTATCACCAGTGAAAGACAAACATAACCTGCCTTGCACTTGTTTTGCCTCTATGAAAAGGCGTCTGTGCTTTGCACTAACACAAACAATGTAAATACACAATTTTCCATCTGAAGATAGTGACAAAATAAACAAGTGACTGACGTAATAAACTTTTATTTGTATTTATAAACACTTCCACCCCTCATGATTCCTTCCTTTATGAACGAGGTACTCACTAAGGACGAGAGGTGTGCAGATTGCAATTTGGTCTACCTCCTTAAAGGTTTTCGCAGTTTTAGGAAAACTTGTTTTACGCGAGCTAATTTCAGGTCAAAATCGACTACTCGTGGTGAGTGCGCTTCGCGTACGAGAGTGTAAATTCGAAGTACTGAGCCATCGATTAACTTAATGTAAAATATGAGGCTGAAATCTTTTACAAAATTTTTTATCTTCGCTATCAATAGCCACAACTATTTCAGCGGCAGATTGACAATCAGGCCAGTAACCTCTATTCAAATATCTATATTCGGTATTTATTCCATGAGCTATTTCCGGCCTCCGCCACTCTTCAAACAGCAGTATACGAGCATGATTTAACTAACGCAACAATGTCTACAATGGATAAATTGGATATGCTTAGGAAACTGACCATTTTTGTTTCATTCTCGACTCTTCTCGATAGCCTCAAGTAAAACCTGAAATTGCCATTGGATTATTGAAGCAACCAGTATCCCTGTAACCTTGGCTTACGCTGCAGCGTCAGTTTTCCCGCCAAATGGCTCGCTGGAAGTGTTTGTAGTGTTACGTCAGCGCCGTTCATGGCTCGCTCTTGGACCGGCGGTTCGAATGCGCGCGCGCCGTGAGAGCTGACGTCATGGCAGGTGGGTAACGGCCTGCATTCCGCCGACGCCCGTCTTTTGTGCCTCGGATGACCTACCAGCGCCGTGATTAACCCTCGAAAGCCGCGGGCCCAGGTGCCGACTGCAAGGAAACAAAGAAATGAGGAAACGGAAATCTTCTGACGTATTTCATCTCTGCGCGTCCTCCAGGCACGAAGCGTCCTACTCCAACTGTACTGTCGTAAGCCATAGGTTAAAAAAAAATGCACGCCAGTTTGTCGTGAGCAGACCTTCTGATTATTTTCCTAACGGATTTGCACTTAATGTTTGTAGTTTAGTGTGCGTATTCGAAGCGGGAAAATTCTTGTGGGAACTCTGTAATGTGTGGGCTTCAGTTGCTCGTTTCATTAGACACTTGATAACTTCCATTTTTTCATGAGCATTAAGAACTGTTTGAGCGCTCACGATAGCATAGTGGTTACAGTTACAGACCGGAGGAAATGGGGTTTAATGCTTCGCCTGGGCAGGTGGCATGCTTCGGTTCATTGGCAGGGTATTGCGAATAAGCAGTCAATTTACAAATACCTACAAAACACTTGTGCATTCCATCATAGAACATTGCTCAAATGTGAGGGACCCATAGCAACATGACTAATGGGGGATACTGAACGTGTACAAATAAGACACATCTGCTCCCAGGTTTGACTCACAGAAGAGCGTCACAGGAATGTTGGAAAAACCCCAACTGACAGAAGTTTGAAGATGACGCGACTTATTCCGTGAAAGCCTACTTACAAAACTTCAGGAATCAGTATTAACTGAAGAACCTAGAGATATTCTTCAACCGCCTAAGTATAGCTTCCGTATGGATCTTGTAGACAACGTTACACTAATTACAGCACACGCAAAGGCGTTTCAGCATTCTTCCTGCACTCCACACACGATTGGAACGGGAAGATACCCTAACACGTCGTAGCTTGCTAACCGCGCTCTTCCACATAATTCTGTAGTTTGCAGAATATACATATAGAAGTACCAAGTGGTTATGACCACAGTGCTGCTACTAAGAGGGGTCATATGGCAACGAAACTTTGTAGATATTCAAGGACGTTAACGTGGAACCGATTTATAGGGGAAAAATTAGTTCCAATTCTGGCTATCAGGTGCAAAGCTAGCGCTGTGAATGTCAATGTGTAGAAATGTTCCCATATGTAAAGGGATCGGACACTGGTCATGGGCAGAAATGACCACACAAGTGAAAACGCAAAATTTTTATTTTATTATTAACCAACTGCTTACACATTTTTTTTAAATATGAGCACTGGAGACGTCGCCGAGATGCTGTATAGCGAAATACTTGCACCTGGTGGCTAAAACTGGAACTCATTTTTTTCCAGTGTAAATCGCTCCTCCTCGCTTCCTTATGAAGCATATCTACCAAGTTCCGCTGCCATACGATAATTACGCCCACACTGGACCTCTGTGAGTAGCTGTACTTTAATTGTAACCACCCGATAGTTGTTGGTTTCTTTGACCCTATCCGGTACAGTTCTCGCAAAACGACCATTGCATATCTTTCCCTGCTTATATCCAACTCACAGTTAAAAAGTTAGTAAAACCTTTTTGTCCACAGCACATCTTTCAACATTCGATTTTTCCTTGAATCATCTGTTGAATAGCGAGTGCTCCCCGGACCCCTCTAAAGCTTTGCCTCTGATGGGCTGTGGAAGGACCTGCCCCCTCCACAGAGCCCTTGGGACACACACATTAACTATTTCTCTCGACCTCTTTTATTATTGACGGCATTCTTAATCTTTCCCCGTCTACTGTTATCGCTCTCTCGACTAGAAGGTATTCTTACACTCTGTCGTCGCCCTCAATAGGGTTGATGGGGAATCGGAAGGAGTTGGGATTTCTCTCCATGGGCGAGCCCTGGGGAAACAGCTCGCTTGTTCCAAGCTAAGTACCGATCCGACCCACACGCTTTCAGTTCTCCTTAAATTGTGTTCCACCTCTGGCATCAGTAGTCCTCAGTGTCTCGCTTTACCAGTCCTACTTCTTTTCCTCATCCGATCATATTCTTGGTGGACGTCACTATCTCTGGATGAGCGAACAGTTGATCGATAGACTGATTTTTGAAACCACCTCCCCCCCGTTTCCCCACCCATTGTGATTTCCGTTCTGCAAGTCGTTGGATAGTTTTCTGTTTGATCTGCCAATGTTCTTCCTGGATGTTGATATGACTTTATAAGGTAGTGTAGGATTGAGCATCCTCTGTATTTGGTTGTGCCACATAGACATTCATTTTCAATGAGTAAAAGCCACTTTCCATAATTACGTCGACGTAAACAGTGTAAGCTGGTCATATTTAATGTACACGGCGTAGTTTAACCATTCTTATCCTCCCCCCCCCCCCCCCTCGCCCCTGTCTTGAACAATACTCTTATTTCATCACCTTCGGTCACGGTGAAAGTTGAAATACACTCTAAAACCAAAGGCGCACCACGAAAGAATGATCCTAATGGGAAGTCCGTAGATGTTATGTACGTGTACAAACAAATTACAGTTTAAGAAAAATTCGATGATTTATCCAAAAGTGTGCAAGTCCCTACGCGTTGGTCCACATCGGGTCCTTACGCAAGCAGTTATTCGGCTTGGCATTGATGCTCAGCTGAGAGATATAGTGCCAAATTCTGTCCAATTGGCGCGTTGGATCGTCAAAATTGCGAGATGGTTGGAGAGTCCTGCCCATAATGCTCCAAACGTTCTCAACTGGGGAGACATCCCGCGACCTTGCTGGCCAAAATAGGGTCTGACAAGACAAGAATAGAAACTCTAGCCGTGTGCGGGCAGACGTTATCCTGCTGAAATGTAAGCTTGCCATGGAGGGCAATAAAACGGAACGTACTTGTAGAATGTCGCCGACGTACCGCTGTGCCCTAAGAGTGCTGTGGATGACAATCAATGGAGTTCTGGTACGAAAAAGAAATGGCACTCTTGGTTGTCAGCCGCACGGCGGGCGACGGTCAGGTCGGCATCCCACCGCTATCGGGGTCGTCTCCAGACAAGTCTTCGGCCTGGAATCTCATTGACTCAAATAGAGCTGTCTTCAATGACGAGTGCCGCTTCTATTTGAGTTCCGATGACCAGCGAAGACGTGTCTGGAGAAACCCCGGACTGTGGTAGAAAACCAACCTCACTGTCGCCCGTCGTCTACAGATTCCGTCCCATTCGGGTAATTTCTTTGAGGTGCGTCTTCCTTTTTTTGTCTTAGAACATGTTTTAAAGTGAAATCGGAATACCAACCAGCTACCGATGCCTCGTTTTGCGTAGTAACAAGGTTGAACATACACCCGAGCGCTAGGATGGTAATTTTAAGACCCGTGCAGATTTGCTATTCCCGTTGACTCAACCTAAGTTAACTGCCTCTAATGACAACGTTGAGCTCTGCCCTCGCCTACTTGTCTGAGCAGCGGCACGCCGCAGCAGCGGCTGCGGGGCGGTCCCCCGTTACCAGATGATCTAGGTCGCGCCCACCCAAGGCCGGCGTGTCCGTTCGCCTGGAACGAGCGCTCCTCCAGCGGCGGCTGGCGTGCCGTGTCTCCAGGAACGCGGCCCTCCCACCTCCTCCCTAATGGAGGAGATAGCGTCCGCCGTGGGCCGTTATCACACGCGTCTCTGCGTGCCTGCGGCTGCCGAGATAGCCCGCGGTCCGTACACACGTTTATGGCAGCTTTCCTACAGCTGTGTCCTTCCGTCTGTTGCTGGAAGACATCTTATAGGGGGTCCGCGCTTCAAACGACTGTTTACTACATGCTCGTGACATCCTGAAAGCTTGGCGATAGCACATCACTCCGTGCAGTAACAAACACGCCCGTACACAAAAAACCACACGAAACACCCACTCAGACTTTTAATTTTTGTCTAGGACAATCAATGACGTGCCCTAGAAATGAAATAATTCCTATCCCATAGCTCCGACCAAGGTTTCCAGGAGGTTTTCCTTCGTTGTCAGGTAAACGCCTGAACTGGTAAGCCCCTCCCATTTATTAAAAAAACTAAAAACAGCACCAGGAAATTAAATTTTAGAATTATCAAAGATGGTGAAAGATTATTAAAATACATCCGTTCAAAAAGACAGCAGAAACGTTCTTTACAAGTAATGAATACCACTCAATCAATATAACTTAGCCCCCCCCCCCCCCCCCCCCGCCCTTGTCCCAATGCATTTTCGCCACTGTAATGGTCGGGTCTAAAAGAGCCAGCTCCTCTGGTTTGAGTAGCGAATGAAAAGCAGAAAAAGGCTGTAAGGCAGGGACACACCACACGTTTTCATTACATTATATATAGACATGTGTACATAATCTGATCAAAAGTATCTGGATACTCCTACGTAATGCAGAACTGACCACTAGATGTCGAGACAAGCGGACCCTTCAGTATAGAAGGAGGCGAGAATTATTACGCTGGCAACAGAGGGGCATTAATAACGGTATGAGTAGTTAGAGCTCAACCACTTCGAACGTGTAATCACTGGATGTCACCCGATTATCAAGTTCATAAGACATCTCAGTGCTTCTAAAGCCCTGGAAACGCGAAGAAGCAACCACAGTTTTAAAGTGAGATCAGGCTGATCTCATGTACTGACGGACGAGACCGTAGAGCACTGCAGCGATTTGTTGTAAAAAATCGCACGAAATCAGCCGGAAGAAAGTAGGTAAAATTCTGAGATAAGACCGCGTCTTATCCCTCTTCGAACTCCTCCAAAACTACATTTCGACACCCTGTGGCTGTCTTCGGGAGTCTTCTCGTGCCTCCGTGGCCATAAGCCTCTAAGATAATCGCACCAGAGGCGTTGAACCATGTTTAGAGAAGTTTGGTATGACGCGTAACCTGTTCATACAAAGGATTTTTACCAAGAAAAACCTCAGAGTTTGTCTTTATTTGCAGCGAGTTGCTGGGCAACCCGTTAACTCCTTTGAGACGCGCTTGGACGCCTCCGTTTAAAGGCTCCAAATCACACTCGGAGCTGATCCTGTGACCCAGAATGCTACCAGCAATCCAGCTAGTACAATGACTGTGTGGTGGAGATAAAAGGAATGGAGTACGGTGTGAGAGCAATGGTTTGCGTTTAGCAGTTGCTGGAGTATGTTACCTGCGATTAGGTGTCGTGCCAACAGTGAAGTATGGGGAAGTGCTGTTACAGTAAGGGAATGTTTCTCATGATTAGGGTGTGATCATCTTTTTGTGTTTAAGAAAACAGTAAATGCGGAAGGATATGAACACATTTTACAGCATTTTGTACCGCTTAGAGAAACAGTTTGATTTAGTGTATCAACAAGGCAGTGCGCCCTTTCATAAAGCAGCTTATGTGAGACAATTACTTATGGACTGGCCTGCCAGGAATCCCGATCTGAATCTAATGGAACACTTTTTGGATGGCTTAGGATGTCGACTTCGCTCCAGGTGCCAGCGTTCTACATCCTGCCGTTCATCCATAGACATTCTGGCATTTCAAAGTGATCCCAGCAGTCAAGACGTCATTAAGGCGAAGAGTGGACACACACCATTGTCCGTTGATGTCCGGATACTTCTGGTCAGATAGTGTACATGCATACAATCTCTTATACACATCAAATTCTGATTTTTGTCTGGGACAATGGATAACAACGTACCAGAAATGAATTAGTTCTAATCTGCCACTGCGACCAAGGTTTCATTCTTTCTCCCACGTATGCTGGAACTGCGTTACCTCCTAAATATTTCCATTTGGTATACCTAATGCCCCAGTTCCATCCTTCACTGATAGTGGCTGGAAATAACCGGGTCCCAGTACGCCAAACTGCCCACTCTCATACTTGTAGACAAGAATGAAAAATTCAAAAAAATATACCACCGAAGGCTGTATATAATGGCGCCCAATTTGATAGTCTTGCTTGATGTCCTTAATGAACAACACACTGTTCCGCACTGTCGATTAGTGAGTGAAAGATGAGTTTACAAACCGTTGGACCAGTTCTGATTGGATTCAGGGCTTCCTAGCATATAGAAGTCAACGCATCGTTTTAACTAGGCAGTCTTGCTGGTGAAGACAATTATTACGAAAAACATTATCATACAGAGGCCATAATCAAAATTAGCCCTATAATCATTGCAGCTGCCATTTAAATTTAACTGCACGTTCACATTTAAGGACAACCAGAGAACCTCGGTTGGAAAATATTTAAATGTAAATCGAAATAAGGGACCGCAGTGCTTTACTGTTGCTCTCATTCTAACACTGTTCAGAAAAGGCGTCCGCTAGATCGGAGATAATCGCAGCAGCTTATTTGGTTGCGTATTGCGAGGTCGGGGAACTAAATGTCCGCGGCATGACCAGAACTACCTTGACATTAAGCGTCGCTGAACCGCTTGCTGTGGGCTATACAAGGTCGTATCCATTGAGACCACTGGTTCTTAAACAGCCGTACATATTCAGTGTGCATAAAAAAACATAAGCGGATCTCTGATAATTTTTAATAGTTACCTTTCAACAACACTATTGGCGTCTGTTGCTGAGGATACCAATCATATTGTACAATTTTTAGATGAGCAATTTGGGAAAGTATTTCTAGCAGGGTTTTACTAATTGCTAGCATTGCCATCAAGAAAAATCACTGAATTTCGTTGCACTATACTCTGTTAACGTCAAGACGACGAGAATGTTGAAACATTACATCAACATACACTCTGCCCAGACTCTGCGTAGCTTCTTGTAAAAAAGAAAACCCGGCAGCTTGTGTGGAAGAAAGGGCATGTCTCCCCATTTTCCTAAATGCGGCAGGAACGAAAAAGACGAGACGAATATTATCTGCTAATGTTAAGAAAAATATTTTTATTGTAAGCTATGGAAGAATACTGTTAATTTTCTCTGACACAAGTAATGAAAATAGGAAATGGAGCTTCGTCAGTAAATTCAAAGAAAATTGCATCTTACTTTACCATAATGTGGAAAATATCATTTTCCATTGTCACTGGTCACACACTGTACAGAAACACACGACTCATAGGACGTGTACACAAGATTTCCCACGCTGTTTTTGCCGGGTGCTTGGCTTAGCGTTCAAGCGCTGACTGCTTGTGGATCAGATGGTGGTTGTGGTGGTTGGTTTGTGGGGCGCTCAACTGCGTGGTTATCAGCGCCAGTACGAATTCCCAATCTTTACTCAGTCTAGTCTCGCCACTTTCATAAATAACACAAACACCCAGTCCCCGGGCGGAGTAAATCCCCAACCCGGCCGGGAATCGAACCCGGGACCCAGTGATCAAGAGGCAGCAACGCTATCCGCTAGACCACGAGCTACGTCTTCCGAGGCAAAGACTATCTCAGCGACATTGTCTATCATGCTTTTTCCTCGACATTGATATTTAGTGTAATATATCATAATATGGCTATCGATCCCTGAACAGGTGCCTGCAAGTGATTGAGAGAGGTATTTGAGTAATTAAGGTGGCGTTCACTCAGCATGGAAACATAAAGTACAGAAACTGACGACCATAGAGTCCACTGGATTGCAAAAGTAGCCCGTAAGTTACGCTTTAAGATTTCGCATTTGTCTGACGTCCTTAGTTTAAAGGGTGTCGACCACACTTAATTGTGATTATTATTATTATTATTATTATTATTATTATTATTATTATTATTATATTTCGTGTTGGCTCAGTCGCCTGATGCAAGTCTTTCTATTGTACAATACTTCGGTGACTTGCGTGTCCCTAACATACGTCAATTATCCAACAGGGGGATGCGGACCTACAGTTTAACTTAGAATCCGAATCACGTGTTGTTCCTGGTGAGACTTCACTTCGTTGACAGGTAAAGGCAAGGTTAAAGCGAAGACTGAAAAATCCGTGGTCCGAATGAGATTGTCTCTCGATTTTCGGGCGTGTGATTTATCGCTAGACTTCCAGGCCCGCCATGTATGTAGATAGAATGAGATTTTCACTCTGCAGCGGAGTGTGCGCTGATACGAAATTTCCTGGCAGATTAAAACTGTGCCGGACCGAGACTCGAACTCAGGACCTTTGCCTTTCGCGGGCAAGTGCTCTACCAACTGAGCTACCCAAGCACGACTCACGCCCCGTCCTCACAGCTTTACTTCTGCCAGTACCTCATCTCCTACCTTCCAAACTTTACAGAAGCTCTCCTGCGAACCTTGCAGAACTAGCACTTGCCCGCGAATGGCAAAGGTCCCGAGTTCGAGTCTCGGTCCGGCACACAGTTTAATTTGCCAGGAAGTTTCATGTCTGTAGATAGTTATTCTATAGATTTTGATACCTGAGTTTTCGAATATCAAAATATTTTACACACTTGGCTTTTTTTCTTCTGATTGCATTGACTTAGACGCTTAAATTGTTTACACCGCCAAGGGACTGTAGACCTTAGTATTTGATATAAATTTCAACTTGATACTTCTACCAGTTGCTGAGAGAAAGGAGTCTTAATAGACGTACCGGCAGCCAGACAGGCGGACGACAATGATCCTATAAAGGTTTCGTTTTCACAGAAAAAGCCACGGAACCCTGAAAATATAATTTTAATACTTCCTATACGTTCAATGAATGTTTTATACAGCGCAAAATGTAAAGCGTGTTTAATAAGGGGAAGGTCATTATGAGTGTGTCCCATTCCCAGCAATGGCCTTTCATCTGCCCTTAGTGAAAACACAACGATGCAGGTGAATGAGTGCAGAGCTTTCTGAAGAGCCCTGACGCGGGCGCGCCCGCCTCACCGCGCTCGCTGGCTTCCGCTGCAAGATGCAAACGGGAGCGCATTCTTGGGTACTCAAGGATGACGTCGGCACAGCCGCCCGGCCCGGTTGACTGACCGTGAACTGAAGGCTTCGCCTGCAGAAACCGAGGCGATGTACGCTCGCTGTGCTGCTCCTAGTCGCTCGGCAACAAGATCATCTTCCACGCTTGAGTTAGGGCACTAATGACATCCAGGCATCCCGATTTTTTTTACATTTTCCGTGATTTTCCCAAGTGTCGTCAGGCGAAGTCTGGGGTAATTGACCCGAATAGGGTACAATCAATTTAACATCCCGCTCCTTGTCCACCTGAGTTTGTCTTCGTTACTATGACCTCAGCGTCGAATATGCGATAAACAATAACTTTTCTAAGTTCGTAGGAGCCCTTCTGCTTAATAGAAAATTGTGGTACCTTTGGAGAGCTGAACTGCTGCCAGTCACGTGTCCCTCCATAGCTGACGAAGTCCAGGCAGCGAGGTGGTATGTGTGTGTCAAAACTATATATATATATATATATATATATACACAAATCTCTTTTGAAAAAACGCAAGTCCTAACAAGAGAAGGCGACGACATCACAACCAAGTACGGCAAAATTAAAGGGGTCACACACTGCAGATACCTAGGCGAAATCATCGAATCGACCGGAACAGAGAAACTGGCTTACGAAGACAGACAACAGAAGACACGGAAATCACTAGGCATGGTACGAAACGTCTACAACAAACAATGCATTTCCAGAAACACCAAGATCAGACACTATAACACAGTGACCAAACCCGCCGTACTGTATGCCAGCGAAACACTAGCACTCAACAGGAAAATCAAAATTGAAGAAATCAAAAAAGAACGCAAAATCATGAGGAAAATTTTAGGAGGAAGACCCACACCAGATGGCTACAGACTACAGAAGAACTCAACAGTAGAAGCATATTCGAACATCGAGAACGATATGAGAAAAAGGCGCCTTAAATTCTACGGACATTTAGATAGACTCCCTGAAACAAGACTCACCAAGAAAATTCTAGAACACATCAAGACACTTAGTCTCGACACCCTGGATGGAAGGAGTCCGAAAAGACCTACAAGCAATTGGCACCACAAACACCACAGACAGAAGCACCTTCCGAAAACACATAGAAAATTGGGAAGTAGTCAGAAGCGCTAAAACAGCGGACCAAACAAGAATGGTCTGAGGAGAGAAAAGAGGCCCTCTCCAAGAGAATGAAGGAGTACTGGAAGGACAAGAACAACAAGCCAACACCTGTACCCTAGGTGTGTTGCATACCTATTGGCCATAACATTTCGACCGCTTTGTTTACGTATCCGATCAGTGTCTCACTAGAGTCCCCGAGAAATCTGAAATACGCACCATCTAGAAACTGAGTGAGGATATAGAATGGGCCGCGTAATCTACGGAACATTTTTATTCTACATAGTTATCCTTATGTCTTACTTAAAAATAAACGGTATTTAAAGAAATTTTCGATGGTTTATTCGAATATTGTTGATCTGTAACGTAAAACAGAGGGACGTTTCAGTAAAAATAAAAACAGATTTATCACATTGCGCTAGAAAACGCAATTTCCTTACGAAAAGGTAAAATTAAAAGAAAAACACACAACGGGAATACATCAAACATCGCTTCAATATTTCGTCCAAATTAGATAATTTCTGTTATTCATAAAAAACTTCATTTACCAACAGTAAAAGGAAACTCTTGCCTTTGATCATGATGATGAACGCCCTATTGAGTCTAATATGTTAAATACTCGGTATTCTGTCGGTTGTTCGCGTCGTTCTCGCACGATATTTCGACGGCGGGAGTAGCTGTCTTCATGTGCTCCCTGTGATTGGTCTGTAGGTGCATCGGGTCCAGTATTAATGCCTGCATACAAGCGAGTCACGCCGTCGAAATATCGTGCGAGAATGATGCGAACAACCTATAGAATACCGATTATTCAACATATCGCCGGGAAAATCTGAAGAACAATAGCTTTTTTATGTTTGTGCATGTAAACTGTACTTGCATCAAATGTAATTTCTTTGGCTGTATAAAAGCGGATAGTTATGCGATCAACAAACTTTATTACTTATAGTATTCCGTTTGTTCTTTAATGTTGTAAAATGCACGATGAACTAACACTGAATGAGCTCAGATTTTAATTAAGTACGAAACAATTAGCTGTCGACTACCAGTTTCTCTCTTTCTTCTTTACCTACCACAACTACCAATACTACCGGTAACCCTGCCATTTACTGCGTATTTTCTGTACTGTAGTGTCACTCTGTTGTATGGAATTAACAGAGTAAGATTGGGACGACATGGAACCGTGGTAGAATGGCAGAAATGGCAAATTTGTTGGTGCGTCAACACTGGCTGCAAAACGTGTCTACAGAGAATGGTATACCACTAACCAACAGGTAACACTAACCAACAGCCACCGTATACGTGTCACACCTTATTAGAGACAATTGGTTTCAAATCCGACAGGAATTGCGCCTGTCTCTGAATGCTTGTCCATATCAATCAGTTGCCCATCGAAAGTTGACAAGAGAACGGCATGTAATGGGCGTTAAGTCGGACAGATCGCAAAAGGCCATTGTTCACAGCTGCAAATCATCAATAGTCCACACAACAAAAATTGGTCTTCCTTTCCAAAGGACGATTGACTGCCCAATGAAGCGTCTATCCGCAGTATGTTGAGTGTGTAGTTAAGTTGGAAGTGATTATATACGCTTTGGAGTGTTTCTGTTAGCATGAATTGGACCCACTCATTCAGGCTGTCGTAACCACGAACCACGATGTTTTTCATTAGTATTGTAGATAAAGTGTTGAACCTGCTACACCTTCACGAGTAGTATGATCAAACATTCTCGTCTCCCTAGATAAGTCGTCTTCACAGGTCTGCGTTCATATGGTCCTGGTTTGACGAACATTTAAGCACCCGATCGCATTTCGACTGGCCTCCTAATTATTTCAACCAATCCACATAGAAAATGAGTGGAAAAGCTTCTGTCCACGAATCAGCAACAGTTTTAGAAAGCGTCGCTCGTACGAAACTCAGCTTCCCTTTTCTCGTTATGGATGAAAGGCAACAGGCTAGACACTATATTTCTAGATTTCCGAAAAGCATTTGGCACGTGGCCCCGTAGCAGACTGTTAACGAATGTACGAACGTAAGAATTAGGTTCCCAGATACGTGAGTCGCTCGAAGACTTCTTCAGCCACAGAACCATGTACGTTGTCGTCAACGCCGGATGTTCATAAAAGGTAAGGATCTCGTCAAGTGTGCCCCAGGAAAGTGTGCTCAGAACGCTGCTGCTTTATATATACGTAAATGATCTGGTGGACAGGATGAGCAGCATTCTGTGGCTGTTTGTTGATAAAACTGTGGTATTCAGGAATGTGGTGTCGTTGAGCGACTGTTAGAGGATACCAGATGGCTTAGACAAATTTGTCTGGAGTATGGGACTACGGCTGGTCAATATCCAATAAAACACTAACAACCGCCGTTATTTAGGTTTTATTTTTAGGCTACCAGTTTCGACGATATACTAAGTCATCTTCAGGCATGGTGTGGTATATTCAATGAATTTAGTTTATTTTATAGTTTATTGGGAGTTTATAGTTGGTGCGATGAATGGCAGCTAGCTCTAAATGTAGAAAAATGAGTTAATGCAGATGAGTAAGAAAAACAAACCAGTAAGATTCAAAAACAGCATTAGCAGCGGTCTGCTTTACACAGTCACATCGATTAGATATCCATGCATAACGTTGCAAAGCGATGTGTGAAATGGGACGAGTAAGTAAGGATTTTAGTAGGTAAGGCGTACAGTCAGCTTTGGTTTATTGGAAGAATATTAGGGAAATGTTGATCATCTGCAAAGGAGATCTCATATAGGACAGTAGTACGATCCATTATTGAGTATTGTTAGTGTCTGGGATACGCCCGGGGTCGGATTAAAGGAAGACATCGAAGTAATTAAGTGCGTGCTGCTACGTTTCTTGCCGGTAGGTTCGCACAGCACCGAAGTAAGACATGCTTCGGGAACTCAAACGCGAATCCATGGAGAAAAGGCGACGCTATTTTCGAGAGACATCACTGATTAAATTTAGAGAACCGGCATTTGAAACTGACTTCAGAACGATTGTACTGCCGCCAAAGTACATTTCGCGTAAGGACTACGAAGACACGAGACTGGGGCTCGTAAGAGGGCATATATACAGCAGTTTTTCGCTATCTGTGTTTGCGAGTGGAATAGAAAAGAAAGTGACTATTAGTGATACAGGGTATCATCCGCCAAGCACCGTAAGGCACCTTGCGCAGCATGTATGTAGACGTAGATATTCGAAACTGTAGGTGAAACGAATCAGTCAACACAATTTGGTAACGCTGTTGGATACAAGATATAATCCTCGAGTACCTTCAGCAGAGTGGAGGCTGCGATATGGGCTAGAGGAGTTGATAGACGTTAATAGTCTGTTTTCTGGGAGTCACTATTACGTGACTTACTTAGTTAGCAATGACAGGCTCCTTCTAGCCCTGCCTCTCGCATATACCCATTTCATCCCAGTCTGAGCCCATAGAATGATTCCTTAGTCACACTGCTTCCTAAGATAACTACCGGATGACCGATGCGTCCTTTCATGTATCTGAGTGTTTACGACAGTTCACTGAACCGGCGATAAATAACATCGTAATGGCGGCGTGTGTAGCCACAGGGCTTCACTAATGAATCATCCGATGGGCGAACATGCGAGTGCAAGATGAATTCGATGGGTAAACTATCCTCTTGTAAATAAATATATAAATATATATATATCTCCTTTTTTATAAACGTATCTATTATCTATGATAAATTTTGTTCACTTCCCTCTCGAGCTTCTGCCTCCTGCCCATCACATTACAAAAATACTACTCCGCAGAATCAACCGTTGGTTGTACATATTCAAACAAGACCCGAAGGAAATTGTTCCACTCGTCATTCTCTATTCTCTAATATCACCTCCATAGCGCTCATTTTCTAAGGAATACATTTTTTCTAATCGCATCAACAGCTTTACCTCCGCTCTTCCTGTCGCGTCACAGGAAAGAGCTATGAGGAGGAAGCCATTAGTAACATAATCCTCTTAATCTAAAAGCCGGAAGGTGCCCCCGATGGTCAATCATTTCAGCGCTCATCACCCACCACATAATAGGTCGCTGTTCTGCGCTGGCAAACAAGCAACGCGACATTAACGTTGAGTACAGATTCTCTGATACATTTATTCACGTTAAAAGTTTTGGAAATACAATATAGAAGTAGATTGTCTAAAAATGAAACTACGGGAAATCAAACAGTTGATTTATGAAAATTCTTCTGTCTCTTAGGCCGTGTCATTTTGGAACATTAAAACTATCAGTGATGTTTCGGCAGCCTTTACAGCAGTCCTCTTCAGGGCGACTTAACTGATTTGCGTTGCGGTAGTTGAAATGAGCTATTTTATCATGTCGTAAATTTTCATGTTGGATGTTTCTTGATGAATCTCTACACGAAATACTGACTGGTCACTACATTCTCTCCCTTAGCCTTCTCCTGTGCACAACGTATTTCGAAACGTACTCTTTCTGAAGTGGCTAGTCTGCTGCGAATGTTCGTGACTTGGCGAAATATGGAAAATCATCAGCCGTTCCTAAAAGTTCAATAAATATTCAGTTGCTGTGGAGTTAGTCATACGTCACTGCATACAAAATCGGTTTTAGGCAGGACAAACAGACGACTAAGACGTACTGGGAGAGCTCTGTGAAAGTGTAGGCATCTACAAAGCGCA
Source organism: Schistocerca cancellata (assembly GCF_023864275.1). Classification (NCBI taxonomy): domain Eukaryota; kingdom Metazoa; phylum Arthropoda; class Insecta; order Orthoptera; family Acrididae; genus Schistocerca; species Schistocerca cancellata. Next base: position 441,510,100 of record NC_064633.1, read on the forward strand.
AGGCCCACAGAACTTTTGCCGCGACTTATATATATCACATTAAAAGAAGTAACAGTAGGAGGCGAGAGGAGTGTTCCTGTATTTATGGCCGACTGTTTCAGCCAGTATGTATTTATGCAGAAACTCTGATACTTGTCCTGCCTAAAACAGATTTTTGTATGCATTGACGTGACTGATGACAAACCCCACAGCAACTGAATATTTCTTGAACCTTTGCTATAAGAGAGGTCACCAAACGTTAGCGGGAAAGCTGTCTGGCAGTTCTAGAGACTATAAATTCTACGCCTCCAGCGTATATCTCGCGAAATAATAGGTGACGTCGCACATGAAGGCGTACGGTAGCTCATGCCGTATAACACTTCATTTATGGGACATGAAATGGGATACTAACGATACTAAATGCCCTCTGCTACAGAGATGCGGTAAACAGGTATTTGATGACGTTTCTTTTCCATAGCCTGATAGAAAGGAACTTGTCATTTTCGATATTTTGTCCTCCTTCGCAACCGTTTCCTATTATCGACATTTTCCTGCTGTCAGCAATAGCTGAAACTCGGTTGCTCTCGGCAGGTACCGAGCCAGAAAGGAAGCAGGCGATAACGTTCAGTTCTCCGCTAGTAGGAGACAGATTCTGGGTTGGCGTGCGCCGCAGTTCCGATAACTCAGCGCTGCGGCAGGTGACTGGGCTTCTCGAGAAGTGACGCAGATTCCGGGCCACACCGGAAGCGTTGAGTTCGAAGCGCGTGCCGGCGACCACGCCACCGCTGACACACGTGCGCTGACAACCAACTCGGGAGGGCCTCCATATTGGGGTCAAGTGGGTACTACTGTCCGGCGATCGCCAGGGCATCGTCCGCGCCGCAAAGAGACGGACTACTTCCGGCCGGACCGTCACATTCAAATGGTAGCTGCTGACAGTGGTGGCTAAATGGTTGTCAGACAAGATCCCAGCAGAGGGATCGAAACGTAGTTTAGTGAAGTAGTTTGAAGAGGAATATGACGCGGCCTAACGACACAAGAGATTTTATCATCAGTGACAATGGCAACAAAGCCTGCAGACTCGTGAAAAAATAGTCACCGTATGACATTATTTGCAGAGAGATTCCGTTTGCGGTCGTTCGGCAGCCTTTTACAAGTCTGTGTGACGCCACATTAACGACTTGGACGTCTTTTTTGAGGAAAATAAGACGAAATAATAAGACTATACGAATACATTCCCCGAGAGAAGAAACCTCCGAACCGGACGGAAATCAAACCCGGACCCCAGATCTAGCGGCAGCCGAGCTTACCACTAGACCATGACCTACGGGCTGCATACTTTCAAAAACAAACAGTAAAATCGAAGATACAATCCTTAATCTATCCTTGGATTTTATGTCGCACTTCTTTCACCTCTGTTAATGACTAGTTTATGTGAAGAATGTCAAGTTAAACCTTGGAGTCGACGTAAAATTGTAGATCGCTCTGTAATTGGTAAGTCATTTCAAAGGTCAGAGAAAACAAAATATATTCCACCTCTAGTAGGACGTTACCTAGTAAAGTACTGCCATCAGTGCGCAACCTGTCGTCCAGAGACAGCGATGAAGCACAGGCTAAGTGCGACAAGGTGCGTGATGGGAAACCTACCACGAGATCATTCTGACGGACGTCCAGTGATGAAACAGAAACAAGAGACAACCTAAACCAGGATATATCGATGGTAGTTAGGGAGCCGTCTCCTTCAGATTAAATAATCGCCTCCAGTTCGCCAGCCGGCCGGAGTGGCCGTGCTGTTCTAGACGCTACAGTCTGGAACGGAGCGACCGCTCCGGTCGCAGGTTCGAATCCTGCCTCGGGCATGGATGTGTGTGATGTCCTTAGGTTCATTAGGTTTAAGTAGTTCTAAGTTATAGGCGACTGATGACCTCAGAAGTTAAGTCGCATAGTGCTCAGAGCCATTTGAACACAGTTCGCCAACTCGCTCGAATGTCATGACAGGATTGTGACTTCTACTCAGGGGTGTGAAAAAACAACCTACAAGCAGACTGGCGAAGCGAAGTGATCATATACCTTTTTATGTTGTCCTGCACCTCATCTTTTCTTCTAACTTGTAATTAATATTTCTTGTACTTCATCATCTTTGGCCCCTAACTGTGAATCTTAAGAAGTTGGTAATTGTCGGAAGATTTCAAGCCACAAGTATTTTTGGTGCGGCCACTGCTAAGGTTGCACAGCTAACAAAAATCTTCAGAACTCAATGCAACTGTTTTGAGAACTGAACTATTGTTCGTGCTTACTACACGTCCATTACGTAACAAAACATAATCGATTGTTGATCGATTTTGTGCTACCTGGAACAAAAAACATCAAAACTAAGGCTTTAAGCCGTCAACGTACTGCAAAACTGGTTAACACATGACCTGCGTCACTTGTGCCTCATTAGAACCGACAGCAGTCATACGGGTACATTCGGGCGCACATAGGCTACATTTTGCACATATCACGAAAAGTTCTTGATAGATTTACTTCATATTTTTGCACGATACCCCAAAACACTTCCAGATGTAAATCTAAACAAAAATTGTGCAAACAGTAATGTGCTGTTTTGTTTTCTTTCTTGCAGACGGTTTTCACATAAAACAGGTAGGTTGTATTCATGGATTATCGGCTTGTGATCATAATGCTACGAAAGATCAATCGTATGAAACTTTGTAATTCTTCCCGTTCGCAGATTAAATCTATACATCCATGCTGCTATTGAAGCTGCTATCGTCACAGATCTTACAGCTGGGGACATCTCCCCCATACTCCCTAGAGCAATGCTTCAGATTTCGTTCGCGGTTACAGTAAACAAGGCTCAAAGTCAGATAGAGGGGGAAGGAAGAGAGAGAGAGAGAGAGAGAGAGAGAGAGAGAGAGAGAGAGAGAGAGTCAAACGTGATGCGGAACAGTTTCTTTCACTGCTGTCAAAGAGGTTCCATCCAGCAACCTTCAGATCTAAATAGCGTAAATCCGATTTACGAGCTCATGCAAATGCATGCTAGTGCTCCAGCATCTGTCGGCCGATGCAGAAGTGACAAATTTCTCTCACAAAGAAAACAAGACTTTATTAGTAACTGTCTCCGTGGACGGGTCTCGAGCAGCGTATTCCTAGCTCGTAAGCAGCATCGGTGGCGTTGACCTCTGGTGAACCACAGCATCTGGTGGGAGTTGTTACCGGGCGACACGGCGGTAAGGAGCAGCAGCTTATTAAATCCTGAGTGAAGCGGCTGAGGGTGGTGGACGAGGAGGGGGGGGGGCGGGTGGCGGCGGCGGCGGCAGCTATCTTTCCGGTGGGAACTGGTTCCAGGAGGCGGCGGGGGCGGCTGGAGCCTCCAGAGCAGCCAGACTTCTCCAGTCTGCTCGGCTGCAACTCCTGTGCACTAGCAAAGAAAATTTGCCTCCTCGGCTTCTCTCTCTTCCCCTGATTCCATCATTCAGTTACAATAGCATGCTCAGCACTGTGATAGCGAAGATGTTTTGTGGTGGACAGGTAGCGGTTAGTAACACGAACAGAGAAATATTTACCGATCGTTTAAAGTTCGTCACCCACCACGTCACTCACTTGGAGATTTAGTGCTATTGTCCTGTACTTGCCACATGCTGGTCTCCATCACCACTGGACAACAACAGAGATGTCTATATATACTGGCATCTCGTTTCCTTTTTCGATTTAGAATTCGTATTCAGTACTTGAACACCTATTTAAGAATGAGGGCAACCACAGCCAGAACTCTGCATGTCGCTTAGTACCTTCTGCCCAGGCTGTAAAAAGACCTTTATTGAAATGTCGCGGTTGGTTCCGCATTCTTGAAACACTTGACCATGTATTTCAAGAATACGAACCGGTCGTAACCTTTCAATAAAGGACTTCAACCATCTCAGCGGCAGACGTTTTATTCGATGTTTACAATAGATATAAATTTCATAGTCAATCTACACTTTCAGTAGTGGCGCAATTTTAATTTTCCTTAACTTCGGGCTTCGTTAATTGAAATTCCACATTTTATTTCTCAGTTTTTGTGGACATTTCACGAGGTCGGCCTATACTATTCCTTAAACTGCGTCAGATATTGTAAAGCGACCCTATAGTTTCTTGTTTCCATTTGTGGCCCTGAAATAAAGACGTCTGTGAAATCGTGATCAGTCTGTGAGAACCATAGTATTTGTGAAGACTGAGAGAACTGATTTTACTCTCGGAACCTAGGCCATTTCTATAGCTAATAAGATGGCTCTCGAGCTGAACATTGCATAAAGTAGCCTAGTCACGACAGTCTCCCTGCTCTCCCCCTTTTATGGTGCAGTCACATATGGTGTGCGAAAAGAAAGATTACTGGTATGTCTTCGTGATCGATAGAATCTCTACTTATATTTTCATGACCTTTCTCCGAAAAATACACAAGAAGAAGAAAATATAGACACTCCTAGGAGCGTACCCTCTAGGTAACGACGCTGTGATGCACGACGCCTCTCTTGTAGCGTCTGCTACGAGAGTTGGATGAGCATCAGCGTGGCGCTTTCGCGCTCACTAAACGAACCTGTGACGAAATGCCCTGCTCTTCTTCGCATCTTTCTACTTCCTCTATCTCGTTAAGGGGCCCATAATGCTGAAACTCCAGTCGACGGTTTTGTAAACTTTAAGACGTTGCGAGTTGTTTCAGATTTTAACGGACGAGATACGCACTCATCTTTATGAACAGTCGCTGAATGTCGTCACCAGTTTTTTCTCACCTATGAGGTTAGGTCGATACACGGACTTCAGTGACCTTGACCAAGCAGCCCGTCGGTAACAGTGCAAAGAGGTTTGAAAAAATCGCTGCTACAGAGACAGCTGCCTACGCTCGATTTGTAACACAGTCAACGAGTAACTTTCCTTATTACTCCTCTGTGTGAGCCAATACAGTGATATCCAAGAAATGGGAGGAAGTCTACCGACGTCAAAGTTGAGCGCAGCTCTAGTTTGCACAGGAAAAAGTGATTAATGTACCATGACGTCCGATTTCTTACTAGGTCGAAGCCGTGTTGAACAGAGTGCATTCATTCGGCAGTTCTACTGTGGGCTGACGTCAGCGATAGCAGAGGGATCAGACGTGACACGACGTGTCTTGCCAGCGTAGTGTGTCCGGAAGCTGACTGTAGCGATAAGCACATGGCGGGCCGCTCGCCGCGCCTCGTCTTGCCCGGATACGTCATAGCGCGGCGGTGTCACCAAGGCGGACGGTAGTTGGATCCTTAGTGTTTACCCACCCATTATGCAATCTCACAGTCACTACTAATAGCCCATTTTCTGTTCTTCGCGGATGATGCAAGGGAAACATGAATAGCTTTTCATGCGGCACTACAGAAGTAAACCATCCAGGTTCCTGAATTAAATCCTGCGAGCAGTTGTCAACCCAATGGTACTGACAAAACCGGACAGCCCCACTCTTGCACCATACCTTGATTTCGTTTTCTGATCGAATTCATTCAAATCTTACACGTACGTAAGACGTACCGAGGCATAAGTACTTACCACCCTTACCAATAACTCCGCAACCCACTTTTGGTGCATAGCGGGGACTACTTTTTTTTCCTACTCCATTCGCACAGAACGAGGTAAAGATGACTGTTATACATATATATTTGGACAAAAATATGAAAACACTGCGAGACACGCATGCTTGAACGTAAATGCAGATGATAGTCAAGCCTGGATGTTGCGCTGTTGTGTTTGACCACGAACGGCGCCTGGCATCTCGTTCAAAGTGTCGCTCTTGGCCAGAACAGTACTCCGTAGTTTGAGCGGAAATAAGTGAATTCGAACGTGGGTGATGTCACTACCATGCCATTGGAGTTTCAAGAGGCTCCACATCGAGAATTTATACCGTTTATAAGGAAAATGGAAAATCACCCGCTACTTCACAAAGCGGACGAAAGTGTGAGTTGAGTGATTCTGACAGACGGCCGTTGAAAAGGATTGTAACGAAAACCGAGAAGAAGACAGTTGGAGAAGTCACTGCAGATCTGAATGTCGCTCTCGCAAACCACGTCAGCACCAAAACAGCACAAGCGAACTCGACAGGCTGGGAATTGCTGGGCGAAATGGAATTCTAAAACGACTCATCAGTGACGCAAATGCCTGTTACAGGAAAAAGTGGCGCCAAAGCCATAAGACCTGGAGGATGGAGCAAAGGAATAGTCATTTGGTCGGGTGAGACTTTTCGCACACTGTATCCAACTTCCGGTCGTGTTTACCGCCGCCGCCGCCCCCCCCCCCCCCCTCATCCGAGTGAAGATTTTGGCAGCCATATCGTGCTGTTCGATGTCCCCATGTTTACTCTGCAATCTAGCATTACTGACAAGGCACATGTGATCATTTTGGCTAAGGTCTGTGCCTTGGTACAATTTTTGTTCTCCAATGTTGATGCTGCTGCAAGATGAAAGGGGCCTTGGTCAAACAGGTCGAATCGTCCAGAACTGGTTTCGGGATCACGACGTGAACTGTCGCATCGCCCCTGGCAGCCAGTCACCAGATATTATTACTAAAGCCTCGTGGTGTACTACGGAAGGGAGGGTGGGTGGTCGCTATCCGCCTCCATCATCGTTTCCTGAACTTGCCACTGTTTCGCAGGAGAACGGTATAAGCTTCGCTTGAAAACCATACACGACTTGTATTTATCAATTCCGAGACGAGTGGAAGCTGTTTAGACTGGCGACGGTTTCCCTACCCCCTGTTAAGCATGATGGTAATGTGTTCGTGATGTTTCCATATTTTTGTCTACCCCAATATATGTACGCGTGTTAATACACTACTGACCATTAAAATAGCTACACCAAAAAGATGACGTGCTACAGATGCGAAATTTACCCGACAGGAAGATGATGCTGTGATATGCAAATGATTAGCTTTTCAGAGCATTCACACAAAGTTGGCGCCGATGGCGACACCTACAACGTGCTCACATGAGGAAAGTTTCCAACCGATTTCTCATACACAAACAGCAGTTGACAGGCGTCGCCTGGTGAAACGTTGTGATGCCTCGTGTAAGGAGGAGAAATGCGTACCATCACGTTTCCGACTTTGATAAAGATCGGATTGTAGCCTATCGCGATTGCGGTTCATCGTATCGCGAAATTGCTTCTCGCGTTGGTACAGTTCCAATGACTTCTAGCAGAATTTGGAGTCGGTGGGTTCAGGAGGGTTATACGGAATGCCGTGCTGGATCCCAACGGCCTCGTATCACTAGCAGTCGAGATGACAGGCATCTTATCCGCATGGCTGTAATGGATCGTGCAGCCACGTCTCGATCCCTGTGCCAAGAGATGGGGACGTTTGCAAGACGACAACCATCTGCACGAACAGTTCGACGACGTTTGCAGCAGCATGGACTATCAGCTCGGAGACCATGGCTGCGGGGACCCTTGACGCTGCATCAGACAGAAGCGCCTGCGATGGTGTACTCAACGACAAACCTGGGTGCACGAATGGCAAAACGTCATTTTTTCGGATGAATCTAGGTTTTGTTTACAGCATCATGATGGTCACATCCGTGTTTGGCGACATCGCGGTGAACGCAAATTGGAAGCGTTTATTCGTCATCGCTATACTGGCGTATCAGCCGGCGTGATGGTATGGGGTGCCATTGGTTACACGTCTGTCACTTCTTGGTCGCATTGACGGGACTTTGAGCAGTGGACGATACATTTCAGATGTATTACGACGCGTGGCCCTACCCTTCATTCGATCCCTGCGAAACCCTACATTTCAGTAGGTTAATGCACGACCGCACGTTGCAGGTCGCGTACGGGCCTTTCTGATACAGAAAATGTTCGACTGCTGCCCTGGTCAGCACATTCTCCAGATCTCTCACCAACTGAAAACTTCTGCTCAATGGTGGGCGAGCAACTGGCTCGTCACAATACGCCAGTCACAACTCTTGATAAACTGTGGTATCGTGTTGAAGCTGCATGGGCAGCTGTACCTGTACAGGCCATCCAAGCTCTGTTTGACTCAATGCCCAGGCGTATCAATGACGTTATTACGGCCAGAGGTGGTTGTTCTGGCTACTGATTTCTCCGGATCTATGCACCCAAGGTCGTCCAATGGCGATTCTTTATTGCGAAGCAGAACAACATAGTTAGGTTCAAAAGATCTGTAAGATTGTTCACTATCTGATAAACCGTTCCTCTTCCAACAGTCCATAGCTATTGCACGCTTGTACTGAGCCGTGCGCTGGTCGTCGGCGTCTGACGTCCTCGAGAAAGACTACTTGCGAATGTATGGGCTCGCCAGTGTGAGCGTCTTGCGGCGCAGCCGTTGGCCATATAAGGGCAAGCGGCGACTCCCGCGACCAGCCCGTTGCGTCACGCGCGGGCCGAGGCCTCGGCAGCCACATAGCACAGATCACTCGGACAGGACAGCCCAGTTTTTACGTCGCCACAGGGTCACCTCCGAGCGTGATTTGGAGCCTTTAAACTGAGGCGTCCAGGCGCGTCTCAAAGGAGTTAAAGGGTTGTCCAGCAGCCAGATCTCGCTGGAAACGAAGGTATCAACTCTGAAGTTTTTGTAGCTAAAAAATCTTTTGTGTGAATGGGTTACGCGTCGTTACCAAACATCTCCAAATGCGTTTCAACCCTCTGATGCCATTATCTTAAACAGGCATGTGCGCTTGGAGACACGATGAGACCCCTGAAGGCAGTCTCACCACTGTGTCGAAATGTAGTTTTGGAGGAGTTCAAAGAGGAATAAGACGTGGTCTGATATCTCAATTTTACCTTCGGTGACTGCCAACGAAATCCTGCAGACATTTTTTTTAAGCAACAGCTAGGATGGAATCACCACCATACTAAATTTCAAACAGTGGTAGCTAATCCCCGGTACTTCAGTGGCTTGCCCGTACGTGGAATGCACCGTAACTGACATGTCCTTCAAACCTAACACTTGCCACACCGGTGGATATGATGATGGTGATCGGTTTGTGGGGCGCTCAACTGCGCGCTCATCAGTCCCAGTCTTTACAGTCCAATCCAGCCACTTTCACTAATGACGATGACAAAACACCCAGTCCCCGGGCTGAGGAAAATCCTCAACCCGTCCGGCAATCGAACGCGGGACCCCGTGATCCAGAGGCAGCAAGCTAGCCTCTAGACCACGAGCTGCGACCGGTGGATAAGATGGGACTACTTGTTACAAAACAAAACATAAATGATAGATCTTGGAAATGTGGTAGAATGCTGGGACATTGGGTATTTTATCATTTTATTCATTACTCGGTATCTATAAAGTTTTCACTTCGTAAAAATAGCTATTCTTTGTATGTTTGCCTGTACATTTTGAGAGTCTTGGTACACACTGAAATCCATGCTCCACAGTACCATGGCACACCGCTGGGCGGCAAAACAAAATTACGCTGACCACTGATAAAAGCGAGACGATTTCATTGTCTATCAGGAGTGCAGAAGTGAACCTACAAACTTTTTTGATGTCCTAGTTAAAACTTCCACTACCTCTCCTACATTTTTTATATGAACGCTACACATTGCTTTTATAATACACAGCATATAGACGAACAGCAATTCTACAATTATGGTAAAACTTCGATAAAAAGAAATTTAAAAACCGGATAAAAATGTCACGTGTGTTTCGGCAAATGCAGAGCTGCAGGTGTAAGGTCGTGGATTTCTCGCAGCGACCCTTCAAAGAAGATATCTGGCCATCTAAGGCTATGTGACAGGTTGTTCTTTGGCTGCACACCTTCCACATGGATTTTCGACCTTTCCCCAATGGAACAGTGATTTACTGCATATTCCCTGCCAATGCAGATTCTGTTGAGGTTGCACCACACTCCTCTACTCTGGTTGAAGCCGATGACTTTGTCGATTCTTTTTATAAGGTTTGTTTCTGAATTCTTTTCTCTATTTTGATCGTCAATACTATCTGTAATAAAGTTCCGAAGCTGTGTCACTGTTAGCATTGTGGAATTTTTTTCAGTCTTCATTCTATATAAAATAAAGCCCAGCCTCCATCAAAATGACAGGCTCACGTTCAACTGAGAAATACTTCGAACGAACCATATTAAGACGCAACCTGTACCCAAAATATCTAGGAGTAACGCTCGATCCAACTTTGTCGTACGAGCATCATTTGGAAAATGTCTGCTGAAGTAAAAATCAGAGTAAACCTAACCCAAAAAGTATCAGATACGTCTTGGGGAATTATGTTGACAGCTTGATAACAGCAACACCTCTTTGGTTTATGTTGCTGCTGGATGTCGTGCCCTGTTTGGCTCAACAGCCACCACACACATCTTGTTGATGTCCAACTCAATTATCAAGCAATGTGATTAGTCATGGGAACCATCAGGAAAACCCCCACTCTGTTGCTACCTGTTCTGCGCACCATAGCACCGCCCCACACCAGACGTCTAGCTGCTCTTAAGTCTGTTTCAAAAATGTTCAAGCCACCATTGTATATTCCCGACGATTCCACCCAACTTACCCTCGTAGATGAAAAGCAACGATGTCGTCCGGACAAAGTAGACAGAGCATGGTATTATCGGTTGAGAAAATACTCTTATCTGGGGTGAAACTGATAAAATCTCCATTTAGCCACACTGACCTTGTTCCCTGTGACTTGTGAGTGAAGGCCAGGATCTTTGCTTCAAACGCCACGGCCAGTTTTCATTCCCAAGGAACCACATAGGACAACGTAAATACGGAGTAGATACTTGAAAATCCATGAAAGATTGATGTAATATAATGTAAGTGTATAAATGCACTGTACACTAATATGGACAGAATAGCTAACACAAAAAGCTGCTCAGAAAACACTATTCGTATTAACTGAATTATTGGCAAACGCAGAACAATAAAATTTACCTTGGATCGACTAGATACTTACACAGAAAAATAATGGTCATAGGAGAAATAAGACGGTTTGATACTACAATGATAACATTATAACTGTTGGTAGTTTCTGGGCAGGTACTAAACATAGAATGAGTTACAGGTTAATATTACTGAGGAGAGGTATCGCCCGATTTGACCTACAGAAATATTCAGGCGGAAAAAGTAAATAGCTCAGATGGGACTGCTAAAACATTAAGTTCAAGGAACCAAGACAGAACTGATTAAGCAACACAGAAGAAGACATGAAATGTAACGAAATAGAATATTTGGTTAGAGCTTGTGTACAGCACGCAAATAAAATAAATGCTAACGTGGAAGTGTTTTCAATAAGTTATGCTGATTCTATGAGCTTAGAGGTAGCATTGGAACAAAAACACACAGTAATATTAAATCGCACTGAGACTGTTTTTGTGCGACGATTAGTGGAGCTGGAGAATTACGTACGTACTGTTTTGTCGATCAGGAGACTCTTACATCTGGAATAAAAGTGTTGTCAAATTACTGAAAATTAAATACCAAATGTGAACAACCGCCCAACTTGTTCGTTGTTGAAGATGAACGAACTCTGTTGGTGCCCCGTTAAAATTCCGCCTCACCCGACTACGGGTGGGCAACAGGAATGCTTCGTCTATGAATAATACCATTTCATCACAGTTAGGACAGTTTTGCTGACTTTCGCAGTAATCCTGAAAGACCCCTCTATAGTTCTTGATTCATAAAACAGTTTCAAAGTGCACTGCTTCTGTTGATATCGGTGGCTCTAAATGTGTAGTTTTAGTACAGAACTATAAACTAAACTCAAACTTAGAATCAAAAATCATAATGAATAAGGAAAAGCTGAAACAGAATACTATACTGGTCAAAACTGGCGCTGGGTATACTACGAGTGTGTTGAGCTTTCCAGGCTCTCAACTCTGTATACATTGTTCTGTAAAGAATACTTGCGCTCATTGAAGGCAACATCAGAAGCAGCGATTAGGAGCTACTTCCCTCTCTTTCCAGAAATAAAGCTCGACATTTAAATCGAATCTGCACATGTTTATAAAATCAGACTTCTGCTGCATTCATCACACATCTTTCCCTGTAGATAACTCTGCTCGGCTGGAGATCTCCACTCGACGTTTAACATGCAACTCATGAAGCTGTTTTATTACCGTTATTTCTCCATGGCATGCTGTTAGTACTGACTGTGAAGATAAGTAGTTTTAAATGCAGTGTATGGAGATAGTATTTCCATACGTGAGCAGCTAATGGCCTTAGTACTTGCCGCGGCTGCATGCTGCGTGTAATACATTCTTCCCGATCGAGGAAAGAGATAGCACAGCGAGAAAGTTTATCCACTATACGGCAGAAAAGAGCCACTGGACGTAGAATAGCCAGTGGAAACACCCATGAAGGTTTAAAAAGCCTTAAAAAGATACAGATATCACAGTGTACAACAAACATGTACACACAAAAACCATGTTTAATATTGTCTGAAGAGACACGCAAGGATATTTTCATACTCAGTTCCTAGTTTCACAACTATACCTTGTTAGGATCGTTCGAAGTGTACTTATCTGCTATTTGGTAACAGTTTCTTCTGTCGCATATTGGTTCCAATGTTTTGCACGGAATACAGGTGTAGAATAGCTGTTCTGTAAACTGATAAAAGATCGGAAGATGATCGTAGGCAGGCTGTATGTCTTGTGACAGTTGCTAGCACTTGAGTAATCACGCTCTGATATTGTAAATAGTTAAGTATTAACGTTAAATGTCTGTTCTCCGGTGCTTAAACATGATTAGTACAAAAATAGTCTGTCACGCATACCTAGACAGATTTCTCAACCTGACTATACATGGACCTTCAGTGGCTATGTAGGAAGATGAAGAGGGGAATTATTACTACAGATCGGTTGCGATGCTCACCGTCTTCTCGTTTCTTACAGTTTTCGGCTTCGGTTGTAGAGTTCATCGTTACATACTAGGTAAGACAATTTTCTTCATGTTTTTGTACGTCTAGTCTTTGTGACTGATGGTCTGCAGGACTTAAGTCATTCACTTACGTAATAAAATGGCACCTGCAGGCCTAGTTTTGATATTTTATTACATTGCAACGAGGTTCTCTAAGTACACCATTGTCAAACCTTAAATGACGCAGAAGGGGTGAATTCCGATCGTATACACGATCCCTTCAGCTGGTTTCCGTAGAATACGGTTGCAGACACAACATCGCTATTACAATACTTTACGGAAGCTAGTTAATAATGTTGAGCGCTGATGATATTGTGTATACGACTGGACTTCATCCCGCTCTGTGTCAGTTGAGGCCTGAAGACAGTCCATTGAGTTACCGAACCTGGTTGCATAACAATAAAACATCAAAACGATGGCTGCAGATGTCTTGTTTTATTACGGAATTGCCTTCATTTTCGACAAACATAAGAGTACCATTTAAATCCGATCGGAACGTGGCCTCTTATTTCACAGTATTAAGTCCAGAAGAATTAAGTTATTTCAACATTCCAAATGCAAAGGCCTCTACGACCATCTAATCGGTTTAAGAGATCAATGTAGCTACCTGTCGGATTTGTAAACGTGAGTCAGTATCAGACGTAAACACTATTTCCATTTTGTTGAAGCTTTTGGCACTTGTGGTCGTATTGCCTTTTGACGTCTGGTTCGAGCTCTTCGGCAGACGTTTGTTCGGCGAATTTCCTGACATTTCGCCAGAACGAGTGTCTGTCACCGTCAGTCACACTCCACTGCTGTCAACACCATCCATTCGTGCTGGCGGAAAGGCTGGAACTTCGACAAATGCCAGCCGAAGAGCCCGAGACAGAAGCTAACAGGCAGGCAATACATCATTACCTCCACTTTTCATCTTACGCATGAATGTTGCAGCTACGATGAACAGAGCGGTACTGTATACGAAATAGTTTCATCAATAAGAATTTGTAAGTACTGTAACAAAATTTTTTTATCAAAATTACAGTAATAAACCAACGATGGTCTTTACACTAAGGCAAATGACTGGCGACAGACATGAATATTTGTGAGATTAGACTTTCACAGGGTATCTTGTTAATGAGATACTCTAGGATTTCCGTACGGGTGGCGGACATATTTCTCGAAGTTTCGACGAGCATGGGATTCCTGCAGAGGATTAGTACGACACTGGTCGAAATCACGAAATGTTGTTTGTGCTAACAGGTTGGAAACAAGATAGCTTTTCATTAGCACGAAAGAATATTGTTTCAGAATTACTTCGAAAACATCCGCCCGGATAGCCGCGCGCTTTAGCACGCCGCTTCCGAGATTTGGAAGGCGCGCCGCCACCAGACCGAATCCGCCTGGAGGATTAAAAACGAGAATCTGTGTGCTGGCCAGCCTGGATGCGATTTTCAGGCAGTTTCCCCACAAGCCACTCGGTAAATACCGGCCTGGTACCCACGTCCCACCTCAGGTATACGATTGGCACACAATTGGAAAACGATGTCTCCCTTTCATGTGTGATCACACTAGACTTAGATAGATGGGAACACGAATTCCGTCTCAGGGGTGGGGAGAAAGGGGAGGGGCGGTGAGTAATGGCGACAGCAAGGGCATCTGCGCCCCCCCCCCCTACACCACTAACATCACCAATCCAGATTAACATGGCGACCCGGGAATAAAGGATAAGAGCTAAAAGATAATCTTCGAAAAGAAATTTGATAAACTTTCCTTAAACTAGAGCTACTCAGAGCTAAGCTTCTGAAAAAGGTACGTGTCTTTCTTTACTGCTCTAATGTATCCTCTCGTTACACTCAAAGTGGAGGAGTCACAAGTTTCTTACCATACTCTGCACTAAGACAGGCTAAAACAGTGGTCTCCAACCTTTCTAAGACCATTATCCCATAGTGCAATCAGATATTAGCTAGTAACCCCCCCTCTCTCCCTCCCCACCAACCACAACCACCACCAGCCATCAACACAAGGGTCAAGCTAATCTTCCTTTGAACAGTTCCATTTCTAAATTACGACAGATAAATGATATTTAGTGTTGTAGCTGTTTCATTAAACCATGAACTAATGAGTCAATGAGACAATTGGTACTTCTTACATCTAACAACGGCTTTTATAGAACAATGAAACAATTTTCGGTGCATCGCGATTGCTATCTACGACGCTATCTCGGAAAAGAAAACTGACTAGCCACATTGAGGGTAACTCTCGTTATAAAATATGCTTTCTGAGCACTATTTGTCTCCCTGGCGACACTTGCCTCACTCACACCCTGCACGCTCATTTAAAATCAGCCGAATTAAAATACATTCACTAAACTTGTTACTTGAAGATCACTTGATTGCTAGACTCCTTACTTCTGAATTGGCAGAAATTGGACAACTTCAGACTGTGAGTGCTTTGTCTCCATAGACTGCCGGTTGTAATAATAATAATAATAATAATAATAATAATAATAATAATAATAATAATAATAAAATGCAGGCCCTACGGGAGTGGAGTAGCCATTACGTTGTTACTTTTGTGTTGCACTGTCAATTAGTTCATTTATTGTCACGAAATGAATCATGAAGCAATTTCTGGTCTGTAACGGGAACTATCTGCAACTCAGAAAAACGTATTTTAATGAAATATTTAAGTATATGCGATGTACAAGTCTATTTTTCTGTCGGAGATGCACAGTAAGAAGTATGCATTTGTAGTGGCCAGGCAGTGTGAGGAAAATTTTGTTAATAAAGTCGCTTCACGCGATGGAATCACCATATGCCAAACGTTAACGCTAGTATTTAAAAAAAATGTTTTTTGGTAACTTATGTAACCAGAAAGGATGCGAACCACTGTTTTAGACTTAGTGCAGGGTATGGGATGAACCTTAAGACTCCTTCGCTTCGGGTGTAGTCAGGTGCTACATTAGAGCAGTGAAAAAAGACGTGTACCACTTTCAGAAGCAATAACAGAAGTGGGTTTCAAAGATTGTTTAGTTTCGTGACCGAAACTCAGTTGAACGCTTCTGTTTTTATCCCTCAGATCAGAAATTTTCATTTTACCTCTCAGGTTCGAAACCACTGGTGTAGAAGCTATGGCCGTCTACTCCATTAAGAGTGGACAGTGACACCTGTACGTCTGGATAGAACAGTACAGTTTTATTTTGCGTACGGTTCACGACTGGGACATACAGAGCAGTGCTCGACACTCACCCGCTAGCAGTCACTGCGCCGACTGACCCAGATTTCGCTTTCTTGCGGTGTGTGGCGAGACGCGTAAGGCAGCGGCGGGGCTAGCCTTTTACAGGTGGCGGTTGTGAGGCAGCGAACGCTAGACTCGTCAGCACGACCAGTCACGCCTCGAGCACCGCTATGGCGAGACGCGCGGCGGGTCGAGTCACGGACAATAAAGCTGCTCCCAGCGCCCATTCGAGAAGACTCTCCATAGCTGCGGCACTGTCACGCGCCAGTAAAACTACTCCCTAGCACATTTGGCGTTGATCGCCTACTGATACAAGAACATGAAATACGGAGTTAGGTAACTTTTCCCCTCGCACCGACCCCCCTGCGGGTTCGGGGGTTAGAATAGGCCCGCGGTATTCCTGCCTGTCGTAAGAGGCGACTAAAAGGAGTCTCACATGTTTTGGCCTTATGTGATGGTCCCCTCTCGGGTTTGACCTCCATCTTTCTAAATTATTCCGAAGAGCGAGCCAATTGGGGAAGGGCGCCTTACGTGGTGCATTGTATCCGTCGTGCAATTAGACCTTTAGCCGGCTTTCACGTCGTTGCCATGGTGTCCCGCTCGTTTTCGATCTTTAGGGCGGGGATACGTCCCTGGGTGCGATTACCACGCTGCCCTCTGCAGTGTTTCTTTTAACTGCGGCGACGACCTTGGACAGTTTTGCACCTAAGATCCAGCACGGTAGCCAGTCCGTTGTGGTGGGGCCGCCATGTACCCTCTTGGTTGTAGCCCCCTGACAACACAGGGATCGCTCTACTGATGCCTGCGCCGTTAACTCCCCACGTATGCCAAGGAGTAGATGCCTATCCTCCTGGGGTATCAGGACTCCCGGCAACGGCCATCCTGCCAGGTGGCCTTTGCTGTGGCTGGGTGGCGCCCGTGGGGAGGGCCCTTGGTCGGAGTAGGTGGCATCAGGGCGGATGACCCGCAATGAAGCGTGGTACATCATCTCTCGCTGGCGGCCAGCCGCCAGCAGTCTCTAAGCGTTCTCGGGCTCAATTTAATGCTCAGAAGTACGATCCGAAAACGTTCCCCTCCCTGGCCACGCCGTGGGAAGAGCATAAGTCCCAGGATGGAGGTAACAGTTATTCGCCCCGATTCTTAGTTTGCACGAGAGCTGATGGGGAGTCTTTTCTCTCCACAAAGCCTCAGTTCTTCGTCGAGCATTTAGAGGACAAGTTTGGGGAGGTGGAGGGCTTGTCTAAAATGCGCTCTGGCTCAGTACTGATACAAACGGCATCCTCCGCCCAGTCACGCAGGTTACTTGCTTGTGACAAGTTGGGGGATGTTAACGTTACTATTACTCCACATAAGAGTTTAAATATGGTCCAGGGTGTTATTTTCCATAGGGACCTCCTTTTGCAGTCTGATGACGAGCTGCGCGCCAACTTAGAACGTAGAGGTGTTCATTTCGTCCGGCGCGTTCATCGGGGTCCGAGGGACAATCAGGTTGCTACCGGTGCCTTCATCTTGGCCTTCGAGGGTGATACGTTACCGGAAAAGGTCAAGGTGATGGTCTACCGATGTGACGTCAAGCCCTATATCCCTCCCCCGATGCGGTGCTTCAAGTGCTGGAAGTTCGGCCATATGTCTTCCCGCTGCACTTCCAGCCTCACATGTCGAGATTGCGGACGCCCATCTCATCCCGATACTCCATGTGCCCCGCCTCCCATCTGCGTCAACTGCGGGGAGCACCATTCACCTTGCTCGCCAGACTGCAGAATATTCCAGAAAGAGCGCAAAATCATGGAATATAAGACCCTGGACCGACTGACTTATACTGAGGGCAAACGGAAATACGACCGATTACATCCAGTGAGAATGACAACTTCCTACGCCGCTGTTACAACACCTGTGCTAGCCCCATCAGTTTCGCGCCTTTCGGCCGGATCGACGAGTGGTACAACTCCTCCTGCCCCCTTGCCAGTGGGGGGCTCTACCCACCCGATTGCTCCTGTGCCACCTACCTCAGGAGCAACACCATCCCCCCCATCGGGGACGTCGGTCCCCGCTTCTACGCCGGAGAAGTGTCCAACTTCTTCGGCTTCTCACGCTCGCAAGGGGTCCCTTGGGTCCCTCCCTTCCCAGGTTTCCACCGGCGGGAAGGCTGACGATAGACAGTGGCGTAAGTGCCCACAATCTGCAGGTCGAAGGGCTTCCCGATCCTCCTCAGTCCCGGAGACTGAATCGGTGAAGCCCTCCCAGCCAGTTAAACCCAAGGAGCAGCGTGAGAAATCAAAGAAGAGCAGCTCTAAGCCCAAGGAACGCGCGGTGGTAGCCACCCCATCGCAACCTTCTAGCTCTGCGTCTGAGGACGCGGTGGAGATTCTGGCGTCCGCTGAGGACCTCGATCTCGCCGGTCCCTCAGACGCCGTGAATAGCAATAGCACTAGCACGGGTGCTCAATCGGAGGCAGCAGGTGACCCAGCGGCGTAATCTGCCGTCCCAGTCCCGGCACGCCTTTCTCAGCCATGGACAAAACCATCCTCCAGTGGAACTGCAGCGGTTTCTTCCACCATCTAGCTGAGCTCCGCCAACTTATCAGCCTTCACCCTTTCCTCTGCATTGCTCTGCAGGAAACTTGGTTTCCAGCAATGCGCACCCCCGCCCTCCGTGGCTATCGGGGTTATTATAAGAACCGAGCAGCTTATGAAAGGGTGTCTGGTGGCGTCTGCATCTATGTCCTTAACTCACTTCACAGCGAGTCTGTCCCTCTCCAAACAGCTTTAGAGGCTGTCGCTGTTCGGGTGTGGACGCCACAGGCTGTTACCGTCTGCAGTCTTTACCTTCCACCGGATGGTGATGTCGCGCAGCATGTCCTGGCTGCGCTGATAGCCCAATTGCCGCCACCTTTTTTATTACTGGGCGACTTTAACGCCCATAACCCTCTGTGGGGTGGGTCAGTGGCAACAGGTCGAGGCGCCACCGTTGAGCATTTATTGTCGCAGCTCGATCTCTCGATTTTGAATGATGGTGCCTCCACACACTTCAGTGTGGCGCATGGCACCTACTCCGCCATTGACCTTTCAATCTGTAGCCCTAGCCTCTTACCATCTGTCCACTGGAGTGTGCATGACGACCTGTGTGGTAGTGACCACTTTCCGATTTTTCTGTCACTACCACAGCGTCACTCTTCTGGGCGCCCTAGCAGATGGGCTATGAATAAGGCTGACTGGGACTTGTTCTCCTCCACTGCCGCTATTGAGCCTCTCTCAACTGATGCCATTGATGTGGTGGTTACATCGGTCACCGCCGGCATCGTCACTGCCGCCGAGTCTGCCATTCCCCGTTCTTCTGGGTCCCCTCGGCGGAGGGCTGCGCCTTGGTGGTCGCCTGAGATCGCTGAAGCGATTAAGGATCGCCGGCGGGCACTCCAGCGTCACAAGCGACATCCCTCCATGGACCACCTTATCGCCTTTAAACGGCTGCGTGCGCGGGCCCGCCTCCTTATCCGCCAAGGCAAGAAGGAGTGCTGGGAGCGGTATGTGTCCACCATTGGACTCCATGTCACTCCATCGCAGGTCTGGGCCAAGATTCGACGGGTCTTCGGCTATCGGACCCCTGCCAGCGTCCCTGCGCTCTCACTGAATGGAGCAGTTTGTACTGACTCCGACGTCATTGCAAACCGCTTAGCAGAGCATTTTGCTATGAGTTCCGCTTCTGCGAATTACCCCCAGGCCTTCCGCTCCATTAAAGAGCGGATGGAACGTCGGAGCCTTTCTTTTCGCACCAACGCTTCTGAACCCTACAACGCTCCATTCAGTGAGTGGGAATTTCGGAGTGCCCTTGCCGCTTGCCCTGATACCGCTCCCGGGCCAGATCGCATCCACTGTCAGATGCTGAAACACCTTTCAGTGGACTGCAAGCGACGCCTCCTCGACCTTTACAACCGTCTCTGGGTCGAGGGTGAGTTTCCATCGCAATGGCGGGAAAGTATTGTCATCCCCATTTTGAAACCTGGAAAGAACCCTCTGGAGGTGGACAGCTACCGCCCCATTAGCCTCACCAACGTTCTTTGTAAGCTTCTCGAACGGATGGTGAGCCGGCGCTTAAATTGGGTACTGGAGTCTCGGGGCCTTCTGGCTCCGTCTCAGGGTGGGTTCCGGAAAGGCCGCTCCGCCGCCGACAATCTGGTGAGCCTGGAGTCGGCCATCCGTACTGCCTTTGCCCGCCGTCAGCACCTGGTCGCTGTCTTTTTCGACATGCGGAAGGCGTACGATACGACATGGCGTCATCACATCCTTTCTACGCTTCATGGATGGGGTCTTCGGGGCCCTCTGCCGATCTTTATCCGCAATTTCCTGTCGTATCGTACCTTCCGCGTGCAAGTCGCAGCCTCCTATAGTTCCACCCACGTCCAGGAGAACGGTGTGCCACAGGGTTCTGTTTTAAGTGTCTGTCTGTTTTTAATAGCCATTAACGGGCTCGCTGCGGCCGTGGGAAATTCTGTCTCTGCTTCCCTGTATGCTGACGACTTCTGCCTTTATTACAGCTCTACTGGCATTGCAGCTGTTGAACGTCAGCTACAGGGCGCTATCCGTACGGCGCAGTCTTGGGCTGTAGCGCATGGGTTTCAGTTTTCGGCAGCCAAGACCCGCGTTATGCATTTCTGCCGGCGCCGAACAGTCCATCCTGAGCCGCGGCTTTATCTTGCTGACGAACTCCTTGCTGTGGTGGAGACCCACAGGTTTTTGGGAGTGGTTTTCGATGCCCGGTTGACTTGGCTGCCTCATATCCGGCAGCTTAAACAGACGTGTTGGCGGCATCTCAACGCTGTGAGATGCTTGAGCCACACCCGCTGGGGCGCCGACCGCTCTACCCTGTTGCGGCTCTACCAGGCGTTAATCCAGTCCCGTCTGGATTATGGGAGCCTGGCTTATGGCTCAGCATCCCCATCTGCGTTACGGGTGCTGGACCCAATTCTCCACAGCGGGATACGCCTTGCCACTGGTGCTTTCCGCACCAGCCCTGTGGACAGTGTGCTAGTGGAGGCAGGTGTACCCCCACTGCGGTTCCGGCGCCAACGTTTGCTGGCCGCTTATGCTGCCCATGTTCTAAGCTTGCCCGGGCATCCAAATTATCGTGTCCTGTTCCCGCAGTCAGTCGTCCATCTGCCAGACCGTCGGCCCCGGTCGGGTTGTCCGATCGCCGTACGCGTCAAGGAGCTTCTCTGTGGGCTTGGGTTTTTCCCTGCTCCACCTCCTTTCCGGGCGCCTCTGCGTACACCCCCGTGGTGTGTTCCTCGCCCTTGCCTTCGGCTCGACTTGGCACAGGGCTCGAAGGACTCGGTCCCTCCAGAGGCCTTCCGCCGCCGCTTTTATTCCATCCTGGCCACGTATCAGGGCTCTGCAATTGTTTACACCGACGGTTCGATGGTTGCTGGTCGTGTCGGGTATGCGCTAACTCTAGGGGACCATTCCGAACAACGGTCCTTGGCGGCTGGCTGCAGCGTTTACACTGCTGAGCTAGTCGCCATCTTTAGAGCCCTAGAGTATATCCGCTCCTGCTCAGGTGAGTCCTTCGTTATCTGTAGCGATTCCCTGAGCGGTTTACGAGCTCTCGACCAGTGTTTTCCTCGTTCTCGTCTGGTGATGGCTATCCATGAGTCCCTGCATACTCTTGCGCGTTGCGGCCGCTCTGTGGTCTTTGTGTGGACCCCCGGTCATGTCGGTATCCCAGGCAATGAACATGTTGACCGCCTGGCGAAAGAGGCCACGAATAAACCATCTCTGGATGTTGGCCTCCCAGAGGCTGATTTGCGGGCAGTCCTCCGCCGAAAAGTTTTTGCGCTTTGGGACGCTGAATGGCGCGATCGGATTACACCCAATAAACTCCGTGCCATTAAGGAGACGACGACTGTGTGGCGGTCCTCCATGCGAGCCAACCGCAGGGACTCAGTCGTCCTTTGTCGGCTCCGCATTGGCCACTCCCGGCTAACACACAGTTATTTACTGCGCCAGGAGGACCCTCCTGTATGTCGCTGCGGGGCGGCTTTGACGGTGGCCCACATTCTGTTGGCCTGCCCCCTTTTAGCTGTGGTCAGGCAGACATTTGCGCTGCCTGATACGCTCCCTGCCGTTTTATCCGATGACCCTGTTATGGCTGCCTTAGTTTTACGTTTTATTCGGGCAGGGAGTTTTTATTCTTTCCTCTGAGTGTTTCTGTTTTATTTTATTTTTTCTTTTGATTCTGGCCTTTGGCCTATGATTTTACACTGATCTTTTAATGTGTTTCTAAGTGGTTGGCTTTTCCTTTTTTATTTCTATGGTCGGCCAACCACTGTCACACTCTGTGTGGTTTTAGTTCGTTTTGTCTTGTCCTTGTCTCCGTTTCTTTTGTTCTGTATCGTCTGTGTCTATTCTGTTCCTCGTTTTTATTCTCTGTGGATGTTCTTTGTCTTTGGAAAAAGGGACCGATGACCGTAGCAGTCTGGTCCCTTTCATCCCCCAAACCAACCAACCAACCAACCCTCGCACCGACTCGTTTTGCACTTGATATTGTCCACCATCCTGATATACGAGGGTCACTCCAAAAGAAATGCACACCATTTTTTTAATCCATCTTTTATTCTACATGTTTAAAAGTTTTATGTGTAGATACATCCTATAGGAACAATATTTCATTTCTCCACATAATTTCAATCCCTCTGAGCTGCCTTACGCCATCTTGAGACCAGCGCCTGTATACCCGCACGGTAACATTCTGGAACAACCTGTTGGAGCCACTGTTTGGCAGCGTGCACAAGGGAGTCATCTTCAAACCTTGTTCCACGAAGAGTCTTTGTTTCCCAAAGAGATGAGTCACATGGAGCCAGGTCAGGACTGGAAGGCAGGTGTTTGTGTTGTCCATCTGAGTGTTGTGATCGCTTCCATGGATTTTTGACTGACATGTGGCCGTGCATTGTGCAACAGCAAAACATCCTGCTTTTGGCGATGTGACTGAACACGACTCAGTCGACCTTGAAGTTTCTTCAGTGTCGTCACACATGCATCAGAATTTATGGTGGTTCCACTTCGCATAATGTCCACAAGCAAGAGTCCTCCGGAATTGAAAAACACCGTAGCCATAACTTTTCCAGCAGAAAGTGTGGTTTTGAATTTTTTTCTTGGGTGAATTTGCATGATGGCACTCCATTGATTGCCTCTTTGTCTCTGGTGAAAAATGGAGTCACGTTTCATCACCTGTCACAATTCTTCCAAGAAATTCATATCCACCATTCTCGTACTGTTCCAAAAGTTCGCTGCATACCGTTTGTTTCTTTGTGAGCCACTGTCAACATCCTGGGAACCCACCTGGTACAAACCTTTTTTAACGCCAACACTTTCAGTATTCTGCAAACACTTCCTTCCCCTATCCCAACGTGGCGTGACAATTCCTTCACTCTGATGCGTCTGTCAGCAGTTACCAGTTCATTAACTCTCTGCACATTGTCTGGAGTGTGTGCAGTAAGAGGCCTGCCGCTGCGAGGACAATCCTCGATATTGCCGTGCCCGCTTTCATCACGTAACCTGCTTGCCCCCGACTAACTGTACTGCGATCGACAGCAGCATCTCCAGACATCATTTTCAACCTCTTGTGGATGTTTCCCACAGTCTCGTTTTCACAGTACAGGAATTCTAAGACAGCACGTTGCTTCTAACGAACGTCAAGTGTAGCAGCCATCTTGAAGACATGCTGAGACGGCGCCACTCACGGGAACAGGTTGAACTAAGTTTGAAAACAAGCGGGAAGGATGTATCTACACACATAAAACTTTCACACAAGCAGAATGAAAACTGTGTTTTTACAGAAATAGTGTGCATTTATTTTGGAGTGACCTTCGTACAAGGCAGATACAGACAGGCACATCATCGCAGTTCTGATCCGTCATTAACTTTGGATACTGTATAGGACGCCGGACGGATCCACAATCCCATCTGCTTCACGTTACTACTGTCGACATTCTTCTGGGGTCTGGCTGTTGAAATACATGACGCTGCCGAGGTAAGGGTGCTAGGATATGGGGGACGCACTCACGATAATGGCGACGGATACACTGAATAAGATATTAAACTATATCGTCCTATAACAAAAGTGTACGTGTGATACTGGGTGCATTGGATAACGCAATTTGTTTTGTAATTTCACGAGCCACTCGCAAAGACGTTGCCTTCAAGCTTGCAAGTTAGTGAGGAGCGACTCGTGAATCGTTCGGCGCGAGCCACAAGTGGGTCTTTCCTGTGAGCAAGAAATTTGGCGCTCAGGCTCAGTGGGGACGGCACTGTTTTGGGTTCGTGTGTCGACAT
Source organism: Schistocerca cancellata (assembly GCF_023864275.1). Taxonomy (NCBI): domain Eukaryota; kingdom Metazoa; phylum Arthropoda; class Insecta; order Orthoptera; family Acrididae; genus Schistocerca; species Schistocerca cancellata. Next base: position 441,534,497 of record NC_064633.1, read on the forward strand.
ACTATGTCCTCGCTAGCAAGAATGTTCTGGTTCATGTGCCATTCGCGAGCAAGTCGGAGTGTGAGTAGTTGAATGTTCTTCAGATATAAACATCTACATAACTACTCTGCAATTCACATTTAAATGGCAGGCAGCGGGTTCATAGATATATCTTCAAACTATTTCTCTAGCTTTCCGCTCTCGAACAGCGCGCGGAAAAAACGAAAACTTAAATCTCTCCGTGCGAGCTCTGATTACTCTTACTATGATGACCAATGCTCCCTATGTAGGTGGGTCCAAACAAAATATTATCACACACTGAGGAGAAAGTTTGTGATTGACATTTTATGAGAAGTTACTACCTCACCAAAAACGCCATTGCTTTGACTGCTACCTCAGTTCACGTATCTTATCCGTCCTATTTCGCGACAATACAAAACGACAGCCCCTCTTCGGACTTTGTCGAAACCCTAAGTCAATCCTAGTAAGAACCCCTTACCGCGCAGCATGTACTCCAGAGGACGACGCGTAAGTGTAGCGTCGGCAGTATCTTTAGTAGACCTGTTCGATCTTCTGAGCATTCTGCCAATAAAATGCAGTCTACGGTTCCCCTTCCCCACAAAGTTTCCTACGAGATCGTTCCAGTTTAAGTTGCTAGTAATTGCAATCCCTTCCTCCTCATGTGGAAGATTGAATTTTCTTATTTCGGACAAATACTCGCCTCTTTTCGCTCATTGCGGTTAACTTATCTAAACCACTTTGCATTGGTTTTGATCTTCTGGTGACCTCACTAGACTGTAAACGACAGCATCGTCTGTAAACAGTCTGAGGGCTGCTCAGATTGTCTACAAAATCGCAACATCAGAGCCGTTTTCATATCAAAACATATGGAAATATCCATGAACCCTGTCTGGTACATTATGATCCCTCATTCTTCGATCAGTTATCTAGCTGCTACACAGAAGTAACTTACAGTAACCGATGAAGCTTCTGTGACGATAGTATTCAGGTTGTCCTTTGGTTGTTTAGCTTTGTTTCTGAAGCATTTCCAATTTTTCTTCGCAGTATATTGCCGTTTCAACCTCTGATGACAAAGTGGAAGATTAGTTGCCACTGGGATACCACGGCGTTCCCCCCTTATGCTGTACCCGGGCTGGCACTAAGTGGCAAAGTGCGTCACGGTATGTTGGTGACCGCGCACAGCCCTGTGCTAACGGCGTCTCCGCTAGGGCGCTTAGCCTCCGCCCTGCAAAGAACGGTAACAATGTCTTCCGCCGGTTCTGCTGTCACTACTTCCCTGAAAAAAACCGGAGGCTGTCCGTAATAAAACACCTTGCGGGAACGCCTGACTCAGCACAGCTGCACCGGAATACTACCGTTCTTCTTGCGCGGGTCGTCGTAAGCGGCGCTCGTAAAACTATGAAATCTGTGTTGCCACACCACCTTGCCTCGGCTTGTCCCACCGCTGCGAAATCTACTTCCGTTAGTTCCCTGTTCAAACTTCCGTACAACTTAGTTCTTGCAGTCTGCATCTGTACGCCGCAAAAACACCTTACAATGAAGGTGCTTCACGTATCACTTCCCTCTTTCCTGTTCCATTGTCGAATGATGTACAGGAAGAATGCTGCCAAGAAGCTTCCGCAAGATGACGGATGTGTCTTGAGACAGTCATTTTTCGACCTGACATCTTGGAACACACGCTCACGGAATTTAAAGAGCAAATATCTGATGCAGAACGTCTCACAGATTTTGCCACTGTATTAGGATAAGCAGTCATATACATACCGCTGTACCTTGAATTTCCTCTCTTCTGTTAGTACAGGCTGATGGGGAAATACAAAAAATCAATGACTTCTAATTTGCTTCCTTTTTTATGTAAATAACATTTCTTTAGATTTTTACGATTAATCTTTCCGGTATTTACGTTTCCCATAAGTCTTGTGGTGGTATCACTTAATCTCTTCAGACGCGTCAATTCCTAGACATTTCGCTGCTTCTGCTTTCCAGTGATTCATGGCACATATCATCGAATAACTACTCTTTCCTCCACATGTATACGCTCAATATATTGTCTGAGTCAACTGTCAGTTTCTGCAACAAGCACCTGAAGCTCTTCCTATATTTCGATTAAATTTTCTACCTTTGGTACTAAAATCTTTGAAACAGGATCATCCACGAACAGGGCCATGGTGATTTTGATATTATCCATCAGGTCATTTAGATATATCGTGACCACAGACTGTTCTGTAAAGGACTCTTGTGTGCCTGAAACTATTTTCAGCGGTGACTGTTTCTTTCTGTCGAAGCCTAGCAGAATTGTCTGCTAGACAGCATTCACTAGAATCGTAAAGACGGTCAGGTATTCCGTTCAGGCGCGAATGTTGTATCTAAAATGTCTGATATCGTATTCGATTTGGCTAGGAATCGAAAAACTCTACAGTACGTACATGCTTCCGAAAGATTCACCTCAGCCATTGTGGGGGTGGTGTCATCGGTTCAACAACACAAGGGGTCTAATTTGAGGCTTCTAAGATCATTAAAACGTCAGTTTTAATACGAACGAATAAAAAATTAACAATGATTGTGTGTCTCAAATCCTTCAGACTGCCCCTGGACACGCTGCATCCGGACCAACAGTTTTAGTTCGTTAACGGAAGCTATCCTCTACAGTACGTCATTAGACTTAAAGCTCACCACTGGTGCCAGCGAAATGTAGAGAGAAAGTACACGCTTCTACCTATTACTTAAAAGTAATCGTACTAGTGAAGACAGTTACGTTCGTAATATTTGGGCTTCCATAGCAGTAGAATGCAATATAATTCGCAGAAGGGGGTCCCGTGTTTCTACTAGGTCTACTGATGATAGCTTTTGCAATGCAGTGAACACTCTCTCTCTCTCTCCCTCCCTCTCTCACCCCTCCAGTCTCTCTTATAAAGCTGTTCTAAAGTCTTTTAGCCGCCAAAGCACTCTTTAGTGTGGCCAGTTTCAGCTAATAAGCTATCACCACCACCTGAAATTTTCAGCCTATGACGTACAAGTAACAAGTATAGTCACAAATTTTTAACCACAGTGCAGCTCCTGTATGGCTTGTCACCTCCCGCCGAGAGTTTCCTGCTGTCCATGGTTGGTAGCTTGGACTTAAGTGCTTCCTTTTATGCGTCCACATTCCTCATCGTTTTAATTCAAGAGTGTTAACCTACTACATCCTGCCATTTACTGGCTCTTCTAACTGGTTTCTTAAAATTCCAAGGAGGGACGGCACCTTGTCAGACGCACGTTGGCGGCATAGCAGGCCGTGAACGCCTCCCCCCCCCCCCCCCAAAAAACCCCCTTCACCCCAAGTGCTGTTTTCAGCGGGCGTATTTACCCCCCTTGCAATGGTACTTTACTTCACTTTTTCATTATAGCTGATTTTTATTCTTCCCTTCTGAAATTACCAAACTCACGTATTGAGGGGCGACCTGACACTGCATCTAGAAGAATTTTATTGGTTCGATCCTCCCGAAATGGACTGGTGACCAAGTAGTTCGATCCCTTAAACCCACCAATCCAATCCAGTCGGCCATCTACAGAAACTACAGCGAGGGAAAAAATCTGGCAATATTTAGAAAAATAAAACAGTTTTATTTACAGGTGACCTAAAGTAAAAGTACATATGAACCACCTGTTTCCAGTATGCAGAACTGGTATAATTATCTTAAAATATTTGAGATTTTAAAGGCTTCCTATATGATTGTACGATGGAATGCAACCCCCTAAGTCGAGAGTGAGAAAAAATTTGCCTGACAGCAAATAATTATTCTCAGTTTCTTTTTATTGCGTGGTGATAAGATTTCTGGGTAGCCAGCATCACTCTCGGATGCACCTGGTGTACTTCTATTAGATGAGGATCACGGCTTGCTTGCTGTCATCGCCGACGCTATCAGCCCTTAGTGGTTCACTTCCAGATTAGTGCTGTGTCAACGTGTTTTGCACTGCACGCCACTTCTGGACTGCGATGACAGCACATATTATCCTAGGAAAAACACGACACAATAAAAAGCTGTAGATAACCTCCGCAGTCGGGGGAGAATTTACTCCCAACCTCAATTTGATTTTAATTTAGTTTCTCTACTGCTTATTGAAGAGGACCGAAACGTTTAATTATGATTGTCTCGAAAACAAAATGAAGTACATTTTAATAACATTTCCGCACGGACAGAACGTTCTCTGCACTTTAGTCAGGACATGGGACTTCGTCGTCCATCGGACTGATTTTGTCCCCTTCGTGGCATATGCCTGTGGTGGATAATAAAACGGAAACACCACATCACCACATTACCATGTCTAATATGGCGTTGAAAAATTGTTGGTATTCAGAAGAGCGTCCAGTTGATTCGGAATGAATAAATGCATTTCGTGTATGGTTCTCTATGGAATCTTATACCATTCTTCCTGCAACATTCTGGCAAGTTCAGGTAACGGTGATGGAGGTGGATACCTTTCGCCTTGGAAGATAGCAACACCACTGGGGTACAATCATTGTGGCAGGGAACGGATCTGGTCAGCAAAAATAGTCGCACAATAATCGCTTGGCACCAATGATACCTTCCAAAATAACCGTGGGGCCCTTACCACGACTTGACTGCCCAAATAATCACCGAATCCCTTCCATGTTTTCCCTCTTGAGACGTAAACTCGGTCAGAAGTTTGAAACAAGACACACCCGACCAAACGACTTTATTCCATTGCTCCATAGTCCAGGATTTATGGTTTCGGCACCAGGTTTCCCGATACGGGCTTTTACATGAGTGGCTTTGCAATCTGAGCGCCTCCCGCCCCCGCCCCCCCTGTGCCGTGACTTTTGCTGCCGTCTTCCTTTTTTTATTTTAATCACAATCCTCTTCAATGTCCGTCCGTCCCCATCAATCAACAAACGCTTTCGTCTACGCTTTCCCTGTATGAGGTATAAATCTTCGATGGGTGCCTCCTGAAACACAGAAAACTTCGACTGCTTCGGCTGCAAAAGCACTATCCATACGGGCACCAACAATTTATCTGCTTTCGAATACACTGAGATCCAATGTAATGCACACACAACTACATACAACACTGTTCTGACAACTAATGACTCTTGCAACGTATTTAGGACATTAGGCACGTGTTGTCTGCGGTCAAATACAACAGCGCAACTCGCAGACGTCGTCCGCATCTGCATTAACGTTCAAGCATAAATTTCTTACAGTGTTTCCCTATTTTTGTCCAACCTCTGTAATTTTTGCGTTTTGTAACTTTTAAATTTCTCAAGATCTAAAGCAAGATAGCGATCTCTCGACGGCTTTGAAATCTTACCAAGATCGGAATGAATATTTGTGCAACCTTTCTGAGGAAGTTCTTAAAATCAGCGGGAAAATCCTCCTGCTGGAGCACAAAAAGGCAAATTTGTTCCTCTGTAAAAAAAAAAAAAAAAAAAACGATGGTAGCAAAGTGGGAGACCAGCAGCTTCAGTCCTCATTCCTCCTTCCTCGTCAAAAATTTTGTCATGCAAACATACTGGTGCGCTCTTAGCACCAAACATTCTAAATGCTTTTACCAGGTCTGCCTACTTAAGCCTTTGTACTCTGTATCACCTTCTCACTGTCACTGTTTTCATACAGGGCGTTAGGAAATCCCCGTTACAAACTTCTAGGACTTGTACAGAATAACGAGTATATAATATTTTGAATACGACACCACGTTTCGTTGTATGACTGTTTCAGTACAGATGTTTCACTCATCCACTTCTGCTTGAGGAACTGAATTAGGCGTAACGCAGTAAAATTATTACGTGACAATTGTAGAGGAAACACAATGAACATCCATTTATCACTTATGCACATTTGTTTCTATTAATACTTAAACATTACTTGTTTATATTATTCCAAAACAAAAAGGACCCAGTATAGTGTACGTACAGAACAGTGATGATGCATTAAAATAGCGGCTCCATGTGGCGACCACCAACTTTGTTAAAGACATGGTAACTACGAAGCATGTTAAACTCCATCCCACCTGGTACCTCTTCAGTTTCCAGTGCAGCTGGAAGTAATCGTGTCAGTGAATCTTCCTCTGTCCCTAAGATTCTTGTAAATTAAACTTCGCATACGATCTCTCCCCCCCCCCCCCCTCCCCAAGGAGCACCAGGTGGTCGTCTGACATAGTACGTGACATCCTATCTACCCTGTAACATACCAGGACAAGCAACTCTGAAACTTTTCTCTTTTCCTCAGCAGAAGTGGACGCGTTACCGGACATGGGTTCCTTTTCAAAATAAAAGTCCTAGAAGTTTGTAACGGGAATTTTCGAACATACTGCCTCCCATTCTCTCCTTCTCCCATCGCCTTATACACTGAAGCGCCAAAGAAACTTAGTACAGGCACGCGTATTCAAATACAGACACATGTAAACAGGCAGAAGACGGCACTGCGGTCGGCAACGCCCATATAAGATAACAAGTGTCTGGCGTAGTTGTTTCATCGGTTAAGCCTGCTACAATGGCAGGTTATCACGATTTAAGTAAGTTTGAACGTGGTGTTATAGTCGGCGAACGAGCGATGGGACACAGCGTCTCAGAGGGAGCGATGAAGTGGGGATTTCCCCGTACGACCATTTCACGAGTGTACCGTGAATATCAGGAATCCGGTAAAACATCAAATCTCCTACATCGGTGCGACCGGGAAAAGATCCTCCAAGAACGGGACCAACGACTACTGAAGAGAATCGCTCAATCGTTCAACGTGACGGAAGTGCAAACTCTTCCGAAAATTGGTGCGCATTTCAACGATGGGCCATCAAGTATCAGCGTGCTAACCATTCAACTAAACATCATCGATATGGGCTTTCGGAGCCGAAGTCTCACTCGTGTACCCTTGATGACTGCACGTAGCAAAGCATTACGCCTCGCCTGGGCCCGCCAACACCGACACTGGACTGTTGATGACTGAAAACATGTTGCCTGGTCGGACGAGTCTTGCTCTAAATTGTATCGAGCGGATAGACGTGTACGGATATAGAGACAACCTTATGAATCCATGGACCTGCATGTCAGCAAGGGACTGTTCGAGCTGGTGGAGGCTCTGTAATGGTGTGGGGCGTATGCAGTTGATGTGGGACCCTTAATACATCTAGATACAACTGACAGGTGACACGTACGTAAGCATCTTGTCTGATCACCTGCATCCATTCACGTCCAGTGTGTATTCCGACGGACTTAGGCAATTCCAGCAGAGCAATGCGACACCCTAAAAGTCCAAAACTGCTACAGGGTGGCTCCAGGAACACTCTTCTGAGTTTAAACACTCCCGCTGGCCACCAAACTCCCCAGACAACATTATTGAGAATATCTGGGATGCCCAGATACGGATTAACGGACTGTCCTGCAGGATTTGTGGTGTCAGTTCCCTCTAGCACTACTTCATAAATTAGTCGAGTCCCTGCCACGTCGTGTTGCGGCACTTCTGTGCGCTCGCGGCGGCCCTGCACAATATTAGGCAGATGTACCAGTTTCGTTGGCTCTTCAGTGTAGTATACCCCACCGTCTCCTCCCAATTACACTGTCTGCTTTTGTCTTCCTTTCCCACTGCCAGTGCCTGACTTTCACTAGGGCCTTGACCGGGACAGCAGTGGGGGTTTACTACATTTCATTCAGTGCGCGATGGCAGGTGAAAGACTTCGAGATACCACATGTGAGCGAAGTTGGAAGTAAATGCTCTGCGCGTGACCACAGGATGCAGATTGCTGCGAAGATGGCGCAACAGCTGGCTTGTGCCGTGCCGTGTCGGGTAGTGTGTGGCGATTTCTCCTTATAAGCGCATAGGGGGCAGCGGAATTGATTGTGCTCGGCCTCCGCAACTGGGCCACAAACAGCGCCAGCGCCGGCTGCGTGGCCTGGCGCGGCGCGGCGTTGCGTCACGGGGCAGCCTGCGGGCGAAGAGACGGGGCCCTGGCGCCAGTGGATCACGGACGCGCGCGCCGCATGACGCACCTGGAGTCCCGGGCCGCCGTTCCCCAAGTGTCAAGTGCGCCTAGCCAGGCGGAGCGGCTAACAGGACAACACCAGAGGATGAGTGTGGTAACAGCGTGTTGTAGGAGGGTTTCCTACCATACTTGGTGAAAGAGCGGGATGGAGCTGCAAAGGCCTCGTTAGCTCCCTTTCAGTCAGTATGTGGGGAAAACGACGTACCCGCACAGCGCAAGTTCCCCTGCCTAGTAACTGCCTACGAATGACCTAGATGTGAGCTTCTAAGCGAGACAGAGCTGCGAGAATTTAGAAACAGCTGCAGCTACAAGTATGGTTCGATAACTATGGTAAATTTAAATGAAAGAATGAAATTTTTTTGTGCCTTCATGGTGGGTAAGTTTGATTATGCGAACCATCATATAAAGCATTTCAACTATGCACAGCGAACAATGAATTGTTGACAGCTGTCTGAATTGGTCAGTGTGTCGACTGAGATTGAAAATGGAGAAAATCGAGCTTCGTGTTATTAAACATTTACATTTGAAGCGCTGGACTACCACACAAATCAAAACAGAACTGGATGTTCACGAGGTCTCTGGTCCATCATTGTAGACCATTTACTTTTGGAGTAATGCATTTAAACATGGTCGGACGAGTTCCAAAGACGAAGTGCGCACCAACCGTTAAGCTGAGGTCACCACAAAGGAAACCAGTGACAAAATCTATGATATGCTAATGCAAGACCGCCTAATGAAAAGTCTTCAGGTTTCTGAGGCTGTAGGCATCTCAGCTGAGAGGAGGCATAATATCCTGCTCGGAGAATTGGCCATGAAGCAGCTGTGTGCGAGGTGGGTTGACCAAAAGCGCACCACGCACATTATTTCAACACAATGTCTGTCAATGTTTCATCGCAATCTGTAAGACTTTTTGTGCCGATTTGTGACTTTTGGTGAATCCTGAATCCATCAGTATAAAACAGTCAACAGGTTAGTCAAAGCAATTGGCAAAGACTGGTGAAAGGGCACCGATGATAGCAAAGAACAATACGTCAGCTGTTAAAATGATAGCCACTCATAGATTACGTCAAAAAAAGCAAAACATAATTGAACCCTATATGCTTAATAGCTGAATCGTTTGAAACTTGCGTTGGCAGAAAAAAGACAAAGGTTACGAGTTTCGCTGCGCATCCTAGTAGCTATTTCTGGAACCTATAAAATTATCAAATTGCAATGAATTTGAGGGGCCTCACTATGGGATTTTGAGAAATATATCGAAAAATGGCAGTTATTTGAAAAACAGATAAATTTCTTGGCATGTTTAGGTTCAAATATTTAAAGGACCTTTGCTTTTCGCGGGCAAGTGCTCCACGACAACGCAGAACAACTTAAGTATGAACGCCAGCATCGTGCGGTTTTGCTAATGCACTAATCCTGACGTTTGTCTAAATGTGTAATTTTTTCGTTATTGGTAAGGTTGTCTCTCTCAGGGAGGCGTGGGTGTGAAAAAATACTTATTTGTAAAGGTCTTAACCTCCTAATTTATGTTTGAGTGAGAAAATGGGAGATGCTGAATTAGTTTGTCACTTACCCATTATCTGCTTATCGAAGTTCTATTGTATTGTACGGAAGAAAAGTACTGGACCCCGCGAATCGCTTATTGCCTGACGGTTATGTTGCCCGCACTGTAGTTGGGTAAAACTAGCTGCCTACACAATAATGGTAGGCAAGATGTAACTGAGTTAGTCCTGACCTACATTTCATTTCCTAGATATGAACTCCACTGAACCGCATCTAGCTTACCTTTATCCCGACATGAAATTCCTTCCGTAAAAGTAATAGTTAATTTTTTTCATTTAGAATGATCGCTCGTACCATGCTGATAAGATGTACTTGCTATGTGAGATGGTGCCATTACTTCGTGCAGCTATGTATTCCTTTCGACATATGTTTCCCACTGCAAACCGTCGTTACATGCTAAGTAAATACAAATTCGAAGCCAAATACTGCCAAGTAGACATTCTGATTCTTGAGATAGACAGTAGAAGCAACAGTCTTATACGGCTACTTACATGTTAAATGGGAGGCTTTCGTATTGTTCCTCAAATGGTACTCGCGTATAACAACTTGTGCAAATATGCCAGAGCCTCTGGTTTGACAGTGTTTTACAGCTTGGACGTTATGAACGCATGGCAAATCGTCATACTGTGATCTTGATTCACATTTGGAAATACATGGTGCTATTTAAAAAGTAAATAAAAGTAGCTGTCACAAGGAAACTAAATTCTGCATTTTCAAGATTTTTGCATGCTGCAGACCCAGCGCCCTCTCTACGAGACAGAAAATTAAGGTATTACATAGACAAAACTGGCACGTAAGTGATCTCTGCGCTAACAGCATGTCGCACTACAGCTGTCAATGCGCAGCCCAGTGTCTCGTATTTTGCTTTTTGCCTGACTATGTACCTGCCAGGGAAGTGTCTCCTGAATGAGAGAAAAAAAAATGCTTTCCGATTATGCACACACGTGAGGCTATTAACATAGGATGTTCAGGATTTTTGGAGAACAACGAAATCAACTTTCTCTAATGTGGTGTATCATTCAAAGACTACGTGATCCGGGCGATCACAAGGTTGTGTGTGCTTTATTCCCTATCGATTTAGTCTTAAAGGCAAAATTGCCTTCTAGGATGCAATAAAGATAAGTGAATTAGATACCCTATTATTCGCAAAATAGTGTCTAAACAGTGCATATGTTTTAACGAAGTTGGCATAGTTTGTTCAAAGATGCCAATCTCGATCATTTCAAATGAGCTACACATGGGCTCCTTAAGCAAAAACTGATTCTAACATGTAAAAGAGCATCTACCCCTCAATGTAAAGCGAAATATATTTTCTTATACTCTATATCTGAAGTGATTAATACGTAGGAAGATAATCTGCACTTCTGGGAACTGCATGTGATGTATTTTCGCAGATACTTATAAAGTGATATAATAAATTTCGAGAATATTGTCCCAAATAATACAACGCACAAAATAACGTTTATGGTACGCTATAAAATATTCTTGATCGAAATATCAAGCAGTTAAATAGCTGGTTTCAGTTGTCGAATTGTCATCTTCAGGTCTTAATGCAACTGGCACAATGCAGCGTTACTCTTGTAGCCGTTATCAGACAGGTAGCACACTGAACAAATTTTGAGCCTCTTGACATTTTGCTGTTGGCAATGAATCAGTATTTGATACGTCTCATAATGGGCTTCATGAAAACAATTCTATTAGCAACTATGATGTGAAAATTGCTGTTCAAAAACTGAAACCTGTAACTGTTTCTTTAAATTGCGATCAAAACAAATAAGTTTATAATGAATGGTTACTAATCACGCTCCTACTTAGCTGGTTATGTGGTGCTAAAAGCTTCCTTTTAGCATTTGGAAGAACAAAACCACGAAAGATTTTAAGATTTATAGGTTATGTGAAGTTATTTTGTTTTCTGACAGTCTTCCAGTGAAGTATTGCAGTCCTGTGCTGATCAAATAGCTCCTGATCTGTTTAACTTAATGACATGAGGTTTGTAACCAAAATTAAATAAATAGTTGTAACGACGTACAGTGTGATCGAATTTTTTTGTTCATATCAAACATATCCATGGGATGGGTAAAATTTACGTCGTTCTTTTCACTAGTGTTCTGCTGGTTTCTTTAAGACAGATAACGCAAAAAGCGAGCGTTAGAAAATGGTGTCTGACACGGAGATTCGTATAAAATAGTGGGTGTCATTGAATTCCTCAATGCTGAACAAAGTGCGCCCGTTGAAATCCAGAGATGCATAAAGGTGCATGGAGAGGATAAGTAGATATCAGTAACGTGAGGCTGTGCTAACTGCCACCATCAGTCGATCCTGCCAGATGGATTCACATGAAGAATCCTCGGGAAGTTTCTTCCTACGAAGGGGATGGATTATAAAAGCCTCATTTGATCGATATTCGAATACTGCTCGTTAGTCTGAAAGCATTTAGCAGGTTAGGTTAATAGAGGAAATCTACACTGCTATATAAAGGCAGGTCGCCATTTAACCTTGCTAACAAAAATCTCGGAAAGTTCGTCACTGATTTACTCAGTTTTTACACGATACTCTAATAAACATTCAGACGGGCATAGGATGCATAGTTTTTTGAACAGTAAAGCACAGGTTTATGTTAAAGCACAAGGCGAAAAAGAAAATGTTGTGGTGTGAAAATGTACGGTTTCGTTTTCTTTCCCGCAGTCAGTTTTAGCTATGGTAGATACCAGGGCATTTAAACCATTCGACATATTTTATGCTATTTATATTGTTTCTCCTTACAGTTTTAAAGAAAAATAGTACTCACAACTTTGTGCTGTTTCGTTTCTTCGCCGGCGGTTGTTTGTGGCTCATCATTTTATGATTGGAATACTACAGCCGAATCTGAATCGTCCATCCACAGATTAAAAGTATTAGAGATATTACCAATGAAGTTACTATCCTGACAGATCCAGCAGCTAGAGGCCTTTTTCATAGCACGTATGCAAAGGATCCTAACCAACTTACCCATTCATTTAAAGCGACTTAAATTCGCAATGAAAGGTTTGTTCTGAATAACAATAAATAATATTTTTAGAGATGAGCGGGGGAGGGAGGGGGAGGTAATAGACATACAGAAAGGGGAGGAGGTGATGGATAGAGAGGGGGAGGGGCAGCAGGAGGTGATGGACGGAGAAGGGGGGAGGGCGGGGGAGAGATGAGGACATATATCCATTTCCCAAACACATTAAGCAATCGCAAAGCATGGCCGGATTCGTTAGGTATAAAGAGGAGCTGCACCTTTCGTGACAGTTTCGTTTAGCAAACGAGTTGGCGTTACGGAGATGCTCAAACAACTGAATGGCAGACGCTACAAGAGACGTCTTGCATTACGATATGGTTTTCCCTCAAAATACAGGGAGTTAGCTCCTTGAACAGTCAACCAATAAATGGCTCCCCACGTATAATTAGCGAGAAGACCACGAAGGCAAGATAGCTCTCACGGAGGCTCACCAACAATTGTTCTTCGCACGTACCATTCGCGAGTGGAATAGGAAAGAGGGGAAGTGGCAGTGATACAAAGTATTCTCCACCATACACCTGAGGTTGGTGTATGCGTATCTGTCGTAGGTCCCACGAGAATGGCAGTCGTTAGCTTCAGAGCGACCCTCGTACCTCGCCCTCGTGCTTGGGGCACGCAAATAGTAATGGTGACGTGGAAAAAGCGTTTTCCGCGCTGGAGACAGTCGTGGGAAAGGATCCCGAGGTGACGGGAGGAGACTGGCGTTCTGCGGAGCGCGCCCGCCCGCTGGCAGGGCCTGCGGCTGGCTGGCTGCGGTCCCAGCAGCGCGGATGACCCCAGGACTTTCACCTGCCTCTCGTCCCGCACCGCATACCTCTCCTCCAGCGCAGCACGGCGCGGCGCGTGGGCGACGTGATGCGACGCGCAGGAGCGCCGCCGGTGCTCGCCGCTCTCCCGTAATCTCCGGAAACCTATCAGTCACGCCTCGACCGCTTACGTCCGTCACTCGCCTCGATTTTGAACACTGCCGGAGTCGCACCGACATGTAGTCCCCCCCATTAAGCCACTCTGAAATATTAGGTTGGTGCAAAAGTTCGTAATAGCGTTTTGGTTTTGCATGTTAGCATTCCGTTTGATACGGATTTACTCGTATTTATCGACTGTCATTTTTATTCTGTAATTCGCTGTTGGACATAGTGGAGCTGTGGACGCTAGAAAAGTGCCGAGAGGAAGAAAATCTGAACATTTCACACACATTCTGCTGTTTGACTTAAGTAGACAGGTGATAGCAGCCGAGGCAGCTAGAAACATTTACGGCATTTGTGAAACTAAAGCTATTGGCCAGAGCAGGGCAAGATTTCTTTTTATCTTTTTAAGGACAGAATATTTGTTCGCCCCCCCCCCCCCTCCCCTTACACATCATCGAGAGTCAGAAACACCGAATGGTAACGCACAACTATATAAATTTTTAAGAATATATTTACCTCCAGGAAGAGCAACTCAGTTCTGCCGGTTTTTTTTTTTTTTTTTTTTTTTTTCCCCTAGTAACGCAATGTGACAAATTTCCATTCTATATGTTCTTTCAGTTTGTCCCAAAATGTGACAAAACTTTATATAGTGAACATTTCGTGCTGACAAACTTTGACGCAGACTGGTACAGCACTGTAATTATTACCTAATTTAAAACGTTAGAGAAAAGTACATATTAGTAAACAGTGGCTACGCGGCTGCTGTACAGATAGGTTCCAATAACGTACATATTTTGAATTACTGTTATTGCTTAAACATAATTAAACTTATAAGTAAAAGTCTAAGCTTTTGCACAGGTAAAATTATTCGAAAATGCCCAACGAAAAAAGGAAATTCCATTCAACCAGCCAATTATGCAGTGACCTACAGTTAACGTGAGCTGCGTACCATAATGAAATTCAGTTTTCTCACATCAGTAAATCATTGCCACAGAGGAAAGAAATGACAAAAAAATCGTAGGATCAGCTAAGGATCTAGCACCGTACCTTCGCATTTGCAGTTCTCACCTATCCACTTACCCTCAGAGCTATAAAATTCAACGTTCTAATACTCCCTTGTATTTCTCGTTAAATCAACGTATTTTGACGAGATCCACGCAATTACCAACACTGAAAAGGTGAAGGCGTATTGTATCCATTTCTTAGCACTGCGTTACAGTTAATGTCCCTTCCACTGCATCTTGGTTTACATTGAGGAGATAATTTGAGTAGTTGCTTTCCTGTTAATTTAAACAGTTTACATATAGCTGGCATAATAACAAATGGTTTTAAGCAGTGTACACTTTTTCGATAGCTACCTCCTTTGGTAATGTTTTAAGGACTTGTTCTATATACCTGAAGAAGCACCTTGTTGAAATAATGTACGAAATCTAATAAATGAATGAATAAACTGCAAGTACACACACGTCCACAAAATTTTCATTTGTAGTAATATGATTAAGCTTTATACTTCTATAACTAAGCTTTTCTCAGCGCTTCCGCTAACACAATTTATTTTTAGGACGTTCATTTAACGATCAGAACTCAAGGAAAAACGAAGATTTCAGTGCAGAAACAATTCTTATCGCGGCACGAACTTTGACTAACATTATATGCACCATTTTAGCAGAGCCATAAGGGGGTTTGTTTGGTAGAAATTATAAAACATTCCAGAGTCGGTGTATCCCTTCGGTAATAGATATCTGTGCGATATGTCCTTCAATGAGCTGATACGACAGACTTGGACACAGTTGCTGGACACGCCAAACAATGTTCAGCATCCATTGCGACTTTGTGTTGTTCTGGCTTAAATTTCTTTTGACACATTGTGAACTTAGGTATTGTCCTAAGGTTTCTGCTAATTTAACTACTTCATGTTGACCAAGTATGATTCAGCGGTTAATGGAATTTCTCTCTCTCTCTCTCTCTCTCTCTCTCTCTCTCTCGCTCGCGCGCGCGCAACACAATGATATTGTTTACGACTTAGCCTGGATCTGTAGTGAGTGTACGTCTTCTCTGCATGTTGCAGAAGTAAGCAGAAACAACCAGCAACATGGACGCGATCAAGAAGAAGATGCAGGCGATGAAGCTCGAGAAGGACAACGCGCTCGATCGCGCCCTTCTCTGCGAGCAGCAGGCCAGGGATGCCAACCTGCGAGCCGAAAAGGTAAGTGTTGCAGAACTTCTCTCGGAATTTGTGCTAATAAGAAGCAAATCATGGTGTGGTTATTCCCTCGTGGTGGAAAGTTTAATGACCGTTTCCTTCAGATGCTTCAAATAGATAAGCTTCGACAAGAATGTGAGCAGGTAGTCCGTGGGAGGGTGCAGAAAGTGGAACTGAAACAATTATTTCTATGTCATATTGTTAGATATCCTTAATGTGGGATCAGGCAGCACAAGAAACATGCAAGAAATTAACTAATGAGTATATAGGGTGGGTGCGGCATCTAAGACGGGGATCTCAAATACACAGAATGAATAAATATATAGAGGTGCCGTTTTTGCAAAGTTAGAGCGGACAATATGGCGAATTTTCCTGACGTTGGAAGTAACTGTTATCGTTTATAGTCCCCGAATTACAATACCGACTTCGTTTTTTTTCTCTGGTGGAACTATACACTTCTTTTTGCGTCATTTGAAAGATGTTACGAAGAGAACTTAAACGACATCACATGTGAGGGATTTCATCAAGTAGTATAAAGATAACAGGATAGCGCCACAAACTGCTGCCTCGGCGTCAGAGTTGGTTCCACAAATGTCTGCCCTATAACAAATGTAAGCAAGACTGTAGCTCAGTTACAATTCGTGCATTTATCATCACAGCTGTCATACCAAGTGCTAAAAATGTTGACACTGAGCATTGCCACACGCTGTAAACTGATTCTGCACGTTGAATTTCATCTGGAGGTAACCAGTGGCATAGGTCCTTGTTGTGAGGCATTTTTCCTAAGACCTCTTGTTTGTTCTCACCACAGATAAAAGTACAGAAATGTTAAGTTTGGTGAGCGTGCAGACCATTTTGCGTTTCTAAACGATCGTTATAATGCACTCCACATCTTCTCGTAAGGAGGTCTGTCATCACATGTGCGCAATAGAAGGGACATTAATCATGTTGGTGCCAGAATAACTGCCGTATGTCCAGTGAGATGAGATGTCTTTAAATAACTGCGGCAGCAGCATATCTTAGGTAGGAACTAGAGACACTAGTGTCTTTAGAGTCTCATCAACAAAACAGGTACCAACGACGCAGGTCTTGGAAAAACAAGTACCAAACGTTGATAGACAACTAGCGTTATTTTTATCCTCTTCAAGTTACCGTGGATTTTCAACTGACATTTAGTGCGTATTGACTTGTCCATGGTTTGGAAACTATTATCCTTCCTTAAACAAAATTTTGCATAGATGCATCGCATCACTTTGCAGTTTACGTAAATAATATTCAGAAAATTATAACCAATTTTGTAAGCCATTGCCATGAAGCCGTAGGTGCAGCGAAATGTGAAGAGGATGAAATGCGACGGAACGCAGTGCTCGCAGAACACTCGCTTGGTTGACGCCTCTCTCGTACTTCAGAGGTGCCTCTTAGTGAAATCTGCATTGTGTGTTACTGCTGCTAAGGTGTTAAATTTCTTTCGTCAGTTCCTCTTCTTGTTCCTTGTCGTATTTTAACTCAACACTTTCTGTTCCGAGAACTTTTTTACATAATGTTTGCGAAGACAGAGGGTGAGTTCTAGGCACTATCTGGAGACACTTCAGTATACAACGGCACCGCTGGCGACATTCGCCGCAAGTCGCCACGAATGTAGAAGATGAAATGGAAATTTCTAGAAAAATCTTCTAAAAGGAATATGAGCTTCAGTGGTTGGCTGGCAGATCCCTGACCCATATAGGGAGAGACTGTAGCGCTCGCTGGGATTCGTCGTCCGAGCACAAACGTAGACACTGCGTGTGCAGGAGGGAGCGGAGGTATAGCGTGGAGACACACTTCCTTCCAGGATCGACTTAAGACTTCGCTGGCGACGACCACAGTGGAGAATCTAGGGGGTTAGATTTTGAGAAGTGTTGATTTCGCCACAAGCAGCGCATGAAGTCGTTCCTTTGTGAACAGTTATTTCCACGCGGGTAACATTTCTTCAGCCCTCTTCAGTGTCTGACACACAGTGAAGTGCTTTTTCACAGAACAATACTTAAGCTGAATTTCTGTTCCTGGCTAGTGAGCAGACAGTAATCTTGGCTGATGTTCTGTCTTGTACCGAGGTAATTTCAGCCCTAGGAGTTTGTGGACGGTGCATTGCATCCAGTGTGTAGCCAGAGAATTACATGTATGCCACGTACGTTACTAGCGTAGTGGCCAACCCTTAACGAGCAGATCATTGGTGCAGTATAACTGCTGTCTATTCTTAAATAGCTGGTAGGTGCACGTTGGTTTGGTGGATAGGAAGAATCTCAGTGATTATGTTGAGTTCCATTTGCCTATCCACTGACCTTGTTATATTCTGTTGCTCACCGCTAATCGGTATCAGCTAGCTTTGTGTCCATCTGATAAAAGGCGGTGCTCTGCCAATCTCGAAATTACGTTTAGGTTAGAATCTGACATCGTGTACTTCATATTTATACAATTTTTTGCACTCTACATGCTTTTAGACGGTAAATCACACAGTATCCAATTATAATACACTCTGGTAGCGTCCTGATAGGAATAATTGTTTGATTTGCTAAACTTAAATACAAACAACACGATACTTCATTGTGTGAAAATCCCGAGGTGTAGGTTGTTAACGGCAGGGTCATTTTAATCATTTGTAGGGGGGTGAGAACTGCACAGCGGAGACAACCCCACATACACACGCTTTGTTACAAACACCATGGGGGTTTACAATGGAGTCTGCATAAATTAAAGAGATACATATATATGGTTTATATTTATGTCATTCATGTACGTAAGTTTTCTTCCTCTCTTTTGCCTTAGCAAGCTGCTATGATAATAAGTTACTCCTGCAGCTACAGGTACCTGTGCTAAATACATAAAAACTGTCCCCTTGGCGCCACACTTCGGCCATATTTGTGACCTCGGAAAACAGATTAAATCTGATAGAAACAGTTTGAACAATAAACAAACATATTTCGCAAAATGAAGTACCATATGCCGTTTAGCCCCTCATGAACCATGGAATTTGCCGTTGGTGGAGAGGCTTGCACCGTAGGTGCGACCGCAACGGAGAGGTTTCTGTTGAGATGCCAGAAAAACTTGTGGTTCCTGAAGAAGGGCAGCACTCTTTTCAGTAGTTTCACGAGCAACAGTCTGATTGAAACTTTCCTGGCAGATCAATACTATGTGCCGGACCGAGACTCGAACTCAGTACTGGCGGAATCAAAGCTGTGAGGACGGGGCGTGAGTCGTGTTTGAATAGCTCAGATGGTAGAGCACTTGCCCGCGTAAGGCAAAGGTTCCGAGGTTCGATTCTCTGTCCGGCACACAGTTTTAATCTGCCAGGAAAGTTTCATATCAGCGCACACTCCGCTGCAGAGTTAAATTCTCATTCTGAAAACAGTCTGGATGATTGACTGATTTAGCCTTGTAACATCAACCAAAACGGCCTTCTTGTGCTGGTACTGCGAACGGCCGAAAGCAAGGGGAAACTACAGCCGTAATTTTTCCTGAGGGCATGCAACTCTACTGTATGCCTCAATGATGATGGGATCCTCCTGGGTAAAATATACCGGAGGTAAAAAGGTTCCCATTCGGACCTCCGAGCGAGGACTACTCAGGACGACCTCGTTATCACCAGAAACGAAACTGCCGTTCTACGGATCGGAGGGTGGAAAGTCGGATCCCTTAATCGGGCAGGTAGGTTAGAAAATTTAAAAAGGGAAGAGCGTAGGTTAAAGTTCGATATGTTGGAGTTAGTGAAGTTAGGTTGCAGCAATAACAGCCTTCTGGTCAGGTAAATACAGGGTTATAAGCACAAACTTAAACATGAGTAATGCAGGTGTAAGTTTGATAATAAGAAAACAGGAACACGGGTAAGCTACTATGAACAGCATAGTGAACCCATTATTGTAGCCAAGACATGCATGAAGCCCATACCCATCACAATAGTAAAAGTTCATATGCCAACTAGCACCAGACGATGAAGAGATCGAAGAAATATATGATGAGAGAAAAGAAGCTATTAAGACAGTTAAAAGGACACGAAAATTTAGTAGTCATAAGGGACTGGAAATCGATAGTAGGCAAAGGAAGAGAAGGAAAAATAATAGGTGAATACGGACTGAGGGAAAGCAATGAAAGAGGAAGCAATCTGGTAGAACTTCGCATAAATTTAATCATCGCCAACATTTGGTTTAAGAATCATGAAAGAAGTTTGTATGCCAGGAAGAGACCTGGAGACACCGGGCAGATTCAGATTTGTTATATAATTGTAAAACAGAGATTTAGGAACCAGATTTTAAATTGTAAAACATTTCGTGGGCACATGCGGGCTCCGACCACAAGTTATTGTTTATGAACTATAGGTTAAAATTGAAGAAACTTCAAAAAGGTAGGAATTTAAGGAGATGGGACCTGGATAAAGTGAAAGAACTAGAGGTTTGTAGAATGTTTCAGAGAGAGCATTGGGAAAGATTGACAAAAATAGGGGAAAGGATAAAGCAGAACAACGGGTAGCTCTGAGGGAGGAAACAGTGAAGGCAGCAGAGGATCAAGTAGGTAAAAAGATGATTAGCATAGGTACGTGAGTAACCCAAGGGATATTAAATTTAACTGATGAAAGGAGAAAATATAAAAATGTAGTAAATGGAGCAGGTGAAAGC
Source organism: Schistocerca cancellata (assembly GCF_023864275.1). Taxonomy (NCBI): domain Eukaryota; kingdom Metazoa; phylum Arthropoda; class Insecta; order Orthoptera; family Acrididae; genus Schistocerca; species Schistocerca cancellata. Next base: position 441,554,834 of record NC_064633.1, read on the forward strand.
GAATACAAACTTCTCAAATAAGACAGACGGGAAGTGCAAAACGGCTAAGCAGGAATGGCCAGAGGACAAATGTAAGGATTTAGAATCAAATATCACTAGGGGAGAGGTAGATAACGCCTATAGGAAAATGAGACACCTTTGAAGAAAAGATAACCATCTGTATGAATCTCAAGACCTCAGATGGAAAATCAAAGCAAAGAAGGGAAATCAGAAAGGTGGAAGTAGTATATAGAGGGTCCATACAAGGGCGATGCACTTGAGGACAATATTATGGAAATGGAAGAGGACTTAGATGAAGACGAGCTGGGAGATAAGACACTGCGTGAAGAATTTGACAGAGCACTGAAAAACCTAAGTTGAAACAAGGCCCTGGGAGCAGACAACATTCCATTAGAACTACTGATAGCCTTGGGAGAGCCAGCCCTGACATAACTCTACCATCTGGTGAGAAATACCCTCAGACTTCAAGAATGATTCCAATCCCAAAGGAAGCAGGTGTTGACAGATGTGAAAATTACAGAACTATCAGTTTAATAAGTCACGGCTAAAAATACTAACACGAATTCTTTACCAGACGAATGGAAAAACTGGTAGAATCCGACGTTGGGGAAAATGAGTTCTGATTCCGTAGAAATGATGGAACACGTGAGGCAATACTGACCTTAAGACTTATCTTAGAAGATAAAGGAAAGGCAAACCTATGTTTCTAGTATTTGTAGATTTAGAGATAGCTTTTGACAATGTTGACTGGAATACTGTTTTTCAAATTTTGAAGGTGGCAGTGGTCAAATACAGGGAGCAAAAGGTTATTTACAACTTGTACAGAAACGAGATGGCAGCTATAAGAGTGAAAGAGAAGCAGTGGTTGAGAAAGGAGTGACGCAGGGTTGTCGCCTATTCCCGACATTATTCAATCTGTACACTGAGCAAGCAGTAAAGGAAACAAAAGAAAACTTTGGAGTAGGGATTGAAGTCCAGGAAGAAAAAATAAAAACTTTGAGGGTTGCCGATGACATAATTCTATCAGAGACAGCAAAGAACTTGGAGCAGCAGTTGACTGGGATGGACAGTGTCCTGAAGGGAGGATATAAGATGAACATCAACAAAAGCAGGGATGCTGGAAGAATTAGATCAGGAACTGACACTTAAAGTAGTTGATGAGTTTTGCTACTTGGGCAGCAAAATAACTGATGATGGCAGAAGTAGAAAGGATACAAAATGTTGACCGGCAATGGCAAGAAAAGCGTTTCTGAAGAAGAAAAATTGAACATATAGATTTGTCAGGAAATCTTTTTTGAAAGTAATTGTATGGAGTGTAGCTTTTTATGGAAGTGAAACAAGAACGATAAACTGTATAAAGAAAAAGAGAATAGAAGCTTTTTAAATGTGGTGTTACATGCTAGAGAAGAATGCAGAAGATTAGAGGGATAGATCACGTAACGAAGGGGGAAGTACTGAATATAGAACTGGGGAGAAAAGAAATCTGTGGCACAACCTCACTAGAAGGTATCGGTTGGTACGACATTCTGAGACATAAAGCATCACCAATTTGGTACTGGAGGGCAGTCTGGAGGAGGAGGAGGAGGAGGAGGAGGAGGAGGGGGTTAAAAGTCGTAGAGAGAGACGAAGAAATGAAGCAGATTCAGGAGGCTATAGACTGCAGTAGTTACTTGGAGATAGAGGCTACCACAGGATAGAATAGCATGTAGAGTTGCTTCAAACCAGTCTTCAGACTGAAGATTACAACAACATTAATTACGTTTAGACCAGTAAGTTGCTTGCAGAAGACTGGCACGTTTAACTTTAGTAACCTGCTCCCTCAAAGCAGTCTGAGCGAGACAAGACCAGTGTGTCGTCATACTTTCTTTATAATCAGTACATGCATCGTGATATATCAGTATTGTCACCACAGGCTTGTAACTGGAATTGTGACACTATATGGCGTCCCGGTGAAAACTTACAATCGCACGGAAAAATCTAGCTGAAACGGCGGCTTCCTGGAGGCGGTAACTAGAGTCGCTACGCAGTAGACATGGTCCTACGTCACAGGCGACCATATCCGATGAATCATCACGATTACTTCTATTGTCTCTGTTCAAGACTAACCTTTTTTCACGCTCATCAACTCGGAGACACAAGAAGTTATAGACTCTAAGCATGTTTCTCTCTGCTGTAGGCCGAGGAAGAAGCCCGTGCCCTGCAGAAGAAGATCCAGACCATTGAGAACGACTTGGACCAGACACAGGAGCAGCTCGGTCAGGTGATGGCCAAACTTGAGGAGAAGGAGAAGGCTCTGCAGAACGTGAGTACCATCACCGCTTCTCTCCCCAACCTCATGCATACGACTACAGCACATTGCAGCAGGAGCGGCACTTCTGCCGCCCAAGTATTAACCTACATCTTCAGCCATACCTCACACGCACGGTTCCAAAAAAGCTACGACTAAGACAGGCGTAGTAATTATATTAGAATTTAATAGTATTCCAGAAAATAGGTTGCATATCAGTGTCCCTTAGTACATGTATGCTGTCTTCTATTCAGCGGTAAAGCAATGTAGCCTCTATCTACCATGTAGACATTTATCTGGACACATCGCCATAATTCCACTGTTTTCTACTGACACTCCGTAGTTCCGTGGTAAAGTCGGGAGGAGTGGACTTACTGTTGACTTTTTGAGGGGTTATGAATTCTGTAAATTTTACCCGGCAGTTCTAGGTTTTGACTGACGATCAGCACTGTTATACACTGAGGTAACAAGTCATGGGATATCTCCTAATATAGTGTCGTTAGCCCGGTGTAGTGCAGCAACTCGACGTACCAAAGACTCAACAAGTCGTTGGAAGTTCCCTGGTGAAATACTGAGCCATTCTGGCACTACAGCTGTCCATAATTGCGAAAGTGTTGGCGGTGCTTAATTTTGTGTACGAATTGACCTCTCGATTGTCCCATAAATAATAAATAGGAGTCATGTCGGGCGATCTGGGTGGCCAATCATCTGCTTAAATTGTTCAGAATGTTCTCCAAACAAATAGCGAACAATTGTGGCCTAGTGACATGGCGCAATGTCATGGGAACATGAAGTACATAAATGGCTGCAAATGGTCTCAAAGTAGCCGAACAAAATCATTTGCGGTCAATGATCGGTTCAGTTGGACCAGAAGACCCACACCATCCCATGTAAACACACCATTGTGGAGCCACCACAATCTTGCACAGTACCTTGTTGACAACTTGAGAACATGGCTTCATGGGGGCTTCGAGGCACTCGAACACTTCCATCGACTTTCACCAACCGAAATCTGGACTCGCCTGACCAGGCCACGATTTTCCAGTCGTCTAAGGCCCAAATGGTAAGGTCACAAGCCAAGCACAGACGCTGCTATCAGCAAAGGCACTCGCGTAGGTCGTCTGCTGCCATAGTCCATTAACGTCAAATTTCGCCGCACTGTTGTAACGGCTACGTCCGTCATACGTCCCACACTGATTTCTGCAGTTATTTCACGTAGTGTTGTCTGTTAGCTCTGACAACTCTGCGCGAACGACGCTGCTCTCTGTTAAGTGAAGGCCATGGTGAGAGGTAATGCCCGAAATCTGCTGTTCTCGACACACTCTTGACAATGTGGATCTCGGAATATTGAATTCTCTAACGATTTTCGAAATGGAATGTTCCATACTTCTATTCAGAGTTCAAATTCTGTTAATTCCAGTCGTGCGTCCATAAGCATGTCTGAAACCTTTTCACGCGATTCGCCTTAGTACATATGACAGCTTCAGCAATGTACTTCCCTTTTATACTCTGTGTAGGCGATGCTAGCATCATATGTATATGTGCATATCGCTATTCCATGGCTTTGGTCACCTCAGTGTAAATGGGTTCATGTAGGCTGTAAGAGCAAGAGACTGTGACTAAAATTCAGCCCTTCCTCTCAGCAAGTAAAGCCATTAGGCGTCACGAAATAGTAAATGCTCTGCTGTCGAAGTTACGAAATAATACCAATAAAAGTAAGGATAATGTTGCTTTCCTAATAGAGAAATCTTCTGCATTTGAAGGTTCTGTAATACTTCATTGGAGATACATGCGAGTAAGAGATGGAGCTAACCAACGACCTTTCGTTATAATGTGCCGCCAACCCAGGAGGTACTTGCGAACAAATGTCATACCCGCATCAGGGAGTTTGTGTGTTAGTACACTGTCGTCGCAATATTGCATGTCGCTTCTCTGTCTGAACACTTGGCTGCTGTTTCTTCTTGGTGGTGGCCAGCATGCTGACTAGTCCTGGTGGAGGCGCCTGTGGTGACGGGAATATTTCGATGTACACAGTTGCAAAACTACTTCTGCATGACGTGACAGTCGTTGGGAAGGACCCGTCATGCACAAGTAGCTTCGCGGCTGTCTGCACATATCCACAGGAGACGAGCCCCGGAGCTCTGTCCGCGGGACCAGCACTGGAAGACAAGCAGCATCTCAACGTGGGGAGGTGCATTCCATTGCACTGCAACATGGAGAGGATTAACAGCTTCCGTCATCGTGTGGACGAGGTTCAGCATCGTTCCAATTTGTTTCGTGCCTTTATATTCTGGAAGGTGAAAACTAAGGCTGTTGGTACCGTACCACAAATGTATTGAACAATGCTCTCTCTTCGTGGTATATTTTCTCTAAATACAGATGCACATAATGGATTAGGAGGCAGTGATAACTAGGTGGACCACCATCTCTACCTGGAATTGTTAAATTTGCTCTAGTGGATGATATCCCACTGTTAAAGTTTTACAACACAATGCCGCAATTCGTCTGTATGTTTCTCGTCATATTCACTATAGCGGTTTCAGCTTTTGAGCGATTATCACTTGCATCTGAGAAACTGAAAAAATAGCAAGCATAAATGACAAAGTAAGACATAACTTCATGAAATAAATTAATCTCAATCTTGAAACAGCATGCATATATGCAATGAAATTTTAAGATCAGGGACGCATGTGTATCTCACTTCTATGAACTATCTTCTACAGGTATGCCGCGTCTTTCTCCTAGGAGTCGTCAGGCGCATTTTCTCTGGTAATTTGGCGGATGCTTGCAATTTAGTTTTTGCAATATACACCTAGTCAGCCACCTCGCTGTTGAGCTCACAAGTCATGCGTCGGTGGGAGGATGAGTGGCTGGAAGCGACTGACAATAAGCTCCGTATAGTCAAGCCCACAACGCGTGTGTGTTGTACTTCCTTTCAGCCCCGTCGACGGGACGAGGTTCTCCTCACTCGGCTTCGGATAGGCCACAGCCCTAAGACGCATGGCTTCCTGCTCCGGCGAGAGGACCCTCCAATGTGTGGTGCTTGCGGCGTTTTATTGGATTGCGTTTTATTTACTGACCAGCGGGCTGCGGCTGACTTGCTAGCGGACCTGCCATCTTTTTTAGGCAACACTCGGACGAATGTGGTTATAGTTTTAAAGTTCTGTGCCATGTCAAACGTTTTTACAAAGATTTAGGGAGAGGATGTTAATTTGCTCACTGTGTGACAAGCTCGCCCATATTTTATGTAAGTGGCCAGCCAATGACAATTTCCTGTGGCATTCTTGTTGCTACCTTTTCCCTTTCCTCCCGTTTTACTTATGTAGCATTTTCCTTCTTTTCCTGCTTTCTTTGCGTGTGTGCTTCAGTTTTATTAGGTCTGTCCACATTCGTTCCTTTTAATGTGTCAGGGCGCTGATGACCTCGACGTTGAGCGCCCATAAGCCCCAACACAAACCTAGTCAGCCCACACAAATACTGCTCATAGTCTCTCATGTGACTCCTGGGGTCAATGGAAAGTGTCGGTTTGTTTCCCTTTAGAAACGAAATTATTTTTAAAGCGGTGTTAAAGGTCCCCATTCAATAGAACGGTCGGCAATATTCGTTTTATCGATGTGTGTCAACACGGCTACTAAAACAGGAAGAATAACCAATAATTGAGAAGCGATTCGAATGCCGCCCTGCTCCATGCTGCCTGCTACCGCCATGCAGCAGCAGCACCACTCAGTCGCTAGTGTACTGGTTGCTCTTCCAGTTTTGTCGCTGTTAATACACGCCGATAAAACGAATATCGCACTAGATTAATGCCGCGCGGGATTAGCCAAGCGGTCTGGGGCGCTGCAGTCATGGATTGTGCGACTCGTCCCGGCGGAGGTTAGAGTCCTCCCTCGGACGTGTGTGTGTGTGTGTGTGTGTGTGTGTGTGTGTGTGTGTGTGTGTGTGTGTGTGTGTGTGTTTGTCCTTAGGATAATTTAGGTTAAGTAGTGTGTAAGCTTAGGGACTGATGACCTTAGCAGTTACGTCCCATAAGATTTCACACACATTTGAACATTTGATTTGAACTAGATTAATCTGGAACCACTGTATCGAAATAAGTACGTAAAACTGCGCTTTAAAAATAGCTTTGTTTGTAATGGGAAACCAACCGACGTTTGCCGTTGGCACCGGGCGTCACATGAAGGGCGTGGTGAGCGGTGTTTGCCTGAGCGTGCTCCCATCTACACATTGCACAAATGACGAGAGAAAATGCGTCTGACGGGTCTTAAGAGAGAAACCCTGTATATTGCGCTCCAGGTCTAATGAACTACCTGTTCCTCATCCTTAATGTGGCGCTAGCGAAGGATAGCTACCCACACAAGTCAAACACAAAGCGTTTTGTCTCTGTTTTAGTACTTGTTATTATATTTCGGAACGAGACGTCTAGTTTATACATACAGTTATGAACTGTAATATTTTGGTGTACACTGATATCGTAGTAGGTAACTGTCCATGCACTCGTGTTTGTCACATGTGATTAAGTTATGCCGAACGTTTTACCATTTGTACCTTTGTTTCAGATGTCCCACTTGCGCTTGACAATGGCTCAAAAGTCGAAATTCCGATATTAGTAACAATAAAGAAGTCAAATGGCGATTGTTCTACCATTTAAAAACTAAATTATGAGGTCCCCAATAAAGGAAAGACAAACTGTTCCTAATTTTTTTCTACTAATTACTACCTTTCACGTAGTTTAATTGTTGCGGCCAAATCAATTGTGAGAGCGCTGGAACTGCAAGTGGTAAAATAACTTAGGCGCAATTTCGTTTTTCTTTTGCATTGAGGACTATGACACTTTGCTTCATCTACATCTACACAGATGCTCCGCCAGCCACCGTACGGTGCGTGGCGGAGGGTACCCTGTACCACTACTTGTCAGTTCCTTTCCTGATCCACACGCAAGGGAAAAACGACTGTCTATATGCCTCTGTATGAGCCCTAATTTCTCGTATCTTTTCTTCGTGGCCCTTACGCGCAGTGTATGTTGGTGCCAGTAGAACCCTTGGGAAGTCAGCTTCAAATGCCGATTCTCTAAATTTTCTCAGTAGCATTTCTCGGAAAAAAGTCACCTTCCCTCCAGGGATTCCCATTTGAGTTCCCGAAGCACCTCCGTAACACATGCATGTTTTTAGAAACTCCCGATAAGACATCGAGCACCCACTCTCTAAATTGCTTCGATGTCTTCCTTCAATCCGACATGGTACGGATCCCAAACACTCCGGTAATACTGAAGAATAAGTCCCACCAGTGTCTCGTGTGCCGTCACCTTTACAGGTGAACAAAACTTTCCTAAGTTCTCGCAATAAACCGAAATCGACCATTCGCATTGCCTACTACAGTTCACATGTTCGGCCCATTTCATATAGCTTTGCATCATTACGCCGAGATACTTAAATGACTTGACTGTGCCAAGCAGAACACGAATAGTGTATCCGAACATTACATGTTTGTTCTTACTAATCTACTCGACCAAAGGGCGAACGTAAAAGCAACTGGAATCATTTAACGTAATTTTTCTGAATTTTTAAAAATCCCTCCACATAAAGTTTCCCATTAAAGAAGAAAATCGCCAATAGTTACACGAAATGGACTACTCTGCAATGTGTTTATAAATTTATAGTAGACGAATTTGAATACGGGCGAACTCTCGTCGCCGTTATCACAGAAGAAAATAGGTGACGAGTTACTGACGATTTTCTTCATTCGGAAACACTCTAAAGATAGCCGAAAATGCGCTGGGAAACTGTAAATATTCTGCCAGAGTTTGCGCTGAGAAAGTGGTGCTTGGAAGTCGCGCTGTGAAGTGTTGGTTTCGTTTCCTGGTCGCGAAGGGCGTGTCCGCCGCTGGCCGTGGGCCAGCTAGGAGGTCGTCACACCCACCTCACCCTCCTCCTATGCCACCATGTCTGATGGTAACACTGGCGGCACGTCTTATTGTGTGTTATACTGTCATCCAACATTTAGAATATATTTAAAAAAAAGCCTTACCCATTTCGTAAGTGATACGAAAAGACACAGGAACCACCACAAGTAAATTAGGCATTTTACTTTTTGCTCGTCTTGCGCCCAAGTACAGTAGTCCACCAGCTGCGTGAGGCATTAAAATTGGCTATACAGATGAACTGTTTAGAAGCAAAGAAACTTTCGTTCTCACGGTTTAAGGTCTGGCAAAAATGTCTATTCTAAGGCGCGTTTTTCGTCAAAAGCAGGTATCTTTTTGCGCTAAATTGTTATCGGAAATATCTCTACCATCTGTCAACTGGTTACGTACTCGCCGCCGCCGCCCTTTCCTCCAAGTGTCTAACTACGTATTTAGGAAGTACCACCGGGAGATACACGCCGAGGCGACAAATGTCGTGGGATACCTTCTAATATCGTGTCGGATCTCCTTTCAACCGGCATGGAGCAGCAACTCGACGTAGCATGAAGTCCTTGGAAGTCCCCTGCAGAAATATTGAGCCATGCTGTCTCCATAGCTGTCCATAATTGCGCAAGTGTTGGCGTTGCAAGCTTTTGTGCACGAAATGACCTCTCGATTGTGTCGCATAATATTCTCTGGGATTCATGTCGGGCGATCTGGGTTGCCAGATCGTTCACTCGAATTCTTTGTTCTGCAAACCAATCCGAGCAATTGTGACCAGGTGACATAGCGTGTTGTCAACAATAAAAATTTCATCGTTGTTTGGGAACAAAAAGTCCATGAATGGCTGCAGATGGTCTCAAAGTAGCGGAACATAACCATCTCCAGTCCAAGATCGGTTAAGTTGAACCGGAGGACCCAGTCCATTCCATGTAAACGCAGCCTACGCCGTTATGGAGTTCCCACCAGCTTTCCCAGTGCCTTGTTAACAACTTGAGTCCACGACTTCGCGAGGTCTGCGCAAACTCGACCGCTACCATCAGCTCTTACCACTTGAAATCGGGACTCATCTAACTAGGGCACAGTTTTCCAGTCGTCTAGGGTCCAACAATTACTGTCACGAGCCCAGGAGAGCGCTGCAGCAAAGGCACTCGCGTCGGTCTTCTGTTGTCATAGCCCATTAACGCCAAATTTCGCCATATGTCCCACACGGACTGCTGCAGTTGTTCCACGCCATGTTAACACTGACAACGGTCGTATAGCGAAGGCCGTCATGAAATTCGGTATTCTCGGGACACTCTAGACACTTTGAACCTCGGAATATTCATTTACCTAACTATTTCCGAAATAGAACGTTCCCTGCGTCTAGTTCCAACTACCATTCCGCGTTCAAAGTCTGTTAATTCCTGTCGTGCGTCCATAATCACGTCGGAAATCATTTCACATGAATCACCTGAGTACAAATGTCAGCTCCGTCAGTGCATTGACCTTACATACATTGTGTACGCGATGGCATTGCCATCTGCAAATGTGCATATGGTTATCCCACGACTTTTGTCACCTCAGTGTACTTCTTTAGTGTCAGTGTTCCGTCACTAAATATCGCTGCAGGCACGAATATTGTGTTGGATGGGTGAATGTCCGGGCGGAAAATACTAGGCATAGTTGTTGAAAAGTTTGTTGTATAAATGTTGCAACACTTAGGTCAAATTTATTGTAAGATACTGTTCATGGAAAGTTGTTCGAGCAAATCATGCCTCCAGAATGAAGTAGCAGAAGTAAATCCGAATATGAGTCTGAGAGATGAAAATCAAATTCGAAATCAATGTTTCAAACCGTTGCTTTGCTTTGTAGTACGTGTAAATGTGCTCCACTGATTTACTTAAAAATTCAATATGCGGCGCGTATTTGTACATTCTTGTCGATCGTTCACTGTTTCCCGTCCAGTGTGCTCTTGACACGTATCCTGACTTGATCTCTGTAGCCCTCTCGAAGAACGAATAAGAGTACAGTGTGATATGCTCTTGACGAGACACTGTACTGGCTGTTTCCAACTCAGATATTCGGAATTCACCCGTCTTGACTGAAAGCACAATAATTCCCTTGCCTATCTCCGCAATTCCGCAAACATTTCTTCAACGTTCGTGTGGCGATTTAAGAGCTGCCAGAAACTGCGCAAGCTCCTCTTAGTCAAAATAATTAATTTTGTAAAACAGCTTAGAGCCATTACTCAGATTTTGTTTCTATCAAACAGCCGCTTATACCAAATGGGGGCGTGCTTCCATTTGGGATAGGAACCCCCTTGTATTCCTAAGCCGCAAGAAAGGCAACTTATGGACACACATCCTCTCGTGAGTCACGCTTCATGAATCAGGGGCGGATCCGTTATCTAAATTTACCGCGCCCTGTAGAGACGCCGGAAACGAGGGGTCGGAATCCAGGCGCCGAGAAATTCCTCAGCCTCAGCGTGCCAGAGGATTGTGGCTTCTGCAAACAACGCTTCCGAGAACATCTTAGCAGGCGTTATGCGTTAAGGCTCCGAGGCTGTGTTCATGGAAAGGTCTAAAGGTCTGCCGCGATGTCCCCCCCCCCTCCCCTGTCAGTCTCTCTCTCTCTCTCTCTCTCTCTCTCTCTCTCTCTCTCTCTCTCTCTCTCTCTCTCGCACTACATCTTTACTTTTACTCATTTGAAAGTTTCCTACGCTTTCCAAGTTTTCCAAATGTTAGTTCAACGATGTTCTACCAGTGACCACTTTGCACTTCAGTTTCACGAGGCGTGTGACCTCAGAAGATTTAATACGTACGCATTAACTGGGTTACAATACTTGATGAGATATCTCTTCTTGGTGTAAAATATGCCACCTCCTCAAGACGTCACGGACGTCTATAAGGAAACCGAACATACTACTAAGATTGAGAGAACTACCTCAGTTAACTGCGCTGATGAAATTGGAGCAGTTAATTGACGGACACAACTCTTATAAAACTGATAGTAAAAAACGATATTTGATCGGATTAGCAAAATCGATTCTGGACTAACATGTAAAAATACGACAGCCAAAATTGTTTTCCAAAATTACATCTTCGTGTTCCCTCAGTTGTCGTGTGTAAAGGAAGGTGTCGTGTACGTCATTCAGCCATATCATACGAGGTCTATTCAGAAAATAATCTAACGTTCTGAATTGGGCGCAATGGAGATCTTAGTGATATGCGGTTGGCAGTACTAACCTGAGCATTACCTGCTTTGTAAGCATGTGTTTTTTGAGTGTTGTCTTGTTAGTTTTCGTGGTATTGAGTACAACGTGTTTGTTACTGGCGTTTTTCTGAAGCAACGATGCAACGTAAAATTTCACGGGTAACTCGGAATTTTTTTTTTTCAGAAACATTTCAACTTTAGCAACAAGCTTACGGATATGGTGCTCTGGATCGAACGCGATGTTACAATGGTTTTCACGATTTAAAAGTGATCGTCTGTCAGCTGAAGATGATCCTCGATTGGGAAGGCTTTCCACTTCAACTTGTGACTTTCATGTTTAGAAAATCAACTATCTCTGGTGCGTGCAAATCGCAGATTGTCTGAGACATTGCAGAGGTCCTTACCATCCGAAGTGGGTCATTCCATGATATTTTGACGGAAAAATTGAACAAGCGTAGAGTTGCAGAAAAAATGTGCCTCGTTTGACACAAGAGAAAGAAAGTAATGGACGTTCTTTGGGAACACCACGAGCAAGCCATTGGCCAATGACAATGCAAAATTCAAGCAAAGGATCATAACGGTCAAGCAAAGGCTTAGAACGGTCACGAAATCCAGGTTTACGGCTACGACATTGTGAAAATAGTTCAGTCCTTACAATGACTGGCAAAGATCCCCAAGACAGCACGTCAATACCGATCCAATGTCAGCGGTGATCGTTGCTTTTTCCGACTTCATTGGAATTGAGCAAGGTGAACCAGTGAACCGCATGTGCTGTCAAAAGGCATTTTGCAACAGTTACGTGAAAATATCCGCAAAAAAGAGACCACAGTTGTTGCACCATGACAGCACACCCTCACAATCATTTCTCAGTTCATCAGTTGTGCCAAAAATCAGATGACTTTCCTCTCGCAGCCTCCTTACTAGCTAGAGCTGGCTTCCTGAGAATTCTTATTTCCAAATTTAAAACAGTTTTCAAAGTATTGAGGATATCGAATCAAATTAATCAGATATCATAAACGCCGTGTCAAATGAAGCTATCCAGGGCTGCTTCGCGGAATGGGAACACCGCTAGGAAAAGTGTGTATAGGGGATTACTTTGAAGGGAATGACCGACGACCTGTAAAATTAATAATGTTTAAAAAAATAGTTACGTTTTTTCTGAACAAACCTCGTGATCATACACAGGGGCTTCTATTACAGTCACAAGGGTATATTGTCCAGTCGTTGTAATAAACTGAGCGAGATGGTGCTCAGGTTAAAAATTGGTTCATACCAGGAAGACTTGGTTAAAATCTGTCATCCTAATGAGTTTCCGTGGTTGCCCTAGCGACCATCAGCTACGGGATCGTACCAAGGAAACTGCTATATTTCCACCTGCAAAATGAGACTTAAAAGGCTTTACAATGTTTTTAAAAAGGATCTAAAAGCTTTAAAGTGATTGTACAAAATATTTGTGTACTGATATATAATTGCATGCATGGAAATAACTCGATGAAATTGTTTTGACTGTCATCGTTTGCAAATGTCAATGTGTGAACCATTAGTCACACGGCACGCGACCAGTCCATAGTACAATACAGCTTTCACTTGCTCCATTGTGTCCACATCGACGTCACACATCTGCGCTAATAAGTCTTCGTAAGTCAGCGATGTTGAGGGGATGCAGAGATGTGAAAACAGTTTTTGATGTAACCCAACAGTTAAAAATCACTCGGTTGGGTGAACGTGGGAAGGCATGCCAGCAACCGCAGATTGTCAGGTAATGCACGATCGATCCATTGTTATAGTACCCAAGAACTCACAAACATCGTTGTGGAAGCCCAGAGGAGCACAATCCTGTTGAAAAATGAAATTATCACTGTCCTCTCGTAATCACAGAATGAGCCTCGCTGAAGCATGTCCCAGAAAGAATATCTTACGATGTTTCCCTCTGCAAATCTTGAGAAAACACCTTGACATTAGAAAGCAATGTGGGGATTCGTTTCTCCTCTTATTCGCACACTGTGCCGCTTTACTGCACCGTTCAGCTAAAAAGTGGTCTCATAGCTGAAAATAAACTTGCTGGAGAAATCGTCTTCCGTCAATCGCTGCAGGTTATGCAAAACGGTTTTCGTAAGCGTTTCATCGCTTTGTGGAATGGCTTGGTGAACATGAATCCGATGTGGTTCCACCTGTATTCTCTCGGCACGTGCTAGAGAGTTGGTCGTGGAAATCCTAGCTCGCGCTGGCACAAGACGTTGAGGGCTTCTGCTGAATGTTTCCCTGATCCGTTCAACCTGTTCCTCAGCTGGCTTGTATGCTCTAGGAGGTGAACACGATTTTAGAGCACGAAAGAAAACTTTACTACTTTATATATCGCTGTTTTTTTTTCTTCGTATTGCAAAGCACTGAAGATTTAAGAAGCTAGCAACTTAGCAGTATGATAGTACGCATTACATGAGAGAGAGAGAGAGAGAGAGAGAGAGAGAGAGAGAGAGAGAGAGAGAGAGAGAGATATAGATATAGAGGGGGAGGAGGAGGAGGGAGGGGGGAGGCGTCATTGTAAAATTTCACGTCCTTCCTGACCAGACAAATGCAATCCAACAAAAATACATTCCGTTGTCCTCCGTAAAATTGCTCCAGAATTTCCCACAATGAGCGTTTAATAGAAATGAAAGAGGATTTTACTCTCAACATTGGTTGAGTGGAAAACAAAATGGTTAATTTATGGGCCTATTTACACGAAGGAAAACCTGAAATGAAAAATCTCTTTCGATATGCTTTATTTTTAATATGTAGTGGCAGGGAGCAATGAATGTATTACAGTAGTATGCGCCGTGGCTAGGATAAAATTTTCACTTGCGCATGTGGAGTTCGCTGTTTATCTTCTCACACATGACCCGTTGCTTGTTCTTTACTGCAGCTAATCCCTCTCAAAGCACTTGGGGATTAAGTTCATGTCAGGATCCTCACGACAGTTCCCTTGGTTGTGCGGAGTGTGTGCTGCAATCGGTGTGGTCCGTTCGGGTGGTGCGGTCACTCCAGTATTCGGCGCAGGCGCACGCGCATGTAACTCGAGCAGGATCTGTTCTAATTTTGTCGAGGGGCGTCTTTCGGGGCAGAAAATAGCTCGTGTGCCTCAGTGGGGGGCATCGTCACGAGCCAAATATGGCGGCTGGCCAGTGGGCGCGAGTCCCCTCCACGACTACCAGTCGGCCGTCTGCACTATAGCAGGAACGACAGCTGCGTTCCAGGCGGAAAACCCATCAGCTGGAAGTGGCGGTTTTAGGGGTGGTCGGGACATGGGAGGGGTGGGGTAGTGTGTTCAGATTTACCGCACGAGTCATCATCTATGGCCCCCTTAGTCACGCGGTTTACGTCGTCGCTAATGCCAAGGGATGAGGCCAGTGCTCCGTCGCCGGTCGGCCGGCAATGCCGCGCCGCAACGGGAATGTCGCGGTTCGAACCCCGCTCGCGGTAACTTCGCGCCGTCGACAAATGGCAGACGCGTCGGGTAGTTCGGGTGGACGCCGCGGCGGTGCGCCACCCGCACGGGAACACCAACCTCAACAGGGTTACCACAACCGCCGCTGGCGGCAGCACCGGAGAGGCGGTGGCCGCGGTGGTTGGCGGCGCGGCCGCGGCGCAGCGCGCGGAGCGCAAGACAGCGCCGTGGGAGCGTCAGCAGTCCAAGATGGCAGCCGTGGGGTGCTGACGGCTATGGCTGACAGTCCTGGAAGAGGAAGTTTAAGGTCTCCACAATTACCGTCTGGAAACGACAGCTTGACACCCCCCAGGGGCAGGGGATTAAGTCGGCATCCGGCAGCCAGAAGCCCCTTGGTCGAGCGCAATCGCGCTCGTCGAAGAATTTCAGAGGCCTTAGCGACCGCTAATTCTGCAAGCACAACTAACGTCTCCGTCGCAGAGGAAAGTGTTACGAATCGGCTCCATGGCAACATTGGCAGCAGAGATGACAGCACCAGAACGCAGCCGCTACACCAGCATTCAACTTCTGCCCCACTTCTGACGCCGCCGCCAAGTGAAGATGATCCAAACGTAGACATACGAAACATAGAGAGACCAGCTGCTGAAGGTAGCAGCCAAAGTGACCCTGAAGAAGCGCACGACCCCGAGACCGAAGAACTCTCACGCCTGCGTTGCACAAGCGAGAGAACAGAAGTCATCGCCGAAAGAGAAATAATTCGACAGAGGAGATGCGCCGATTATCCTGGTTTCGCTTTCGGATCGTCTATATTTGGTTCCGATACTATGATGAAGTTCAACATCATAAGAAATGAACTTCAGAACATTAAAAACTCACAGCTAAAAAGGGTTAGTATGAATTTGTGTTAAAAGTGAAATTGAATGTGCCGTGTACGTGAGGAGGATGGTAGTGTTTATTCAGAGTGACAGCTGTCCGAGCACGTGCCGTATCTGCAAACATTAGCTGGTTGTCGTACGTCAGCTGATATATACTTACAAACACAAGTAAAGCGTGTCATAACGATTGTCACGTGATAAAGCGCGAGAGCCAATAGCATTCGCGACTACGTGGGTGGGGGTACGCTGACACAGGACTAGTAGAGTAACCTCCGGGAAGTAAAGCACGTACATATGTTACTCATGTGTTTCGTAACACGACGGGTACTCAAGGGAAATCTGAATAGATTACTTGACATTCACCTCATTGTGTCCTTCATAAAATAGGTTATGATGAACACTGTGCAGTTCAGTCAGGGACAGTAAAATGATAAAAATGCCAAATTTGGAAACCTATAACCTTACAATATATCTAGAAGCAAACATTCTTCGACTTTTGCGAAATTTAAGACGGGAAATGTTTCGGATTTTTGTAACATTTGGTTTTTCGTATCAACAGTATGGTCACTTAACCTAAAGCGTGCGCTCTCTCTCTCTCTCTCTCTCTCTCTCTCTCTCTCTCTCTCTCTCCCCCCCCCCCTCCCCTTCCCCCTGTTCATCACGTGTGTGTGTGTGTGTGTGTGTGTGTGTTAATTCACCTGTAAAATTATTATAACAGATTACTGCACCGTCTTAAAACTGTCTCGCCAATCAATTGAGAATATTTTAAAGAGTAGCAAAATAAGTTCCACGCTTAAAGCCGACACGCATTGATAAGGGGCAAATAACTTAGGTATACGAGTGAGTGGTTAGATACATTAAGCATATAAATAATTGTTACAATGTATACTATGTACCGTAAGTAACACTGATTTAACAGTTCATACGTAGATATGCACTTAATATAGAAATGTCTTCTCGTGCATTACATACTAGACATTACTCACATATTGATGCAATCTTCTATGTAAAGCCGAAAATGTTGCAGAGCAGTGTTATATACGTCAGGTATTTCATCTGATTTTTCACTGAAGGTTCTCACTGGTTTTCACATTTGCAACTGGATGACTCACATGCATTTAAATTTTCCGGCATATTCAGTCTGCGCGACTCGTTCGTCATTTGTTCGCTGCCCCTCCCTATTGCCTTTGACGGCACCCTGCCGCGGATTGATACAATGATGAGCTTTCCTTAATGTATGTGTTCAAATTCTAATTTCATACGTTACTTGCAATTATTCGTTTCATTTGAGTGGTTTTGAAATGTTATCTGTAACCAGCGCCTAAAGGTTTCGTTTTAGATTCACACGAACAATGAACTGATCCTTTTTCGGAACAGTAAGAGGAGGGACTAGTTTTACGGGCGTAGGAGAAACCACCTTGCGCGCGCTGTGCTGTTGCCACTGCTTCGACAACAGACCGCTTGGTGGAGCGCTGTTCGCGTACCGTGGAACGTTTGCTTGTCGACCACAGCAGTTGCAGTCGTAGCCACCATCTTGCGTTCATACAGTGTGTGTAATCTCGTAACTGCAAGTGGGAACCGGTAACTCACTCGAGTGTAGATAGTGAAAGGTAGAGAGAATTTCCGTCGTGTGAATCGACGATCTCGTTTTCTTTGATCTTCGACTTTCGGGCGCGAATTTTCTTTCGGCAATATGACGACTAACGTTCAACAGGGCACGCTGTTAGATGTGCTCAAGAAAAAGATGCGGCAGACGAAAGAGGAGATGGAGAAATACAAAGATGAATGTGAGGAGTACCATAAAAGACTGCAAGTCGAAATCCGCCGCCGTGAAGAAGTGAGTAATCAAAACTCTAATATCAGTTGTATTACTGTGCCCATTGAGAAGTGTATTTTGGAATTTTGCTTAAGGAATGCTGTCATTCTGACTTGTTCTCATTTTCTGTTGCGCTTTAGAGACACTGAGCTAGCTCGTGTGGCCGTTCGTTGCGAAAACTGCTACTCGCTAAGGGGACATAACTTGACCTGTCTTCGACGAAGGCTATTCACCTTTTATCGATTCTTGAGGCAAAGGCTGTAAAGTGAGGTATAACGCAGAGGGCAAGGTTTCAGGGTTGTAGATTTGACAGTTGCTGGCCACATTTGAAGAATTGTGTAGGGCTAACCGTGCTGGATGTAGTGGTACAAATGCATAACTTTTTAATGTGGATGAAAATTTTTTTAATTAAGAATATTGAGAACAATCTTTTTATCTTCATGCTTCTCGTTGAAACTGTATTCCTTGTTGGAATGTACATTACTTTGAGTAGATACCTGTTATAAGGAACACAAATAGAACGTATTTCCGTTTAAGTACGTAGCAAGAAATCACTGCAAAGCGGAAAGTCATAAGTGAGACACCCAGAGAGCAATTGTAAGACCTCTCAATCATACTTTTGATCGGCCGCATTAGTTATTTTTTGACCGTCTGCTATGACCTCATTTCCCGCTACTGATAAGCGCCTGGGCGTACTGAACCACCTCGTCCTCACTTAAAATTAGTGAAGTTGAATTTCTGGCGGTTACTGCTACAGTCTCAAAACACTCCTTATATTTGCGTTTTAGTGGGACGATGGTCGATACTTAAGATTTGAATAGTCTTACTGGACAGACTCGATCGAGGAAGAGCCGCACCACATGGGCGCGGTCGCTACCACTCAATGCAAAGCGTGCCACTGCTTAAGATTCTAGTTCTACACGATCAGGATTCATGATGAGACGACTGTATCCTGTAAAGTTAATGTGATTGCGTCCTGTTTCTTCGTTTTTTTGTGGTGCAGCGCAGGTTTATTTCAATCGTACGTTAAAGAACAAAATTTTGTTCACATGTTCTGGGCAAAGTAACTTGTTTAAACCTGGTTCGTGAGTGATATCCAACGAAGGCGCTACGAAATTGTCAGCGCAGTCTTAGTATAAACAATTGCTAACAGTTCAGTCTCTTATGATGCACAGAAAATACGAAAGCAAAAATTCGAATGTCTAACAATCGATTTGGACAATTGCTCATAGGCGATACAAACCATTATCACGAGTAAGAAATTTGACGGCTGTAATATTTTATTCTTAGTTCAGATAAGAATGGTAATATATAACGATTATGTGAATGCAGGTTGGCGACAGTGAGCAGTCATGTGGCACACTGTGTAGTAGTAATTATTTACATAATGCCATGCAAAATTCCAGTCGTAAATATTAATATACAACCCGTCTGCGCAATGACAATAGCATATAAACTTTGAAATGAGTACTCAAGAGCTTAAACTTATGTTGCCTGGTCTTAACTGGGCTTATTTGGCCGCATGCGATTTGTCGCGCATAATTTTGTTGTGGGATGTGCATACGACGTGATGAAATTTTGCTTTCTCAGTGCATCGGAAAATACGCTACACTTGTATGTACGCTTTCTAGGCGGCCAGATCAGTATGCAAAATGTGTCCGGTGCTTCAGTTATTAAAACAACGAATACACACGTGGAACATAGGCTTATTTTTTTTTATATAGGATGTAGATGGCTACCGATTTGCAGTCGTACTTGAGAGCACTGTAAAATTTATGAAGTTATGTCCCTCCCCCCAACCCTCAGTTTGATTGCGCTCTGTGATGTTAAAAGAGCAAATATGTGAAGTTAAGCCCGTGATGGTTAGCAAATTCACGCCAGTTTTATATCAGCAACAGTACAGTAATTTCCATGTTGCGCATTGTCGTGGACTCTTGGTTCTTAGCTTGACACACAGGAATTGGGTCGTATGTCATAAAAGGAAACGGAAGGAGACGATGTTGCGGAATGCTGTGTCGTTTCGAAAACTGTACCGCAGCTATCAGCACATTTGCTCACGGGGCTGACAGTCTTTAGAGATGGTTTCTGTTAATGAAGAAAGCTCGTGTCACAAGTGAGAGTCTAACTTACAGGCTTTTCAACTCTATACAGACAATTTGAAGTGGACATATCAGATCCAGGGACCGTATATTCATTCTTGTACTTTTGGAGCTCCCTGAAGGTCTGGCATTGGAGTGTGGGAGTGATCAGTTAACAGTTGCTGCCAGCAAAATTTTCTTAACAGAACTGTTGTCCCATTCATATACGACAGCAGCGAAATATTTCGGGGTTATCATTTTGAGGAAGATATTACTATGTTTTATCCCAATTTTGATTGCTGGGCTTTCATAAGATTATAGGAACAGGGAACGACGGTTACCAGTGTGTGGAAATTTTTACAGTTCTCTTGTTACTAGAGATACCATGTGTTGCCATTGAGAACAAGTTAACAGCGTAGATCTATCTTATCGGGCGATGTAGATGGATCATAGTGGTTGAGACACTGAGCATAGGGCTGCGTACCCTGCTCAACCATTCTCTCTCTCTCTCTCTCTCTCTCACGCACACGCGCGCGCTCCAGGAATTCCCTAAATCACTGTAGTAAATGCAGGAGTGGTTCCTGTTCAATAAACCGCTGCCTATTTTTATTCCAAACATGACGAGCCAGTTTGCCCAGTTTTTAGTGGTATCAGCATAGACCAGAAATTTCCCTTCTACTTCCTGTTTAAACTTAAGGCGCGAAATGTAGGTAACGAGTATTTACCGATTGAGTGTAATCATATTCTGTAGTCAAGACGTAATTCCATCTTCACCTTTGGTAGTAAACCACAATTAGTTGTTAATAAAAGCTAGTTGAAATAAGAATTAAAATTGTTGATTTCCGACGCTTGTAATCTTTCTATATCTTCTTTAAACATGGGGACCGTTTATTACAGCTGGTGACGCGGGTGCTTTGACACTAGTTCTAGCGCCACCAAATGCGATTGGTTGCAGACAGCTGAATTTTTCATTCATACCTTGTCATTACTGTGTGGAGATTTCAGAAACTGTGAGATTAACTTTTGGTAACAGGAGTAGCTAAATTAGCCTTGATACAATGTGTATTGAAGTGGAAAATTTTTGGGAATAGTGCCTGGCGTATAAGTTTGTCAACATATTTGCATATGTGTAGTTAGTTTCGAGGCAGTGTTTTTAAGTCGGCAATGTTCGACCACCACTACATAACAGACCGTTGGAAGGGGAGAGAGAGTTCATTATGTACAGCAGAACTTAAAAATTTCAATGTGTAGAGTGCCGTAACGAACCTTACCAGGTCACTGAGCAAGTAAAAGAGCACAAATTTCTTGCTCTCCACGCTCACCTGACGTAAATCATTGTCACCTCTTCAGATTTACTCAACACCTACCGATATTTGAAGCACGTCTTCCTGCGTCAGTTACGGAAGAATGACCAGTACACACGACGCCTGGTATATGCTAAATGTTTGGAACTTGATGAAATTTTGTATTCATGTATGACACTTTACATATGAGATGTGGTGTGTGCCATTCGTAAAACGCAGTGATTGGTGGGTGCACGAAACATTTGATTTAAATGGCATACTATGCGTCAGCCTAAATCTTTGTTCTCCGTTTGACAAAGTTTTCGTATGCTCTTCTGGGGGGTTAGAGTACTGTTTCATGGTTTCGATGTGCCCTGCATTCTCCAGAGTAGCTCTTTCGCCAGTTCTGGGAAACGTGCGGAGCAAAGGTGGCTCCAAGAAGTGAGCCAGCTGTAAGCTGCCAGCCCTACGGAGTGGTGTACCGTTCGCCGGCGTTAGCAACGCCTCTTCTCGTGGCCTGCGGTTGCGTCACAGACCCGCCCAGCACTGCTCGCTTATTTGCTCAGAGCTTAGCTGGGAAGCGCGTAAGGAACACATTCGATGGTCGTTCTCAGTGCATGGTATCTTCAGAACTTTGTGTTGGTGGCCAACGTGATTAGTGATTCAGTTTCACTTACTGTTGTAATATCTCGCGACAATATTATTTAATCTTAATGGTTTATTTCCAGCTTACGGGGAAACTGCTATTTCTCTGAGATTAGGTTATGGCACAACACCGTTGCCGGCTTACAGTTAAGCCCTGCTCCGCAGTGGGGTGCAACATCACAGGAACTATCACTTGTCCAGCAAACGACCATGGAAGCCTTCCGGTGATTTCTCCACCCTCCATCCTGTTCCTAGGTATCTAGGCAAGTCTTCCGCCTGTGGGTGTGTGTTTTTTTACAAATGCTGTTGTATACCAGTGTGAAATTGTTCCACAAGTTCATACCTTCTTCACCAAAACCACCCCTATATATAATTTGTTTCAGAACTCTTACCATTGTCTGTCAATCTCGAATGCTATGGATTCGGTGCTAATATTCGACGTTTCCATCTAGTTTTGTCGCCTCCCCTTCACTATCTCAACCCCTACAGGCGATTTGGCATCAGAACTCATATCACATCACATAACATAGCATGACAAAACCATAGATACGACACAAATATCGGTCGTTTCTGATTATTGTAACAATTACTCCCATCGGTACTCACCCCACTTCTGGTTCTCCTCCCCACGCATTTTTTTCCAGATTGCAAGTCTCATTTGTACCAATTTTCACTACATATGTCAATGGCGACTTACGCGAAATTTTGCCAATATGCTACAATGTGGTGGTCTATATCCTTTTGAGTTACAAAAACAGTAATAATAACCAAATTGAATACATTCATTTTATATTTATAAAATGAACTGTTCAAATATAATTTATAATTAATTGTCTTATTTTGCGTAAATGTTGGGGGCAGCAGGATTCGAAGCCGCGCCAACTAATTACTAGTCAGTGCAGCGAACCACTCACGCACGGAATAGTTTCATTAATTGCTCCTCAGAACCCATCATACGCTATACTACGTTACACTCCGTTTCAAAGACTAATAATTGACCTGGTGGTGTGAGCAACGTAGCACTCGTGTACTCGTAGTATTGGAAGGGATGACGTCACATCGGAGCATCCAAAGTCGAAGGTCTTTTATTTTGATGCTAGAACGTTTTCGAAAAGGCGTAATTTTAGAGCCATTTCGGCTCGCATTCGAAGAGAGGCATAATTTTAATGCGGTATTTAACGTATGCTGTAGTACTTCAGCGCATATCCGGCCGCCACTGTATGTAATGTGGGGAGAGGAGGGGGGGGGGAGGGATATTATGTCAGATATTGGAAACGAGTTGTCAGTGTGGAAGTATGTTTGCCTATGTAAAGCACCCTGAACGATCCTCTATGATCAGTCTACAGTACCTTAAAACCTGCTGGGTTAGTGGTCGTGGTGTTAAACTATTCAACTATCCATTGCAACGTGTGGCACTGACGTGATTGAATCCCTCTGAGAGACCATTTGGGACTCCTTGCGGTTTTAATAGCTAGTGCTTGAGAAACTTAACATTACATTCCGTTGTACACGTACTTAGATTATTGCGTTGTACGTGGTTTTATTACGCGTTTGTAGGCGAAATAGCAGTAAAGACCTATAAGAGAGAGGATTCTTTTCACAGAGACATTTCCTGTTGTTTCCGTGTGCAGTTAAATTTTCAAGAACGAAAGCAAAGATCAGCAGTAAACAGTTTGTAATGAAAATTGCAAGCTCTCGTCCTCTTTCCTCTCTCTCCCCCCCCCCTCCTCTCCTTACTACAATGCCAGTTGCATGCATTAAAAAGCAGGTCTATTAGAAGAAATTACTTTGTTTTCTTTAAGAAACTTTGCAGAACATTGTGATGAGATGGGAAGTGTTCTGAAAACAGTGAATGCATATGTTCGAATAACTTGGCCTAGACCGCTCCACTTTAGTCGAGTGCATTTTGATTGCTGCAGCTGCTTTTTATCAAGTAAATTGTAAAAGCTTTTTTCCCCATTTGTACACATCACACACATACCTCTAGTTGTTGTTGAGTTCAGAGACTGGTCTGATGCAGCTCTCCATACTACTCCATCCTGTGCAAGCTTCATCATCTCCGAGTAACTACTGCAACCTACATTCTTCTGAATCTGCTTAGTGTATTCATCTCTTGGTGTCCCTCGAAGATCCCCCCCCCCCCCCCACACACACACACACACACACACACACACACACACACACACACACACACACACACACACACTCACACTCACACTCTTCCCTCCAATTCTAAATTGGTTATCTCTTGATGCCTCAGAACATGTCCTACCAACTGACCCCTTCTTCTAGTAAAGTTGTGCCACAAATTTCTCTTCTCACCAATTGTATTCAGTAGCTCCTCGGTAGTTACATGATCTACCCATCTAATCTTCAGCATTCTTCTATCCCACCACATTCTGAAAGCTTCTATTCTCTTCTTGTCTAAACTATTTATAGTCCATGTTCACTTCCAAATGTGACTACACTTCATACAAATACTTTCAGAAAAAAATTTCCTGGCACTTAAATATATACTTGATGTTATTAAGTTTCTCTTCTTCAGAAATGGCTCTGAGCACTATGTGACTTAACTTCTGAGGTCATCAGTTGCCTAGACCTTAGAACTAATTAAACCTAACTAACCTAAGTACATCACACACATCCATGCCCGAGGCAAGATTCAAACCTGCGACTGTAGCAGTCGCTCGGTTCCACACTGTAGCGCCTGGTACCGCACGGCCACTCCGGCCGGCTCCTTCAGAAATGCTTTCTTTGCCATTGTCAGTCTACATTTCATATCCTCTCTGTTTCGACAATCGGTTATTTTGCTCCCCAATTGGCAAAACACGTCTACTACTTTGCCTCATTTCCTAATCTAATTCCCTCAGCATCACCTGATTTAATTCGACGGCATTCTATTAGCCCTGTTTTGCTTTTGTTGATGTTTATCTTACATCCTCCTCTCAAGACACAATCCATTCCATTCAACTGCTCTTCCATGTCCTTCACTGCCTCTGACAGAATTAAGTCATCGGCGAACCTCAGTTTTTTTCCTTCTCCATGGATTTTAATTCCTACTCCAAATTTCTTTAGTTTCCTTTATGTTTGTAGAATGTACAGATTGAATAACATTGGGGATAGGTTGCAACCCTCTCTCAAAACCTTTTCAACCACAGCTTCCTTTTTGTGCCCCCCGACTCTTATAACTGCTGTATGGCTTCTGTACAAATTATAAATAGCCTATCGCTCTGTATTTTACCCATGCCACCTTCCGAATTTGAAAGAGTATTCCAGTCAACATTGCCAAAAGCTTTCTGTAAGTCAAAAAAGTTATAAACTTAGGTCTGCCTTTCCTTAATCTATCATCTAAGAGAAGTTTTAGGGTCAGTATTGTCTTATGTATTCTAACATTTCTATGGAGTCTATTAATATTTTGCAGCTGTGACTTGCTAAACTGATAGTTTGGTAATTTTCTTGAAGTCTGAGGGTATTTCGTCTGTCTCATACGTCTGGCTCACCAGATCTAGAGTTTTGTTGTGGCTTGCTCTGCCAAGGCTATCCATAGTTGCAATGGAATCAGATTCTTCACGCATTGTCATATCTCCTATTTCATCATCTACGTCCTCTCCCATTTCCATAATATTGCCCTCAAGTACATCACCCTTGTATAGACCTTTTGTGTATTCCTTCCACCTCTCTGCTTTCCCTTCTTTGCTTAGAACTGGTTTTCCATCAGAGCTCTTGATATTCATACAGGTGGTTCTTTTTTCTCCAAAAGTCCCTTTAATTCCTCTGCAGCAGTATCTTTCTATACCCCTAGTGATATATGCCTCTAGCCATCCCTGCTAAGTCATTTTGCACTTCCTGCGATCTCATTTTTGAGACATTTGTATTCCTTTTTGCCTGCTTCATTTACTGCATCAATTTATTATGCCTTCTGTTACCCAAGGATTTCTACTAGCCCTCATCTTTTTATCTACTTGTTCCTCTGCTGCCCTCACTATCTCATGTCTCAACACTACCCATTCTTCTTCTTCTTCTACTACTACTACTACTACTACTACTACTACTACTACTGTATTTTTTCCCCTGTTCTTGTCAATCTTTCCCTAATGCTCTTTGAAACTTTCTTAAATTCCCACCTTTTTGCAGTTTCTTCAGTTTTAATTTACTGTTCATAACCAGGAGATTATGGTTAGTCCACATCTGCCCCAGGAAATGCCTTAAAATTTAAAACCTGGTTCCTAAATCTGTTTAACATTACATATTATGTGAAGGCTTCCAGTGTCTCCAGGCCTCTTCCACGTATATAATCTTCTGTCATGATTCTTAAACAAAGTGTTAGCTATGGTTAAGTAATGCTCTGTGCAAAATTCTACTAGGTGGCTTCCTCTTTCATTCCTTACCCCATTCCATATTCACCTACTACTTTTCCATCTCTTGGTTTTCCTACTATCGAATTCCAGACCCCACGACTATTAAATTTTCGTCTCCCTTCACTATCTGAATAATATCTTTTATTTCATCATACATTTCTTCAATCTCCTCATCTGCAGAGCTAGTTGGGATATAACCTTGTACCACTGTGGTAGGTGTGGGCTTCGTGTCTATCTTGGCTACAATAATGAGTTCACTATGCTGTTCGTAGTAGCTTACCTGCACTCCTCTATTTTTTTATTCATTATTAAACGTACTCCTGCATTGCCACTATTTGATTTTGTATTTATAACCCTGTGTCCCCTGACGAAAAGTCTTGTTCCTCATGCCACTGAGCTTCACTAATTCCCACTATATCTAACTTTAACCTAGATATTTCGTTTTTCAAATTTTCTGACGTACCTGCCCGTTTAAGCGATCTGACATTCAACGCTCTGATCCATAGAATACCAGTCTTGTTTCTCGTGACGACGACATCCTCCTGAGTAGTCCTCGCTCGGAGGTCCGATTGGCGAGAGTTTTACCTCCGGAATATTTTACGCAAGAGGATGCCATAATCATTGAGGGATACATTAAAGCTGCATGCCCTTGGGAAAAATTACGGCTGTAGTTTCCATTTGCTTTCATCCGTTCGCAGTGCCAGCACAAGAAGGCCGTTTTGGTTGGTGTTCCAAGGCCAGATCAGTGAGTCATCCAGAATGTTATCCTCTAAAACTACTGAAAAGGCTGCTGCCCCTCTTCAGGAACCACATATTTGTCTGGCCTCCGAACAGATAGTCTTCCATTGTGGTTACACCTACGATACGGCTATCTGTAGCGCTGAGGCACGCAAGCCTCCACACCGATGGCAAGGTCCATGGTTCATGGGAGGTTATGTATGTAAATGCCAAAGAAAGAAGTGCAAGTTACAGAAAATAACCTTAACCAACAGTAGTACAAACGTAACTTAAAATCTGGAAAAGCACCTGGGGAGAAGTAAAGCACTCTCTGCACCGCGGGGCAGGTGGGGGGGGGGGGGGGGCTACAAATGCAGACGACAAAAGGTTATATTGAAGAGAAAAATGTATTACGCAAATTGAAGATGGCTGAAATCGCGAAACGTGCTTTGGTGTAAATAAAGCTGTATCCAAAGTGGCTAGTTGCTGTAGTTCTGAAGGTAATTTATTACCCACCCACATAGCGGCACTCTCCCTCCCCCCTCCCCCTTCCATCAGTCTTCTGATTAGTTTGATGCGTCCTCCACGAATTCCTCTCCTGTGCCACCATTTTCATCTCTGGGTAGCAATTGCAACCTACGCCCTCAATTATTCGTTGGATATATATTCCAACCTCCGTCTTCCTGTACTGTTTTTACCCTCTACAGCTCCCTCTAGTACCACAGAAATTATTCCCGGGTGTATTAATAGATGTCCCTTCTTGTCTCCTCGCCGAATCTGCGGAGAACCACCTAATTCCTTACCTTATCAGTCCACCTAATTTTCAACATCAGAATATAGCAGCTACAGAGCTAGACTACCATTAGCATGGATAAATTTGTTCTATTAGGGGTTCGTTCTCAGTCGGTACTGCAGTGTGTTGGTGCTCTACAGACACCTGTGCAAGGTTAAATATTTCTATGGAGTTCCGCCGATTGTGAGGAGACGTGTGCTCCCAGACGAACGCGGTTTCCTGTTCGTATGCGCGCGCCTTGCGGTTCGCGTCGTTCCCGCGCTTCGTGGCACCTGTTCGTGCCGGCCCTCGGCTAGCGGCCTGCGGAAGCGCCGGCGCTGGGAGTCACTGGGCAGGTGGCAGCGGCCGCTTCAGTCGGTCCGTTCCGTTCGGTTCCCACGGGCGACCCCGCCCTGCGGCACAAAACCGTCAGCGACCTCCGCCCCCGCGCTTTGTGCTCGCACAATGCTCGGCCGGCCACAGCGGGGCGCGCACGCACAAACGCAGGCCGGAAGCGCCCACGCACATATGCCCAGCCTCTTACAACGGTCCGGTCCTGCCGACGCGCTTTCGTCAACTGCCGGAAGCGACCAGTCTTTGTCTCCAGAGATAAACCGCGCACTGCCAAACCAACATGCGTCTCTAACGCACGCAGCTCTCGCCGTTGCTGTGTCGTGTGATCACACAAAGTTGAACATCCCCGCCAGCTGGCTAGCACAGTCATCTCACATGAATATTTTGCAGTGGATAAACATCTAATAAATGCCCAGCTGTTTGCTGCCACATGATCGCGATTACCAGACTAGCGAATCTAACTTCTCTGGTTAGATTTCCCGTTAGTTCCAAGGTCTTTGCCACTCATTACTTACACATGTGCCGATTTTATGTGAAAAGTTTAGTCATAGGATATTAAGTTTTTCCGTTTGGTACACTTCACAAAACGAAAAAGCAGTATCTTAATACTACAGTACCAGAGAGTCAAGAATTGGCATAGGTAAAATCAAATACTAGGATGTAACACTTCGTAGCCAAATGAAACGATAACGGAGGATCAGTCATAGGTGAATCAGGTGATAGATTTTGGTTTATTGATAGAATACTAGGGAAATGCAGACGATCTACAAAGATTTTTTATAAATCACTCGAGGAATATTCTAGGGCGGGTCGCACGAGATAAGACTAACGGGGCATACTAAATTTATGCAGAAAACAGCATTACGAATGGTTCCAGATTGTCTATGAATAAGTTGCTCGCTTATTATGGACGTGAACAAGGGAAAAATGTGTGCGTTTTAGATTTTGCGTGCGTGCGAGTGCGCACGGGGGGGGGGGGGGAGGAGGGGGCGGGAAGAGAGAGAGAGAGAATGTCCTTTCAGATTATCCATGAACTCGACGAGGGGTATTTGCTTAGGGAGGAAATGTTCCTCACAACTTTGAGACTACTTGACACTGTAGTTGGAAGAGCGTGTACCATGTCTAATTCGCCCAACTAGAATGTCTGCAGTATTCTTTAGAGAAAATTGTCTGCGATCTCTAAGGACTTCCACGTCGAGTGTGTTGCTTCTTCTTAGAAGTCTGCATATTGCGGTATGTAGCGGAGGGCATTTCTGAGACTATATTTTCCCCCTTTCTTGTTCCATTCACGAATGGCACCTGGGAGAAATGATTGTCGGTAAAGCGTCACGCGACATCAAACATAAATTTTCTAGCCATAATTATTTCACAAGAGGTATGTGGGAGAAAGTAATGCGTTGCACGTTTCTTCTAGGAACGTATAAGTGCTCGAAATTAGAAACTTAATCTGCCCAGATTTATCATTGGATCACCATTGGACTAGTTCTTTTCCCTAAATTCAGGCGAATGCAGAAAGAAAAAGGCGAGGCGGATAACTAGCACTATCCTGAAACTAACCCAATGGTATTCGCTGGACGAGTGGAAAGCCAATGAAATTTTTGGTATCTCTCACCGCTTACGTGACAGTAATGGGCAGTTGTCGCGTCTCGAGCGTACCGCACTGTAAACACAGCCTAGAGAAAAATACTCTGATCTAGTCTAGGTCTCATGGGCCGACTCAGTCCTAAGTCTTGCACTGGTTGTTCTGCATTTTTCCAAGTGAAAAACACAGTCTGCACTCCACAGTAATACGTAAATCATCCCTGTTACAACCTTGAAGCTGAAGTTTCTCCCCAGTGCGTCCATTTTTTGATGAATGTACCCAGATTTCTTTGTTGCTAAGTCATTCAAAACCTTAATTTGGAGGCTCTTCGTGTTTCCTGCTTTATTTCTGTTGTTTGTCCTTAAACTTCGATATTCTTCGGATACTAACTTGGGTCTATGGTGACCGTCAATGGTACACTGGGAGGGATAGACGGATTTGTGTAGGTAACAATATTGCACTGGCACTTGTCCGACGAACAAATGACCAGCAATACACTTTTAGAGCGATGTTAAACGGGAGAGTCGTACGAATGAAACCCCGGTAGGAATTAATAGTGTCGTTCATTGATGGTAATCACTGGAACCAGTTTTGTACTGTTAGGAATTCTCTCGGTCTGTGTACTTCGTAATGCGGGTTATTATTATTATTATTATTATTATTATTATTATTATTATTTAGGGAGGGAGGGGGAAAATTGAGATTTTAGTATTGAGGATGTGTCCTAGATACGCAGTAGTCACTTCTCCACATGAGCGAGAATTAAAAGCGTGTATGGGGGATGGAAGCAACTTCTTAGTCGCTTCTGATACGGCTATTTAAGGAAAAATATACTTAGCCTCGGAGACAGACGATGACGCTGCCCTTTCCACGAAGGCAGATAATTGATAACAGCTTGCCTTCCTGCGCTGGTCGATGTTAGTCATGGGATGTTTGCGTTATCGTCTTGCGTAGGTGGCTGGCAAGCCAAGCAAGTTGAATGTTAAACGAGTATGTAAAGATGGTTGCTCGCTACTGACTCCTGACTTACCGGTCACAGATGCGCCCTACAAGGAAAGGAGCGCGACTAAAATGCTAATTGTCGTCGTACATAGTCTGGCTGTCACGCAGCGCCGTTTATTCTGACCCTTGCCGTAAAGGGAGCCTGTGAAAAATTGACATACTACCGTAATTTGCTGCAGACCTCTGTTGAGTCATAAATGGCACAAGGGGACCGTGTAAACTGTACGGTGTAGATTTTAATCAAGAAATCTCTAGTCACTAAAGGAATTGAACGTTGTTTTTTCAATAATTAGAAAGGATACTATATATTAAAACACTCATCTCGTGGAACAGTTACAGTGACTCGAAATAGTCATAGGTATTACAAGAGTTGTAGGAAAACTTTAACTAAGAAAAGCGGAATAATATGTAATCTGACGCATTTGCTGTTCGAAAAGGGGGGTGTGCAGCGGCGTGACTAAGGCGTGTAACATGAAATGGATGATTCAGTATTTTATCAGTCATCTGGTGATCTGCTTTCCTTAGTTACAGAGAAAAGATTGACTGGTTCATCCACATGCTAGCAATATCTCTAAACTGAGCCGCTATTTGCAGCCAATGTTGTTGCGGGTGATTGTTTTTGTTGCTCGCCGTACATGCCAGTATTTTACTTTGGAATGGCAGTTACCGTGCACTAAGGAATTACTCGTTCCTAGGATGGTTTTCACGTAAAGACAGTTTTATTTGCAGGTTATTGATTATCTAGCGAGGACTCATACGCGATACATCTGTTCATAGAAAAATGACGAAGTGCATTCAGATTGCGTTTCTTACTGGTATACTAGCTAAAAGAAATAAGATTTTTCAAACGTGAGCTAGAAAAGAAAGGAATATGAAACAGCCTCCTCCGAACCACAAATACCGATTGAATAATTTCAACGAAGGCTCGTTTTCTTCAAAGACAAGTCCAAAATTCTATTTACAGTTTTTTTTTACGGGACTGAAGTGAATTATCCAGGCTGATTGCGTTAACTTGACAGATTGGTTAATTGGCTTTTCTATAACGACGGCGTTTCGGAAATTAACATAATCTTTCTACTGTATCCAGGACAGATGTTGGAATTATCTCGTGATAGCTTAGAAATGAGATGATTCTAATAGCACTTAATTGTCCAGTTTTCGAATTTACAGCTAATTTTTGTTTCCTTATTCCCAAAAATCGCTATGATGGAGTAGATAGGTATTTCCCTTTTCATGTCGAGTTCGGAATCCAGCATTAACTAACCAAAGCTTTTGGCGCTCCGCAACTTTTAAATTATCACTGTATTTATTCAACAATCAATGGAGAATCGTCTGTGTAAATCTGATGCTTTGAATACCCTAGTTTGAGTACTGGGATGTGCAAGCCAGTGCACTATAATTTTAGTAGATAACTTTCGGACGTGTCAAGTTGGATATTTAGGTTTTATAGGATTCGGAAAGTTATTTGTCCTTCCTGTCATCCAGTTTCTGGTTTTATGTAAGAGCTAGAGCTTTCGTAGACTTTCCACGTGTTTAATTCTGAACGCTGGCCTGTAATGATGATAGTCAAGACTGCGGGATCTACGAGGAAAGACAGCATACATATTACGTACGCAAATGCGCATTGTGTAAACACAAACTGCGTCTGGCGCCGAGGCTACGGTGTAAGGACACTCTTTTCGTTCATTTATCGAGTCTGCGGCAAGTTGTGTGTGATATCTATAAGATGACGTCACGCCGTCTTGCATGGCAGCGGTGGAGAACCTTATCTCCACCGGCTGATTACAGCGGCAATTAACTCTTCGCTGGCTGTTCGGGCAGTAGTGGTCGTCGCCGTTACCTCCGTACGTTTCGCGGTGGCAAAGACAGAGCCAGCTTACGAGCATTTGTTTCTCGTGGCTTTAGAAGGTTCTTCTCAAGAAATCTGTCACTCAAATCTAATCCATTTACAATTGCTCTTACCGCGGGTTGGAATTGCCATTGTGTTATAATGCTCGCACCTCTTCCTTGGTGGATACACACAAATAGTTACTTCTGTGGTGAGACGGTATTCGACGGTATGTCGTTTGATTGCTCCCCAGAGGACACAGTGGGTGAATTTTTTTACCAGGGTTTCATGGATAAAACTTATGTTGAACGTGGGGTATACCGGAATAAATTTACACTCTGCAGCACAGTATGCACTGTTATGAAACTTTCTGCAAGATTAAAACTGGTTGCCGGAACCGGGCTCGAACCCGGGATGTTGCCATTAGCTGACATGCTCTACCTACTGAGATAGCCAGGTGCGACAATTAGCTGTGAGGACTGGTCACGAGCTGTGCCTGAATACCTCAGTCGGTAGACCACTGCCTCTCCTGCACAGTGTTCTAATTTTCCATAATATTTCGTAGTAGATTCAGTTTGTCAAGCATACATGCGTGAAGCATAAAATTTTTTCAAGACTACGGAGAACATAGTATACAGTGTTACTCCTTGATGGTTATCAACTTCTGGTGTGATGAGGAAGGGTAAAAGTATACAATTTGAGGTAAGGGAACCTGATGCGGGAACGACAGAGTCGAAAGTTATAAGCGAAAATCGTTGATACCTCTGTTAGTGGAATGAATCTACTGATACTGTTGTTGCTAAGGTTGTGGGGTAGGTAACCTTCAGAGGTATGGAACAAAAAAGAAAAAAATGCCTAGTTGGTAACCATTGGCTCTTAAATACATGATTTAACAGCCAAAAGCCCTTGTTGGTCTTAGACACTGTGAAACACCTCTTCTACTGCAGGCTCTTTGGTTTCCATATTTTTTGGAGGAAGTGGTATATACCAAAAGAAATAAATGTCCAATACATACTGGCTCTAAAATGCAAACCTAAGAGCGATCGGTGCTTCATCATTAGTAATGTTTCAAAGTATCGAAGAGGACAAGTGCTAATAGCTCTTACGGTATGCATTTTGGAGCCCTCGTTTACTATACTTTTGTTTCGATCCATACTACCATCTCAGAAAGTTACCTACTCTACAGTCGTAGCAACAACGGTACTGGTAATATATATTACATTGTCGGGTATCAGAATGATTTTCGCGTAAAACTTTCAACTTCGTCGTTTAAGAGCCAAGTTCCTTTACCTCAAATATACATTTACCCTTATCTACCAACCTTGACAGTTTGAATGACCATGTATATTTTGGGTGTGTCACAGAAGGCAAAAGCCTTCAGGGTGCAGATTGCCATATGTATTTGAGCCTGTAAGAATTTTCCTTGACGTATGTGCCTTCCGCCATGTTATTACTATCTAAACGGGTATGGTTTAAAATCTTTGTGGCGCCTGGAAGAATCTCAGGATACAGAATAGTGGCATGAGCGAGATGGGCGGCAACGTAATTATTACCCGCAAGTAACAGGCGGTATTGTGATGGTATTGTGCCGCCCTGACGGATGTAGAAAGTTACAAATCTAGTGCCCATGTCTTCAAAACAGAATGCTATATTTCATTGGTTTATCTTGCTATGAAACTGTGCAAGTCAGTGTTGTATATGACATACATCAGAATTGTTGTTAATGGTGCCAACCCTTTGGTGACGTAATGTGATTGCTAAACTCGACTGTTTCGTTTGATACGATCTGCCCCAATGTTCTGTCGTAAAAAGCAGAACGCACGGATGCGTGCAGGGAGGAGATACCGCGCATCCACGTAGCATCGGTAGACTTGGTCTACGCTTGTATCGTAGACTGTATTAGCCGAGCACAGGCTGCACGAGTACGTAAACTGGTCTCTTCTCCACGTCTGAAGCACTAGTCGAGGGAGTTTGTACTGGCTGGTGGACTGTGTCAGTGGCCGGAGCTCCAGACTCCAGACCGCCAAGCGGCGCCGGATGGCCACTGCGGCGCAGACAGTGAAGGCTGCCCGGCGCGCCGAATCGATATGACACACTTTCTCTGCGCCCGTCTGTCTGCCGCCGGCGCGAGAACTCGGAGGCGGCCCCCGCACATCTGTTGCTTTCGGCGTTCGGCTACACTAATCGGTCATAGATGTTGCCCAGCTGGTAGCTCCCAAACCTAGTGGCGCCTGGGTAAAAAGTTGCCTACACACTTTAATTGCAGACTTGACAAGCATGTCTCTCAAACCTCAGCATTGACAACGTAACTTTGCGCGAGCATGTGGACTATTGAGGCTGCTTCGACGCCTCGTTACACGGCAGAAAACCGTTCTGATACCTGACGATGGATTACACGTTAACACATACTGCCGCAAATTGCAACCCATTGCTCCCTGCTTCTGCAGGGTGAACATAGGCAAAGGCAAGTCTCGTCCATGCGTGACAGGGCATCTAATGATACGACTGCTGCCGATAGAATCGAAGGCGCTCATTCACGCTAGTTCCTTCAAACAGGGAAGACAGTCCAGACCTGTCCAGTTTACAGCTTCCTCGCCGCGAGAACAAAATGATTTCGAAGAGGTGGTGAATATTGCAACGCGCTCCAATTGGCCGATATGAACTAAAATGCCTTTCTGACATCGGACGTAAAGATTATCACAACAGGAGTATATATAATACCGCATTAACGGAAATATGCTGTAAAGAGTGTACTCCGTAAGAAAGTTGGAGAAATGAAAACTTTGTGTGTACAGTAGTGTCCAGAAAGATCCTTCCAAAGAGGTGTTGGCAATGAGAATACTTAGGTACCAAAAGTAAGGTATTGTGGACATATGGTTGCTAGATAAAGCAATACTCGTGTGCAGAATGTCATAGCATTTAAAGACGGTGGTCGCAGACGAAGTACGAACTGCTGCTACCCTTTCAGAACTCAAAAATGGTTCAAATGGCTCTGAGTACTATGGGACTCAACTTTCGAGGTCATCAGTCCCCTAGAACTTAGAACTGCTTAAACCTAACTAACCTAAGGACATCACACAAATCCATGCCCGAGGCAGGATTCGAACCTGTGACCGTAGCGGTCGCGCCTTTCCAGACTGTAGAGCTTAGAACCGCTCGGCCACATCGGCCGGCCTTTCAGCACTCACTGCTATGATAGCTTGTTCTGTGTGCATGAAATACTGCCGCTTTGCGGCGTGTCGAACCACATGGGGTTCCTCACGGTTCGATTTAGAGTGCTTGAGGCAGTGTTTAAATTGCACCAAAGCGTCATCCATTTTCAATCATACAAGCTTGTGGACATGATTGTGGGTGCCGACAATGTACCAGATTGTACAAGCGAATGTCAGTTGCGTGGAAATTTTCGTAACGACACTGTCTGGCGATATGAAGCAGACAAAGTTGTTGGAAAGCTTTATTGGCCAAGACGGCAGCCAGTCTTGTTTCAGGCGTATTAATCAAAAGAATCTCTGTAAGACGAAGAGGGCTGTCGTATACATCCAAACAATAGAAATGAATTATTGACACAATCACGAGAAGCATGCCTGTATCAAAATATAAACTGTTCCACAATCAGTTACTGGAGGAAAGATGAAAATTTACGGTATTTATTAATACGAGTTTGGGAGACAGGTAGTGCGTCAGCACTCGCCTATTGCAGGCTCGTGAATATGTTTTAGGTCTTCAAAGCCCTAACAGGTCCCGAGAAACAACTATGTTGCCGGTCAATCTTTCGTGTGGTGTTATAGTTTCTCTAACGATTATAACCTGTTTTTAAATCGAAGATCTAAAGTGATAAGACGTTCAACCTTAATTTACAGAATGTTTTAAAATACAAAGTAAGTCAAATTACAGTGGAAAAACCATTGACGGACAATGAAGTGTCACTATTCAGTGTAGTCCCCACCAGTATTTCGTAACTCCTCCAATGACTGAATGTCTCATGCTAGAAGTGAAGAATTCTGGACCTTAATGTCTGAGTCACTCGTGTACAGCTTGTTTGGCTAAGTTGTCTTTCGACCTTGGAACGCGTAAACACTCGTTTAGAATACCAAACAGTTGAAAATCGATCGGCACATAGTCGGGACGTTGGGTGTGCCAACGCCTCCCAACCTAAATTTTCGACCATGCCACCCATTTTCTGAGAAGTATGAGGACGGTCATTGTATATGCAACAACCACAAGCTTGCTTTTTTTTCCACACAACAGGTTTCACTTTTTCGGAAGGATGTTTGCTTGCAGAAGAGCTACGGCAAAGGTGGGCTTTGAGAATTCAAGATTTGTATCTCTGTATAACCAAGTCCTTGAGATTCTAATTTATCTCCATTGTAGACTGTCATTTCGGTTCAGGTTTTGAGTAGTTTCGTTCTATGTGGTTGCTGCTATTTAGGGTTCTGAAAACATCTTGAGTGGCTTGGGGTTAAGATGTGACCTTAAGAGAACAACATTATTACTGGAAGAAATGTTGGAGGAACTCTGTTTTCTGTGGATCTTTGCCACGTCAACCGTATGATTCATCACCGTCGGATGTGCTTGCTTGCGTTAGTGACTAAGGCTTCGTGCGTGCTGGAGTTCAGAAGCAGCGCTGGGAATAAATCAGAATTGCGCGCGAGGGGGATGCAGGCGAATGGTAAACGGTAATCGCGTTGTGAAGAAAACGCGTTCCCTGAGACCTTTCGCTAAGTCATGACTTGGGAACGTGATTCAGACCAGTCGTTAGATGTGCGTTGCAAGCCCTTCATGCATGGTCTGCGCACGCCGGTCTAATTTTTTTACCTTGTAATGGCCGACTGGATAGTTGATTTTGAACCAGTTATTGCCAGTTGAGCGTCTGATGACGGTGCAATGTAGCACCGAAACAGTCACGCTAAATAAAGTTTCAAACACACAGGGGTGAAGGTGATAACAATCAGTCGTCACAATGAAAGTTTTGTCTGTCAGATGAGATACTTTGTGTTAAATCGCCTGGAACTTAATTGGCCTGTGGAAGCATCCGTCGAGCGGTACAATTGCAGGAGTAATCCCAGTGTTGCAGGGACTGTAACAGGCATACAAGGATTGACACAAATAATCCACGAAAGACTGAATACTCTTTTAGTGGTAAGAGTATACGCGAAATTAATGTTACAGTAAAACTGAGTCCCGCGTTTTTACGAAATCCAGTGAGATTCTTCAGGCGCTAATTTTGTATCGTGTTTCCACGGTGGGACGACAAACTAAATTTCAAAAGCCAAAGCAGTCGATACTTATAAATACGCCTTCAGGCAGCTGAATTATTAACTTTGAGCATAGCGCGAAGGGTCTGAATATAATTACTTGTCAACACCGTTCAAAATTTGTACTGTAATACTGTAACTTTTAATTATTTCGAAATTGTTTATTTCGCTATGTATTTTTTGTATTTTCCAGTTGGAATCTGTAATGGGTAGCTCGTATCCTACGGTCCCATTAGCGATTCGCAAGACACAGCAATTGTATTTGTCTGCCCATCCTCTGCGGAGTAATAGCGAAACAATTTCCAGACACAGCAGTGAAGCTGTGGCAGACTGCGAAGCGACTACATAAAATTTGTCCGCCGTCACGGCTGATTGTGTTAAGTACGTTAGTGCTCATCAAATCTTGGGGGCGAATGAGAGCGGACTGGGGGCGGAACCGGGCGCGAAAGAGGGCAGATGAGTCACAGAGCGCTTCGTTAGCCGCATGTGGCAGTAATGCGACTCCGGCAGTAAATAAGCGCATTTGTCGGGGCTGCTCGCTTTCTCCCCCTCCTCGCCGTCTGAGCCGGCTCCCGGATTCTCTCCCCCCCCACCACGCCAGCCGCTACCCCTCTTGCTTGGCTTCCGTGTGGTCGTCCGGGTGTGTTCGTACTACGTTGCCGCTGCATTCACTCGGCTTGCTTCATGCAGACCAGAGTTTGATGACCAGTCTGCAGCGAGGCCGTTAAAGGCCGAGTTTGTTATCACGGCAACGCAAGTCAGAACATATTTGGTTTCTCAACAAAATCTGCATTATGTCAAACTATGCCCAACACTCGTATTACTGTCACTATTCTCAGAAGCATCTGAGTGTAACTTTTAAAAATATGCAGGTGACGGACAAGCAGAAGACAACGCAGTCGTAAAAATACTGCTTGCTACTTTGAGAACGCCTGTACGTATCTGACGGTTATTTGAAACAATTGTCTTGGAGATGTCCGTAATCATTCTTACGAAAATGGTTTATCGTCCGTCACAATAATGTAAAATTCAAATGAAAAGATGCTGGTTTAATAGGTGCACGCCATATCTGAAGGTGGGCGGTGGGAATTGTGTAACTGTAACGAAAGTTTGTATCCTGCACCAGCAGTCAGCATATCCAGGGCCCTCTGTTTTTGGCGGGGAAGCATATACGACCAACAAAAATACGTAAGTTCGGCCTTCGAAATAGCGGGGGAGGGGGGTGGAGAAGAAAAGGTTGATTTTTGCATT
This sequence comes from Schistocerca cancellata, assembly GCF_023864275.1. Classification (NCBI taxonomy): domain Eukaryota; kingdom Metazoa; phylum Arthropoda; class Insecta; order Orthoptera; family Acrididae; genus Schistocerca; species Schistocerca cancellata. The sequence goes on from NC_064633.1 coordinate 441,593,452, forward strand.
TTCCGTAGAATGTGTAACTTTGCGTATTACAAAAAGAAATGATTGCTTTTTGAAGTGGGATTGCGTTCTCATTAAGCAGGAAACACTGTACGCCCCTATAGTAGGCAGCTGCGGGTGCTGTCAAGTGGTGCTCGAAGAGGAAGCGAGGCGGTCATTGGCTGCACTTGAGAGCTCCTAAGAGGCCAGAGTACCGTGAGGCCGAGGTTGGAAGCTTACTTGTGGAGCCAAGTATTGGATGAATTCATTCGACAAGGCTATCTTGGTTACATAAGATTGGGGTGTTACGTGTTCAAAACAGCTTCAGGATGTAAATAATAAAATTTGACGTACTTTGTGTTCTCCATAGTGAAAGTACGGGAGGCGCGGAGATAATTACCGTACATGCTGTTAGTAGAATCGAGCTGCTCAGGGTCTTGTATAGTATAACAAGAGCCTCTCACACTAAATACTTGTGCCCCCACGTCTTACTAACTCGCCTTTTGCGAGTACTAAGGTGCCTCCATTGCTTCTAAAATTTGTCCAAACGAGTTGTCGCGTGTATTATCATATAGTAAAATTAGCCGAATGTTGAATGAAAAAGATGCTTTTAGCTACTCTTGTCCAAATGAATTTCGTACGAATTTATTAATCACGTATGCGTTGTGACGTTGAATCTCCCCTCATTACCACTCTCCCCTCCCCCCCCCCCCGCTCCCCCCCCCCCCCCCAAAAAAAAAATCCATCCTTGACGTAAAATTTTTACTTTCGCCGTCCCCTTCAAACAGGTACTTCTTAGTGTCTGCACACTTTCATCGTAATGATTTTATAAGTTAATTTTCAAGCGACTAATGACTAATGAACTTCCTTCGCGTCTAAATACAATTAACTGGCCGGAAAAAATCAGCGATCTCGATATCCAGGAATACCGTCGTCGTATTAGAAGCGTAACACTAATTTCCTAGAAAAATTTACTGCGAATTTTCCTGGTATGTTGCTGAAATGTTGAAGTTAGACACCGATATCTCTGACTCTTTTAAGGCATGGCTGGTTTTACCCCTCGTTCAGAGAATGCTTCCTCTGTCTCCTGATAGAGATTCGGCAATGTAAGAGGGGCTTAATACCGCAGAAAAATGCTTAAGACCAGGGATTGTTTGTGGGAAGACAAGTTTCCAAACACGGTGTCCATGTGTTCTGCACATCTACAGAGTCCCCCGTTTTGCAAGGATAAAAGGAGGTACCGCATTCTACTTACGTCACACTTCACTTACATATCCTCTTGTACTGAAGTAGCGTGTGGCCGTGAGATTCGTGATAAATCGCTTTCAGCAAAGTGTTGAAATGTAGGCTCTAAGCGTTGACGGGGCGGTCGATGAGCCTTGTTGCTTTAGTACTGTAATTTATGACAGGTTAAAAAAATGAGCACCAGTCTCTTATCAAGTGTCGCCTTCTATTGGTAAACAGATAACATATCAGTTTCACGAGGAATTGAGACTGCCCCCTTGATTAAGGAGTTCGTTGTGATATATGTTGTAACTCGTAAGAGACAGAATTCCAATTGTACTTCCTATGTTGTGCCTGAAGTCATTAACTTTGTAGCGTAGGTGGTGTTAGGAGCAGTCTTTCGCTGTCCTCACAGAACTGAAGTACAGAAAGTTCAGTTCGGAAAAACAGTTGACCAAATCAATTGTTAGAGAAGGTATGTCATAAAATACTGAATCCAACGGCAGATAATACCATACGTGTCTCGCTGTATTGCAAACGTATTCTCAGAACGTTGATGGTGATTAAATTCTCCATTAGACAGTGTAATTCGTTGCGAAACTTTGAGTATTTCGACACGTCTCGAAATGATTGCTATTCAGATCACGAAGAGATAGCGTAAGGCAGGCGTCCAAATTAGAGACCTGGTTAGGACAAGACTTAGAATTGCACATAAATCTACACTAAAAATGCAGTGACAAAGGAATTTCTCCGCTATATCATCACTATTATTCTTGTGGTATTAGAATGACTAGTTTTGGAGGGAAGGTGAGATATAGTGACAGGTGTAGAGATCATTTGCTATGCATTAAACCGCTGTGTTTTTTACTGACAACATTTTTGGACCGGTTGCTCGGTAGATCTTATGCGTTAGCTGTAGCAGGATACTGAAGCATTGGTCAGTTGTTATCAAGCATGTAACATGTGCTTCATGTGGGGTACGCGGAAAAAGTGACGAAGTGGATTTCGGTACTCCTTCCGTTATGATCTGGAAATAGGGAGGGGTGTTCAGCTATAAGCGAGGTCTTATCTTCTGATAACAAGTGACGGCTTATTTCCGTAGGTTCGCGGAACCTGTGGTGTCAGATTCCAGACACGGACGAATGAAGATAACCCACGTTTGACAAGTGAAAGCGTTTGCGCACGTAGTCGCCTAGGACTTTCTTTCTGTTACATAAGTAGCTCTAGTACGCAATATTGTCAAACACTCGCGGCTTCCTATCTTACACAAAATTTACAGGAAAACTTTGGTGTACCTTCCTATAGAGTATTTGTACTACTCTAACAGGCGACCCGTTACCGTGACGCGGTAGATGCTATTCAATCTTACCGGGTAAGACTCATTTTTTCTCAGTTATGAATTTCGCAGAATGTCTTCATGCAAATGTCTAGGTAGGGTGCAGCATCTCAGTCTGAGGTTATAAGCCATCAATTCCATACGAGCAGTTTTTAAAGGCGCAACACTATTAATTCTGTGGCCAAGCGGTTAAAGGCGCTACAGTCTGGAACCGCGTGGCCGCTACGGTCGCAGGTTCGAATCCTGCCTCAGGATTGGATGTGTGTGATGTCCTTAGGTTAGTTAGGTTTAAGTAGTTCTAAGTTCTAGGGGACTGATGACCTTAGAAGTTAAGTCCCATAGTGCTCAGAGCCATTTCATTACTATTAATTCTGTTAACAGTAGGAAGGGATAGTAGCAATGTGATCATTTCCTGTTTCATATAGGGTACCCCCTTCATTAGATGCCATAACTGTTAAGGGTATTATCCCTGAACTTTTAGAAAATTCTTGACGTAAAAGAGAATTCGTCCTGAGAATGTAGGTAGTATGCTTTAATGCAGAAGGATTGAAATTTCGTGCTTGGAGCTTACCGCCCATCGTAAACATGCCTACTAAAGAGGCAAGAACATAAAAAACCTTTGTGGAACAAAACTTAAGGTCGAGAGTGAGTGCGGGTCTCACATTAGTTATGCGACATCTCGTACAAGTAACATCCTCATACTGAAAAGTATTGGAACACATTAGACATTGTACATGAAACCACCACTGCTGTGAACTTCTCAGACTGGTTTTATGTACATAAGCACAGAATATTTGCGCCCTACATTGATAAGTATATCAAAAATGGTCTGTGGACTGTACAACCGTTGTGGTACAGTAAAACGGACAACTTTCAAATACAAATGAGCACTTAGTTTTTTCAAAGAACATGTTCCAAATTTATATTAGAGAAATTACCGTAAGTAGGCATCTCTGCGTGGCTCTCCAGCAGAATTGCAGCTGTAATCTGCCAGTAGCTCTCATGGTAAATGCACACACAGAAATAAATGCTTGGCTGTAATTTGATGGTTTAGAGTCAGCGGAGAGAAGTTACTGCGAGAGAAGCTTTGTGGAGTTTGGAACCTACTTAAAGGCTGTTGCCGAATCGAAGCTTTATTAAAGTTGTGCTAGGTCATCAAAGTCTAGGCAGTCCGAGGGCCACAATAATGCCAAGTCCTGTGGAATTTTGAATAATAGGAGAGGGTTTACTGGCAGCTTCTTCACGGATTCTTAGTGTAGTTTTTCTGCTCTTTTAACATAAGCGAAATTTGTCATCTCTTGTAATGTGGGTTTGTCTTTTATATCCTGAGGAATGTTTGGGTGGATGCTGCACATATAGCGGTCACTGAGAGAGTTGGCGCAATGGTAAGGCACTGGACTGGCATTCGAGAAAGGGGCGATTCAAATTCCCGTTCGGCTATCGAGATTTAGATCCTCCAGTTTCCATAAATAGCTAACGGCAATTTGCCGAGATGGTTCATTTGGAAAAGGACGTGGGTGAGTTCCTTCGTCAACTGAGATTATGCTCCGTCCCTGATGATTTTTCTTCTCATAAGTTAATTTCAAACCACTTCAGTCTCTCCCAGATCTTTACTAAGTTATTAAAAAACTGTGAATACCATCATCTGGAAATCGCCCTACAAGGATGACTTACATTTTAAATCATTGAAAAATAAATATTTAGAGACAAATTGCGACCGGCTGCTGCGCTTCCTAAACGTGGTCGATATTCAGACTGCTCAAGAGAATTGAGCCGCGAAACCTGTCTACTGCTGCATCTCCAGCGTTGTGTGCAGAGCGGAGCGTCGCAGCCGGCGAATGCGCATTGTGTCCAGTCCATTCGATCGCGACACCGGCGGATGCGAGCGACGCCTCGGCTCCCTTAATTATTTCCGGGGGCTTCCGGCTGCTGTAATTTACCGCACCATTGCCGTTTAGGGGCAGCCTCGCCGCTCTACCCTCGGTAGCCATTCTGCTGCTGAAGACGATAGTTCACGAAGGGCTTTGCTTACGTACTTCTTCGAAAGATAGCGCACGAGTTGCAACATACATTTTTTTAACAACACTGGTTACGAGTCTTCACGAATATCACATACAGATCAGTTTGTGAATAATTTGCTGACGTACAACTGTTAAACGTGACCCAGTTGAAGACAATTACAAAAAAAAAGTAGTTCCAAATTCACTACTACTTTTCGGCTCAGTACTTGATTTTGGCGCACCTCACACGCATTTCACAATCATCGCTTAGCAAGTGATAACAGAAAGCAGCCACTTTTTTAAACTGGTGGTGGTCTATAGTACCCATTGCTATGGACGAGATAAAACACGTTCAATAAGCTACAATGCGAGGGTGGCGAAACATATCGCATCTCATTCCATAAAATTGCCTGGATTGACCGTTCTACAACGAGGTTTCTATTGTCCCATTAAAATTACTAGATAGTCGACTCTTCATGCTTCGGATCTGGTTTCCTCCAATCACAGCGCTCAACGTCATCCATAACCGTTCGCCGTTGCCGAACTGGACTGCAACAGTTGATTAGGTCACTTCCAGTTCCATGTGCGGCTTTCTTGATCTGTTCGTATCCCGAAAAACTGGTTTTGCCTTTTTATTTAGATCGGCTTAAATAAGCTTCTCACGACATTGCGTGAATCCGAATTTCTGAAGGCTCTAATTCGTTGAGAGTGGGTCACCAGAATTATAAATATAATCGTCTAACATAGTGGCGTAGCCGAATGGTTTGCGTAATAACTTGCGGTGTAGAGGGTCGTAGGATCGCATCTCGTCAAATACAGCAGAATTTTTGAATGTAAGCAAGAATTTCGTTATTTTTATTCAGTTAATAGGTTTAAATGTAATTTATTTCTAGTACTTCACTGCGTCATTTTCATCATCGTATTCTTTTTTATTGGTCTTATTCTTACTGCCATTCTTTTTTCGTTTGGAATCTGCTTGTCGCCTATAATCTGCAACAAAGTACCAACGAGGACTGCTCGTCGGATGGTAGCCAGTGAGAGTAAGTTTCTGATAACCAGTGACAGCGAGAAATTAGTACGCTTCTAGCGCTGAAACTTTTTCTATCTTTAGTTTCCTCGTAGAGGTTAGCTTTAATAGCCATGATCAGAGCTATCTTGATTTTAGTTCTCCCGCAGGTTTTCGAAGACTGATTTCTCGGGTACATAGCACATTACGAGGTTGTGGCTAGTTTAGGACATAACTCTAAATTCAGGGATACAAAACGCATCTCGTGCCGCAGTTCGGTCACTGGTCATGTAAAATCAGCTGCCGATAGAGCATCTCGCATTTGACAGCTCGCGGTGGCCACTTCCGATACTGCTCTGCGTTAGATATTACCAGTATGTGATGTGACTCCCCGTATTCGTGTGTTATACTTGGTCATGAACGATGGCGGTCAAATTTACGCCTATTGTGCGCATCTACGTCACGCATTCTCCGACAGCGCGTGAGTGTTCATTAATGTTCTCAGAGTTCTGCTGTGAATGTTGTAGCCAACGTGCGTTGTCACGGCAGATGGTGGTGGTTACCAACAAAGTCTGCACAAGCAAATGAGACGTAATTTGCAGCATACATGCTTTCTTCAAGCACAGAGCACGTGTACGCGCTTACCGCAACCGTCCATGGGAACCGGCAACAAAGTATCCCGTTCGTATCCCGAGCTGCGCGATCCGTCATCGTTCGTGGATCGGTCTATACCTATAAGCGAGCGGTAGCCAGCGGGCGATGTGGCAACAATATTGCGGCAAGTGACAAGCGTCAACTATAAAATAGTTTTAAACGGACTATAGCAACAAATGTCATATGTACCGCTGCGAATTTTCCTCACTGAAGAAACAGGGAATCTTAATTTCCATGGTCAGGTGGAACTTCATAATCGATCAGTTTCATACATAGGTGCTTCGTTTCGTAGTCACGTAGTGGCTTTTATGACGCCGAGAAAAGTACTTACGCATATTAATATTCCGGTTCACAGCATGCAGAATTCAGTTAGTATATCCATTTGTCTTCAGGTGTCTATAACAAATGTCATTAAGAGACTTAAATGAGCAAGTTACTTTGAGCTTAACGTGAGTGAACTAATTCCATGATTCATCACCCTATTTCTCAAGTGCGTGAAAGAGTTTCGCTACAGCCAAATTGTATTCCTCCTGGTTTGGGAGAGTATCGTCATAACGCCTCGATAATTCTCTGCTAGGTTTCGGAATTATGAAAGTTTCCCTTGCTGATTTTAAAATGTAGGCTTAAACGACCCCTCTTGTCTTCTATTTGTTAGACTGCGGCCGGAGATACAAATTCTTACCAGACATTTTCTCTCATTTTGCCGAAAAATCCGAATATAAGTGAAAACTTTAAATCTCCTTGTCCAGAAAACTCTACCGCAGTCTTTTTGAAACTAAACAGTGCTTTTTCTGACAGACCACCACCTAACAGAAAGGCGAGCTAAACCTTCCAACATTTTAGTGAAATATGGCAATAACACGTTTGTGCTGTAGTGTATGTTGCCTGTTCCCGTTATATTCGATTTTAAGCGGGACCTCCTTATATACGCTCTCCATTCTCCTCGCTCGATGCCGGACAGGAAGAACGAACATCCGCCTGCGGTTGAACAGTTTCCTGCAGACACGTCAGACAAATCCCTTATCTTCGCATTTTGCATTTGATTCATATGTTAACAGGAGTCCAGTTAACTGTCAGGCTTTCAGTATGCAGTCGTGGTCCAAGTAGTACAGAAAGATTTTTATGTAAGGATTCGTAACATATTGCGCTGTGGTTGTTGAACAATAGGCGCAGTTCCAGCGAAAACTTGTTACTTTTTGCGTGAACTGTTTTCACATAGAAAATGGTAGATAATGAGAGGTAGTACGCACATACAAGTTAAGTTGTCCCTCCCGTTCTCGCTTAGGTGATTTATCAAGACAGTAATTTTTTGGCGCGCCAGAAGACTCAAAAGCTTGTCGGTGTATGTTGTCAGCTGACTTCGCTGCTGTAGCATGAACCGCCAAGAATTGCCCACTTGCAACGCGTACAGTTAGACGGCTGATATTTTTCGCTAGGACTTAGCTGCTGTTTTGAAAGCGCACAGTGCACTTTCCTCTTGATACGCCCCTTATAGTCCTGTCAACGAAGGAAAAGTTAGGGGAAAAATTGTGTAGTCGCAAATTTTTGTACATTGTTAGGAGGGAGGACGTTTCTGGCCAAAAGAAGAAATTAGTATAAAACATGGCCTTAATATGAGGAAGAAGTTTGAGAATGTGAGTTTTGAGCGAGCATTGTATTGTATTTACTCACGGGCTGTGGTAAAGTCGGAACAGAAAAGATGAAGCATTTGAGACGGGGTGCTGCGGAAGAACGTTGGAAATGGGAGGACTGATAAGGAATGAGGCGCTTCTCCGCAGAATCGACGAAGAACATACCGAAAGCATTGACAAGAAGGGACATGATAATAGGAATGGATTAAGTCCTCGGGGAATAATTTCAATTATACTATGAGGAGCTGAAGCGGGTAAAAACTGCAGGGGAAGGCAGAGATTGGAACAGATCAAACAAATAATTGAGAACTTAGGTTGCAAGTGCTAATCTGAGTTGAAAAGGTTAGCGGAGGAGAGGAATTCATGGTGGGCAGCATCAAGCCAATGAGAAGAATGGTGACTTAATAATTAAAAAAAAGTATTAAAAATCCCGACTCCAGAGGTGTGAGCCTGGGGGTCAGGGGGCACTTCCAGGTCGTTATTTGTTTTTCATGAAAGTTTCGAAAATCGCGGTTCAAACAAAAATCCTTCGCAGTACAAAATTAAATCACATTAAATTTCCTCCAAAAAGGTCATAATCATTTTTTGTTTCGTTTTGTAGGACTAATAGGTTCCATGTTGGAGGAGATGGAAAAATTGCAATTGTTTTAATTGCATAAAATTCATGTTTACATATTTATTTAATAATGTTTACCGTTAATTGAAGTGGTTAAGTACTAATATTGTGTGTACCTCATTAAAGTGCTGTAGAGCTATATTAAGGGATACATTTTGCTCCGGAGGTGTAATAGGGTGGAGAGTAGAAGTGCAAGGGAAGATAGGTCGCCGCACTTCATAGGTCTGCGAACTGAAGATCGAGCAGGTCATTCCCCACTATCTACGCTACTAAGTCAGAAGAAGCAATGACAGGGTTTTGCACAAATTTACACCGAACCTCCCCAGCACGCTTTACGAATCAGTGGCGACACCGTGTGCAGACGTTCTTGGGAGAGGGGTTCTGTTCGCCACGAATTACGTTTACACTGGATGAGATACAGATATGAGTTTACTAATAATACTAACGCAAGACACGCATATGGGCGGTAGAATCTACGTTAATTTCAGCACACTATTCTACATTGCTAGAATGTAAATTGGATGTCATCATCCACGACAGCTGTAATGCTGTTGAAAGGCATCTTCTCCACAATGTCATCTGCCAGCTTTTTGGTTTACGGACTGACTATACCTCTGTAGTATTTCCTATCCAGTTGTTACGACAAAATAACTTCTCTACACGCTCTCTTATATTAGTTATTTTCGGTTAATTAAATCAATACGAATTTGCAGTTAAGTGACCTTTCATTGAAATACGTTCCTGTAAACAATGACTCAGAAGTGTTCGGATGGTGGTGTCAAGTGGGAAAGGAAAAGGATTGGTACATGTTACTGTCTTGTCTTTGACAGCACATTGTCGAATACATATTGACAGCTTGTTGCTCTAGGGAGAAGCTCTTCTGTGAGGTAGCCAGTTGACACCTCCCACTGTTCAGCTTTTCGCATAATAGCTCGCTTAACAACTGCAAGTAAGTACTCACTTACTAAACTGAAAGTAACTCCACTATATAAGGGAATATACTTTCCCTCTAGGGGCGTAGGGCAGTGTTCAGAGATTTACTTAGTCCTCTCCATATTCCTTTCTTGCGCTATATTATTAGTAACTCATATCTGTATCCCGGGTAGTGTTCCTGCACTTTGTGGAAAATAGTCCCCTGGCATGTCTGCACACTGCGTCACAAGTGATAAATAAGGCATGTCATGGAGGGTCCGTATAACTTTGTAACATACCCGGTAGTTGTTTCTCGTGACATAATGCGATAGACAGTGGGGAATCACTTGCTCGCTCCTGAGTTTGCAGACCTATGGAGAGGCGAGCGAATGACCACAATCCGGCGACATACAGTGCTCTCGCTCTTCTATCCTCCACCCGCTCCCACAGCATGCTTTTACACCTCGAGGACACAATTTCTCTCTTAATACGGCTCTAGTACACTTACACGTGAAACATTTAATATTTGTTCTAAAGAGTGTCCATTTAACAACAAACAATTCTAGACCATTGAAACATTTTTAATAATTGCGATTTTCCATCCCCACAACGTGGAAACTATTAGAGAGCAAAAATAGGAATTTTTTAACAGAAAATTTAATGTAATTAAATTTTGTATTGGGAAAAACTTTCGTCAGAAGCCCCGATCTCAGTTATTCAAGAAAAACATTTTAAAAAATGACCTTTGAACGATCCCGTGCTCACGCAACGCGCTCAGACTCCACTGGTTGGGATATTTATTTAGTATGTTTTGGCACTCTTCCTGCTACTGTACAAAAATTTGCGACGACACTCTTTCCTCCGTGTTGTTGTTGTGGTCTTCAGTCCTGAGACTGGTTTGATGCAGCTCTCCATGCTACTCTGTCCTCCGCAAGCTTCATCATCTCCCAGTACCTGCTGCAACCTACATCCTCCTGAATCTGCTTGGTGTATTCATCTCTTGGTCTCCCTCTACGATTTTTACCCTCCACGCTGCCCTCCCAATACTAAATTGGTGATCCCTTGATGCCTCAGAACATGTCCTACCAACCGATCCCTTCTTCTAGTCAAGTTGTGCCACAAACTTCTCTTCTCCCCAATCCTATTCCACACCTCATTAGTTATGTGATCTACCCACCTAATCTCAGCATTCTTCTGTAGCACCACATTTCGAAAGCTTCTATTCTCTTCTTGTCCAAACAAGTTATCGTCCATGTTTCACTTCCATACATGGCTACACTCCATACAAATACTTTCAGAAACGACTTCCTAGCACTTAAATCTATACTCGATGTTAACAAATTTCTCTTCTTCAGAAACGCTTTCCTTCCCATTGCCAGTCTAAATTTTATATCCTCTCTACTTGGACCATCAGTTATTTTGCTCCCCAAATAGCAAAACTCCTTTACTACTTTGTCTCATTTCCTAATCGAATTCCCTCAGCATCACCCAACTTAATTCGACTACATTCCATTATCCTCGTTTTGCTTTTGTTGTTCACCTTATATCCTGCCTTCAAGACACTATCCATTCCGTTCAACTGCTCTTCCAAGTCCTTTGCTGTCTCTGACAGAATTACAATGTCATCGGCGAATCTCAAAGTTTTTATTTCTCCTCCGTGGATTTTAATACCTACCCCGAATTTTTCTTTTGTTTCCTTTACTGCTTGCTCAATATACAGATTGAATAACATCGGGGAGAGGCTACAACCCTGTCTCACTCCCTTCCCAACCACTGCTTCCCTTTCATGCCCCTCAACACTTATAACTGCCATTTGGTTTCTATACAAATTGTAAATAGCCTTTCGCTCCCAATATTTTACCCCTGACACCTTCAGAATTTGAAAGAGAGTATTCCAGTCAACATTGTCAAAAACTTTCTCTAAGTCTACAAATGCTAGAAACAAACGTAGGTTTGCCTTTCTTTAATCTAGCTTCTAAGATAAGCCGTAGGGTCAGTATTGCCTCAAGTGTTCCAATATTTCTACGGAGTCCAAACTGATCTTCCCCAAGGTCGGCTTCTACTAGTTTTTCCATTCGTCTGTAAAGAATTCGTGTTAGTATTTTGCAGCTGTGACTAATTAAACTGATAGTTCGGTAATTTTCACATCTGTCAACACCTGCTTTCTTTGGGATTGGAATTATATTCTTCTTGAAGTCTGATGGTATTTCGCCTGTCTCATACATCTTGCTCGCCAGGTGGTAGAGTTTTGTCAGGACTGGCTCTCCCAAGGCCGTCAGTAGTTCCAGTGGAATGTTATCTACTCCCGGGTCCTTGTTTAAACTCAGGTCTTTCAGTGCTCTGTCAAACTCTTCACGCAGTATCGTGTCTCCCATTTCATCTTCATCTACATCCTCTTCCATTTCCATAATATTGTCCTCATGTACATCGCCCTTGTATCTTAGAACTGGGTTTCCATCTGAGCTCTTGATATTCGTACAAGTGGTTCTCTTTTCTCCAAAGGTCTGTTTAATTTTCCTGTAGGCAGTATCTATCTTACCCCTTGTGAGATAAGCCTTTACACCCTTACATTTAAATTCAATATTTCTTCTGTTACCCGAGGATTTCTACTAGCCCTCGTATTTTTACCTATTTGATCCTCTGCTGCCTTCACTTCTTCATCCCTCAAACCTACCCATTCTTCTTCTACTGTATTTCTTTCCCCCATTCCTCTCAATCGTTCCCTTATGCTCTCCTTGAAACTCTGTACAACCTCTGGTTTAGTCAGTTTATCCAGGTCCCATCTCCTTAAATTCCCACCTTTTTGCAGTTTCTTCAGTTTTAATCTACAGGTCATAACCAATAGAATGTGGTCAGAGTCCACATCTGCCCCTGGAAATGTCTTACAATTTAAAACCTGGTTCCTAAATCTCTGTCTTACCATTATATAATCTATCTGAAACCTGTCAGTATCTCCAGGCTTCTTCCATGTATACAACCTTCTTTTATGTGACTCTTTTCTCCGTGTGTGACTCTTTTCTCCGTGTGTGACTCTTTTCTCCGTGTGTGACTTTTCTCCGTCGTTGGCTGCGTATCTGGCAGCGGACAACACGTAAAGCGACCATAAACCCGAATGGTCGGACAATGATTTTAAGCTCTCCCCAAGACAGTGTCTCGTTCTAATCATTGCGACTGCTTCATTGAAGTTTCAGGAACTCGAACAGGGAGGTGTTTCACCTCCATCGACTTAGTGATACGCTTACATTCCAGACGTCTGAGATTACTCTACTGCAGTGGTTCCCGACCTTTATGAAGCCATTACCACTGAGTGCAAGTAGCAGGCAGCTAGTAAATCCCCGCCCCGGCTCTCCTATCCGACCACAACCACAGCGGCCAATTAATGGCGAAAGATAAACCAAGAACTACACAAACTACTCAGAAAACAAAGGTGACTATCCACACTGAGGGAAAACATTTGTTAAACGTGCGACTTCTTACTCAAGTGGAAGACTTCAGGCTGCTAATGCTGTGTGTGTGATCCCTGCCGCTAATAATTACAGTAATAGTGTGTATGCTCTACAGCAGTGTAGTAGTCGTAGCATAGTTAGCGCTGTGTTGTCCTGTCAATTAGTTCGCGTGTCTGATACGAAATGAGTAATGAAGCAATTTCTGTTTAATTTCAGGAACTACCTACAGCTCAGAGAAGGCATTTCGTGTAATACTTACGCATATGAGACATACATGTTTAAGTTTTACTGCCACATATGCATGGTAGAAAGTACGAAGTATATGTGTAGTGGGTGTTCATACATTCATTTCAGAAGCTTGAAACACCACATTGTGTCGCGCATTAATGCTGGTATTTGAGAAAAATGTAATTATTCGTAATCAGTATTGCAGTATTATGAAATAGTGATACTAGTAAAGATCTTTGGAAAATAAATGTAGTTCCGTGATAATCACAATCGAACCCCTCTGTTTTTATTTCCCACAAAATTTAATTTTACCCCTGAGGGGGTAATTACTCCCGGCTAGGAACTGCTGCGCTACGGAATGCCTTTCTTTACTGCTGTGAAATAGCTTTTAATCTTGATGAGTATTGAACGTATCTGTTCACAGCTTTTTGTGTTCTAGATTTCCACTTTTAGAAACTTCTTCCTCGTTTCCATAACAATATCTGATATATGTTGAGCTTGTCTATTGAAGAGAGCTTTAATCTAGTTCTTGATACAGGGTGTTCCAAAAATGACCGGTATTTTTGAAACGGCAATAAAAACTAAACGAGCAGCGATAGAAATACACCGTTTGTTGCAATATGCTTGGGACAACAGTACATTTTCAGGCAGACAAACTTTCGAAATTACAGTAGTTACAATTTTCAACAACAGATAGCGCTGCGGTCTGGGAAACTCTATAGTACGATATTTTCCACATATCCACCATGCGTAGCAATAATATGGCGTAGTCTCTGAATGAAATTACCCGAAACCTTTGACAACGTGTCTGGCGGAATGGCTTCACATGCAGATGAGATGTACTGCTTCAGTTGTTCAATTGTTTCTGGATTCTGGCGGTACACCTGGTCTTTCAAGTGTCCCCACAGAAAGAAGTCACAGGGGTTTATGTCTATGTGGGCGGGCACCATCTTGCATAAACCACGAGGTGTTCGCAGTGTCGTCTAAGGCAGTTTGTACCGCCACAAATTCACGAAGAATGTCCAGATAGCGTGATGCAGTAATCGTTTCGGATCTGAAAAATGGGCCAATGATTCCTTTGGAAGAAATGGCGGCCCAGACCAGTACTTTTTGAGGATGCAGGGACGATGGGACTGCAACATGGGGCTTTTCGGTTCCCCATATGCGCCAGTTCTGTTTATTGACGAAGCCGTCCAGGTAAAAATAAGCTTCGTCAGTAAACCAAATGCTGCCCACATGCATATCGCCGTCATCAATCCTGTGCACTATATCGTTAGTGAATGTGTCTCGTGCAGCAATGGTAGCGGCGCTGAGGGGTTGCCGCGTTTGAATTTTGTACGGATAGAGGTGTAAACTCTGGCGCATGAGACGATACGTGGACGTTGGCGTCATTTGGACCGCAGCTGCAACACGGCGAACGGAAACCCGAGGTCGCTGTTGGATCACCTGCTGCACTAGCTGCGCGTTGCCCTCTGTGGTTGCTGTACGCGGTCGCCCTACCTTTCCAGCACGTTCATCCGTCACGTTCCCAGTCCGTTAAAATTTTTCAAACAGATCCTTTATTGTATCGCTTTTCGGTCCTTTGGTTACATTAAACCTCCGTTGAAAACTTCGTCTTGTTGCAACAACACTGTGTTCTAGGCGGTGGAATTCCAACACCAGAAAACTCCTCTGTTCTAAGGAATAAACCATGTTGTCTACAGCACACTTGTACGTTGTGAACAGCACACGCTTACAGCAGAAAGACGACGTACAGAATGGCGCACCCACAGGCTGCGTTGTCTTCTACATCTTTCACATCACTTGCAGCGCCATCTGTTGTACAAAATTGTAACTACTGTAATTTCGAAAGTTTGTCCGCCTGAAAATGTACTGTTGTCCCAAGCATATTGCAACAAACGGTGTATTTCTATCGCTGCTCGTTTAGTTTTTATTGCCGTTTCAAATATACCGGTCATTTTTGAAACACCCTGTATCTCCCTCCCCCTCCTCCAAGGTATCGTTCCCAATCTTGATAGGCAGATTGTTATTCTTTCTTCTACCTGTTACCTTCTTCGGTCTGTATCGTTGACCTAGCACGCCTTACTTTCAACGGGTGTTTTGTCATTCTTACATGCAGTCAGAGGATCGTTGGCTTTTGTTCTCCTTAAATTTTTACCAGGTGGTGTGGCACTCTTATTCCTGAGCAGAGCGGCTCAAATCCAGTTCCAGACATCGGTTTTCCGTCTGTCCGTCTCGTCTAAAGTGGTTGCAAGGATATTTACCTTTGAAAAGGCACAGTCGGTTTCCTTCTCCATATTAGTCATAGATTGTGTTAGCTCGTCGATAGGACTAAGCTTTCTTCCTCCGTTCCTCCCGTACATTATTTCTAGTTACCGTGAAAAATTTGAAGGTTGTAGCACAAATAGTTGCAGTGATGAATGGCAATTGGGCCGCGGACTATCACCGTTACAGAACACCACTTAAGATGTGACCACTGCCCGATACTCTGAAGCAATATACAAGCTGTCACATTATTTCAAAACGCCTGTCGCATTAATTTAACAGCAAATCTGCATACGAAAGTGGTGGCACAGAAGAAAAGTACAGCTCCATGTCCCCAACCAGCAACCATCTTCTTGTGGGAGTTGGAATCCTTATGTCCATCGCAGTGTAAACTGTGCTCCGACAAAGTTAGTTTGAATAATTTTGTAGGCTAAATTTTGAAAGTTGCTCCCACAAAACCATAGTGTTTCCTTGATGTAGTTTTCCTTCTCTTTTGTGAATAAATGTTGGGTGAAATTACTGACTATAATCTCATCATTGGGATGACTGATCCTACCTCCTTCTGGCAGAGCGAGTAGTGTCAGACACCAAAAGTGTAGAGCTTGTACCGCGGCCCACGCAAACTTACTGCTCTTCCTTTATTGCACGACCATGCTCCCAACTGCCGCTTGCCCTTAATTCGCCTTTGCGGCCTGCCGGGATCGGTCATTGGAGCGAGTTGAGATGTGTGCACGCGCGCTCGATATGGAATTTTGTTTGGGCAGAGCGATCCACAGCATCTGCTTACGCGATCTTTGCCAGCTGTAAATAAAATGCTAGGATTTCAGTACTATCTGCGGCAATGGACACTTAAAGCTCTTTTGACGTCGTGTTTGTAGTATCTGTAGCGTATCAGATGAAGGCGAAACGACTTCAATTTTACTCATAGGATGTTACAGCGAGTGTTTTGAAATAAACCTGTTCTTGCTGAATAGTTAAGTGAAAGACGGAATAATCGTTTCACCCTGTGAACGACAGGTTTCGCGACTGATTTCCGCTAGAATGACTTCAAATTCAGCTGCGGCCTGTCTTAATGACATGGAACGTTAGTCTGCTATCCGGATACAGTTTCTATTAGTGTTATTGGTGGCTCAGTTAAGTTGGTCAAATAGGGATGTTAAAACATCGATTTGTCGGAGTCGTTTGAAATGTTGAGTAATTAACCCATCAACAAACTTTGTGTTTGCAATAATGCATCTTTAAACTGTAAGGTGCCTATGCTTAGATTAAAATTTTGTGATGTTCCGTGAAGTTCGGTGATACAGGCTAGCCGTCAGCCATTCATCATCTCGCAAACGCCACGTGCTCGCTATGTTAGCTGTTTTGTAGGTATATACATACAGCCTTGTCAAGTGTTGCTTGTTGCACGTCGGCAACATTGTCTCGTGCCGTTGCAATCTGTCAGTCAGTTACTTCATTTGAGCCATCGGTGATCCGCTGAATGAGACAGTATTTAAGGCAGTGATGCTGCGCCTAAATGGATCATATTTAACTTGGATGAAATGGAGAGAACCGGATAATTCCACAGAAGGAAAACCATAAAAGGGATCGTGGGTACGGCACCTGAACTCGAGTATTGACAGTCAATGTGAAGTGGAAGTGCGTGTGCATTTTGGACAGATCTGAAACAATTTTGGAAAATCACATAGACTTCAATCAGTTTGGACGGACGGACATACGTATTACATTTTCTTCGGAATATGTATCCAACTTTGTGATAAACATTTAACGTGAGATCACATTTTCCTTGAAGACGATACGGAACGAATCGTGTACGGCTGATGTGGACCACGCGGAAGCTACTAGCGGCTGTAGTCTAATTTAAATTCATTGGCATTTTGACGTTTGTTTTGGAATTGCTACCTTGGTGCACCAAGAGCTGTCTGCAGGCAACCATCACAGCGATGCTTTAAGCCTATATTACTAAACCCTCGTAAAATTTATGATTGCAGCTGGTACCTGTTAGCGACTCGCCAATCTGGTGGTGCGAGTAAGGTGTAAAACAGGACATTTAGTACGTTATTTTTTATGTGACTTACTTTATCAAGTCGTATGTCAAGTACTGAACTCCTTGAAATAGGACTGAAAGTACCTTGCTCGGAAACGGAGATTTCAGAAGTTTTTTATCGCATTGGATTTAGTGTGAATAAGCTTCGAAAAACATTAAATTTTGACAATTTCCTACGTGTAAAAACTATGAAGTCTCAATGTACAAAAAATCACATGAAACTTCTAAAATTAACCTATGGTATAATGCCTGTAGCGTTAGTAAGTTTGACAAAAATCGCTTCTTAGTTTTAATTGGTCCGGAGTTGCCTTTTTCTTGAAAGTGGCGAAATTTTCGTGTGTCCTGTTATTTTCCTATTTGGGAACTGGCAGGTGCACGGTTCTGCAAAGCAAAAGTGACCACACTGCGGGAGCCGATAATGCCAGCAACCATTCCTGACGGGAGCAGACCACCAGCTCGCTGTCAAGTGGCAACTAGTTTCAGTAGTGTCTCCGAGCGTTTCCTGCTCGCCGGCGTCTATCGACAAGGCTCGCACCGGGGCTGCGTGAGCTGTTCCCATGTCGATAGGCGACTGTCTGGCGCCCTGCGCGCCGGGGGAGGGGGAAGGGGGACCGGTACCACAAACAGGATTGTCGTGTCGGGTCGCATCGCGTCTGCCGTGCAGTGCCGCACGCTTGTTGCCCATTTCTTATCCTATATCCAAACGGCTCTAACGAATCGTATCATTAGAGTATTGTCAACCACCACAGAAGAAAATGATGAAATAAAACTAGACTACATCCGGCGGGTTTAGCATAAATACGAAATTTCTTTGATGGGCGTAAAATTGTTTATCGGGTATTGTATTTTTGATAAAACAGTCAGTTGTTGATTGTATGTGTTTGTTTCTCCACTGTTACGTATATTTTGAGTAATGTCTATAAAGATATGTAGCTTCTCTACTTCACCACACTACCCTGCTCTTTATTCGCTTTCTTAAATTCATCGTGCCATCTATTGTATATAAAAACTGTATTTTTCCCCTATGCTTGCAAGTTACAGGTCAGCACCATAATACTACTGTGGTATCCCTGAACTTCTTTCTAAAAGATTTCTAATTTTGTTCAGTGTGTAACTGCAAAGGTCAGAATTTTTTCTGTCACTGCTTCTTTCACTTTTAATCATGATCTGTTGATGATTCAGATCCTCCCTCATGCCAAATTGATCTGCCCCCCTTTGCTGTTCGTTTTATTCAAATTTGTCTCTGTCGTGGTGTGATGTCAGTTAGCAACAGCGAAGTGTAAGATTGGGATCTATAATGACAGTTGATTCTGCAAAACTACTGTTAGCAGCCGAAAGGAAGTGGCTTTTGAATGGGAACAGCAAATGCTTGATGACAGGTCAACCGAATCCTCGAATGGAATACATGCGTGGTGTGTCATACGCGGCATTAGTGATAGTACATGTCATGTTATAGGAATCTCCTATTGAAATAACTAATTTGGACAACTGGTGGGTGACTGAGTGAGTAAGCCTCCTTGCCCAACATGGGTGTTCGTGTGGATGTGATCACTCCCAAGGAAATAACACAATAGTTTGTTACATAAGCTGCAGCAAATGAATGCAAGTTTCACAATCACACAGTTTCTTTGTGCTCGGTCAAAACATACACTTTTAATACTTTTGAAATTGCATTCCGTTTTGAAAGTTTTGACTCTAGAATTCCTTTGTTGCAACATAGTTCACACCTGAAACTTCCTGGCAGATTAAAACTGTGTGCCGGACCAAGACTCATAACTCGGGACCTTTGCCTTCGTGGGCAAGTGCTCCACCAACTGAGCTACCCAAGCACAACTCGTGACCTGTCTTCAAAGCCTTAATTCCGCCAGTACTCGTCTCCTACCTTCCAAACTTCGCAGAAGCTCTCCTGCATACCTTGCAGAACTAGCACTCCTGGAAGAAAGGATATTGTGGAGACATGGCTTAGCCACAGCCTGGGGGATGTTTGTAGAATGAAATTTTCACTCTGCAGCAAAAGTCACAAGTTTGAGTCTCAGTCTGACACCCAGTTTTAATCTTCCAGGAAGTTTAAATTCAGCGCACACTCTGCTGCAGAGTGAAAATTTCATTCTGGATAGTTCACACCTGTTTGTTGTTAACATTTCATAGTGATATCTGTATATCTCGCATGCTCTCACTACTCATCACATTTACTTGTGATGGTAACATATTCTTACACATGACTCATATTCTATAACTAATATATATTATGACAACTTCTGAGACTACAGAAAAAGTGCCCATTTCAATGACAAGATGGACAGTTCATAACGTTTGAACATGGCTCGGCCACTTGGCAGTCCAACACCATGACCACTCACCCACGATGCCATTGCTATTTCAGGCTGCTCTTTATTGAATTTCTTGTTCTTGGCTCATTCACTGTTTCTAATTTGCCTTTTTTTTTTTTTTTTTTTTTTCAGTACACCACCTACCTGTTTTCATTTTTTTCAAAATTGCGAACTATAGTGCTATACTGTCAACAATTGCTTCCTTCCTTACGTATTTTCTTCTACACGCTCTTTCAATTCAATTACATCATTGGCCAATATCTTCATTATAATAACTATCATTGCACTTGTAGTTTCAGCATTGAAAAAAGGGCCACATGGAATTAGTCAAATAACTCACCAATTGTGGGGAAAGAAGTTTTATTTGTCAAAGAATGTGTTAGTAGAAATACAATATTACTTACATACTGTTGACTGTGATCTTGCAGAGTTGGAAGTGCAAGCTCTCTTACACGTCATCATATTTATTGTTATTAAATTCCCAAATATCTAAATACAACTTGCAGACAGTTTATTGGGTCATCTGTCGTGAAATTAATTCTTGAATCTATTTGTTCATTGCAGGCAGAAAGTGAGGTTGCTGCCCTAAACCGCCGAATCCAACTGCTGGAGGAGGACCTGGAGCGCTCAGAAGAGCGCCTGGCCACTGCTACAGCGAAACTAGCAGAAGCCTCGCAAGCTGCTGATGAATCTGAACGGTGGGTTGCAAACTGTTAACTGAGTGATAAGTCTGATGATTGGAATCATTATTTAAACTGAACCTGTAGTTCACTTATCAAGTGTCAAATGAAACCAAAAAATATTTTAATTTTGGGAGCTAGGGTATGGATTTTAATGATTGTTTGAAAAAGAAAAATGAAGAAATCAGCAGAAAAATTAATCCACAAGAGCATAATTAATCTGATTAATCCTTACTAAACTGACAGTAAGTGCTTCATTCTGATGACCACTTAGTGTCATATTTCGTAATGTTAGGGCTAGTACTAGTCTCTCATACATATTTTGAAGTAGGAATTAGTATTTTCACAGAAAAAATTATTGGGCTTACAGGCCAATACATATATTTCTATACAATTTTTAGCTAACAGTGAAAAATAGTGTACCATGTAATACACAACCTTATGAAATCTGAAATGTTTTAGCTGTTGTAAATACTAATCATTCAAATGTATATGAAGTTCAGCCATGTGATGTAAAGAATAGTCATTGATGAGTAAATTTTTAGCTCACTCACTACCAGAAATTAAAAAAAGGGAGAATTTTATTTTGATGTGAGGGGAAACCAATCACTTCTGTTTGTGGCAACAGTTACAGTTGCAGCAATAAATGGTTAAGTTGCTGAAGTAGATCTTACTTTGAAAAGTTATTTAGTTTGTAAATGGCAGTATAACCATGTTTTATTGCAAAATTTCTGTGACAAAATTTTTGTACCTAAATTTTCAGAACCCTCTCCGCTGTAATACAGGTAATGTAAGATGCTGAATTTGCAACTACATAACAGTGCAATGTCTGACACTAATAAAGCCCTTACCTGTAGAATATAATACAGCAATTTGTCTTCATGCATCTGACAAATGGAGTCCATTTTATCTACATGTAATTTTGTTGCTCTTTGTACAGTTTTCCCCACGATTAAGGCCAATGTTAAATTCTGTGCAATAGGTACAAGCTGAGGACAAGGGGTAAAAACTGGACGTGTTGGAGTTAAGTCAGTTTGTTGGGCTTTGAATTACCTCAGTAGTACTGCTTGTGTGCACTTAGTCATATTTTTCTAACTTTCTCATAACCAGTCCTGTGGCTTCTATTATGTTTAATAATCTGAAAAATAGAGCACTAGGTCTGCAACTGAACTTGTCATTTAAGTCTGATAATTTCAATACACTACAGATGGCTAAGAAGCACTGATAGCTCTACCAAATGAAAGTAGTCGTTATGTTAGAACACTGTTTAAATTGATTTGGGCATGTAATTTGCTACCAAGGATCCACATTTTGTGTGTTACAAAATATGTAATGGGCCGAAAGATATCTCCATGGTTTAACAGTCTATTTGATAAAGGTTAGATCAGAAAGTTTTTGCTTAGTTCGGCTAGTTCTCAAAAGGGTTGTAAGGTACTAAGAACTGAAAGACTATGCAATTAGTACATAACTTAACATGTACATTGGCATAGGAGGCTTGTAATTTAGATGAGTGGGGGGAGGGGGGGGGCTGTACATGCTGCCATTGAGATATGTACTGGGTGATCCAAAAGTCCGTATAAATTAGGAAACTGAATAAATCACATAATAATGTAGATAGAGAGGTACAAATTGACACACATGCTTGGATTGACATGGGGTTTTATGAGAACCAAAAAAACAAAAGTTCAAAAAATGTCTGACAGATGGCGCTTCATCTGATCAGAATAGCAATAATTAACAAAGACAAAGCAAAGATGATGATCTTTACAGGAAATGCTCAATATGTCCACCATCATTACTCAACAGTAGCTGTAGTCGAGTAATAATGTTGTGAACAGGACTGTAAAGCATGTCCGGAGTTATGGTGAGGCATTGGCATTGGATGTTATCTTTCAGCATCCCTAGAGATGTCAGCCGATCACGATACACTTGTGACCTCAGGTAACCCCAAAGCCAATAAGCCCACGCACTGAGGTCTGGGGACCTGGGAGGCCAAGCATGACGAAAGTGGCAGCTGAGCACACGATCATCACCAAATGACGCGCGCAAGATATCTTGCTCGCGCCATCTGTCGGACATTTGTGAACTTTGGTGTTCTTGTGTGTGTGTGTGTGTGTGTGTGTGTGTGTGTGTGTGTGTGTGTGTGTGTGTGTGTGTGTGTTTGTTTTCTAATAAAACCCCATGTCATTCCAAGCATGTGTGTCAATTTTTCCTTCTCATCTACATTATTCCGTGGTTTATTAAGTTTTCAAATTTATACTGATGTTTCAATCACCCTGTAGATTGAGACTCGTAGAACATTCTACTTGATGATCCTGGTGTTCATGAGAAATTCAGAGCGACCTGAAAATTCAATTTTCATGCATCATAAGTCAGTTTTACAATGTACTGTGCACTTTGTATCAGTTTTGAGGTGAAATTTTATTCTTGAGAATATTAACCACCACCTCCCATCCACTCTATTAATGTTACAGCAGATAATAGTCACACCTTTTAATTAAAACTGTGTTCATTTATAATTTCATTTGTAAAAATACTTTGAATTTCCCAGTTTCCATTTATAGTTACTCATCTGCCTGCATACTTCCATTAGCTCCCAACACAGCTATTTCTGCAACCACCTCGGAAGCATATTAGTTGCTTTTCTAATCACAGGCTAACTAAACCAGTATTTCCTATACTCCTGTGAGTGAACCCTAACGTTCTGCCCTAACTCTCTCCATTATGTGTTGTTTTTGTAGGATACGCAAGGCTTTGGAGAATCGTACAAATATGGAAGATGATCGTGTGGCTATACTAGAAGCACAGTTGGCACAAGCTAAGCTCATAGCAGAAGAAGCAGATAAAAAATATGAAGAGGTAAGAGTCAGGGATCTAATAATTGGCGTAATGGCTTTGTTTTTCAGATACCTGCGAATGAACGAGTCACCAGAGCTGCTGCTGATCTACAGTGGCTGTGTCTTTTCAGAGTCCAGTTAGCATTGATATGTTTCCTATTTAGAAATAGGGTCTTCAAAAGCTTACACAGCAAAATAGTCCTGTCAAATTTCAGTTTGGAAGACAGAAACTTTCTTTAAAACAATGATATATACAATTGAGAAGAAACTTTAAAGTTTCCTATTTAGAACCAGACGTTTTGCTACAGTGTACTCTGACAAGACACAGCATCACATATACCCTCTCCTGGCTGGGAATGTGGGAGTCCAGTTTTAATAACACACATTTGTTTTCTTTTTTGGTTTGGTGCAGAGCTCGTAAGATTCTTGAGAATCGCAGCTTGGCTGATGAGGAGCGCATGGACGCTCTAGAAAACCAACTGAAGGAGGCCAGGTTCCTGGCAGAAGAAGCCGACAAGAAGTATGATGAGGTGAAGGCGCCCTCCTCGCATGATGGAACTTAGAACAAAACAGATAAAAGCTGTTTTGGTTTCGTTTAACAAAAGAAAGAAGTTGTGTGTCGCGTTTAGTTTTGTTTTTATATTCTGTGGTTCTTACATAAACACCATGGAACATTGCAATGCTGGAAAAACTAAAACAGTTGGGGAAGATAAGAAATTATATTTTACGTCTTTAGTGGCTTGTTAGTTTTGCTTATTTTGGTGCCTTACTAATCCGGAGTGCTAGTGGAATAGGATTCATTTGAGAAATAGCTGTCAGACTGCATTATTCTCTGGAGTGTTCTTTCCTTGTACATGTGAACAGTTGACAATTTTTCTTTTCTTTCTTGAAAGTGAAAATGCCTGGTGTGACTTTTCATTGAAATGACATGGACACAGTGTTTTCGGTAGTGTTGCTCAAGCAAGCCTGGTGTGTGCCGGTCAGCAATCCTCCGTACGTAAAATACTTTGTACTGAGTTTGCATTCATTCGACGGTTGTAAGTTCCATGGTGCCCAAACATCTGGCATGAAGTGTTTTCCATAATATGTACTAAAATGTTTGTTTTTTACAGGTATATGTCTGCTAGATTTTTTAGATTTCACTAACTCATAATATCTCATCCCTGGAATGTCTCAAATTGTGCTTTGTAACAGTAGCATTGTTCAATTCCTGTAACAGGTTCCAGTAACCTCATAGCAAGAGCAGTTTCACATTTGTGTGTTTTTCTTATCATGGCATGACTTGGATTAGATTTAATTTTTTAATATTTTGCTTGTTATGTATTCATGGATTTTGTCAGAAATATAAATTCCTTTAGACACATAAGTGTGCAGTAGATTTATCATTCACCACAGCATCACAAAAGTAAAGTTTTCCAAATAGTAAAACTTTTATTAAACAAGAAAAAATCATTATAGCTCCATCTGAGGACATAGATTAATAATGTTTGCTTAACATGACAGATTTACAGTGCCATCAGTCATGTTTTATGGGACGAGAGATGGCTCACAAGGTAAATTGAGCAGATGGTGCACTAATTTCCCATAAAATGTGATGTAGATGTGGAAAGTCACCATCTGCTTGTAACAGAATAAATGTTAAGACTTAGCAGGACTGGTTCAAGTGTATTTACTAGCATTTGAAAATACATTGCATAAATTTTCTTCTTGTACGTTGATAAAGTTGTGTAAGAAAAATGTTGAAAAAACTATTGAACCAGTCATTCAAATTTTCATCTGTCTTGAAAATTGAACCTGAGAGAAACAAGTGAAAACACTGAACTCAATTTTAAGTTTTTCTACAATATTTTTTTCTGTTTTGTGGATAACCAATTGTGTTTCCTAAATTTTTATTGCTCATATTGACAAACTGAAACATGCTGTTTGATCATGTGTTGTACCTTCCATTCAAATATTTTCTTTTTTCTTGCACTGAGTGAAGTTGTGGAATGTAAAGTCTCATTACTTTTGTGGTGCTGTTTATAGTTGAATCTCAGTTAACAATTAAAAAAATTGTGACATCAGTGGATCTAGCTTTTTATCAAAACAGAATGCTTATTCTCATAAATGTTAGAATGCTGTGTTGCTGTAAATGTACCATAATAGAAATATAAGATAAATTATAATTATGAGAGAACTGTCCTTCCCTTCAAAGTTCCGGTATTGATTAATATCTCATTGTGGAGGCTTCTTAGATGCTTATTTTATCAGGACTGTGTCGTCTGTAACATATGTGAATAAGGCACATCTGTTTGTAACAGTCCTTAATTTTGAACATCATTTTTAATACCTGCCAGGTTTTATTAAATTATGAAGTAGTTAAGATGTGAATATATATCATGGAGGACCAGTTGAAGTGAACCAGCTGCAGATAATGTTGCAAATACTCAGCTGCTACAGAAAATATATTAAGTATAGATACTGAACAACCTAAGTACTTTCAGATACATCGAGGGAAAAGCTTCTGACCCATAGAATGAAAAATAATCTTCCTGGGATTGTAAAGAAAATTCCATAGAAAACTAGAAATAAGCTAGCTGAGGAATTGGATAATGCCAAATGAGCCTTTTGTGAGTGAGGATTTTTTGAGAGGCACTAGTTGATTAATCATTATGGTAATGTGTTCACCTCATTTTGTTCTGTTCTTGTGGATGTTGTTGATTTGTAAGTGTTTAGTTTATTCTTAATGCTGTAAATAATGTACATGACCTGTTTTACATTTTATATTGAAGGGTACCTATTAATACAGCAAAGGGAAAGGTCACTGAAAATAATGAAAACTGTTGACTGTAATGCTCATATAGAGAGAATACATAATTTTCAAGTGCCACCAGAAACAAATCGCACATTTTACATCTACATAAACAAAGAAATGAAAAATGAGGCAGACAATAAGAAAAACAACAAAATTTGTAAGACACAGCCAGCTGCAAGATACATGCAGGCTATGAACAAAATGCAGTGATGAGTGTGTGTCTGATATGCGGTGTAATATCAACTTCAAAAATTGCCTCTCTCAAATCATATAGGTTGCAAAACAAAGGGTGTAGTTGTTTACTCGACAGGCATGTGACATTGGGACTCGATATGTTCAAGAAATAGTGTTGGGTGTTTTATATAAATGATATTGTAGAGAGAACGGTAAAGATCACTAAATTTTGCAAAAATTGGGGCACTTTCCAGAATTTTAGAAATTAAAAAAAATGTTGTAGTCATTTAAAAGGTAAAACTCTGTATCAAGTAACTTTCCTATTTTGCCTATCTTGTAGTCTTCACATCTGTCTTCAGCAAGTGACAAGCTACTATCATTGTTCGTGCTATGATGGAAATGCTACTATATAGAAGAAGAAAAATAGTGCGTAAAGCTATAGGATGAAAAGTGAGCAAGGGTCAAAATGCGAAGTAAAATGTCAGTTGTCGCCATAAAAGTGAACCAACGATTAAAAACTAATAGTGTTTGCAAGGAAAAATATTGAGAGCAAAACATAAAAGCTTGAGACTGAGCCAAAATTAGAGCAGCCTTTTGACTGTGCAAGAAATAACTACCTAAAAATATATTGGCAATATTTTCAGATCTCACTTCTATTTGGATTAGCTAATTGGAATCTGACACGGCCCAAGCTGCCCAAATAACAAAATACTAAGAGTGGTGAGAATGTGAGGATGGAATTCCGTCAATACCTTTTTAATTCCTCTTTTAAGAAGAGGGCTGTTGTGTCATGGTATAAAGTTCAGTAAATACTTTGAGAGAAGGTTCATAGAAGCAATAGGATAACAAGAAAAGCAGAAAGTGTTCTCATATGCTCTATTGTTCATTTCTAGTCCTGCCAAATTTCTTATGACCATTGGAGCAGTATTTTGCACAGTTTGTGACTGACATCATTGTACACATGAAAAGTTTTTGATTGCAAGTGGTATACATCTTTGTTTTTGTGTTGTAATATCCGGGGAGGGTTTGTAGCATTTAGTTGTGATAAGTGCTGTGAGCACAAAAGAATTTACATTAGTGTTTTAACTGTTAAAAACACTACATATTTAAATATTTAATGCCAGCTTAATTTGAATAGGGATTTGGTTGCTTAAGGTGACTGATAGAAATTAGATTTTCTTCTGAGAGTAACCATGATGATGGCACATTTGAAGAATACCTGTGTTACTCATTTGTGTTGACTTATAAAAACTACAAAAAGTATTTTATAAATAAAATTTTAATGTAATCTACTTAAAATTTAGTGACTGTGTGCACAGTTTTTATAAAATTCAGTAGAATCAATTACTGTGACTTACCTTAAAGAGATGACATACAGTCAACAACAGTTGCAGTATCACAACATTGAATAATGACAAACCTGTCAAATACATTAAAGCCATGATTTTGATATAATGTGACAAGACTCCGGTGAAAGTGAAAACTCTTAGTTGCTTCATTTCCATTTTAATTGCTGTTACTCCTTTTTAACAGCGTCTGAACAGAAGTAATTGTTATAGGGTTATCTTGAACTAGTTAATGATTGTTGTCGGTTGTTACCATAAATTCTAATAGATTCAGAAATATTGAACGACCTATTTTTTCTCATGAAATATGCTTGTGATTCAACATATTATGTAGACACTGTATTGGGAAGTCTGTACACATGACATAATACTATTGCTAAGTTCCTTTGAAACTGCAACTTACAAAAACTTTTACTGCTTTTAAGAATTCAGATAATCTTAAAGTAAGATATTACAAGAGATCTTAGATGTGAATTATTAACATGTTCTGTCTTCAACATCATCATTTGGCTTCATTTTTAATATTGGACAGTATAAACCCTTTAAGTATAATGTAAAATGCTGGCTGTTAGAGAAGTGGCAAGAAGGGTATTCAGGCTTTCTAATTTGTTTAGATAATTGTTTATTGGTTTTTTCGGTTACTTATATATATGCTTTTATCTAATATTAAGGTCACTTTTCACAATAAGTGTAGAGTTTGTTGCTGTAAAATTGAGACTAAAATGTCTTGAGGACCTAGTTAAGTAGCACGTGAATTGTTGCACCTTTTAATGCTGTGTTTGAAAGTTGAAACTTTAAATACATTTGAGGTACATCAGGAAAAGAACCTGTTTCGGCCAGTGCTTGCTTAGTACCAACTCGTCAAAAGTTGATTTCCTTGACGTGCATAAAGCAGTTTACGTAGATTTGGTCATCTGATTTGGAAATAGTTTTACTGTGCTGTCATTTTAGTGACGGAATGTTGTAGTTGGATTGTGGTCAATAACAGACATTCTTCTATTGTACTTATGCTACCAAAAAAAAAAAAAAATTGAAGAGAGATAGTGTGGAGAAGTTCGAAACTTTGTCAAACGTTCATACGTAACTGGGGGAACAATGAGGGTGGCTAAAATGTAGAGAGAATAATTGGATTACAGCTCTGTATTTTGCAGAAAATCTATAAGATATGATGTACTTGTTCCATTGTTAAACCTATTCATTGGAACAAGTTTTTTAAAACTTGTGGAAGTTGTACCGTTTAGTGCCTTCAATGATTTTCTCATTTTACGTGAAAATGTTTCTTATTAGGTCAGTTGTCATTCAGTGATCAGAGAAGGGGTATGATTAAGACAGTGAACTCACATTTGGAAAAGTGATATTCAAATCCCTGTTGGATGTTTGAGATTTATATATCTCACAGTTTCATTAAATTAAGGCAAATTCCAGAATATTCAATCAAAAGACACACTTATTTCTCATCCTTGTAAAACTGAAACCTGGGCTCGTTCTTGAATTATACTCTTCTAAACAGGACACTGAACCTAAATTTTCCTCATACATTCACACATTCTTGAACAAAAAAATCACAGGGCTGCAAAGTTTAGCAGCCAAAAATTGATAGCTGTAAGACAATAAGAGCCCCCTTCTTTGCACTACCTTGAGCAATCATTTTTACACTTGAAAGTAATAATGTTGGTTAACTGTTTTGTCTGGTAACAATCCCTTGGAGTAACACTTACATAACAAGAAAATTGTTGCTGTATTTGTTCTAAGCTGTTTGACTTTCTTGTCATTACATAAAGTCTGATTTACTTAAAATGATTCTTCAAAAATACTTGTTGTTGCCACATTCTACTGGGTCCACAACTGCAGCACATGCAACACCTTGACAAAATGTGCTCTTAATTGACACAGGTCTTCATGAGTGACTGTTGGTCAACTGATTTAAAGCTGTGTATTATAAAGGAACTTTGTAGGAGCTCATGTAACTATCATCCTCCACCTGCATGAAATAATTCTTGTTATTACTGGTTCCCCCATGGGATGCGATGTTCTGGGAGTAAGTTGTCCGAAGAAAGGACAGATGGTGCCCCATCTCAGATTTAAACGAAAACCAAGCCGCCTTGAAAACAAAAACGAAAGTAAGTTTAACCAAGTGTAAAGTGTTCAGCAAATTTGAAGAAAATGGTGTATCACTTATTTTTTATCTCAGTTACCAAACTGACAAACTACAAAGTAATTTAGGGCTTATGTAATGTAAGTAAATGGATGGGGGTCACTCTCACAACCAGTAATAACAAAGTAAAATCCAAAATATGAATTGTCATCAGATATTTCGGTCAAAAAGTTCGCTGCTTTTGAATAAAGCACAAAATGCTGAAATGTCAGTGTAATTAGTGGAAGTGGACTTGAAAACCAAATGACATAGCTAACCAGAGGAAAGGCCACTGTACTAGTGATATATGTACTTGATTCTCTGGTACAAAGAATTGGCTTTTTTCTTGCAACAGTTTCTGACATCATTGTTGTTTTCACGACATGATTTTTGGACAGATGTAAGGAGGGCATCCATAAAGTAAGGAATGTTTTAATGTAAATAAATAAAACTAAAAAATAAACACACAACTTTCACAAAGTTGTAGTATCTTACTGTATTTTCCAATGTAGTCAGCATAACTGTCAAGGCGTATGTTGCAACATTGGATAAGTTTTAAAATTCCCATGTGGTACCCCATCTACTGACAAAAATCTGAGGCAGGATGGCATTGCTTGTTTGAGGTCTTAGTTTGTGGACTATTTTCACCCAAGAAATTCCTTTAGTTTTGAGTGAGTGAAGATCACTTGGTGCTGAGTCAGGGCTGTAAGGAGGATTTAAAAAAAAACTCCCACGTAACGCTGCTGAAATTATTGCTGGGTTAAAGCTGTTGCATGAAGCCAAGCATTTTCACGAATCAAAAACACCTTTCCCAACAACATTCCACGTCATTGAAGACTTGGTCACTGCACTATCACCATAAACATTATTTGATTGGCAAAATTTTTTGTATCCATTAAATGAATAACACTATGCACTTCACATTTGGCAGTATTTTCAATGGACACAACTATTTCAAAAGGTTACACAATAGAGGAGAGACTGCTTGGCAACAAAACTTGGTTCACATGGAGTGGGGGAAGGAGCTAACTGGCATATTTGTGGTGGTGGTGGATATTGGCACTGGGTGTGGTATAAAAACGTTCTTCACTTTTGCGATGATCCTCATACATAACTAGGGCTGTATCACTGGCATCAGTATATCGTAGAATAATAAAATACATTTTATGGTGGATTATTTGGATCTTTTTTGACACTGAAATTTTCTGTGCAGGAATAGACTTTGATTCTACAAGCAGTAAACATGTAACACTGGGCTCACTCTGCTCATAAAATTCATATGGCATTATATAGTAGTACACAAGGCAAGTCAATGATTCTTGACTTCTGCCTGGCATTCACTAGAATTCGCCAATATTACCTACTGGAGAAGTTGAGTTTTCATGGAACACTGGACTAGCTGTGTAGCTTGACTCAAGACTTATAGCAAACCAGCAGCCTTGTGACATTCATTGCTGCATAAAGGATCCCTTGAGACTTCTCTGTGTAGTATAATCTCCAGTATAAGCATCCACGTAGTGCCTATATATTTTGTCATCTACCCACCTTCCCTTAGGTTGTAATCTGTTAATCTCTCTCTCTCTCTCTCTCTCTCTCTCTCTCTCTCTCTCTCTCTCTCTCTCTCTCTCTAATCCATTGGAATGTCCACTTTTTGTTATTTAACATGCATTTACTTCATTTCATGTCTTGCTCACCTCTTTTTAATTAGTGAAATTTGCCTTCCACTGCCATGTTTTTTTGTTGCATTTGTTCCCTTTTGAGTCACCATAATCAGTCTAGGCTATTTTTAGTGTTATTTCCTTTATGTCCATGTAGTCATAAAGTGAACTGAATAAAAACTTCCCATTAAACTCATTCTGTAACTCCACTGTTAATCTGAACTTCATTGTGGGAGCATTTGATTTTCAAGTATACTTTGAAACTTGCTCTGTTCAGATTGTTGTTTCCATATTGAAGCCTACATGCACTAGAAACAAACAGTACAATATCATCAAAATACAGATAGATCAGATGTTCTTTTAACATACATTTCATTTTTTCAGTTAAAATATATAACTTCTGGAGGAGCTGCTCAGAACCTTTGGCAAGAAGCAGTCTCCTAGTATGATCATTTCAGTTCAGATTTTACAATAATTCTGAAGAAGTCTAGTGGAAGCAGGAGCATTGGCATTTATATTCTTTTGTATATTAACGCAGGTTGACTCAACTATTTGCTTCTCAAGGTTGTTACTCAGGATATTTGTGTAGCTGTCAAAAGCTTTCTCAGAATCTGATTCCCAGTCAGTAATATTTTACACACACTGCTTCATTTTGTAATTTGATACATGAAATCTGAGTACCAGATTGTGCTATTTCTGCTTCTAAAGTCAGCTTATTTCTTTTTGTGGTTAAAATCCAACTTTTTGTGGTTTGTGGCAATTAGAGCAAACAAAACTCAGTTTCTGTCATCAGCAGGGAGAAATTATAAGATGTGAAATTAGTTAACAGCATGCTCCACAGAAGTGCTAAAAGACTGTTACGTATAGAATTTACTGGATAACGTGAGTTTTGCGTGATTGAATGTAGAAGAGGTGGTTATAGCACCGTTACACTGCCATTGCTGGTCACATGGTGTGCTATGGTAACAAGTTCTCAGTAAATAGTGAAGAAGGTGTAGAGATGCTAACAAAATGTAAGATGATGAAGAATTGATTGATATTTGATACAGAGGCTGTCAGTAAAAACTAAATGTAAATGAATATATGGTTTTGTGAACAAATAAGTGCAATGACCCATTATTGTTAATTGCACCCCTGGCATTAAATCACTGGAAACAACAATAGCCAAAAAATAAACAGGTTACGTGTCTGGAACAACCAAGAGTGAATTTAAATGTTGTAGGAAAGGTAACATAGCATGTAAATTCTTTCGAATTAAAGATCCCTCACTGAAGATTAGAAATGTTGAATTGATGATAGGCAAACACAAAAAAAAGAAAACTTGCAAACTGACTCTTGAATATTACTGTTCAGTAGGGGAACTGGACCAGGTGAGATTAATAGGGGGGGGGGGGGGGGACTCGGACAAGATTTATGAATTTATATGTGAAATACCAGAAAGGCAGCCACTTACTCAGGAGAGTGAATTGAAGCATGAAGCACAGAAAACAGTATTCACACTAACTTTTGAGCACTATGTTTCTTTTTAGAAAAGTGTATATTCATACACAACCTCATGCCACTAACACACACACACACACACACACACACACACACACACACACACACCCTACACCTGTGGTCACAGGGTGTGTGTTTTGAGTGTCTATGTGGTTGTGTGAGAGAATGTGTACTTTTCTAGGAAGAACACTAGTGTGGATGCTGCTGTTTGTGTGTTCTTGTGCTCCATGTGTTGATCCACTGTGGGTGAGTGGTTGCATTTCACTTGTTTTATGAACTGCTGCATCCAGGGACTTAGATTTATGAATTTGTCACACACTCTTGCAAATCCATTACTACATACTAAAAAAGAATTGGGAATATGAAAGAGGCTTACTATTCAGATTCAAAGGGCACTTTCAAAATACAGGGTGATTCAAAAAGAATACCACTACTTTAAAAATATGTATTTAATGAAAGAAACATAATATAACCTTCTGTTATACATCATTACAAAGAGTATTTAAAAAGGTTTTTTTTTTTTCACTCAAAAACAAGTTCAGAGATGTTCAATATGGCCCCCTCCAGACACTTGAGCAATATCAACCCGATACTCCAACTCGTTCCACACTCTCTGTAGCATATCAGGCTTAACAGTTTGGATAGCTGCTGTTATTTCTCGTTTCAAATCATCAATGGTGGCTGGGAGAGGTGGCCGAAACACCATATCCTTAACATACCCCCATAAGAAAAAATCGCAGGGGGTAAGATCAGGGCTTCTTGGAGGCCAGTGATGAAGTGCTCTGTCAGGGGCTGCCTGGCGGCCGATCCATCCCTCGGGTAGTTGATGTTCAGGTTTCATAACTAACCTTTTTCGTAGGACTCTCCATACAGTTGATTGTGGAATTTGCAGCTCTCTGCTAGCTCTGCGAGTCGATTTTCCTGGGCTGCGAACAAATGCTTGCTGGATGCGTGCTACATTTTCATCACTCGTTCTGGGCCGTCCAGAACTTTTCCCTTTGCACAAACACCCATTCTGTGTAAACTGTTTATACCAACGTTTAATACACCACCTATCAGGAGGTTTAACACCATACTTTGTTCGAAATGCACACTGAACAACTGTTGTCGATTCACTTCTGCCGTACTCAATAACACAAAAAGCTTTCTGTTTGAGCGGTCGCCATCTTAGCATCAACTGACGCTGACGCCTAGTCAACAGCGCCTCAAGCGAACAAATGTACAACTAAATGAAACTTTATAGCTCCCTTAACTCGCCGACAGATAGTGCTTAGCTCTGCCTTTTGTCGTTGCAGAGTTTTAAATTCCTAAAGTTGTGGTATTCTTTTTGAATCATCCTGTATAGTTGAGCACATACTTCCTCCCACATACATCTTGTGAAGTGGTCATAACTGTAAAATAAGTAAGTAGACCTTATACCTCTACTTATGAGCTGTTTTTCTACATACGCAGTATTGCCAAATGAAGTAGAATAGGGTTTGGTGTGTGAGAGAAGGGGATTTAGGATGGTGTACCATTTATCATACACTGTAAGGTGGGTTCTAGAGTGCAAATTTAGTGGAAGGAAAATCATGAAAAATGTTGCACACACTGTGTTTATAGACAGCAAAAGCTGTCGAAACAAGAAGAAAAAAAGGAACTGAGACCATTTTCCTGAACTTAGTACCCTTAGTTTAAAATACAGTGGTGACTGGTATTACAGGAACTCTGTCCTTCATTATATAATCATTTTACCCCCTCCTGTCCCTGGAAGAGCTAAAGGTATAGTAATAGTGTAGCTTTTGCAGATAAGTTCAGTTATTGTATAACAGTACATGCAACTTGGATCCTGCTTGGTATGTGGTTGAGATGTGACTTGTACTATTAATAAACAAAATGTACTAAAATGAATTTTTATAACTGTTGGACATTGAACAATATAAGAAGAAACTATCTAAAGAGACTTTGTATACAGAGTTAAAATAAAACTTTTTTGACAAATGGGGGCAGGGGGTGTTTGTTTGCCTAGGGGCCAGAAATATTTCTCAGCTAATTAAATGCTGTGTACAGAAGAGAGAGCAAGCAGTTTTTGGCATAGGTTGTTTACACCAAAAAATCATGGATTTGGTTCAAATGAGTGTGTAACAAATCAAATCAAACCAAACCTCAACAGAACAGAATAATTTGAGGTGATAGTGTAGGAGTAAATGGCAGATAGCCCACCCTAAGGGACAGTTTCCCCAACCCCCTCCCCACCCCCTCCTTCCATGTGTGTCCTTAGTATATTTACAGAGACAAGGTAGTGAATAAGACCTGACATTTTAAAAAATTCATAGTTGAAGTACCTTTTTGTATTCAGTTTACACACACACACACACACACACACACACACACACACACACACACACACACACACAGACACAGAGAGAGAGAGAGAGAGAGAGAGAGAGAGAGAGAGAGAGAGAGAAACACATTGCAGTAGAACAGATTTTAGAATATCAGTATGCTGCATGAAACTGTCACAGTTGGTGATAGAAAATGACTGCACAGTTATTGTCAGAGTAGAGGATATATATTTGATACAGGGAGATACATTGAGAACCTAAATACTTTCTGATTTCCCTTCAGAATCCACATCTTGTATGTTCATCATACAGTTGTTAATTGTGATATTCTCACCAAATAAGAGAAACTGTCATACAAACTAAAATTACATTAGACAGAGTGGTGGACAACTAGTTACTTAAAGAAATAAAATTCTTTTGAATTTAGTTCTGAAAGATAAAATAAAATTTCATCTACTGTTAATGTGTTTATTGGCAGTAATAAAATTACACCACCTTAAGAAAAATACTGGTCAGCCAGTCTGTCATCTTGTTATAAACCATTTAAAATATGCAGCATGTGACCAATTACTTGGTACTACATTACTGTAAATGTTTAGTAACTGATAAAGTACTTTAAACTGTAGTTAGTGATATTGTGCATATAGTTTAATGTCCATTGCACCCTTTGGACAGGTTAAGATTGTCAGGGCCTATGTGTTGATGCAAATTATTTTGACAATTCATGTGAAGTATCTCCAGTGTTAGGGAAGAGTTTGATTGCAATTCCACAAGAATGTTAGATTTCTTTCTACCAGTTCAGACTTAAGTATCAGAAAATTGTGTGCTTGACCTTTTGTTCTGTATCTTTATGCACCCTGTTTGTCATTGTCATGACAATTCTGTTATACATCTCACGGATACATACAATTACTGTTTGCTGAACGTTGTTTGAGTCACATGTGAAATGTTCGTTTTTTTTTCCTTTGTTTATCCATTATTTTGTAAAAATAGAAAAATTAGCAGTGTCAGGTTCTTTTGTAATTATGGTTAGTTACACAAGTGCTTTAATACAAAATTTTTACTGAACAGTGATTAAAATATTGTCCTGGAAAAGACAACTTTATAGTCACAGTTGGCTCACATGAATGGAATATTTTTAATTTATTCATGTTTTAAAATTATTTGCACCCAGGTAGCTTATGGAGTGTTAATTTGGTGATGGCAGGTTGACCGTATTTATGAAGCCACATCAGTTACATGAGGCTCCCACAGTCAAGCTTAATCATCTAACTGTCAAACGTAATTTAAGACAGCTGCTGGTGAAAGCATTCAATCTATGATAAATGTAACACACTCTTTCATGACTTTATCTGTGTTTTTACACAGTTTTAGCAATGATAAAACCTTGCACCTATTATAGCATTCACTTTTCTAAGGTTGAGACTAAGCTATATATATTGCAACATTAATTAGAAGGGTTTTAAAAGGCACAAGCATTGTCCTGGAACCTCTGCATAGGTTTTTTACCCTGTGATTTGATTTACAATCAGGCACTAGTGTTCCCTTAACATTTCTGGATATGGAAATTTCAAGTTCTGTTTATACAATAGTCTGTATTCTTTAGTCAGTGAGTGCAATAAATAATTGGTTATCAATTTCAGTCAATTATTTTGAGACTTCAGTATTCATAAGTGCCAAAGAATAATGCTACTTGATTCCACATGAATCAAGTGAGGTGATTTAAAATAATTTATACAAAAGGAGACTGAAAGGTAGTACTCAACCTATTTTTCCACTGTAACTAGTTGTCCTTTCTTCAGAGGCCTATTAATATTGAAGTTTTTATTACTGAATGGCTAGGTCTACCATATAAAAATTTTGATAGTGCCACCGGAAATTTTAGATAAACAGTGTTTAGTAAGTGTTATGTAATGCAGTAATTTGTTCATGTTAAAGGATTCAGACATCTTAGTGTTGTTTGTATCACTTCTCATAGTGTGTTAGCTGAGGTGCATATTGTGCCTCTGATTAAAAAAGGTTTTTGTATTGCCTACATCCCCTCACACCCACAGAAAATCTTTTATACTTGGTCATTACAGTATGCATCCCAAGATAACTTTTTCACAAAGAGTGGCACTTAAAATACACTTTTGATAATAGAGGTGGACTTATTCCATGACAGCGTAGTTTTCCCCTTGTTCATTATGCCACTATAGGATGCAATAACTTCACTTATTGGTTTTGAAGTTACGGCAACTGAGCTGTGCCTTCGTAGGCGGAAAATCTCATTTCACACAGAGCACTGGAGTTT
This sequence comes from Schistocerca cancellata, assembly GCF_023864275.1. NCBI lineage: Eukaryota > Metazoa > Arthropoda > Insecta > Orthoptera > Acrididae > Schistocerca > Schistocerca cancellata. The sequence goes on from NC_064633.1 coordinate 441,630,863, forward strand.
TGCATGAACTGTGTGTAAATTAATTATTTTAGTTACATTGCTGACCCCCAATGATAAATTTGTTAGTTTTCAAATACCATCTAATAAGACTTCTAGCTGCCACTTTTGATAATGTTGGCTTGTAGATAGTTCCAATAATAAGCACCAGTAGAAAAAAAATTAACACATAGCATTCAGTTTTGACTGTAACCTCATTGAATTTCACCTAAAGACAATGTGATGAGAATAAGCATTCTGTCTCTACTGAAATTTTTTATTTGATCTTTGATGATAGAGCAGTTCCCCCTAGTACTTAACTGATTATGCATGTGTACCTGATAGAGGCAAATAAGATCCTTTTATATGTTAAAGCTGTGATAGTCATCTGTGTGTATAGAATGTATAATTTAATTTAATTTGTGCATGCCATGAAATGTGCCTATTGAATGCTGGTGCACTTTAGCTGTTTTTCTTTTGTGTGTGTTTGTACTTTTTTTGGGAGGGGGGGGGGAGAGTTGACTCTATAAACTCAATTTTTTTACTGTCTGTATTGTGGGGAGACTGCCTACTTTAAAGATTGCCATTGAGTGGAACAATATTATTCCTTCATAAAATTAAAGAAAGTTACCAGCTTTGAACATTTTGCACTTTAATAAAGAATAAAGAAACATTAGACGCTAAATACATCCAATCATTTGAACATTTATTCATTGTGGTGTGCATTGCATCAGCTGGCTCAGTAAGTTGTGCAAAATATCTGTTGGGTGAAGGTTGTGGGTTATCTTTCAGGTTGCTCGTAAGTTGGCCATGGTGGAAGCTGACTTGGAAAGAGCAGAAGAGCGTGCAGAAGCTGGGGAATCGTATGTGTCATATGTTAACATAAAAATTTGGCATGCTTTCATCAGTTTGCTGTGTCTCAAAACATACAATCCTTTTGAACTTTCAGGTGTTTGTAGTTATCAGCTTAACATGTCCTGGTCTGTAGTACTTATCTTCATGTGTTGATTCATTTTTAATTGTTTGTGATGTATGGCCCATGTTTTTATTTTTGCTTTTGCTGTAGAACATCTCAGCTTTCAGGAGCAGCCATGTCATCTGGAGAAATGCTTTATCTTGAGTTGTTCTGATCTGCAAAAGCACAAGAGGAACAATGTTATGCTAAAGCATGATCCATGAATTATTCTCTCACTACTTCTTTGCACCAGTGATGCTCACATTGGGATTGACGGCATTAATTAAACATTGTTCCTTTTATTGCATGGCTATTGCTAACTGTTTGTTGATATTCACTGCACTACATAAATGCTATGAACTTTTTATCACATGTTACCACTTGTAAGATGCTTTCAGCTAATAATATTCCTCAGATGAGTCTAATTTTTTGAGTAAATTTTGAGTAAAATTCCTGAAAGGTCACAAATTACTTTTATGGTGTAGTGAAACATTCTCTTTAAGTGCAACATGTGATATAAAGTATGTTGTAGGTGTTTTATTCTCAAACTCACTGCATGTGCATATTTCTTTCGCACCGTGTTGTGGTGTAGGTTGCCCGAAAACTCGTGATGATGGAACAGGATTTGGAGCGAGCAGAAGAACGTGCTGAGCAGAGTGACAGGTTAGTCTTAAATCACTGAATTCTAAAAACTGAAATGACCACACTTGCTGGTCCTATGGTTATTTGGGCCGGGGGGGGGGGGGGGGGGGGCGGCTAAATAGGCTGATGTCAAAGAAGAGAAGAACCGCTCAGTAGAAAACAATATTCCAAATAATTTACTAAAGATATTTAATGCCCCAAAACTTGAATTTCTTGGAGATTGCTAATTTTCCCACCATATTTAAAAATTATATTAGTAAGAGAGCATTTTAGTTGATGTCCTCTTTCAATAAACAATTCTTAAAATTCAGGAGAGAACTCGCGTCAAGCAGTAGTACAATGAGTTTAATCATCCTTTGTTATCCACAGTGATTTTCATTGCTCGGATTGGGTATTGCAAGTGTCACCGTAACACAGTAAGTAGAAAACACAAAAACTTTGTAATATGAAAATGCTTATCCACCCAGTTAACTTTATTTTTGGTTTTGTGTACTAACCTAGTTACTGTTATTAAATTATAGGCATTTACATTTATATTTATCTTAAACTTAATGATAATTGGCAACAGCTAATTCAGAGATAAAGTTACTCAGAGCAGTCCATGCAGTTAAAAGAAACTTATTGTGAAAAAAAATCAGCTGTAATAAAAAAATTACTTTGGATGATTTCCTCATAAGATGTAAAAAAAATTGTTGTGCAGATAATAATGGTTTTTAAAAATTTGCAGCAAAATTGTGGAACTGGAAGAGGAGCTCCGTGTTGTTGGCAATAACCTGAAATCCCTTGAGGTTTCAGAAGAGAAGGTAAGCAAAACAGTATGAGTGAGTGTGATTTAGTTATAATGTCAGACAATTGAGTATTGTTCAAAAAATAATTTTAGGAAACAGTACTTAACAATAGTCTTCATTTTCAATAATTGTTCTAGTTACATGTGGTCTTCACACAAATGAAAAAAATATATTATTTTAAAATTAGTCAAAACTCGTGTTACCCAGTCAGCTGCTATAAAAATCTTTGTTGATGCTAAGCTTCTCTTGGCAATAATAATGTGACTCAAGAGGTTTTTAGATTACACTGACACTGTAGATACACAGTCAGTGTTCCATCTGACTGTACATATCACATTTTCGATTTGGACAATACAACACAATATGTATAATTGAAATTGTATTATTATTATTATTATTATTATCATTATCATTATTATTACAGTATTATTATTGATGCACTGTATCGTCCAAACAATGCTCCAGTTCTATGCATTGAGTTTGGTTATCCAGTTAGTGTGTACATTCTATAGTGTGTAATGGATGTCATGTATGGATATGTATGATACTGCTGTCAAACTCCTTGTGCCTGATGATGAGTGACAATAGGAACAGGTAGCAAATACGAAGATTTTTCGTATCAGCTGACAGTGGTATGGCAAGATTTTTGACAAACATCTGCAAACTGTGAGGAAATATGTAAATTGAAATTTTATGATAGGAACAAAAATTTTGCTTTGAACAAAATATGCGGTGCAGAATAAAAGTTCTTGAATTCCCTTAAATGAAAGTTTTTGTGGTGGTGGTGGTGATACTAGTAAGTTTGTGCAGTGTAATAGCTGTGGACCCTAGGCTGTTAATGATGTGACTGGTCAGCTTCAGGTAATTTATTTCTTCTAGTGATATCATTCATTAGTATTTTGGACCAGAAATAAAAATTTTCCTTCAGTTTTTTCCTTGCTTTGGGAGGGGGGGGGGGGGGGGGCAGCAACATGCATGTTTCCTTGTACACTTAAATTTTATTCACCTTTCCACATAAGGGAGTTAAAAAATGGGGTTAATATTAAATGGTAGTATAGTGTTAATATACTGCAGCCATTGTTGGCAAGTAGCAGATTTGTGTTAAGTGGGGTTTTGATTTCCACGTAGTTGTCTGTAAGATATTAAATAATGGTTAAGTGTTATAGCTTCGTTGTATTCTGATTTTAGGTAGTTTCTCAACATTTCCCTCAGCCTCTGTGAAAAACTTCGATCACCATGTTAGTCGTTTTGCAGCCACGTCTCTTTATTTCGCTGCAGGAAAAATTTTCTATAGCTTGCCATTTCCTTTCACTATTCATAGTAAGTCATAAGCTGAAAACTTTTGTTATAATTCACAGGACTTAAATTTCTAGATGATCTTCAATCGTTGGTTTACCTTTCCATCTCCAGAACCATTTTATGTGGACAATCTCCATAATAATGTATAGGCTTTCACGGTAACAATGAAAAGCAATGTAGATTTTATATGCATCCTGTCATGGATCGCTTTACTAAGGAAAACAAATGCATGGGGGGTAAGGTTGGCTTGTAGATTCCATTGTGCATACAGGAACCATCATGTAATGTTTTTAGTCAAGGGGCTAAAGAAATTTTGTGGTATGGTTTAAATAATTGCAATCTGTTAAATAATGAGTTTGTTGAGAGTAAAATATGTAACTTGCCTCCACTTGTGAAAATTCAAATACATATGGATTCTCGGAGTTTGTCTTCCATCAACAGATAAAAAATGTCTCATACATTTTCTATAGAACAGACCAGATTGTAAGATGTGATGTGGCTGATTTTTAAAAGTATTTTAAGACTGTTACATGAATCAAGTTTGTAAATATTTATATAATTTAGTGAGTGCAGTTAGAGGCTTCATACGCTTAGATTCAGATGTTCTTAGAGGAGAAAATTTTTAGGACTGATTGTAAGTTCATACTGAAACAGAACCTTTCATAAATATCCAGTTCCATCAGTGTTTCTTTTATTTGAAGAACTTGCCATGAAAAATTATCTGCACACCAGTCCAAGCATTCGTACCTGCTACATAAGAATAATTTTCATTATAGATGTAATGTGTAGTAAAACAGCATCTGGATAGTATGGAGCCTCGGAGAAAGCTTAAAAGTGTGTTCTTGTTGATTTTCTTTGTCCAATAAATGATAGTAAACAATTTAATTTTGAGACTTATGAATGATATGACTTTTGTTTCCATTGATAACAATAGGCAAACCAGCGTGAGGAGGAGTATAAGCAACAGATTAAGAACCTGACCACCAGGCTAAAGGAGGTATAGCACGACGGTTATTTGTGTCGAGCTAGATCCAAGCATGGTTGTCATAACTGTAGTTTGCAGTGTGCCTGTGATCTTTTGTTTTTTGTGTGTATTTATTTTAACATGTGAACGTCTTTTTAATGCAGAGTGTTTAGCTTTTGCCTGATGCCTTTGCTTCCTCTGTCACATTTCTTAGGCGACACAGCGTGAAGAGACGTTTGAGGAGCAGGTGAAAGCCCTTTCTGGATCTTTGAAAGAGGTAACTTTATGGAAACAGTACATTTTTATCCTGTCAAACTGGAGACAAGCTTCTACGGAATATTTTCAATTACAGTTGGTGGTGGGCAACTTAACTCACTTCGCTATTTTCTAGCCTTTTTTAAAACATCAGTGTTGGAGTTAATAATTGCGACTGGGAATAATAGGCTCATTTTAGAATTAACTCAGGGAGGCACTGTAAATATTTTTATTTGGGTTTTTAGTTTCTCTAGGTTTATCTGCAAGTACCATTTAAACAAATTGATTAAAAGTATGTAGTAAGTCTGACCTTAAAAACAAAAAAAATTAATTTTTGCTGTGATATTAGTATTGTTAAGAGGAGGGACTGACTGAATTGTGATCCTCATACAAACAGAACAAATTGTTTTCACTCCAATTTGAGTAGTGGTGAGTTGTAAAGGGCCCCTTAGTATTTGCTTAAATTTGTGTTGCTGTTAGCACAGTTGACCCATCCCCTTCGAATCAATACAGTACTGTGTAACCCAGTTGACATTAAATTTATCAGCACTCTAGATTGAATAAATAGCCATGCACTGAGGATGAATCGTGCATAGTGTACTTGCAGATATTGCTTAGAAATATCAAATTTAAAAATTGTCTTTTTCTTGGTAGCACCTAATTTGGGAGCATTTCTCCTTGCTACAGCTTCACAGCTTCATCTGGTAAGGTTGGTGACCTCTCTCTCTCTCTCTCTCTCTCTCTCTCTCTCTCTCTCTCTCTCTCTCTCTCTGTGTGTGTGTGTGTGTGTGTGTGTGTGTGTGTGTGTGTGTGTGTGTGTGTGTGTGTGTGTCCTCAAAGGTGTCTAAATTGTGTGGGTGACTACTTTTAACTAATCTTAGCATGCAGACACTTTACTTCCTTTACTTGTTCACATAAAATTATGCATGATCAGATAAGTTCTGCCCTAATATCACTGAAAATATTTTTATTGTTGGACTAATTATTGTAGTCTGTAAGTGCAACAATTAATAACTTACTGTGTGTTTTGTGTGTGTGTGGGGGGGGGGGGGGGGGGGGACTTGTACGTTTTTTGCTGACAAGACATGGAAACACACATTGATATCTCATACTACTTTTAATTAGATGCATTATTGAAGATACAGTTATATATATATATATATTTACACTACTTCAACATAATGTAGTTCTTTGTAAATGTGTGTACATACGTTGCAGCCAGCTATTTACAGCTATATAATTTTAAAAGGTAAACTGTATTAAAGACTTGGAATGTAACAATATTATGAAAAGGATAGTTGATACTGACCATATAGCGGAGCTGCTAACATGCGGAGAGGCACAACATAAAGTCTGTCAGAAAGTGAGCTATCAACTAGCAAGGCCTTCATCAGAAATAGATTACACACAACCGTGGAAACGCAATGTACACACGACTGCAGTCTCTGGCTGCTGTGACTTAATATTCTTAGAATGAAATGTGTGGTCTAAAGGCAGAGTTCATTTGATCGTAGGATTCCTCGCCCACCTTTCCCTCATGTAACATTGTAACCTAGTGTACAATGTGATCTGAATATAAATTAAACTGTGTACCCTCCTCTTACCTCTGTAACTAACTGGGTAAGTCAGTGGAAGGAAATTGAATACCTCATTAGTTAGACTAAATGGCTGTGGAGCTTAGAACAATCTTTGTATTGAGCAAAAACAATGGTGTTTAAGTATGATCAGTACTTTTGAGTGGCCCTTTCCAAACAACACATGTTGCAAATCTACTCCATTATTAATTTTTCTTTTTTTCAGGTGTGGTTTAATTAAGCTTCATGTTTTCAGTCAGACCATATTCAAAATATGTATGCAAACTACTCATTTAAGAGACACTGTCATTTTATTACTGTAAGAGCCAAGTGCTGATTGTGTATCGGCAAACATGTTTGAAAAAAAATTAGTTTGCAAAATTCCCTAGCTGTTCTGTACTTAAGTGCATGAAATATGAACATCACTCCAGTTTGTGTAGTGTTTCCCATATTTGGAATTTCCAAATAAGCAGTCCGTAGTAAATGTTTTGTGTGTTAAAATTGTATGTGCTAATTGCAAATTGAAATCAGTTAAAAGGATATGTCATACAAGTTTTGTCACCTTAATTTTCTTTACACATTGTGGCAGCCTTGAAAATATTAAGTTGTACTAACTGTGATACTGGTTGTACAACAAGCTGTTTGTGGAGAAATTGTAAAAATAAGGCTTTGAACAGGGCTTAAAGTAGCCTGTATGAAGTAGATTTTGTTGTTGATGTAACAACAAATAGTAAAAAATATTTAGTGGGGAGAATCAAAAATATTTTGTAGGGAGAGGAGACTTAGTTTCAGAGAAAGATAGTTCTGTAGTGCAAATCGGTGCTGTTACAGTAAATTGCAGAAGCACTGGTCTTATTGAGAGGGATGTTAAATATAATCAAACAGCACTAAAATATGTAAGAAATTTCATTGCATACTGGAAATTAAACAGCATAGCTTATTAAGTTCAGAAAATTGGATGTCACTGAGTATAGTTTAAAGTAAAATTAAAAAATGGAGTGCAGCAAGATCAACAACATAGCATAAACACCTTGTTTTTCTGGCATTATTATTAGTATGTGATGTCTACTGAAAAAATGGATTTCAATGAATTAACATACAAGAATTAAATCTGTGATTAGTACCAAACAAAAAACATCAGTTTTAGTGTTAAAAAAAAAAGTCGCAGGTAAAACACATTTATTTGGGAATTCTCGTCATACTTAATAACAGTTCTGTTAAAATTAAATTTAACGTTTGTAAAGTAATTTAAATAAAGGTCAAGCACAATAATGGAAAGAACACAATTGCATTTGTGGTTAGCAGTTTCTCACTGTAGTAGTTAAGATTCTTTGAAATTGTAAATTCTCCTTATTTGATTCTTAATGGCTGAATCAATGAAAAATGGCATCATATGTAGGAAAACTTCACTACAAACTGAACTGCTATTTGGTATATGTTTATCTACAAACATGCGGAACCTTTCCCATTCAGACTTTTTATCTCTTATATACTCAACAGTTCTGGAAGTTTAATTCTAAATAAATTTGGGAATGTTTCATTGAATGTTACTTGTTCATTCTTGCTCTTAAAATTTATTTCTAATTGTGTGAAATTTCCATTGTTTAAATTCTCAGGCTGAAGCCAGAGCTGAGTTTGCTGAAAGGTCAGTGCAGAAGTTGCAGAAGGAGGTCGACAGGCTTGAGGGTAAGTACTCGTTCACATGTTTGGAATTTATTTTTAAATACAGATATAATCTTCATGTCTGCCAGAGTTTTCTCAAGACAAGGAGAGAAAGAAAGAAAATACCTTTAAAAGTAGGTGTCCCCATATGGACCACCATGTATGTTGGAAAAACAGTGCCACTTAAAAGGATTTTACTCGTTTAGTAGTTTCAGCTCGACTTCTACTGCTAAACAGTTTCTGGTTAATTATGAAGTAAATAGCCCTTAATAGTTTTAATTTCCTTGCAGAAAGAAAATCTCCTAAAATACTGTCACAGAAAATCTGATATTCTTCCTTCCTTTGTTGAAAGTCAACAGTGTGTTATTTTCACATAACATTGTAGCTCAGAAAAAATAACATTCTAAAGAAACATAAACACAATTTCCATTTTCTTTCTTCCTTTCTGGTTTTCTTTCGAATGTTAAAAGGATTACTTATATGTTAGAGCTTTCTTGATGTGGTTTTAGATGTTCTGCTATATATATATTTCAGAAAGAGAACAATTCTTCAGCAAAAGTTCAGTAATGAAAAGTTTGCGTCTAAAAGTTTTCCTTGACAATTCTGGCAGAAAAATAGGATATTTGGAATAGTGTTACTGTAAATGTCAGGAATTTCAGGTGATAGTCCATTTCAGAGATACTCAAAAGTAGTTTAGTTCACTTTTCAAAAATTTCTGTATTTGATTTAAATATAATGTTGTTTTGAGTTTTATTAAGGCACAGAAATTTTGCTGCACTATTGTAAGTAATTATTTCGCTTCTGTTGAATTGCAATAGTAAATTTTTCTATATTTTTTGAGCAATTGCAAAGTATTTTTGTTTAGAATTCTGAGCACATAATGCATAGGCAGTAGTTTCCTGAAATGTATTTGTTCTAGAATTCCACAGTCTTATAATATTCTGCATCATGGTTTCTAACAAGCATGCTGATGTGCAATTAATGGTGACATTAATTCCTGGTGCAGTTGATTAAAAGATACAAATTAGACTAGGATTTCAAATGATACAGTTTGTATACAGTTATTTAAATCAGTGAGCAATGTAAATTAGTTCTGAAAACACTGAAACATGTATAAAGTGTTGTTAAATGTTGTGAGGTTACATTACAACATTTGCATTTATATGTCTGTACAAGCAATTCTATTGAACACACCAATGAAGATTTTGTAAGGAAGTAACACCTTAAACATGATAGACATCTGAAGTGCCATAGTGGGTAATTAAGAGTTATTATCTGACTAAAGATAGAATTTGTACGTGCATCCATTTTCATCGGGGGGGGGGGGGGGGGGGGGGCGGCAAGAGGAAATACCGTATATCCGACAGACCACAAATACTCTTTAGAAGTAATCTGTGAGAGAATCTTGGGTGTCTTGCTGCAGTGTGGCGTTGGTTGGGTTTCTACTGTTATACTGTTTCTGGCAGATGATAGAGAAGCACAAATATATGAGAAAGGAGGTGCAAGAACAAAAGCCTTCCCGTAAGAGTAGTGTACAAGTTGGTTTTATGAGATTGCATTATTGCTGTTTCAGCACTTCTCCTTATAGGAACACGATTACCCCAATGTGTTAGCTCAGTTTTGGGTAATACACTATTGTGAGAAAACAACATTTATTAAATACATTTAAAGCCAGTGGCCATATCGTGTTGGATTCACAGATTCTTGACCATTCACCAAAGTTAGCATCATTGGACCCAGTTCGTATTTGGATAGGTGAGTGCCTCTGTGCACTGGGTGCTGTCGACCTGAGAGCCACCAAAATGGTATCCAATTAAGACTTATGCCCAGCCATTGAGATATACAGAATTATTATTAGTGTTAACCCTCGAGTGGGCCTGCCATTTTTTTATAACGCTAGGTGGTGTATGCTGTATTTTCTTCACGTGTGAAGAATACCTGTCTTTATGTTGCCAAGGCATACATATATGAACGAAGTCAGTTTAATACTAGTTTAATTAAACAATGATAAAACACATGTATTAAGAGTTAAATTACTGTTTAATTTAACAATAATAACATACTCTCATATCAGTGTGTTGCCGCATGTAAGTGTTATCACACAGTAATGACCCACTCAAAGCATTAAACGGTGTAGTTGCATCAGATTCCAGCCAACCCCTTATTAGATTGTTAATTATTTCGTAGACAACTGCCTCATTGTGGGATAGTGCCGCTTGCTTACAATCTGGGTAATTTTCTTGCACAGATCGTAAATTTGGCCCACTGTTTATCGTATATCACTCCTGCTCACTTGATGTATGACAGCACAACTTTACACTGTGCTAGCTGAAGCAATAATGAATGAATAGGTACAGGCTCACAATTGTAAAACAAAGCTGGATTGGTACAAGACAATGCTATTTATTGATGGTGCTCATTATACATAGATGTGCTTGCGTAAGGCAGAAATTTAATACCTTGCTGTAATCAATATTTTATTGCTAGCTCTCAGTACCATAGGAAAAAATAGGGTTTTAGAAGCTTCGGCAACACCTAGGCCATGCGAAAGATGAATCTGCTATTAACAAAAATTACTTATGAATTACTTGTGAAACAAGTTACTAAAAGAAAGTTCTTCCATACAAAGGTAAAATGTTAAATTATTGAAATTTGTATCTTATCAACTGTTATCGGAACATAATTTTGTTCTTGCTGTGTGTGTGTGTGTGTGTGTGTGTGTGTGTGTGTGTGTGTGTGTGTGTGTGTGTGTTTGAAGCTTAGAATCATTTTCTGTGTTGAAGTTCAAAATTAACTTTGTAAATTTAAAATTTTTATTTAAGTTAGCTGAAGATGGTTAAAACAGGAGAATGAAGGAAGTTGGAATCCAACTGTCACCACTGAAATTTGTTGTTTATTTTCAGATCTGTGTTCTAATGTGTGGTACTATTTTTGGCATGTCTAAACTTTGTTCATCGTAAGTTTCCATGTTCATATCTCCATACAACTTTAATTCCTTTTCCTGTGTGTAATTTTTACAGCCCCATCAAGTACATTGTCGAATGTAAAATTCCCACATCACACACAACTGTGTTTTTAATAATATCGATAGGCAACCGAATAAAGTTGTTTCTTCATTGCTTCATATTTTCATTTCAGTTCGTGTGTTAATTTCAGTAGAGAACAAATTTAACAAATGCCAGAAATTGTTCATGATTAACTATTTGTCATTGTGAGGGACAAAATAACTAATAGCAGTGTTGAATTTATATTCATAGATTCTGCAATTGCTAAATAGATCAATGCAGTTTGTGAAATAAAAGCTTTAGACTGTTTTTTGCAGTGTGATACTTTGCTAATGGTTTCAAAAGGGCTAAAACAGAGTTCCAGGTCCTCAGCCAGTGCTACAGTCTATAAAGTCTTAAGAAAAAAATGAGATTCTAGACAATTTGCTTTCTCTTAATTGGAAAATTTCTTGCAAGTAAGAAACTAGACAACATTTTTATTAAGACAAGGAAAATGTTAACATATGAGTAACTGACGTCCTTCACTACCTTATCATCCTGTTAAATGTAATTTAATTCATGAAACTAAATATGTTCTAACTGTGTTTGACACTGACTTATTAATAATTTGTGTTTGTGTACATGTGTGTGAGTGAACATCAAACCCACTGTTTACAGATGACCTATTGGCTGAGAAAGAGAAGAATAAACTGCTGCAGGAAGAGATGGAGGCAACCTTGCATGATATTCAGAATATGTAATCCTGCGCCCTACTGTGGCATTAAGATGACTTAATCGTGTTGCGTGCTCAGAAATCCCCAGGTTTGATGAAAAAGTCCCTACTTTCCCCAAGCCCACAAATTGAAACATTCATCACTTCAAAACTGAACTACTTCCAGTGTGTTACTTTTTATTTCTTTTTTGTTCTGTTCAGCTAGTTTGAAGTAGGGCCTGTGGCACAAATATTCATTCTCCATTACATTCCAGAATGCAGTAGTGGTTTGTTGGTATTAATATGAAAATTGAGGTATTGAGAGATGTAGTGAGATGCTACTAGCGCATTGTGAACTGGAATTGGACACAATTCTCAAAGTACTTTATGTAAGCATTTATATTGTGTTCAAGTCAACATTATTGGTGCTACAGATTTTTCTATCGTTCTTTGTGGTTAGTCAGATATAGTGTTGCCCAAATGGTTTGCTTAAATAAATTTATTGATGAGTGTTTCAAACAGCACAGTGTGACATCATTGAAATGAAATGATAGTTAATAATCAATAAATCTAGTTTGGTGTGTTAAGTGTGCTTCTGCAGTAGCCATATTGATTGATTACTGTAGGAGTATGAAACTGTAAATAAGCATAAGCAACTGCTGGGGAAGATAAATATTTATTACAGTTTTCTATGTAATAGTTGTGCAAATAATAGTACAGTACCTTACTAAAAAACAAGCTTTCATTTTTTCCTGCAATGTGTTGACAGTGATAAAAACAGTTCACTGCCAACATTTTTGTAATTGAAAGCACAGTATTGTTAAAGAAACAATGAATCTGTAGTGCCTTCCTATTCTTCAAAAGACAAAGTACAATACTGGTACTTCTATGGTGTTACACTTCATATCCAGAGCAAAATTCCTGTTTTGCATGAATGCCTAAATTGCATGGATGTTTTTATTATTATTATTTTGCTCCCTAGTACTTTTAAGTAATATTTAATTTTTGTAGATGACACTAAAACTATAACACAGTATGAAGAGTTTTATATTTTTGTTGCTGAATGTATCATTATTTGCATTTTTTAAATAAAGAAAACTGGATGATATGTGAAATGAAACTGTTATACTGCCTCATCTTCATATGCTTATTTATTGTGTTAAATTAGTATTAATTTGTAAATTTTATCATAGTTATGTTGTATATCTAACAGTGTTGGGTAATAAAAATGTTTAATATTAGCATGGTTATTTTATAAATTTTGCACTGTTGATTTTAGCTTATTCCAGTCACGTCCTAATTTCTCAATAGAAGCAAACAGCTGCACAAAAGCAGCTTCTGTTTGTGCAATTAATTTGAGTTGTTGTAGAGTGTCAGTGCATTAAAACAGCATGTTTTTAATTTTTCTCTTTTGTGTATGTTTATTCACCTTCTCCTAAATCAATTATCCATTTGTCCTTCCTAAATTCCCACAGTTACTATCAAACTTGGGGGTAATAAGAATTATTAAAGTGTATAAAGTACTTCAGGTGGTCTCCATTTTTTATTACATTGCATCATTGTATATCTTAATTTATATTTGTTCCACTTTGCAGATGAGCTGGTGATAGAGAAGGAGAAATACAAGATAATTGGTGACGATTTGGATTCTGCCTTCGTAGAATTAATCTTATGAACAATTAATGACAGGCAGTGTTGGGCGGTTTCGGTGTGTGCCATCAATACTGTACTGCTACTGCTACTTCACAAAATCACCATTTACATCACACATTCTATGGCTGCCTGCATCCAGAAATTGCTTTGTATTTAAGAATCATTCTAACCCATTATCCTAGAACAGTGAACGACACAGTTTTATGTACTAGTGTTCCTACGAACAGAATTAGAAGTAAAGCCTCTATCAAACAAGATGCTTATTATTTTTGTAATCTAGAAGTTTTTGGATTCCTTTTAAACTTTTTATTTTTGAAACTATTCTTGTATTGTAACTTCAGTTGTAACATTTTTTATGCATTATTGTTTCATAACTTTGTGTGTCTCGAGAGTTTAAAAAGGTAGGGACAACATGGACTATTGTCACAAATTGGAGAACTGTATATTGAATGCCTGTATAATGTACATTTGTAAATTTCAATGCTTGCATCATCTGTTAGTCAATCATTGAACTAGCATTTTTTCCCCATTTTTGTCCTGTTTTGAAATTAGGACTAGTTTGGTAGAGGACATGTAAAATGAAATGGCTTCTTGGTTAACTGGTTACCAGTATCAGCCTGCTAGTAGTTCCAATTGCTTTTCCTATGTAGTGCTTTTGCAAGCTTTGTTTTGTAATGAAGCACTGCTTTGTAGTCAGTACTGATAAAGGAAAAATGACAAATTTTGCTGTGCCATATTAGAATCCATTGGCAAATGCAATGTTCATTGCTAAAGGAATATTTTCTCTTATTTCTTTGATATCTATTCTGTTGTCAATTTCTTTGCAGATGAGTTGGTACACGAGAAGGAGAAGTACAAGTACATATGTGATGACCTTGACATGACATTCACCGAACTTATTGGCCACTAGGAAACTGTTTAAATACTGTTTTTCAAGATATGTTGGCTGAGATGGGTTCACAGCTTTCAGTAAATTTTCCTGTCCAGAACTTGACTACAGAACTAGGTTGTGTAAAGTTTTAAGTGTGCCAGGAAACAAAGGTCTTAAAGTGTGCCAGAAAACATCTTTGTAGGTGAAGAACTTTTCACGTCAGGCCATTGTCAGCAAAACCAAATTGTGTTGTAATTTTTACTCATCATTAAAATCTTTCTTTATTGAGCTGGAAGGCAGCCTGTCAGTCATTAGTATGGGGAAACCAGTCTCTGATATTACTGCTTACTTCTTTACTGCCACAGGGATGTCACATTTATCCAGATTTCTATACTAATGGCTGTTTTTAATCTTTTAAACAATGTGTGGACCCATCCTTCAGGTCAAGTTGCAGTCTGTACAAGGATGAAATAAAAATATTACTATTTAAAGTTTATTTGCTTGTTTTATTTCTGTACCACATATGTAGAATAAACTTATGCAAGTTGTTAAATTTCCCTTCACCTTTTCTGGAGCAAATTAATATCAGGGTAGTTTTTTCTTTTTGTTTAATTTATACCAAATTTGTTAATTCATTCAGTTCCAGGGATACAGTTCACTGTAAATTGATGCAACAATATATGTTAATTCCATGTGAGCACACTTTCACAATTATCATGTAACTATGTAGATGCAGTATTTGTGAGTTTTAAATATGTGCCTGATTAGCTTAGTTCTACTCATCCATCACACTTTTGTGTTCTGCACCGTAACTTTTCTTTTCTGTATTTCCAAATGTTGCATATGTTAATAAGATAGAAATTTACTATCCAGCTTTAGACTTTGTGGAACGACTTTCAATTCACAGTCTTATCAAGCCAAATGTTGTGAAAATGATCACAATATATTAACATAGCTAGTCACATGGTACTTGCTGCAATGTGAAAAATCCACTGGGACTTATTTAAGAAAAAGGGAAAAGTTTTCAAAACAAGGATAATAATTTGATAACTGCTGAAAGATCTCTTTTGCTTCCATGACTACTTCATCAGTTATCACTGTTGTGTATCAGACAGACATCAACAGGAAACAAATTCAGTAAAAAATGATATAGTTTTGCATATTGAGAGAGCTGCATCAAACCAGTCTCAGGACTGAAGACGACAACAACAACAATTGAGGATGAACAAAGAGAGCACTTGGGAGTCACTGTTAGATTCCTTGCATATTAACAGTATAAAACTTTATAACAAAATGCATATCTTTCGTAAAAAATGGACTTGATAGAAAGGCAATTTGGAAATATTGTAATAAAAAAGGGTTCCTTAAGTCAATAATGCATACCTGTGTGCTCAGTTAGTGCACTGGGTAGTGTTTCCCAGTAGAATACTCAAATCTTGCCAATAGTGTTGTCACACACACGCTTGCTTAAAGTATATGTATTGTAAAATTAGACTTTTATTAATGATATGAATATAATAGAGGGAAACATTCCACGTGGGAAAAATATATTTAAAAAGAAAGATGATGAGACTTACCCAACAAAAGCGCTGGCAGGTCGATAGACACACAAATAAACACAAACATACACACAAAACTCTAGCTTTCGCAACCAACGGTTGCCTCGTCAGGAAAGAGGGAAGGAGAAGGAAAGACAAAAGGATATGGGTTTTAAGGGAGAGGGTAAGGAGTCATTCCAATCCCGGGAGCGGAAAGACTTACCCTAGGGGGGAAAAAAGGACAGGTATACACTCGCACACACACACACACACACACATATCCATCCATACATACAAGACACAAGCAGACATTATATGTGTGTGTGTGCGAGTGTATACCTGTCCTTTTTTCCCCCTAGGGTAAGTCTTTCCGCTCCCGGGATTGGAATGACTCCTTACCCTCTCCCTTAAAACCCATATCCTTTTGTCTTTCCTTCTCCTTCCCTCTTTCCTGACGAGGCAACCGTTGGTTGCGAAAGCTAGAGTTTTGTGTGTATGTTTGTGTTTATTTGTGTGTCTATCGACCTGCCAGCGCTTTTGTTGGGTAAGTCTCATCATCTTTCTTTTTAAATATAAAATTAGACTTTTGTTTGAATTGAACATAAGTCATTAGTCTAAAATAATCATGAAGAGTAATAATCGGCTTAAAAATAAATTTGCTGAGTCAGGAATGACTACAAAATATGCCAATGTGAATATGTTAAACATACTATGTTCCATAGCATCGGTATGTTGTAATACCGATATTTTGAATACTCGATGAATGTCTGTCACATAATGTGTAGTCACAGTGTGAAAAGCTTGTAAGGATGTTGCTGGGTAGGTTGTGCTGAGAGATAAAAATTCAATGCAGTGCACAATTTCTGAGTTAATTAGCGGTGAAGTTAATCGAGCCATTGCATGCACCAATTAAAGTAGCCTGACGTCTAATTAGTGTCATTTGTTGTCATAGTGTAGATAATGGTGTACGAGGCTGCTCGGCCTTTAGCTCAGGTTCCATCCTTACAATCCTATGTCCAATTTTTGTATCACTCTCTTGTTTGGTTTTAGGAAACCAAACAATTTGGCCAACTTCAGTATTGATGAACACGGAGATGTGCAATGTATTGAATTTCTTTTTCTTAACAATTATTTCTGAGCCCAAACTACCCTGAAAGCTTTTCAGACTGGTTCTGGCTACCCTGTATACTCTTCAGAGCAGATGCTTGACGCGACCTCCCTGCATTAACAAACATTTAGTTACTAGCTGCATCAACAGTCACAAGGAGCATACAAGTGCACTGCCAGTTCTTGGACATATGTTGCTGGAGTACTGTAATGTAACCTGTGAAGGGGTTGCTAAACCTACTGGTAATGTAATGTCTTAGAGAAATGTTTCAAGCATGACAGTGGTAAGCCTGATGGTTGGTACTAATTGAGTGCACTGACAGCGGGGATATAATGGAAACAGATTGCATGGAGGGGAACAGAGTAAAAGTTTAAAGGCAAAATCCACAGTCGAATGTGGAATAATATAAATGATTGTACACCAAATTATGTTAATGCTGGACAGTTGTACATGTATACTAAAAGACCTGCTGTAATTGTTAATATAACAGTTAAGAAGCCCAATATATCATGCAGAGAAAATGATGAAAATAAAATGCCTAGAACCAGAAGAAAATTTGGTCTTTGTGACACAAAACTACCCACTGCACAAAGTTGGCAGTGCACATTACAGAACATTGATTAAAGGTACTTGAACCTGTGGTCACAGTATTGCCAAATTGCCTTTGTTTGAGTTCAGTTTTCTACTGGAAATATACATGGGATGAAATTTCGTGAGATATTTTTGTTCTGTTAGTGTGCAAGGAATAACACTTTAGCATCTGTGCTAATTTTGGTTTAACCTATATGTGCAGTGACCAGTAAAATCAAAGTATGGGACATTCCCAGAAAGTTAGTACATTTCGGAAGAAATTTTTCAAACCAAAATTTATTACAAGAACCAGCTTGTCTTAATCTTTTTTCTACATAGTTGCCACCATGGTTCAGACATTCTTCATGGCAAGAAACCAACTCTTCTGTGCTCTCTTCGTAGAAAGATGCCGCCAGTGAAGACAGCCACTGCTGAACGGTTTTTGTGCCATCATCATCACTGTCAAAGCACATTCCTCCAAAATCATACTTAAAAGTTCAAGAAGAGGTGGTTGTCAGAAAGTGTGATATCAGACTTGTACAGTGTGGATGCTCAGTCATGGTATTATGTTGTCCTCATTCTGTTGGTGTCTCTCAAAACATTATTCAACGATTTGGTTGGGAACAGTATGATGATCAACTGTACAGTCCCGATCTTGCGCCTTGTGACTACCACTTGTTGTTGACCATGAAGCTTGATTTTAAAGGAAGGTGCTTTGACGGTGGTAATGACACAAAACGCGGTGTTCAGCAGTGACTGTCTCTACTAGTGGCATCATTCTGTGAAGAGGGCATAGAAAAGTTGTTTTCTTGCTATGAGAAATGTCTGTGCAATGGAATGGTGAAAACTATGTAGAAAAATAGTTTGATAGGCTGTTTCTTGTACAAATTTTGGTTTGGGAAAAAAAGTTTTTGAGTTATAACTTTCTTTCCCAAGTAATGAAATATAAAACTGTACCATGGCCTTACATGTGAAAAATGAGGTGAAATGCAGGTGCCATTTTAAACTGTAAAACAGAACAAGTGCTACATTACTAATAGAGGAAGTAATCCACACAACAGAGAGATTTCTGTGGGAGACATCTTTACAAAGAATTGCCAATTTATATGCATCTTCGGCTTGTGGGATTCCCCTCTGAAAAATGCTAGATATTGTACTTAACATTTTGGTGTTGCTCTGACACTTGACTGGTGTGCACATGAAGGCTGGTGGTGATGTGACATACACTAGGAAGAAACTCTGTGTGTGTGTGTGTGTGTGTGTGTGTGTGTGTGTGTGTGTGTCACTCCAGCCAGTAGCATATCTGCTGTGTCTACCTGCAGCATGCACATAGAAGATTAAATGTTGATTTTCATGTCGGTTTATGGATGATGAGGTAATGTAGTTACTATAGTGTTAATTATGAGTGGCATGAATCAAACATAACATTTATGTTAAGAAGAGAATGATTGTTTTCTCAGATAGAAATTCTAGTAGATAGAAGAAAAACAGTGGCCCAGTGTAGTGTTCACTCCAGTGTTGGCAATAACCAGGGTGGGAATGACTGGAACATGGAGTGTGGGAAATGCCACAAAGCATTCTCACTGTGTGTGGATCATATTATGCTGCTGCCTTTTTATTTTTGCACTGTTAGACGAGAGTCTGAAGAGTTGTTAAAAAGTGTTTTAATGAATGCCTTTACAGGAAATTTTGAATAAACATCGAGAAGATTATTATTAGTATTATTATTCCTACTAGTTAACACACTACACTGCATGATATTCTCATCACTTACTGTACCTTAATATTATCAGAGACTAGAATTTTTTATATAATGAAAGAAGAAATGTTTATGAAAACCACTCACATCAGATAGGCAAAGTACTGTGTAGCCATGCAATGAAAGGACGATAGAGTGGAGAAAATCAGCACATTATTAATGATAGAATATGAAAAATGTAGGTACAGCATTTAAGTACAGATATCATGAATGTAAATATTGCTTGGTTGCACGTTTTCTTCTTGCTTTGTCAGACTGATATTTCAAAGCAGTTAATGCTATATTATACTTTTAGTAGCTATCCTGTTGCTGTTGGGAAAGTCACTGGCATGGACTGTTGGGATGCACATACCTGCCTTGTATACATTACTGTTTTCTGCCTGAATTTCCTTCTACTTATTTTCACATTTCTGAGTATATCTTTGCCTTCAAAGTCATAGTACAACTAGTGCTAGTTTTCAACTTATTAGTAATTTTTAGTTTACACGGCTTCCGTTATACAGTCATAATTACACCTCTATTACACCTCTCTGATATAGTGAGCTAATTATTGTGATAATGTACTTCCCATCTGTGTTATATTGTGTGTAGAAAAAGCAGTTAGTAACTGTGTGTTCAGAGATAAAGTATATGTTAAATACTTGAGTAAATTGACGGTGTGTTAAGAAGAGTCGTCAGTTTTTGAGCGAAGTTGTGTTTTAATAATGTTACAATACAATGTGGAAGTTTCAGGAGGAAGACGGGAGATACATTTGGAAAAGTAACCAGTCATCTGCAGATGATTGATGTGTGCCTCGTTGACACAGCACAGCGCAGGAAATAACAAGTGTTGTCATGCAGTAATGTTAAGGTTGCCAAGTGTTTGATTACTTGTGCATTTCCTTGATTCATTTCATTTCAATACAACTGTTACCTCAGCAAGGGCACAGCCAAACCCCAACCCCACTTGTTTTTAAATCTGTTCTAATGATCATTTTTAACGACATTCCATCACTAAACAAAATTTCAGGTAGCATTACTTCACAAGAGAATTTTGTCATATAGGTGAGAGAATAATTTAATTGTAGCCATGTTCCCAGATCCTTTAATCCAAAAAATGGCTGAGTTGTCTGTAGTAAAATGGGATGTCTCAAAAAATTATAAACTGTGTATATACTTAACAGGGCATTGGCAGATCTTGCCCTGGTGTATAGAAGTGGCAACTGAATACTGCGAAAGACCAATAAAGTATTCAGGTATGAGATATCTTTAGAAGTACCTGTTGGGTGTCCAGATTAGGATCATGTTAGAAACAGTCTAACGGTTTTGGTGATGAGAGAAGCTGTTCAAAACTAGATTGTGAACTTCGCACCTCTCTCATTTCAGTTGACTGACTTGAAACGTTCAGCCGATCCTCTTCTCTGGATATGCGGCTGCATCTATCTCCACAACTTCTTCTCCGAAGAAATGATGCTGGTTAGAGGAACTAAAAAAATACTCTATCACTAGAAATAACTCTGTACCCTCATACTTTTTCAGATCGGGTATATTTTCATTTCCACAAGTTTCACATAAGCATACAAACTATTGCAAGTCAACTATGCCGATAACCATTAGATACAACTAAATATAATCACAATTGCCTGGTTTTAACAACCAAATAATTTATAGATGTCACATGCGTCTTGCGTGTTCAGAGCTAAGACATGAAGAAAGATAAGTCTATAGTCAGTTGTTCATTTCTCATTTTCTACAGTAATCACTTTCATTAACACATCAAAGAATACTAATCAATTATGCTTTGTGCTTTTCATCACATCATCTGTATCACTGGTGGCAAACAGTTGTCGGCGTCATTGAACAGCCATGCTTACTGTCTTCTCATAACAGACTTCCGACCTGCACACAGAAACGTGTGGCGCAGTAGATACGCTTCCCCTCGTCCACACTCGTACTTAAAGTATCGGGTGTTGGAGATAAGGCTGAGTGTCTCTGGAATTTACACCGAAATTCTCGAGGCACAACAACAGACATTTAGTGGTCATTTATTTTTCATAAATGAGGTCTCGAAGTATAGATGCAGCAAAAGACATCACACTGACAGACTGGAGGCCCATGAAATACTCCAAGCAAGTGCTACATACAATCCTTCCAGGAAGAATGAGAAGGGGAATCCTCATGAAAATGATAGTTGTCACACACCTGTAATGTCAACAAGCCGGAAAAAGCATTCTGTCTTAGCCTTATAAGGATAAAGTACAATTATTATGTTTGCTACATTCAGTTTCATTAAAAAAGTTGAATATAAATATTGAATTATTCCATAAATTACCATGAATTTGGAATGACTGTTGGCATCACAAACACTGAAAATCTTGTTTAAGGACCTATAACGATTTTTACAAGTGACACAGTTTTCGTATTTTGTGTTAGGCGAAAATACTTTAAACTTGTGAGTCTTTGCTAGTGGTGCTTTCTCTGAACGGGAAAAGGCTGATTGCCTGACTGATCTTTGTTCAATACAGACTTAAGGTCTGCCTCTAATTATGCTATAATCGAGACTTTACTTTCTTCCTTTGCTTCTCAGGAAATTCCAGCACTTTACTTACATCAGCATATTTGCGTACATAGAGTTGTACTTTGTAGTAGTGTGCGTGCGTGCGTGCATTTTTATTGTTTTTTATTCATTTATTTTTAAAGAAAAAGGAAATAAACACATCAAAAAAAGTTTTGCACCACCTCGGTTCCGAGAGTTCGGGAACCTGTACAGAAAATTGGTAGAGATAAACATAAACATCATTTCCACCCTTTTTATTGCTCACGAAAACCACACATTGCATGTTGTACCGCCATACAATGAGACCGTCACAGATGGTGGTCCAGATTGCTGTACATACAGGAACCTCTAATACCCAGTACGACGTCCCCTTGCATTGATGCATGCCTATATTCCTCTTGGCATACTATCCACAAATTCATCAAGGCACTGTTGGTCCAAATTGGTGCACTACTCAACAGCGATTCGGCATAGATCCCTCAGACTGGTTGGTGGGTCATGTCGTCCATAAACAGCCCTTTTCAATCTATCCCATGCATGTTTGATAGGGTGCATGCCTGGAGAACATGCTGGCCACTCTAGTCAAGTGATGTCGTTACCGTGAAGGATGTCGGTCAAAAGATTTGCACGATGAGGGCGCGAATTGTCGCACATGAAGACGAATGCCTCTCCAATATGCTGCCGATGTGGTTGCACTATCAGTTGGAGGATGGCATCCACGTATTGTATAGCTGTTACGGCGCCTTCCATGACCACCAGTGGCGTACGATGTTCCCACGTAATGCCACCCCAAAACAGCAGGGAAATTTTACCTTGCTGCACTCGCTGGACAGTCTCTCTAAGGCTGGCTGAGTTGCATTCAAACACGTCTCCAACGATTGTCTGTTTGAAAGCACATGCGACACTCATCGGTGAAGAGAATGTGATGCGAATCCTGAGCAGTCCATTCGGCATGTTGTTGTGCCGATCTGTACCACACTGCATGGTGTTATGGTTGCAAAGATGGACATCTGGAAAGTAGTTGCGCATCATGCAGCTTTTTGCGCACAGTTTGAGTCATAACACAACGTTCTGTGGCTGCATGAAAAGCATTATTCAACATGGTGCGGTTGCTGTCAGGGTTCCTTGGAGACATAATCCGTAGGTAGCGCTCATCCCCTGCAGCCTGAGCGAGGCATATCAACAGTTCCTGTCTCTCTGTATCTCCTCCATGTCCAAACATCACCACTTTGGTTCATTCCAAGACACCTGGACGCTTCCCTTGTTGAGAGTCCTTCCTGGCACAAAGTAACAATGCGGACGTGATCGAATCATAGAATTGACCATCTAGGCATGGTGGAACTACAGACAATGCAAACTGTGTATGTCCTTCCTGGTGGAATGACTGGAACTGATCTGCTGTTGGACCCCCTCCATCTAATACGTGCTGCTCATGCATGATTGTTTACGTCTCTGAACAGCCAAAGGGACTATGTCTGTGATAGGATATCCACAGTCAGTGTCTATCTTGAGGAATTCTGGGAACCGGGGTGATGCAAAACTCTTTTTGATGTGCGTGTAATGAATATATAGTGACAGTTGAGAATTTATGCCAACTCGAACTGAAATTCATGTCTTCTGCACACTGCATGCAATTGCCTAACCCATCGGAGCACACCTCCATGATTTCCGACCATCACCATGAGGTTCACTTGTGGATTAAGTGGAAACAGCACCACTGGGAATTGAGTAGTAGTGGACAATGGCTTACTGTGCCACAGAGAATATATATAAAATGAGATGAATGCTCTGAAATAGGATGCATGTGTCAATTAGTAAACTGACATGTTTTGTTAAAGTAATGCACTACTTCTGATATGTAGTCATAATTTTTTAATGTACTTTTGGTAGGTGTCGTGAGAGCTGTATAACCTGATCATAAGTCCTAGGCATTTATTCGTGAGCATTTATGTTACTGTTATCTCTGTGGAACGTGTGAAAATTGTATGTGAAACCATAATAGACATAAGAGAATTTGCTGCTTGCACAAATTCAAAATTATTCTCTAGTGGTCAAAAGGGTGTGACATTCACTGTTATAGTTATGAAGAATTTATGTTTTTTTATTTACTTTTTTACCCAGTGCTTGTATACAGATTATTAAATGATTGCACCCCCCCTCCCCCCACCACACAAATGTTATGTAATACAAGAGCCTTGGTCAGACATTGGAAAATAAATATAAGCAAACAAACTGAAGTTGCGTAGGTGTGTGGAGATGATTAATACACCTGCCCTCCGTGACACATCTCACAAAATGGTGCATTGCTACAAAACAACTAGTTAGGACGTGCTGGTGTTTTGATGAAGGTAAACTTGGTAGGCTCCTTCGTTCATTTATCTTAATCTGCTGCAATGGTTCCATAGGCATCTGCAACAGGTCAATTTCTTCAGTCAGTCAGTCCCCCTTAACACCCACCCCGCTCTCCACAAATCTGGAATACAGAGTTTTCATTCAGTATAATTACAAAATTCTGATACACTTCCAGAAACAAGTGGATAACAATCTATTCTTTGGGAAGCAATATGTTTTTTATGTCACCTATAAAATTTAGTTCTGGTGACAATATGTCTCAAAACTGACAAACTCGTATATACCAAAAATGACAATTTTAGAGTCTTACCCCCCCCCCCCCCAGAAGGATGTAGGTTGCAGTAAGTATTGGGAGATGAAGAAACTTGCACAGGATAGGGTAGCATGGAGAGCTGCATCAAACCGGTCTCAGGACTGAAGACCGCAACAACAACAACTCTGCCCCCTTTCCTCTGGACCAATTTCTGCTGGTGCCCATGAAGGGTTCTGATTCATTTTGCAGATTAAGAAAGAATTAGAGCCAGAACAGAATCATGAAAACCACATAAATGCTATTGAGGAGTTTCCCACATAAACCATTGTGAGATGCATGGCAAAGGGTACGTCCCTTTATACCATTTTCTGTGGACGCAGTTGCCTGAGACTGCAGTCATGTGTGTGAGTTGCATTTGCGTGAGTGTGTATGTTTTTGTGTGGTTGTCACCTAATTTTGAAGAAGGCCTTACTGGCCAAAGGCTATATTTATGACAGCCTTTTTGTTGTGCCTATTTGTGACTCAGCATTTCCTCTACATGCTGAGTAGCAACTTTCCTTTTCGCAATATTGTCACATTCCATCCTGGATTTTACGTTAAACGAAGTATGTAATCGTCAAACATATTTAGAGCATGTTGTATCCCACTTTGGTGTAGTAACGTGACTATTCCGTTCCCCAGATTTAACAGCACTGGATTTCTTACTCCACTGGACTTCTTACTCTGGGATTATGTGGAGGAAAATACTTTTGCCAATTGTTTGCAGATAGTTCCTTAACTTCAGACTCCATTTGCTGTGAAATAAGCACATGTCTACAGGATTTATTATGTTGTGATATAAAATCCTTCCAGTGATGCCGTCATCAGTGCATCAAGGCAAATGAGATATGTGGAGGAAGCTATTTTGAAGGTGTGGTGTAATGAGGTCTGCTGATAAATGTTGCATATTGTACGAGTGTCATTCAATAAGTAATGCTCCACATTTTTTTTTTTTTTCTCTCATGACATATTTATTGTTAAGAGTCAGAATTTGGTGACAATGTACATCAACATGTCTTTTCCATATCCTATTTTTCTATGTAGCCTCCATCACGTTCTATGGCCATATGCCAATGTTGCGAAAGAGCACTATTCCTTGCTGGTAAAAGCTCTTGTCACAGCATGACTGACACACTCGTCATCTTCAGAGTGCGTTCCCCAAGAGAATCTTTAAGTGGCCCAAAGAGGCGGAAGTCCGAGGGTGCCGGGTCTGGTCTGTAGGTTGGATAAGGCAATGGTGTCCAACCCAATTTAGCTGTGTGTTCCCATGTTCTCAGACTACTGTGTGGGCATGCATTATCATGTTGGAGCAAGATTTCTACTGGAATCTGTATGATTGAACACATCATAAATGGTTCTTGAGTTTATTCAGATTCTTCACGTATGCCTCTGAATCGATGGTTGATCCTCTTGGCATCACATCCACGAGAACAACACCATCGCAATCCCAGAAGACTGTCACCGTGACTTTTCCAGAGGAGGGGGTTGTCTTGAATTTCTTCTTTTGTGCCGAATGAGGGTGATGCCACCCCATGGACTGCTTTTTTGTTTCCGGCACAAAGTGGTGCACCCAGCTTTCATTCCCTACAATGATCTCTGACAGAAACGCCTCTCTGTTGCTCTCAAAATGCTGCAACAATTCAGATGAAATGACCTTTCTTTTAATCTTATGGGCCACTGTGAGCACCTCTTTGAACATCTGAGAGTCTCAATCATTGCAGAAGCATTTTCAATGCTGACCGACAACTGTAGAGCCAATTGTTGAGTTGTGATGCGCTGCTCGGCATGAATAATTGTATCTGCACAATTCAGCATGTCTGGAGCAGTGGCTGCGACATGATGTCCCGAGGATGGCTGATCATGGAGCTCTGTTTCTGCACTTGCTGAGGCTGTAACTTTCTTTATCCATTGCCCAACTGTGCCCCTATCAACTGCACAAAAACGTTTATGTATGTTCACCATGGTTTCTTTCTCTGCACACAAGAATTCAGTAACAGCACTCTGCTTGTAATGTGAGTCATATGTAGACGCCATTTGGACGCAGTACTATGGCTCTGCCATCTGCCAGAACAGTTCGAAACTTCACCAGTGCACAGAACAAACATCTAATGTGAAGCACCAATGACGTTTGTCTACGTATGTTAAAGGCTTTTAAACAAAATGTGGGGCATTAATTATCGAATGTCCCTCGTAGTAGCTGCCGATTTACAGTATGTCCTTGTTTTTCATAACTCTATTAAATTACTACTAGCATTCACCACATTCCTGTAATTACTTAAGTTGGTAGACATATGCGTACCACCCTGTATCAGCCCATGATCAGTTGCTGTTATTGTTGTTGTTGTTGTTTTTGTCCATCAGTGAGTGATATGCTGCACTGTGCTTTGTCTATCTACTGGTACAAACTGAGACAGTCAGAGGAATGCTCACGGCACTTGATTCTCTCAACAGCTGCTTTTCCCAAGTAAAGGTACTTGCAGTACATCCTTGATGTTAAACCTTTTAAAATGAACTACTTTTGCATATATCATAATTCCATTTCATTCATTTTTCACAAAAATTTTAACATTAGTTATTTACGCAAGTGCCACATCATATATCTAAATGTGTATGTCAGAAAAGTGCATGATCTACAGAGTCATACTTTTCAAAGATCATCTTATTTTGGACACATTCTTGCTATCTTTGTGTTTGGCCGAGAACTTCTACAGAATTCTTCAAAAAGCAATTACACATAAAGACTTTGCTGAAGTCGAGTGTTCATTCTTGATCAAAAGTTTGCAACAAAGTTTATTTGTGTTTGCATGAGGTGTGCTTGCTTGTGTGTATGTTTTTAGAAGAAGACTTTGGAAGAAAGCATAATCTGCAATAGTCTTTTCATGGCACCTGTCTGCAACTCAGGGTGTCATCTTTATGGTGAGTAGCAGTCTATCCTTTTCGTAAGATTCTCAACAATATTTATTGTAAGAATGAATATACACACCTAATTATTTAGGTAATATTATATCAAATTGAAATTTAGTTATATTTTTGTTTATTTTGATAGTACTGTCATTTTACATTGATGACACATGCTTTGTTTATTTGTGGTTATATCTTTGCAATTTTCAAGCTGCTGGGTTAGTTTCATTATTGCTGCCGTACTGTTAATCATGGCTGCTCTGCTGTCTATTTGCGCCAAAGAAGAGCAACGCTCAGTGATCCGTTTTTGTGGCTGGAAGGTGTATTAGGGGCCGAAATTTATCAAAATGGCTAAGTTTTCGTACAGTATGGGAACAGTGTTTTGCCACAACAGAGCATCTACGAATGGATTGAAAAATTCCGAAATGGTCACACAACTGTTACGCACAATGTAGGAGCCGAACGACCGTTTACCCCCACAATGAAGAAACCATTGAGCGTTCACGTGAAATGATTCTCTTAGACAGATGATTAACTACTGACAAAGTGGCATATCGTCTGTAAATTAGTCATGGTTCTGCCTACAAAACCATCCACAACAGACTTGGGTTTCATAAAATTTGTGCAAGAGGGATCCCAAAACAACTCACACAGTTGGATAAATAAACATGCTTGGACTTCTGCAAAAAACATTTGGATCACTATGGTAACGAAGGGGACAACTTCTTAGACAGGATTATTACTGGTGACGATATGTGGACCCATCATTACAAGCTGGAGAGTAAGTGGCAGGGAATGGAATGGAAACATCTGAATTCGCCATGCAAAAAGAAGTTCAAGACCCCACCGTCAGCAAGAAAACATGCTTACAGTTTTTTGAGACATGCACAAGGTCCAGTACTGGTACATTATGGGGAAAGGGGCACAACAATAAACAATGTACGTACAGTGAGATGCTTGGTGCCAGGCTAAAGCCTGCAATTCGAAGCAAACGCCGAGGATTGCTGTCAAAAGGTGTTGTGTTGTTGCACGACAATGCCCGTCCACGCACTGCTTCCCACACTGCTGAAACGCTCCAGAAACTCAAATTTGAGGTACTGAATCATCCTCCTGATCTTGCCCCCTTCCGACTATCACTTGTTTGGTCTGCTCAGACAGTCATTAAGGGGCCATTGATTTGCCTCGGATGAAGTAGTGAAAGAAGCGGTGCATTCCTGGCTCACAGCTTCACTGAGAACCTTCTCTTATGAGGGCATCACGAAGCTTGTACAATGATGGACCAAGCGCGTTGACACACGAGGAGACTGTCGAAAAATGGTGTTCTCTTAAGTTTCCTATTTGATTACAATACAACTTTATAACTACTTTGTGGATAATAATTGATTTACCCTCGAATATGGGTATCTTTGAGCTTTACTTTCAGGATTTAGTACACTGGGATAAAAGGTAATTTGTATCAAAATTTTAAAGTACCTGCTATAAAACTGCATGCACACTTCAACCATATTCTGCAGACTTAAAAAATGAGTACTTATGAGCTGACTCATACGATGGCAATCAGAGCTTCTAAGGGCTATGGCATGAAAGCAGAGGGTACCAAGATACGATGTTTGTATGGTTGCCAACAAAGCATCAACAGTAGTTGATGGACAACCATTAGGATCAAGTTGGGAACTGACCACATTTCATTCGTGTTTGATGGGTAAGATATCAGACAAAAATATTTACCAGGTAATCATGGTTCCCATTATTATTCAATAAAGGTTTTAACATTTTTTTCACATGCTGCCAGACAGTGTCCTGCTGTTGTATACTGTGTGTAATTGTCTGAAGAAGGGGCTGTACAATGTTGCTGTCAATATGTAGGAATTGATATTACATGCTGTATCCAATGGTGCCCCAGTCTATCGCAAAATTTGTCTGCTAAGCCACTCAGGAGTACAAGCTATCAGACTAGAGTCACTACAGTGACATCTATATGATTCAGTCACATTTATGTGCCCACTGCTTACGTTCGACTTCAATGAGCAATAATCACCCACAGATGTCAGATGGCAGCACTAGCAATGGAGGCTGTATAAAGTGTTGAGGGGATGCAGGAAACAATGTAATCATCACTTTAATACAGAAATGGAGCAATTTATCTGACATCCAGAAAGGCATGATGATTGGCTTTCGGGCCAAGGGTGGAAGCATTTCTAAAATGGCTGAGTTTGTAAACAGTTCATGTGCCATTGTGGTTAAAGTATACCGAACATGACAAAATGGTACTATCCGAAACTGGTGCGGTGGTCAACCACGGGCTATAGGTAAAAGGGGTGAACAATGGCTGCAGTTATTTAAACAGGTGAACTGACATTCAACTGTTCAGCAATTAACCACACAGATAAACCAAAAGGCCACCAACAGCATTTCGTTGATGACCATACAGCAAGCATTGGTGCATATGGGTCTCTGTAGCAGGTGCCTTGTTCATGCAGCCATGCTGACTGCTGTTCATCAATGATGAAGGCTGGAATTTGCACACAAATACCACAGTTGGATGTCTATTTAGTGGTGACACGAAACACGTTTTATGATCCATCAGAGATAGCCCTTGGTGTGTGTGCTACATGGAAGGTCTGAAAGCAAACACCCTGCAACAATCGCTGGAAGGGTCCAGGCTGGAGGATGAGCATTAATCTGAGGAATTTTTTTGTCATTCTGGAAGGCAAAGTGGATCAGCACAAGTACGCATGTATCCTTAGGCATTATTTCCATTCCTACATGCAGGTGGGCATATTAACTTGACTGGACAGTGTAAAATGTGTGCCATTGGCCATTGTTGCTATTGGAGACACTGAAGCATGTCTCATCAGAAAAAAGAATGCCTCAGCATGCAAGTGATGTTACGCATGTGGCCCCTTTACACGCTGAAGGATTTGTGATTTCTGCACCATATAAATCAAAATAATGGTAATTTGCTACAAATCCAAGCCACAGCAGACAACACCAGACCGTCATCACAGACAGGTACAGTGGTCTACTGTTGACAAAGCTATATGGTCTTTTATGACAATACAGGTAAGACAGTGGCCTTCTTCTGCTATTAGTACATTATGCAGTCCATTATCCACTCATGCCTGCAGTGCATTTGACATGCTGTAAAAGATCTTGTAACACTATTCATTTTAACAATGTAATAGGACACCACTGGTTTGTATATACTTCATCTCTGTACAGTCTTACTCATTCAATGATTACTAGTACACCATGCTAAGAGCCTCCAAGTTTAAATTAATGTGGGCCATCCTGCCCAGATATCACAATTTTCACAAATGTTGGTGTATTCAAGGAGCTCTCTTTCTCAATTACTGTAAAAATCTACTATTTGCTTTAGGGAATATTGCACATAAAAGAATAAATGACTCTTCATATGGCTAGGGTGTATCAATTTATGCACAAAAGAGAACACACATAAGGACATGAGTTTAGGCTGTGTAAGACTTCATCTACTTAAAATCAGAAGGTGCGTTAACAACTGCATGATTGGTTTTATATGATGTTTCATGTACATTACTTTCCTCATTATGCCATAACAATTAAATCACAAAGCAGAATGTAATAGCATCCGTAATATATTTTACAATGATATTAACTTTCAGTTGATAGAATGTTTCTGAAGGTATTACCTCACTATTTACTAGGAATTATTTCAAGAAGTCACAGAACAGAGTGAAGGAAGGTAATTGAACTGCTCTGAGATTTTATTTGTCCCCCATTTGACATTTCGTCATTGTTTGCATGTGTTCAGTTTATGTAACACACACCATTTTGGATTTAGGTTTTTACTGGTATCTTATAATGTCAAATGTTTAAGGAAGATTACAGTTACTTGTCCTGTTGGTGATGATGAGAGTAGACACACAGTAGATAATATGGTTAGACACACAGTGTATGATATGGCTGGATACAGAAATTGGCCGTGGAATTTTCAACAGAATCATCTTGGCATCTGCCTCAAGTGATTTAGGGAAACCACTGAAAACCTTAATTTGTATGGCTGGGTGTGGACTTGTATATCACTCTTTCCCAAAGCTGTGAGTCCTGTTTGCTAACCATTGCTGCAGCTTGTGTGGTGGCATGTGGATAGCTGACCTGTATGGCACAAGGTGTTGGGTTGACCCAATATGTACAGAATTCCAGTATAAGATTTTCACTCTGCAGAGGAGTGTGCGCCGATATGAAACTTCCTGACAGATTAAAACTGAGTGCCGGACTGAGACTTTGTCTTGGAAGTTAGGAGACGAGGTACTGGCAGAACTGAAGCCGTCGGGTCGTGAGTCGTGCTTGGGTAGCTCAGATGGTAAAGCACTTGCCCGTGAAAGGCAAAGGTCCCAAGTTCAAGTCTCGGTCCGGCACACAGTTTTAATCTGCCAGGAAGTTTCATGTACAGACTTTTCTCTCCACATCAAGAAAAGTTGGATGATATGGAAGGCCAAGGGAGTTGCCTTGTTAATTTGTATTACAGGTGGAAATTGAGCTAGAAGAAATCTTATATTACCAGTATGGAGCAAACATCCAATGAACAGGGTACAAAAATACTGGCTTTCAAGAGCAGAGGTCTCTTCATAAATAAAAAAAAAAAAAAAAAAAAAAAAATTTTTGTCCTCTGTGAGGCATGTTTGAATGATGTAATAGACAATGCAGTGACCAAGAAATGCAGGGATCCAGATGTGACTCCTGGTCCAGCTCACAGTTTTAACTTGTAAAATATAACTCTTGCAGCATATACTCTGCAGAGATTAAGAGAAATCATTCTCTTTATGTAGGTCCATTTAGACTTCAACAAAATTTCAGCTGTGCGTAGCACTAGCACCTGGTTCTGAATACAGAGAAATGTGAATTATCACACTTTGCTTTACACAAGAATGCAGTAACCTTTCACAACATCAGTAGTCATTTAAGCCATAAAATATCTGGATGTTAAAATGAAAATTCATATTAAATGGAATAATCACACAAGTACAGTACTAGACAGTCAGTGGTGGTGCCAAGATGGATACACCAGTTCCCGTCAGATCACTGGTCAGTACTTGGATGGGTGACCATCAGGGTATGCTGCATGTTGTTTACAATTTTCCTTTTGTTGTCGGCAGAGGGGACAGATGGGGTGATGGCGTAAAATCCCTGACATGCAACATTGTTGATGGTGATCCATCTGTCAGATGGGGACATTAAGCTCAGCAGCCTCTTCGAGAAAAGCAGACTATGTGACAGCTCTGGGTTTCACCCTCACCCTTCTCTGATCATCTCTAGCACAGACGTGACACTATACTCACATCATTACAGTCATCCACATTTATCAAATGCCTTACATACTCAGCTCTCAAACTTCGCAAAGGGAAAGTGCATGGAGGATAGGAAGAACCTTTCCAATTTGGCTGCTGAACCTGCCCTTCAAGGCCTCCCAGCCAGTCATGCCATATGACTTGATTTTATTTTGAAGTGGCAAACAATTCCATTGGTACAATACCGGAGTTTGTTTATGTCCACAAGATACTTTTGTGATCTATCTTGGAACATTACTCAAAATTTGGATTGATATGAGGCTATAATAACTTGAATGGATACGTACAGAGACTGTCAGAAGTTTGTGCAACTTGCAGAAATGATGAAAAAACTATAGTGTCAGAGAAAGAATGATATCAACCAACTCATCGGAATATAATTGCAAAGTTTTATGAAATGGTATTCAGAGATGTGTCTCTAAATACATGACAGTTACTTGCATAATTCCTCTATGAGAATCATAAAAATATGATTTATACAATCACAATCCACATATGTTTCCCACATTTGAAAGATTATTTAAATATATGTATATGATACTATGACAAATACACTGCGTCGTACATGTCACAGTCATTTCAGAATATAGGTGTGAAATCATTATAGATGCTGAGGAATAATTCTATAACAGCAGATTGCACTCCAGAGGATGTCTGTGAGAGTAGCACCTACCAGTGTAATGTAGACAATAAAGTATGTGATGATTAAGAACTACCACGAGTATAAGAAAACTAGAAATTTGTGACAAGCTACAACTATTTGAACGAGGCAGGTTCTGAGTACTTGCAAGTCTACGAGGTGCATTCAAGTTCTAAGGCCTCTGTTTTTTTTTTTCTCTGGACTGTAAAGAGATAGAAACATGCACATTGTTTTAAAATGAGGCCGCGTTCATTGTCAATACGTCCCAGAGATGGCAGCACCGTACGGCAGATGGAATTTTACCGCCAGCGGCGAGAATGAGAACTGTTTTAAATACTTAAAATTGCGACGTTTTCCTTACTTGAACAGCGTGCAATCATTCGTTTTCTGAATTTGCGTGGTGTGAAACCAATTGAAATTCATCGACAGTTGAAGGAGACATGTGGTGATGGAGTTATGGATGTGTCGAAAGTGCGTTCGTGGGTGCTACAGTTTAATGGAGGCAGAACATCGTGTGACAACAAACCAAAACAACCTCGGGCTCGCACAAGCCGGTCTGACGACATGATCGAGAAAGTGGAGAGAATTGTTTTGGGGGATCGCCGAATGACTGTTGAACAGATTGCCTCCAGAGTTGGCATTTCTGTGGGTTCTGTGCACACAATCCTGCATGACGACCTGAAAATGCGAAAAGTGTAATCCAGGTGGGTGCCACGAATGCTGACGGACAACCACATGGCTGCCCGTGTGGCATGTTGCCAAGCAATGTTGACGCGCAATGACAGCATGAATGGGACTTTCTTTTCGTCGGTTGTGACAATGGATGAGACGTGGATGCCATTTTACAATCCAGAAACAAAGTGCCAGTCAGCTCAATGGAAGCACACAGATTCACCGCCACCAAAAAAATTTCGAGTAACCGCCAGTGCTGAAAAAATGATGGTGTCCATGTTCTGGGACAGCGAGGGCGTAATCCTTACCCATTACGTTCCAACCGGTAACAGGTGCATCCTACGAAAATGTTTTGAAGAACAAATTCCTTCCTGCACTGCAACAAAAACGTCCGGGAAGGGCTGCACGTGTGCTGTTTCACCAAGACAACGCACCCGCACATCGAGCTAACGTTACGCAACAGTTTCTTCGTGATAACAACTTTGAAGTGATTCCTCATGCTCCCTACTCACCTGACCTGGCTCCTAGTGACTTTTGGCCTTTTCCAACAATGAAAGACACTCTCCGTGGCCGCACATTCACCAGCCGTGCTGCTATTGCCTCAGCAATTTTCCAGTGGTCAAAACAGACTCCTAAAGAAGCCTTCGCCGCTGCCATGGAATCATGGCGTCAGCGTTGTGAAAAATGTGTACGTCTGCAGGGCGATTACGTCGAGAAGTAACGCCAGTTTCATCGATTTCGGGTGAGTAGTTAATTAGAAAAAAATCGGAGGCCTTAGAACTTGAATGCACCTCGTAGCATTGGTTGCTAGAACAATAACTGGGATTAAGGTTGCATGACAGAATTAAAGAACAAACATCAGGTTAAATACTTCTTTGGGTACTATGAAAATAGTGGATTTGCGAAGTAGTAAGGTTATGTGCAAAGCTATTGTCATAAGAAAACATGGAAGTAATAGTGGAGAATGAAATAAAAAATCTATAATTACACATTTTTTTAAATCTCTATATCAGAAGAGAGGGAAAGGAGGAAGAAAAAGATAGCTTTAACAAAAAGAAGATTGTTACTTGCTATTAGGTCAACGAACCTTGTCAGTTTAAAATATTAAGCAGTATGGTGATAGTTTACTGTTAGCGCAGTGTGCAGGTTGAGTTTCTAAGCATTGCTTATCTTTCGAATTATTATGGTGGAAACCAGTAGTAGGAGAGGCTGTAATCAGTTACTTGGCTGAATGGTAACACACATCAACAAAGCAGAACTTAATACCAATCAGTATCAGTACGTGGGTGTCATTGTACTCAGATCTCAAGCACTTTCTGTCTTCAAGGGCAAATAATATGCTCAGTACAATCCATTGATACATTTGGCAGAATTACAAGAATCACTGTGAATAAACTTCCAATGTGCATATCCTCCTCCTGAGAAAAGGCACACAAAAGAATAAGAATGAGGCTCTTCGGTAGGTACAAAATGTGCCATTGCTGTTTCTAGCTCACATTACATATGGTCTGGCCATAGGTTTTTTGTGTTTCTTCAGAACATCTGAAGGTGAAACTTAAGATACATAAAGGCTACAACTAAACTATCTGTACATTTGTTCTTCTCAAGTGGAAATGATTTCCAGCAATCACAACTGTAGTCCATTATTTAATGTGACAGTTACTACAATAGATGATGTGACTGAGCATCAGGGTAGCAAAGGGGGAGGGGGGCGGGGGGGGGGGGGGGGTGATATATTTCCTAAATGGACACTGAGAGGATCACAAAACAAGTTAGGGTTTAATAATAAGGCCACATAATCAAAAAATTCTGAAACTGAAGGTAAACACTAAAAAGTAACAAGGCTGGACATATCTCCCACAATAACATAATTAATATGCGGATGGTTACTCCTACCTGGCACATGTACTTTGCCAGGATGTGACAAGCATTTATGAACTGAATCAAAAAAGGGCTCTATTGGTGAGCAACCCCCTTCCTGAAAAACAGCTGTGCAGAAGTCTGGAAGAGTCCTTCGTGGTCACAGCTGATGGAGATGTATTTGCTCCCCAATGTATTCCAGGCATTCTCTTTACTATTTAGATTTTAAAACCCCACTGGTGAATCAATGTAGTGGATGTCTTCACCCACAAGAAATCCATCCATAGAACCAACTCAATGAAGATCAGCATTATTATCTGTGAAGGGTAAGTCTAGACCATATGTTTCTGAAAAGTCATGGATATCGTGGCAGTACCTCATCTAAGGGAATGTATCTCTGGGCATATTCCCTGGACCACCTATGTACGCCATCATAATGTATCCTCTCACCAGACCTGATCACTACCAGTGCTGTTTATGTGATATCCCTGTGTTATATAAGCTACAGCTTTCACATGTCTGACGAGAATCATTCTACAAACTAATACAGAATAAATAAGATGACTCCACTGATATCTTTCCAATCTTGGCATTTCTGACTCCACAACAAACAGACCTCTCTCCATCACTGTGAGTACCCACTGCTTGGGACCCTAGCATACTGACCAGTTACCTTTGGATATCATTCCTGTGATGAAATGAATACCGTTAGCTGACCATGCCCTTGTATATGACAAACATTTCTTATTTTTAACTGCTGCCAAAGATTTGAGATGCCAATTTATGCAGAAATATTTACAGTCATTTTCAGTGATTATTCACCTTTTATCTTTCTTTTTTTTTTCCCCTCAATAATGCCGAATCTTTTGACTCGAGTGTATGATATTTTATTTGCTAGTAAAAGTCATATGCATTGTTAAATAAGAAGCAACTTGAAATTATTGTGAGCAAAAGTGTGTTAGACCTATTACAACCACCTTTAGTGTAATTTAATTGATTGCTTTGGCAGTACCATTAGCACGATAGCAAGTATTGTAAGCAAGAGAATGTAGTTATGAATTACCTCAGTTTCATGTAAAGCATGCTAACCATACTTTAATACCATATTCTGAATGCATGTGAATTCCTCAAGTCTCTAGGGATTCAGTGTATGAGAATTTTTTAAAATGTTACACTAAGATAACATTATAATTTGCAGCAATTTTATTTCAAACATTCTTTAAAATATTAAATAACCACTAATATTTCTACCTTTTCTTCAGATGCAGAAAAGTCCCATGCTATGAGGTGTTTGTTAGTTCTGCTTGTGTTTATTACATAATATTGAGATTTAACTCTAACACTAACATGAGCTGTTTTATTCTAACAGCATGATCTTGCATTAACAAAAAAACTATCATTTTTCTTACAGATGAGTTAAGAAATGAAAGAGATAAGTATAAAGCTATAGCCGATGAAATGGATCAGACATTTGCAGACTTAGCTGGTTATTAATGGAGCAGGATTGTCCTAGACTTGCCACATACTGCAAATCTCTTATTACTGCATAATTGGATCCATCAGAGTACATCTTGATCTGCTTTTGACAACTTAACAGTACTTATTTTGGAATAACAATGAACATTAACAGTGCTACTGTTAACATTTTATAAGCTTTATGTATTATTTTAAAATGTTGAGATACCTTGCTAAAATGTTTATAACTGATGTAGGATCTACTTTATTACATTGCCCAGTGCCTAAAATTATTTGCATTAATTTTATCTTACTATATTTTCAAAAGAAGATATCATGTAAAAACAGTTCACATAGTGTGTGATCTGGTGGATGATAGAACATACAGAGCAATTACGGGTTGCTTTTTCTATGATATCAGTACATTCCTGTTGTTTAAGAAAGATTCTGCTCAATTAGTTTAAAGTTACACTTTGTAAAATATTTGTGAAACATGCTACAGAAATCATTTAGTGCCTTCCTGCTGTAGTGAAAAGCTAGAAATTACATGTCACTGTGAGACAATAGCCAAAGCAGTTATAGTGTATCATTTACAAACAGTTCAACAAAAACAAATCTCTTTCATGTATTATTAATAATTCATTTATTCTACAACTCTTTTGTATGTAATGTTGAATATATCAAACTCACTTTTATACAGAATGTGGCATTTTTATCATCTTATTAAATGAACCTTCTTTAATGTAATTGTGAATGGAAGTTAAAGCCATTATTGTTAGCAGTTTGTTTCAGTATATTATTTATCAGTACACTTATGAAGTGATTTGAACTCACTGTATTGCTGAAATAACTGCAAATTCTTTCTTGCCCAAATGTAAAACTTCATTTATATGGGCACCTTACACATACAGTTTACTGGGGTTACTGTATAGTTTACAAATAATTATTGATTGAGAGTTTTTACTACATTCATGATTCAACTAATTTTATGTCTCATAATGGGTGAAACACATGAAGATGAGCATCATATCAACAGACTCAGTAACAACAGTGCATTATTGTTATACTGCTTTTATTTTTTACATAACAAACAGACCTAATGTTTAATAAAGTTTTAATTACGTTACTCAAATCCATCTCAAAAGCAGAAAGTTTAGATTTTCGGTATTGATAACAGAAACAACATTTCTTTCTGGAGAGATAACAATTTAAATTATTAATGCAAAAATAGGAATGTCATGAAATTACTTCAGTACTGTTTTGTGGAGAGTTATTCAGGCATGTACCATAGCAGGTATCAACAGCAGGATTGCAACAGAAGATGAAGTCAGTGAAGAGGACCACCCTCCAGTTACCTATAACAATAACAATAACAATAACAATAACAACGGCAATGGTGTTGCAATGGGCCCATTTAAAGCAGACATTGCTTCATTCAGAGAAATTAGAAATTTAGCTGTCGAATTTTAAATATGAAAGATATTTATTTCTTATCAATAATTAATTTTTTTGCCCTTTAAATACAGTAACAAGATGAAGATATAATATTTTATCTCACTACTCAAACTCTAAAATTCAGATATATTTTTATGAATTTACAAATGGCCACAAACTGTCGCAAAATGATAAGTGCTTTACCTTCAGCTTTGACAAAATTATATTGCTACATCAGAAATATAGAACTTGTGTAATATGGTGAACAACAGAATCCAAAAACAATGTATGTATATAAATTTTCTTAATTAAACACAAATAGTTGCTATAATTTTAAAATTAAAATGAAATACTGTTATTGAAATTTTTGAGTTAAAAAAATTTTGTTGAATTGTGCAGATGACAAAAATGTATTTTATAGTGGTATACCCAGGAACACCAGGAAACAATTATCCAGAAAACTATTTAATTTTCCAGTCAATAAGTCATTTTACTAATGTTCTGTATTTATGATCAGGATTGAGCTTATATGTGACAATTTTATATTTGAACTTAGGTGACTTTTGCATTATAAACATAAGAAGTGATAAGTTGCAAAGACGACATTCTCCAATTATACAAGAATGTTATTTCAAATCGGCACTCATAAGCCATATTTTCATTTGGTGCTCCATAAACAATGTTCTGTTTGACAAACAAAAAAGACTATCATGAAAATGCATAAAATAGTAGCTGATACAAAATTCACAGATTGTGTTTGTTAATACGAAAACTTGATTTTTCATAAGAAAGTTTTGTCATCATGGATAACCATTATAAGATGCAAAAAGAGGGAAAAAGTGTTGCTATGTCTCTCAAGACCTGACCTTTTGAGTAAATTTCTCCCACTTACAATGTTTTCCATCCTTCTTCACACTGTTTATTCTTATTTTTGCCCATAATCCACAAACAACTGGGGCTCCAGATTGACAATAAATTTCACTCATGTTAATGTTTTTTAAGATAAGGAGATTGTGTTTTCAGTGTCACTTTCTCATTCTAAAAATTATGTTTGAAATAATGTGATGCTGTTGTAGCTGAATCCAGTTATTATACACACACATTTGAATCAAAAAATTAATTTGGGAAAAATGAAACTTATGCTCTTTCTGGTATACTTACTGTTTGAATAGACTACTGTCTATAAACATTCTATACAGTTGCTCTCTGATATGGGCTTGAAACAATTTGGTGAATGCCATTTAGAGTCTCCGACTGATTTCTGACATCTGTCCTCTTCCATCATCTTTAATTCTCTTTATCTATGACTTGACACATGGTGGAACTTCGCTCTGCAGCACTTGTTGATCATTATCTATTAGCATAAAACACAACAGTTTACTGCAAAATTAAAGATGTGAAGAAAGCTGATGGAGGAAATTTGGCGTAATTTAAAGTATAAAAACATATAGTTAGCAGCTTCTACATTTTGCCACCTCAAGAATGTTATAGCAGCAAGTTTTTGTTTGTTATTTAAGTCAGTTAATTTATTGACATACATTTTTCTTATGTGCATGGGGACTTAAGAAAGTAAGTTAAATATTATTAAGGAATGCAATGTAACATTTATTGAATGCCTCACTAAACTTCAAAGGGACAGAGATTTGTGACACCATTTTTCAACATAGTCACCAAGTTTCTGTAAACAATGGTCAGAATGTTTTATCAATCATTCATTTCCTCAATTATAGAAATCCACTTCTTGGTCATGGATCCATTTGAGAAGTGCTGTTTCCCCAGATAATCTTTCAGCTTGCCAGAAAGATGGTAACTGCATGGTGCAAGACCTGTACCTGCCGACCACCGTCTCCAACTTCTATGCAGCCTTGGTCAAATTGTTGGCACCATTTCACTATGGCTGTACACAACACAGCATTTCATTCATATACTGTCAGAATTTCTTAAAAACTGTGTCTGGAGCAATCCTGAAATGTGTGCTCTCTTCTAACAACGCATCACTCTTGTTGCGAATTGGTATTAGTGTGGGACAACATGTGTAACTTACTTTCTGAAGCCCCTGCATATTTAATATAATTTGAATCTTTCAAGTGTCTTTGCATGTATAACTGATGACTGCAGACTCGTAATAGTCATAAGCTCTCATGATGACAACAACAATGTACACTGTTGAAATATTGTCAATAAGACACAACAATCTGGCAGCATACCCATGAAAACATTAAACATCCTAATAGTTGTCTTCAACTGTATTTGTGTCAACTTTTTATGCCACTTTGAGATATATTTCTGTGAATTAAGTGATGTCATGTGACAAGCTACTGTGTATGATTATCAAACTAATTGTGAACAAAATGCTGTATTTTTGTATCAAAACTGTGCTTAGTAATTGATAGCAGCAAAAAGTGTGAAACTGAAAAAAACATTTTTTAATTATTGCATTGTATTTTTTACTTTGGTATATAATTATTAGGACAGAAAAGTACCAATTAAAACATCTTCTTATGTTAGAATTTAAATTATATTGGAGATCTTTGAATGACTTAATGTTCTGTT
Source organism: Schistocerca cancellata (assembly GCF_023864275.1). NCBI lineage: Eukaryota > Metazoa > Arthropoda > Insecta > Orthoptera > Acrididae > Schistocerca > Schistocerca cancellata. The sequence continues at coordinate 441,672,198 of NC_064633.1, forward strand.
TTCCACATTCATTGCCTTTTTCCATACAAACTAATTTCACACAAGTTATTTAATATTTTGATTTCCTGTACTCAGGCTTTGCAGTAAAGCTACTTCTTAAGTATCATGATACCTTTTTTTCCTTTACATTAATCTGCTAATACACTAATGCTGTACTAATAAGAAAGCTAAACCTCACTCAAACCATGTTTCTTGACATATTACCTTCATTAAACTGCCCAGAATCACACCCAGGTGAAGTTCTTGTTCCATTTCTCAACAAAATACTGGAGCTGTAGGAGAGGCTAGTCATAACTATAAGATTTTACTGCAGTCTGATCATCGTATTTTCCTGTGTCTCTGCAGATGAATGACTCTCCATTGTTGACGGACACATTTTACATTGCATATACTTATAAGCAGACATATGGATTGACTGTTTTGGACGAGAATTTCAGTAGTTTATATATCCTCCTCTTCTACGGTACAGCCCTGCACTTGAATGTAGGGATTAGTGTAGCCATGTTAGATATAATATAATAGAGGGAAACATTCCATGTGGGAAAAATATATCTAAAAACAAAGATGATGTAACTTACCAAACGAAAGTGTTGGTATGTTGATAGAGACACTAACAAACACAAACACACACACAAAATTCAAGCTTTTGCAACCCACGGTTGCTTCATCAGGAAAGAGGGAAGGAGAGGGAAAGACGAAAGGATGTGGTTTGTTTATAAATAAATAAATCTTCTGCCTACCAGTCACGATTTTTCTTTATTTTACTATTCGCACAATGCGTTTCGAGAAATAATTCCCATTTTCAAGTGCGTTTTTTTAATGTATGTTAAGCCATCAACATACCAACGCTTTCGTTTGGTAAGTTACATTATCTTTGTTTTTAGATATATATGTTAGGTATAATTTTGACAATTGACATCCCATGGTTCTTTAAATTATTGTTCCATTTAATCAAGGGATGCTTACTACATAGTATGCTGGAGCAGACGGCATATTATCATAGCCCCACATCTTCAATGGGTAAAATATCTGTTAATCATGTTAGTGGGGAGAGTTCACCAACACGCTGGAGAGTGCACTGAGTAATGTGATAAATGGGTGTATGGACAATGTCTTGCTAGATGATCACATATGAAAGTTGCAGAGATGATGTCAGACTAAACTGAATGATATTCTGTAATTTTCAGTGTTCCCTCAACAAACACAAGATGTATGCAGCCATTGTAGGCTGTAAGTCCCCACACTACAATATGAGGAGTAGGTCTAACATGGTGCTCTCTAGGAAACAATCTGGTAGTCACTCCTCTTGTTACTGATGCAGCACTTGCAAAATACCATCCATAACGACAAGGCAAAATCAGCTCTCATCACTGAACACAAATTTGTGCCATTCAGCGCTAACATTGTACTCTCTGATACAACATCAGAAGAGTACAAACCTGTTTGGTATCACAGTTTGTAGTACATGATTTCTGATGCTTGCAGTACAAACTCTTGGTGCAACAGTGCCATCAAATCAGTAATTGCTGCTAATTTGAAGTGTGGCTACAGCTATGACTAAGGAATCTTAGAACACTCCAAGCGAGATATATGAACTCTCGATAGTAAACTAATATGTCATACTGAGACCTCTACTTCCGGTCTTTGACAAGGACCAGGTATACTTGACAAAACTGATTTGAAGCATGTGTTGATGGAGAGAGTTAAAATCGTGATGTCCACTTTGAGTAAAGTTGGTTGTCTTAGGTTTCAGACTGGTATGGTTCTATTCCTCTTAGGGACTAAGACTCTTATTCATTCTATCAATGTAATGCCTTGTACAGTTTGTTATAGATATTAGTGGGCTACTCTCCAATATGATGCCAATGTTTATCACAAAACTCTATTGATAGGCCATCTGGCCCCACAGACTTGTTGCACAGCAGGCATTTAATAATAGTGTACAACTTCTCAGCAGTGACCGGGGCTAACATTCTGTGTTTTGTTGTTCAGTGATGAAACTAGATGTGGCTGACTGTGTGTGCCATTCTTTGTGGGTTACGACTGCTTCGTATCTACCGGCTTAAAAAGTACTGACATAGCTCTTGAGAGCCTTCCCAGTTCGAGTCTGTGTTGTATTTATGATGCCACTGCTGTCCTGTAAGTAGTCTATGAGGTATGGAGAGGGTACGTAACTCCTACACTATGTAACAGACAATGATGGGCTGCGGTCATTAACATGTGCAATATTGGGACATAATTTTGAGGCCTTCTGCTCGAGATCTGTTAAAAATCATTTTGGGTATGATTCGTTTAATGGTCATGATTTTTGCACTTAACTGTGCAGTCGCGTAGTATAATTGTCTTAAAGCCCCGAAGTAGAATTCTGGTGTATGATGCCACCATTGCACCTGTCTCTTCGCATAGGCCTTCATGTATCTGACTGTACGTAGTTTCGCCCTAAACGTTCATTATTTCATTTGCTTGTTGTACCAACTTTATGAAATTATCACCTGTTGCAGCGAACCAGTAATCTCCCACTCCAAAGATTGCTCTTATAATATATTACACTTGGATTTCTACAATTTCTCGCCCCCACGTGCACTTCTTGAGGTATGTTTCAGCACTAAGTAGAAAGCAGAGTTATCGAAATGGTAATTTGCTATTATTCTAGGCTAATAGGGAACAGTGGGCTGATATTCTGTCAGTCTTGCTTTTGGACACCAGGTTGTATGGAAATGCTATAATGTAATATTGGCGAAGTTTCCAAATATCTTGGAGCCAATGTTCAGTTTTTATGGTTGGTATTTATTTGCTAACATTCTTAATTGGCTCCTTATTATCTCAATGTAGTAAACATATGAAATCCCCATCCAAAACAATTGGTATATTGTAGATTACTAAGAAGCTCGACTATCGTTCCAGCTTACAGTTCTCTTCTTGCTGAATGTGCATTGGTGTCTGGTGGTGCACATAATCCGTATGTTTTGAAATTTATGTTATCTGGAACTAGAATGATAAGCACATGCACTTTCTTCTGACCGCTAGCACCAACAACAGTCCAGATCTATCAAATGTCCATTGTGTTGGCCTTACTGAAATTCAGGTAATTACATGAATTGAGCCTCATTGCTATCCTTATTTGCCTACTGAAGTTACCAGTACAGAACAATTATTGAAACAATGGGCCAGTTTTTCAGCAAGTCGTACGAACTTGCTCTGTTTTCTGTGTTTTCATACTCAGAATGTGGTTCTTGCTCTGTCCAGCATGGCATTTTGTTTCCTTGTCTTTACTGCCCTTTACCATTTCAAATATTGTATTCCTTCGTCATATCTGTAGGTATGTACATTTTTCATTCAGCAGTTTACTGATGTTTAAGAAGAAAAAATATACAGTTAAACTACTATACACGATTCTTATATCAACTATACTCTTGTGAAATTATTGTACAGAAATGAACTGCATGTGTTTCAGTAATTATAAAACATGGTGTGTGAGCAGGGAACATGCTTTCTCTCAAAACTGCTTAGAGCAGTTACATCACAAGACCAAGTGCGATGGCAATATATTAGATCTCTCTTTGAGGATTTCTACATCCAAACGTGATGTCAGTAAACACGAAGCAGTTGTAGCAACAATGACTACCAAAAGAGTGAAAGCCAACTATGCACGCTACTAACATACTTTATTCACAGAAAAAAAAAAGGTTACACACACACACACACACACACACACACACACACACAGAGAGAGAGAGAGAGAGAGAGAGAGAGAGAGAGAGAGAGAGAGAGACAGTTCTGGCTCAATTAGACCTCATGAGAATAACACTGTAGGCACTATGGTGACACCTGTGACATGCAACCCACTGCTCGCATCGACACTGGCTGAGACCAACTGTAGGCTGGCTTAAGCGTCACAGTCTGGCATGATTCTGCCAGAAGGCATGTCTGAGGATCAGCGCAATCTGAGTAGTGATGCCATAGGAGTCAGTAATAATGGTAACGGTAATGTCGGTGGTGCCACTATATTACCGTATTTACTCGAATCTAAGCCGCACCTGAAAAATGAGACTCGAAATAAAGGAAAAAAAAAATTCCCGAATCTAAGCCGCACATGAAATTTGAGACTCGAAATTCAAGGGGAGAGAAAAGTTTTAGGCCGCACCTCCAAATCGAAACGAAGTTGGTCCATTGTAATATGAGACACAATTTAGGTCGAATGAATGACGATAGAGCTACAGTAGTTTGGTTCGCATCATAAGCTTAGCAGTTAAGCTTTACCACGTAGCCATTGCTATGTGTTAGGTGCTCCGTCCGTATTTATACGGGTACTCTTCCTTTTTCACGTGCTTCGTCTGGTTTGAATCGATTGCTTATTTTGCTTTGATCTGATAAATGCCGTTTTCTTTGTTATAGGTGTTTGCGTCACTCTTAAGCTGAAAATGCATTACTGCACTGTGTCATCCATTGTTTGTCGCATTCTGATAGTGCGTGTTTACGGCCTGTCGCGGCTCGCGGCATGGCTTGCTTTTGTGCACGCTACCGCCGCGTACAATTAAAAAAAAGAGAGAGGAATCGTCTCATTAGCGAAACAATGGCAAGAGACTGCTATTTGTTGTTACTTACACTGCTGCTTTCTTTGATAATGATCAACAAGAATCAAATAATAGACTGCGTATGATAGAACATGTTCTGAACGAGAGTTAGGCGAAAATTTTTCTCCGTTTGAAAATCTTTGCGGCCGCTTCTTTATTACATCAAATTCTGCACAGAAATTAGAGTCATCTTAGATTTAAAAATCTAGTCACTTGCCGTGCTTCATTTCTGACTGTAAGAATAATACGAATATAAACATGACACGATACGTATATTCTTCCGCGTTTGCTGTTGTCTCACTCTAGTTTCGTAGTTTATTAGGCAGACAGGATTTAAATGAGATAGCAGCAAACACGAAAGAATACATGGCAAAATGTTTATATTCGTATTATTCTTATGGTGAAGAGAATACTGTATGTGATTCATCAGGTTCCTATTAGCAACCATCTCTTCTCACAGATAGAAAAAAATTCAGAACGTAGAGTTGGCCATATTGACAAACATCCCAAACAGTCTTGCCAGTCAGATTTTCGTAATACACTGAAATTGTGCTACATTCGAAAATGAACAATACGGAATTTGTATTTACTTCGTTGGATAATGTATGAAAATGCAGTGGTCGAAACTCGCGGCGGAGAAAAAAAGCTCGTCTTGCACTTTTTTTTTTAATTTATTTACTGACGCAGAGGTTTTGGCGCCAGTATTTATCTTTGTGCCTACAAAGCATGCCTACATAGCGCTACATATATTCGACGGCACAAGTTAGTTGTGCCGGCACGTACCAACATTTTTCATAACTTCCGCTTGCTTTGCACTCGATTCTAAGCCGCAGGCGGTTTTTTGGATTACGAAAACTGGAAAAAAAGTGCGGCTTAGATTCGAGTAAATACGGTACTTTGCTCCACAAGCAGTAACCACCAGGCAGAATATGTAAGTGGTGCGTGGTCTGGATGAATCGCCACTGGGGGAGGCAATGGGTCCATGTCCATGGTCATCACTGCAGAAGATTGATGTTGAATGAGGCTTGATCTTAGATATTGGAGTCACCACAGGATGAGAGGGTCTGCCAAGGTTGGAGAAGCAAGTGGCTGCTGACTAGAATGGCAAAGAGGAAGATGGCACAGCAGAATCCTGTGGGCAGAGGCCACAGTATAGAACTCGAGTCCATGGCGAGTGGAAATTGTCCCGTGGATCCATACTGTGTGGCATCCAAACTGCTGGGCCCTCACACCCCTGCACACCTAGAAGGGAGAGGCCTCGGCGATGACCTGCATATCCAAAATAGCGTGGTGAGAGTGACCGTGAAGCCACTCGATCGGGGCCCCCAATAGGGGTGGCCATGTAAAAGCTACAGAGAGCATTAGGTATAGTGTAGACATCATTTCCTTGTGGACCTGTGTTTTAAAGGTGTGTAGATAAAGCATACTGCATTATTATTGGAGGCGAGGCAAAAGGTGCAGTGTGAAAGTGTTGAATCCCTTCACAGATGCAAAACTGTTAAGTGACTGTGGGTAAACTCCATTCCATTATCAGAAATCATGGTTTGTGGGATGCCTTCAAGGGCAAAGGCATTTTCCAAGGATGTGATATTAGCTGCAGTAGTGACCTGAGAAATACAGAACACAAAAGGAAAGTGAGAGAAGGAATCTTATCATGAGCAAACACATGAAGCCCAAAGCGATACCAGCAAATTCTAAATTACACAATTCTGCAGCATAGGGCAAGGCTGACAAGGCTGAGACCCTCTAGGAAAGTACAACTTGACAGGCCTAGCAGTTGAAATCGTGGCGGACTAGGTCCATGATGCTGGGGTGAATACTTGACCAGAGTACATGTTGTCGTACCAAACTTTTCATCCAAGACATGCAGTGTGCAGCACTTGGGGCAGAATAGAAGGAGAGGTCAGAATGAAGCAGAGGTCATCATTTGAGGCTTGCAACAGAAATCATTGGCAGAGGTGCAGTCAATACCACTGTGTCCATTAGGGATGAAATTCGGGTCGGGGAGATGCGGCCAGCCAGCTGTGTTGCACAAAGTGAATAAGGTGGTGTAATGTTGATTTGTCATGTGTAGAGACCACATCATCATGCAAAATTAAGGTAAAGGTGGAAACAGCTGAATCTGGATCTGAATGGAGCTGGAAACACACCAATTCATGTTGGTTGATGGCTGCGTCAAGGCCCATGGAAAATTGGGACAGTATGTTAACAATTGTGTGTAACACTGCTGCTCGATAGTGGATAGAATAATGAAAATTAGACAAGTATGGTACCCAGTGTTGGAGGTGATGAGCAGTCCAGTTTGGTAAGTGATGCTTGGGGCCAAAGATGGTAAGCAACAGGCCAAAATGAAATTTTTGACCATAAAGTAATTATTTAAATTTCTGGACTTCACGTGTAATGATGAAGGCCTCCAATTCTATTTGAAAATAACATAGCTGAGAAGTAGATAAGATCTTAGAAGCATATGCAATAGCACACTTAGTGCCTTCAGGCTATGAATGGACTAGGACTGTGCTGATATTGCGAGGGGAAGTCTCTCTCACAGCTACCAGATGCTGATTAGGAGTGTACGGTGTATGTCACTAAACGCAGTGCCCACTTAAGACAATCTTTTATAGCCTGGAAAGCTTGTTGACAGCAAGATGATGATTCAAAATGTGTGCCTTCATGATGTTGGTTCAATGGTAAGAGAGTTTTGCTAATTTGGCAATGAATTGACCAGAATAGTTGGCCTTACCCAGAAATACTTTTTTTTAAGTTTGACATTCATGGGGGACTACATTTTATTGATCACCAAAACATAATCATTTGTTGGTTCCAATTCATTTGCTAAGAGTTTAAACCCTAAATATGTCAAGAACGGTTGCATAAAAGAACACTTGCTCATTTTGCATTTAAGTCCTCTTGTTACCACTCTCTGGAACACAAGCTCGACATTGTGGAGTTGCACCTGTGACCAAAATATTGTCAAGGTGTGCAGTACAGTTGGGGATGCCACGTAATAGCTGTTCCATAAGACACTGAAATATGACAGGGGCTGAAGAGATTCCAAATGGTAACTATTTATAACAGTATAGGCCGTATGATATCTTTAGTACTAGGTAAGTTTGCGATGCTGCATCTAAGGGCATTTGAAAATATGAGTCTGCAAGGTCAATTTTACTGAATAATGTGTTCATCCAGGGTAGGAGAGGATAACTGTACATTTCAGTTTGCACATTGACTGTTAGCCTACTTTGATATTGTCACAAAATTCAAGGTGCCATTGGTTTTGTGTATTGTTCAAGGGAGCAGCCATTGACTATGGGGAATAGGCTTAACACATCTTCCTGAATGAGCCTATCCAGTTCCATTTTGTGGGCATCCTTAAAAACTGAGGGCACCAGAAAGGCTTTGAAAAATGTGGGGCTACCATTACTTTACGAGGGATATCAGCTTTGAAATGAGTTCACTTCCCTACTCCAGGTGAGAAAATTTGGGCATATTTATCACTGCGAGTCTTTAGAGTGATGCATATTGTTGCATCTAGGAATCCTGCATATGCGTTTCACTAGACAAATAACTCATATTAATGAGTTTTATTAAAGCAAGACAATTACAATACTTAACTCTGATAGATGTGTTGCAAGCAAAGGGCAACATACAAAATGATCAATCTTCTTCAGAATACACAAACACACGTCTGTACTACGTAGAGAGTACTAATGACAGAGGCTACAATGTGTCGCTAATGAAGTGGCTAACATTGAGGCTGCTATCAAAATGGGTGCAACCAATCAGGCACGGCACTTACGTCCTTTTCTCCTAGGGCCCACTGCTGTTGCATTGTAATCCTGGAAGGAGGTCAGTCAGCGTGCAATCCGCTGACCTCTTCTCACAGCGTCTCTGCTCTTTCATTCTTGACTGGTGTGCCAGTGCTGACTTTAAGTCATAACACATATACCTTCAGACTGCATGTGTGTACTGTTCTATGAAATGTAAAATCAGAAGTGTGGAAAACACTGTCCACTTTGGTGTCAGCTACCACTGGAAATTTACTGGAAAAATGGCATGATTATAACTAAAGAAAACTGGAAACTTTCCTAGCAAAGGCATATGATGATGTTCAGAGGTCCAATGATTTGTCTCAGCTACTTGCAATGGCAATGACCCTAAACTTCAGTAAATACATTGGTTTACGAGTTATACAAGCACCAGTGTCCAAAAGTAAACTCACAGAGCATTTGTAAATCAACATGGCCAAGTATACTTTCTGCACTATGTTCTGAGAAGTTGACACTTGGAGATTGCTCACTTGCCTGGTTCACATCCCACACACACACACACACACCAGTCATATGCTCAAGAATGCATATCTCATGCACACATGACTGCTAACTCCGGCATCTTGGGCCAAATGCCTATGGAAGTGATCCCAGTGAGTGAGAAATCTACAGACATGTAAGCTTCTTAGAACACAGCACAGAAGTACTTGGCATTTTGGCCTGAGATGCTGGAGTTGCCAGTCATGTGTATATGAGATGTGCTTGCTTGTGGGTACGAATGATGCATGTCTCCCTTTTACTGATGAAGTCTGTGGCTGAATGCTTTATGTAAGTGTCCTTTAATTGTGCCTGTCTGCAACTTAATGTGTCTTCTTTATTGTAAGAACCAATCTGTCTTTTCTTGCTTCATTGATATTCCTACCTGGAGTTGCAACAGCACTACTGCTGACATAGTCCACCACCATTGGTGTTGTCATTTGCGAAGTCCTCCCGGTCGTGAAACACATGGGGGCCCCACCAAAGGTGGATTGGTGTCCTGCATAACAAGTGCCAGAGAGCTGACAGCTACCATATCTTTTCCCTTTAGAAACAAAGCTAGGGCTATGTGGGCACTTTGATGGGCTTGAACTCAAACTTTCACCAATAACATGGTTCCTCACTTCTAAGTTGGGTGTGAACTGATGAGTCAGAGTCCTCATAGTCCTACTTACATGAACATTTAAAACTGTAATTCCTACTTAATCCCTGTAGGCTGTCAGCTGAGTTTGCATTTTGCAGCCAAAATTCTAATGTGGCTGCAATAATATGTTTCTTCATTGCAATAAAGAAAATGTTGTAGGCAACTCAAACTCTGCCAGATTCATTACTGGCTCTTGGTTTTGTATCAGCTGATACAGTTTGGGATTTCCTGATGAGAACATGGCATTTTGTCTTTCCACATTGGAAATTTGACAAGCCAAAAAATAGAACTACAATCATCTGTGTAAGTAGTCCACTCTTCATGCTGTTTGTTAAATGGTTGAGAGGCCACACAATTGATGTGACAGGTGTTCCTGCTACCTTTCACCACCTGTAATATAGCTGTTGTTGCCTCTTGACAACGATGCATGGTTTGCATCTCAAGTTGTTGTAAATGTCCCATGTTTGAAAATCTGTATTCTTGCTTAATTACAAAATTGTCCAAACTCCATTTTGCACATGTCGCAGCTCCAGAGTTGTTGTGACTTTTGTAAAAGGTGACCTACGCATCTTATTACAGTGAAACCTCTATATAACGTTTTTCAAGGGACCACGAATTCTGAACACTGTATAGAGGAAAACACTATAAAGAGGAAGGCTTCCAAATAATAATTATAGGGCATTACTGAAGATCGGGATACCGCTAATCAGCTTTGACAAATGGTGCCATAGATGACATTTTAAATTTTCACAACATATGATATTCATTGCAAATGATCAATATATCAACCAATTAGTTTTTTTAATCAAAACATGGGGCTTGGTAGGTGGATGGGTGAAAGTAAATGGATCAGTTTGTACTGTAAAAATTTATAACAGATTATTAAGATTGAAATCATTGTCCAAAGCTGACAGGTGGTATCCCGTTCTTCAGTTGACCCAATTATAGAATATGAACCAAATTTTGTTTATGATACACTGAACATATTACATAAAAACACAGTAAATGGTACAGATTAAAAAAGAATCAGTTGTTACAAAAAAAATTACACTAATAATTACATTATGTAACGGAACTTAAATTTGCACAAAACTCTAGGAACCTATGCAATCTGAAAATAACATACCTATGATTTTTTTAAATATTCAAGCAAGCATGCTTGTTTTCTGTTTCTCCTAGACTCTATGGCAATAATTTCTTGCTCCAAATGAGCAAGTTGAACTAATGTTCTGTCCTCAAGGCTATGGGCCATCATATATCTCCTGAATGTTTCAAAGGCTTCAGCTGCCTTAGTATATGAGGGCACAGAGTCATCTTCCTTGTCACTGTCACTTTCACTACCACTATTATTCTCCAAGCTTCTCTCTGCAGTCAGCTCCTCAATACTTTGTACTCCTGTGGTTGCCATGTTGTCATCCTCAGCCACAAAGTCCTAAAAAGTGACAGGATCACTGTGTATTAATTCATGAAACTCTTGCAAATCACTTGCAACTTCTTCTACTGGAGCTGCCACCTCATTCTCACAGAATCCCGCTTTTGTGAAACAGTTTTTAATAGTTTCAGCACTTACTTCCCTCCACGAGTACATAATTAAATTCATTGCCTGTAAAACATTCAGCTTCAGTTGTGAGCTTTGCTGGCTTCCCGGTTTTCTTTAGTCCATCAAATTCAAGGCCTTTTTTACAAGGGCTGTCCTATATTTAACCTTAAAGGCATGTATTATGCCCAAGTCCAAAGGTTGCAGATGGCTGGTGCAGTTGGGTGGCAGGAAAATTACTTTCACATTTCTCAGAAAGGGTACATCTGGTGGATGTGCCACACATCTATCCACAAACAGCAGCACTTTTCTTGCAGCACTCCCCATTTTGGCGTCAAATTCTCTGAGAAAACATAAAAACGTATCACTCGTCATCCATGCCTTGGCATTGTTTGTATATTTGCACAGAAACGTGGAAATGTTTTTCAAGCACCTCGGATTTCTTGGCTTCCCAATAACCAAAGGTTTCAGTTTTTCCACTGCCATCGGCGTTTGTACACGACAAAATGGTAAGACGTTCCTTGCTCTTCTTGCCGCCATGGCAATTTTCCCCACGAAAAGTAAATGCCTTTTCCGGCATTAAATCGAAAAACATGGCGGTTTCATCAGCGTTATAACTGTCACACAGTTTGTAGCCATGTATCAGATTAGGGAGAGTCTGCATCCACTGAGCTACAGTTGGGTCATCCCCACTTTTACTTTCTCCACATTCCAATTTGTATACAACACCATGACGCTGTCGAAATTTATCAATTCATCCATTGGACACCTTAAAATTTTCCATTCCTAACTGCAGTGATATTTGAAGTGCCATCTCCTCCAAAATAGTTCCATTTATAGGAATGGTCACAGCACGTGCTTGCTGAAACCAAGTTAATAAAACTTTCTTCATTTCATCGTAAGTCGATGGTTTCAAACGCATACATTTAGAATTTACACAATTCTCAAACCCTTCCATTATCAACTGTCTGTTTTTCATAATAGTGTTGAGTGTTGAAGGGGGCAATTCCAATTGCTTCGCTAGCTCCACGCGACTCACACCAGGAGATGCCTCCACTTTTTTAATAATAGAAACCTTCTCTTCCAGTGAAGTGTTCTTCCACTTTTCACTCATGTCCACTGATGAAAGCTTTAAAAAAACGTTATATCGAAGACACACACTTATTAGGCACACAAACTGTTTGCTGCTCAGCTCACATAACACGCTACGAATACAAAGCATCAACCAAAATGGCGCCAAAAAGATCGCAAGCAGTGTGTGTCACATGTTACGTGACCAGGTTCTGCCGCTGACATACGAAACACGATGAGCATGGGCTTTCTGAGCCGGTGCAAACGGTGAATCCACAGAATGGAAAACGATGCATCTACATCCAGTCACTTAAATGTTATAAAGAGGTAAATAATTGACCAGGGTTCCAAAAATATGAGCATTACATGGAGGAAACTGTAATATAGAGGAAACGCAGTAAAAAGGAAAATTTAACATTGTTTAAATGGGCTTTTAGTCGGGACAAAAAAAAACGGACATAACATAGAGGAAAACATTATATGGAGGAATGTTATAAAGAGGTTTCACTGTAACACAGTTTATTCACAATAAGAGATGCATATATAACATGCAACTAAGAACAGTATAAGCTATCTTGACTAGTTTTTTCCAAGAAAAGTACAATGCAAGCATTATCAGAGCTCCTTCTATTATAAATGCAGTCCACTAGCATAATACCACTGACAACATGATAACACTCAGGATGTCCATTCCACTGTTTGCATAAGCCCTAGCTTAGGCTGGCCCTAGGCAAGCTTAAAAGCCAGAGTCTGGCATGATACCATCAGAATGTGCACATGAGGAGCACCACCGTCCAAGCTGTGACACCCCACTGATCAATAGTAATGTTGCATCTGCCCTGCAACTCTGTTTACATGGAAACATCAGGCTGCTACAAACTCTAAACCTCCAGCTTTGGGCCTGAGCATATACTGGACAGAGGCTCAAGGGTTAAGAAAAATGGTTGACCATGCTCTGTATAGATATGTACCTAATATAGTAGTTAATGATGGCATCAACCCTCCATGCTATACATTCTATGTAAAGTGACAATGTTAATATGGTGTGTTTGTATGTTTCCCCAACAAATATGTTGTTTGAAAGTTTCTCAAGCATGTGCCCACGTTGATTGATCTCTGTAGAATGAATTTTCTATGGCCTAATTTGGCATCATCATCATCAGTTACTCCTGCTGACTGGTGTCCTGACCCAGGTAGTGTGATACATACCTGCCAACTCTCTTCCTTCACATCTGGCCCATACATCGATCAGGAAACATGCTAGGTACATTGGTGTGGACGATTCACACTCAGGAGGCAAGTGGTGGCCCTTAGCCTGTGCTCCACACTAATCCTACTTGGTGTTCTGCCTCTGTGAATCTGGAGCAGATTCAGTGCTAGGTTCCAGTCACCTGTGGTAGCTAATGGGTATGCTGAAGATTTCAAGATTAAGGTGCTAGAATTGGCACCATTAAAACCGGCAGATCTCTAGAGATATGTTGATGATATCATAAGGTCACATGGGAGAGAAGAGCTACAAGTTTTCTTGGAACAACTACACTACAGTCACAAACAAATACAGTTCACAATGGAGGTCGGGTAAATCAGCCAGCTACGATTCTTGTATGTTCTGCTACAGAGAAGACCAGATGGATGGCTGCTACAGAGTGTCTACCAGAAGGAAACTCAACATACCAATATTTTAATGCATCCAGTTGTCATCACCCTTCACAAAGGTAAGGACTGCTAAACACTCTACCCAACTGAGCTTGTGTGATATCTGACAAACAAAGTTCAATATCAGGACTAACCAACACCAATGTCATGTTCCAGAAAGTTGGCAATAATCACTGCCAAATTCGAAAAACTTTCAGGCCAAAGGCCACACCACAAACCAATACACAAGGAGGATAAGCCCACAGCCACAGCCTACATGCTGGCAATATAGTAGGATACTGACACAAGATCAAATGCTCATACCACTCACCAACCAGGACTGAATCCCTATTAGGATCGGTAAAAGATAATCTGGGATTCAAATAAACCTGGCATTTACCACATACCATGCAAATGTGTAAAAGCATACATCAGACAATCTATATGCATGATTGAAGAAAGGTGCACTGAACATGAATGGCAGACTGACCTTTGGCAGCCAACAAAATCAGCAGCTGCTGAACACTCCCTACACACAAACTACAAATTGTGCTATGAAAACACAGTTGAAAAACATGGAGGATGAGGAGAAGATTAGTGTTTAAGGTCCCATTGGTTGGTTGGTTGTTTCCGGGAAGGAGACCAGACAGCGAGGTCATCGGTGGTCCCATTGACAATGAGGTCATTAGAGACGGTGCAAAAGCTCAGATAAAGGAAGGACGGAAGGAAGGTGAAGGCAAGTGGTTATATTCTTTCAAAGGAACCATCCTGGCATTTGCCTTAGAAAACACAGAAAACCTAAATCAGGATCCTCCTGCTGAATGTGAGTCTAGTGTGCCAACCATTGCACTACCCTGCTTGGTTTTAGTAACACATCCTTCTTTTAGGACTATGAATACTGGGACATTGACATCCAGCTGCAAAAGAACCTGATCAAATAAGATAGCCAAGATGAAATCTGACACTGAAGCTGCTCCAAACACAGCAGAGGCAGAACACTGAGCAGGACAAAGGTAGCACAAAGACTGAGGTCCACCACTCCTCAAAACAAGCCACCCTCATTAAAAGTAGCCTCAGACTCATTCCAAATAATACAGTTACCTATAAAAAGTACTATCTGAAAATATCTGCACAAATATTCTGTCAGATCTTTATAAGATTTCAAAGTGGTACAAAGACTGGCAAATTGGTTTAAGTTTTCAGAAATGTAAAATTGTGTACTTTACAAAATGTGAAAACATACAATCTTATTACTACAATATCAACGAGTCACAACTGGAATTAGTAAGCATACAGAAATGCCTGGGTGTAACAATTTGTGAGAATATGAAGTGCAGTAATCACATAGGCTCTACTAAAGGATGGCAGATTTCAGTCACTGATAGAATACTAGGAAAATTAAATTAGTATACAAATGTAATTCCCTTACAAAACACTCATGTAACTCATCCTAGAATACAGCTCAAGTGTGTGGGACTGATGCCAAATATATCTAACATGGTGAATGTATAAAAGGAGGTTAGAATCAGTGGCCACAGGTTTATTTGACAGAACAGAGAGTTTTATGGAAATCGGGGATACTTGAACTGGCAGATTTGAAGACAGACATCAGTTGTTCCACAAAAAACTACCTACAAATTTCAGAAACCAGTGTTAAGTGGGGAACCTAGTAATATGCAAGGGAATTCAATTATTAACACAACACTTTTTTTTTTCTCTGCCAACTTCAGTTGAAAACATGTGAAATTTTTTGTGGGACATAATGGAATATTTCCATTTCAGCCCCTACAGTTTCATAAAGTTCCAACACATGGCGGCACTGTACATACACTTCCAAAAAGGGTGTGTTTGAAGCACAGAGCTGTCACCAAGATTCTTTTGGTAGAAAACCAGAGAACTGAATATATTCATAGTGGTTTGCAGAATGTCTCTGGAGATCAGGACGTGAACAAATGCATGGTGAGTTGTAGGGTGAGGTGTCGGTCATCACTGCAATGTGCAAACCTCTTAGATCACCCACGTACCAATCAGCCACATGCTGCTCTGACTCCTGCAATGTTGGAACATGCAGACACTCTCATTTGAGGTGATCAATGGATCACAAACAAATACCTCACTGCTCAACTGGACATCTCTGTTGGTAGTGCTGACACACTCATCGACCAGTTGGGGTACTCAAAAGTGTGTGCCTGCAGAGTTCCTTGCCACATAACAGAAGACCATAAGGAGCAATGAAGGACCATCTGTGAAAGGTTATGATTAATTTTTGTACTTCATACAAAAGTTTCCACTATACAGGGTCAAAAAATTTCCACTATATAGGGCTCCTATAAATGATTCACTCATTTTCAGAGTTCTATATTTTCCAAAGTATTACATGTACAAATATGACTGATGCATGGACAGAAACAGAAATCCACTGAGTTTGAAATGTGCACTCCATTTGGCAATTTGGCATGAAGAGTGCACTGCTGTGACAAAATAGCAACAAAGCAAGAAAAGGGTTTGTGTGTGTTGGAATATATGAGATGTTTATCTGTTACAAAAGTGCAGTGTGCAATCAGAAGGAATTATGGGAAATAAGCACCATGTAAACAGAGACTCACTGAGTTTGAAATGAGCACTCCATTTGGCATTAAGGGTGCATTGCTGTGACAAAATGGGTTTGTGTGTGTTGGAATATAAACCTCACCAGCACTGTAAACATGTCACATGGACTCTAAGATTCATGTTGCAGCTCCAACACATTGCAGTATTGACAAGGAAAGACCCACCAGGCTGCTTGCAGGGACAAGGGGAAATGACTGTGCAGCTATCTGCATGCAGCAGTGATCATCACCATAGGCTGTGTGTCTCAATGCGCCGCTCCTCAGAATTCTCGTGAACTGCTGACATCAAATGCTGTGACATTGATCACCTCCCATGAGTCACATGGTTGCATTGTCTGATGTTACGATGATGTAACACTGCGGGCCGCTACCTCTGAACATAGAGAGAAAACACATGGCAGAATCTTTCCAAAACAAATTGTGCCACTGCATCACAAAATTAACAGTCACAATCAAATGTCAGTTGAGCCCTATATCACTACACAGTTTGAAATGCACCATAATTCAGTCAATAACCTATTGCCATTATTCACACACTAAAGACACCTCTTCACTAGAACACTGTTACTGATTATTCAGTAACAAATCACAGGCAGAACACTCAAACAGTTCCTTAACCTAAATCACCAGGATAGATACTCATGCAGTCTAAACAATCGTACCATTAGCACAATATTATTGATTTACCTTTCACTTTCATTGTTTTCCACATGCTGATGGTACAATTTAATATTTTCCACATCATGAAGTCCAAAGTATTTTTCATCATTAAGTTTTTCTAGTTCAGCAGAATTAGGATGCACTATCTTCAAAATTTGAAATAGTTGCAGGTAATAATATATAAGTTTCTTGATTTCATCCTTATCCATTGAAGACTTGAAATGTGACAGAATTAGAACAAGTTCTCCAATTTTATACATGACAAGTTTCACTAAACAGACTTGTCTCACTTTCCTTGCCATTGGCATCTTCTCCATCTGTTTCAATGCTAATTGCTGTCTCTCTTTTACAGTTAATTCAACTTATGACAGAAAATTAATCATTTCATAGCAAATGTTGTTAGATTCTTTGGCAAATAAGATTGTGCAGGGTGGCAGACCAGTGCTATTATGAGTCAAACTATTTATCACATCATCAAAGTCAGACAACTTATGATTCCATTTCTTATGCTTCTCCCCACAATATGCTCTGAACAATCGTCCCAATTCATGTATCATACATTCAGTGAGATTTGAAGCTGTAGCAATATGAAGTATCTTCTCCTCTTCAATGAATGCATTCCAAATTTTACAGTGAAACCGCGGTCCACTATCTGACAGAATACTAGATGGCAGAATGGTATTCTGAATGCAGTCTTCCTCTAATTTTTAATGATGATCTTACTGTTAGCTTTTCTCAGTGTAAAGAAGTGAACAAACTTTGAAAATAGTTCCACACTACCAAAATTTGAGTGAAATACCCACAAGATTTCAGGAAGAGGCCAAAAACATCCAAACCAATGATTTCACCTACAGTTTGAGGGAGAATATTTCTACATCTACATTTATACTCTGCAAGCCACCCAACGGTTTGTGGCGGGGGGGCACTTTACGTGCCACTGTCATTACCTCCCTTTCCTGTTCCAGTCGCGTATGGTTCGCAGGAAGAACGACAGCTGAAAAGCCTCCGTGCATGCTCGAATCTCTCTAATTTTACATTCGTGATCTCCTCGGGAGGTATAAGTAGGGGGAAGCAATATATTCGATAACCTCATCCAGAAACGCACCCTCTCGAAACCTGGACAGCAAGCTACAATGCGATGCAGAGTGCCTCTCTTGCAGAGTCTGCCACTTCAGTTTGCTAAACATCTCCATAACGCTATCACGCTTACCAGATAACCCTGTGACGAAACACGTCACTCTTCTTTGGATCTTCTCTATCTCCTTTGTCAACCTGACCTGGTACAGATCCCACACTGATGAGCAATACTCAAATATAGGTCGAACGAGGGTTTTGTAAGCCACCTCCTTTGTTGATGGACTACATTTTCTAAGGACTCTCCCAATGAATCTCAGCCTGGCACCCACCTTACCAACAATTAATTTTATATGATCATTCCACTTCAAATCATTTCGTATGCATACTCCCAGATATTTTACAGAAGTAACTGCTACCAGTGTTTGTTCTGCTATCATACAATAAAGGATCCTTTTTTTTTCTATGTATTCGCAATACATTACATTTGTCTATGTTAAGGGTCAGTTGCCACTTCCTGCACCAAGTGCCTATCCGCTGCATATCTTCCTGCATTTCACTGCAATTTTCTAATGCTGCAACTTCTCTGTATACTACAGCATCATCCGTGAAAAGCCGCATGGAACTTCTGACACATTCTACTAGGCCATTTATATATATTGTGAAAAGCAATGGTCCCATAACACTCCCCTGTGGCATGCCAGAGGTTACTTTAACATCTGTAGACGTCTCTCCATTGAGAACAACATGCTGTGTTCTGCTTGCTAAAAACTCTTCAATCCAGCCACACAGCTGGTCTGATATTCTGTAGGCTCTTACTTCGTTTATCAGGTGACAGTGTGGAACTGTATCAAACGCCTTCCAGAAGTCAAGGAAAATGGTATATACCTGAGAGCCTGTATCTAATATTTTCTGGGTCTCATGAATAAATAAAGCGAGTTGGGTCTCACACGATCTCTGTTTCCGGAATCCATGTTGATTCCTACAGAGTAGATACTGGGTTTCCAGAAATGACATGATACATGAGCAAAAGACATGTTCTAAAATTCTACAACAGATCGATGTCAGAGATATAGGCCTATAGTTTTGTATATCTGCTCAACGACCCTTCTTGAAAACTGGAACTACCTGTGCTCTTTTCCAATCATTTGGAACCTTCCGTTCCTCTAGAGACTTGAGGTACACGGCTGTTAGAAGGGGGGCACGTTCTTTCACTTACTCTGTGTAGAATCGAATTGGTATCCCATCAGATCCAGAGGACTTTCCTCTGTTGAGTTATTTCAGTTGCTTTTCTATTCCTTGGGCACTTATTTCGATGTCAGCCATTTTTTCGTTTGTGCAAGGATTTAGAGAAGGAACTGCAGTGCGGTCCTCCTCTGTGAAGCAGCTTTGGAAAAAGGTGTTTAGTATTTCAGCTTTACGCATGTCATCCTCTGTTTCAATGCCATTATCCTCCAAGAGTGTCTGAATATACTGTTTCGATCCAGTTACTGATTTAACGTAAGACCAGAACTTCCTAGGATTTTCTGTCAAGTCAGTACATAGAATTTTACTTTTGAATTCACTGAACGCTTCACGCATAGTCCTCTTTACACTAACTTTGACATTGTTTAGCTTCTGTTTGTATGAGAGGTTTTTGCTGCGTTTAAATTTGCAGTGAAGCTCTCTTTGCTTTCACAGTAGTTTCCTAACTTTGTTGTTGAACCATGGTGGGTTTTTCCCGTCCCTCACAGTTTTACTCGGCACGTACCTGTCTAAAATGCATTTTACGATTGCCTTGAAGTTTTTCCATAAACACTCAACATTGTCAGTGTCGGAACAGAAATTTTCATTTTGATCTGCCTCCTATTACTCCTGCTAAACAGACAAACCTTCCTCCCTTTTTCTATATTCCTATTTACTTCCATATTCAGGGATGCTGCAATGGCCTATGATCACTGATTCCCTATTCTGTGCTTACAGAGTCGATGCTCCGTCCCTACCATCCGTCCTAAACATCTGAGCGTCCCAGTCTATATCTGGTAAATTGAAATCTCCACCTAAGATTATAACATGCTGAGGAAATTTATGTGAAATGTATTCCAGATTTTCTCTCAGTCGTTCTGCCACTAATGCTGCTGAGTCGGTCAGTAAAAGGAGCCAATTATTAACCTAGCTTGGTTGTTGAGTATAACTTCCATGCATAATAATTCACAGGAACTATCCATTTCTACTTCACTACAGGATAAACTACTACTAACAGCGACAAACACGCCACCACCGGTTGCATGCAATCTATCCTTTCCAAACACCATCTGTGCCTTTGTAAAAATTTTGGCAGAATTTATATCTGGCTTCAGCCAGCTTTCTGTACCAATAATGATTTCAGCTCCGGTGCTTTCTATCAGCGCTTGAAGTTCCGGTACTTTACCAACTCAGCTTCGACAGTTTACAATTACAATACCGATTGCTGCTTGGTCCCCGCATGTCCTGGCTTTGCCTCGCACCTTTTGAGGCTGTTGCCCTTTCTGTACTTGCCCGAGGCCATCTAACCTAAAAAAACGTCCAGTACACGCCACACAACCCCTGCTACCCGTGTAGCCACCTGCTGTGTGTGGTGGACTCCTGACACATCCAGCAGAACCCGAAACCCCACCACCCTATGGTGCAAGTCGAGGAATCTGCAGCCCACATGGTCGCAGAACCGTCTCAGCCTCTGATTCAGACCCTCCACTCGGCTCTGTACCAAAGGTCCGCAGTCAGTCCTGTCAACGATGCTGCAAATGGTGAGCTCTGCTTTCATCCCACTAGTGAGACTGACAGTCTTCACCAAATCAGATAGCCGCCGGAAGCCAGAGAGGATTTCCTCCGATCCATAGCGACACACATCATTGGTGCCGACATGAGTGACCACCTGCAGATGGGTGCACCTTGTACCCTTCATGGCATCCGGAAGGACCCTTTCCACATCTGGAATGACTCCCCCCGGTATGCACATGGAGTGCACATCAATATTATGTATTAATCCTTTATGTTCTGTTGTAGACACTTACGTATGTTGGTAAGTCACATTCTTTACGAACCCATCGTACTCTCCAAGACATGGTGCCATAGATCCGTTGTTTCTGAAGTTGTTGTAAACATTTCTTATAGCAAAAATTAGCAAAGCTGTTATGGATATACTTAATAAGATCACCTGCTATGTGCTTGGGTATGCAAAGCCTCCATGCTTCTGAATTTAAGTCTGTTCTGTGGTACAGGACACCATTATGAATTAAGTAATACTGTCAAATTTTCACCTCTACTTCATTTTGATACATTGTCTCATTTTTAATATTTCGTCTGCCTCCTGCTCTGCTTTGATATTATGTAATAACATACAAATTTTTGATTCTCCCTCCACTGCCTTCATGAAGCTAACTTTGATATCCTTTACACGTGGTGTATCAGTGCAAATGTCTTTCAACTCTTGCGGAAGACGAGACAAGGCATCAGGTACCCCTTCGTTTTGTCTGGAATGTATAGTATCTCAAAAGTAAATTCTTGAAGTGTGAGTGCACATCTGGGAAGACAGTTATGCCATAATTTACAGTGGAGAAGGAAAGATAATGCTCTATGATCAATCCATACAATAGTGTGTCTTCCAAGCAGAAAATAGAGAAACTGTTCAAACCCCCAAATAATTGCAAGTGCCTGACACTCGGTCACGGTGTACTTCTTTCCCCAAGCCGACAAACTGTTACCTGCGAACACAATTGAGTGACGTTGTTTTTGACGATTTTCATTAAATATTTGGTACAAATGAACAACAAGCCAAAATTCACTGGCATCCATTCCTAGATAAAAGAGTTCATTAAAATATGGGGGATGCAATAGCTGAATTCTTCTTGAATAATGTTAGCAATGCAGATGATGACAAACAGTATCCTTTAAGAAACTGGCAATAGTATCTGCAGAATCCCAAGAATGACTGAAGTTCTTTTTTACACGTTGGTATTGGAAAATTTCGAATTGCCTCTAATTTTTTCAGATCTGACTCAATCCTGGCTGAAGATGTCCTAAGAATTGTTTCATCTTCCCTGCAAATTCCAATTTTTTCATAGTGGGTGTGACTCCCATAGATTTGAATGTACCCAAAACATGATTCATCATATCCATTTACTCTTCCAATAACACAGACACAATCAAAACATCACTGTTACACACAATTATACTCTGAAAAAGCTCATCCCCAAGAATTTCATCCAACGCTCCCAAATGCTGCTGACAAAATATTTAAAGCAAATGGCATCCTCTTGAAACATAGTAATGTCCATTGCATAAAAATGCAGCGAATTTTCAACTTCCATTCTCCAACTCTAACTGCCAATAGCTGCTTGTTATATCCAAACTACTAAAGTAATAAGTGCCCACCGACTTCTGCATAATCTCTTTTATACTTTTGGACTGCTCCTGCTGAGGCAAAATGATGCAAGTGATGACTCGAGCATCCAAAACAAGACTAACTAACCTGTCCCTCTTAATTCCTGGGTGTATTGGGTTGCATTATTCACTATCTGAGCTCTCAATTGTGTCATTTTCTATCATTCACTTGATTTCTTAACTACATTTTCTCTTGTAGCCAGTGGTACTGAATATGAATTCTTTTTGAACGGTTTGTGTGGATGCACTAATTTGACATTTACATCCCTTCATTAGTCCAGGTGTACTCGAAAAGGCCTCTGCATGCATACGTCAAACTTCTTGCAGTTCTTCCCTAAAGCATGGGAGAAAATAACCGAAATCTTCTATTTTTTCTCTATGTTCAACATGACTTCCTGCTTTTCTTCCTCTCCATCTGTGGATGCATTATCTTTCAGATATTTGGTGCTTCAATCCCATCATTCATCTTCTTTTGGATAATTCTAGCTATGGGCCCAGCAGGCACTTCTCCTTTTTCTACAAAAGTCAAAATTAATTTCGAGTTTTTCATTCTTATCACAAATCAATTCTACACCTTTCAGTGAGCCAGTCATTACCAAAAATCCAATACACCACCAGAGAATCAATAATTAGGAAAATATCTTTCCAGAACCTTGTACCTAATAAGTGCCAGACCAGTAACAGCATGACTTCTGTGCACATTTGCAGTAAATACATGTACACTACTGACAGGGAAAAAAGGTAAAAAAGGTACCTGTTATATCCTGCATAGCTGCTCATATAACTTCTTGGAGATAGCTGTAGCATCACTTCCTGAATCTAGAACAGTAATTTTCTTACCATTTATACGAACCCCCCAATCAATAGACTTAAAACATCAAGTATAGTTTGCACATTTTCTCTCAGTAGTTCAGCCTTAGGGCTTGATTATCACATTTGTGTTCTCACTTCTGATCCATTAAACTGTTTGCCTATTCTGGAAATGGGTCTCTTTTGAAACTAATATTAGTTAACCAGAGATTGCTCATTATATCAGTGTATGTCATTCATATTTTGGAGCAGTGAATGCTCTCAAAATATTTTCCCTCCTGTCATCACATCAAAGTCCATTATCATTACATGCACAATTTCCTGAGGATATATCTCTTCTTGTGTTGTTGTGTCACAATTGATCATCACTTTACTGATTCCACGGCAAGTAACCAAAATTATTTTGCCATGGTGCATCGTGTCACTGAGAATCATGATTGTGGTATGTTCCAACAGACCAGGTGTTCCTTCATTAGCAGTTTCTTCTAAATGATCAACAACTCATGATAACTTATCAAAATCATTAAATCAGCATCACACTAATTGCTTTTTCACTACCCATGGTAAATGCTTTATCAATATTATAATCAAATCATCATACTAAAGGGGTCTTCCAAATAGTTATTCCACTCCCAGTGTTTTTGAAGAAAGTTATGCATTGATTCTTCCTTGAGATCATAATTATGGATTGCAAATAATTTTTCTTTAATACCTTCCTGTTTTCCTCTTGATCAATACTAATGCATCTGCAAAGTCTGCATAAGTCATGTACTCATCTGACACTGACTGTTTGTTTGTTGGTTTTGTTTTAGGGCAAAAAAACAACTAGGGTTATAAGTGCCCACATCAAAACAGTACAACATAAAGACAAAGAGAGGAGTTAAAAATGACTACATTTCAATCCCAACTGACAAAAGAGAAAATAGTTAAAAACAGGGACATGGATAAAGGTCTATAAAATATGCCATTGAGAAATGGAGGTCCAGAAGTAAAAATTATATGGCTTTTGCCATATTGCTAAGGCGGATAAAAAGTAAAACACGGTCAACAGCCCACATGTCATCCGCTAAAATGGCCAATAACTCAGATGGTAAATACAAATGGGAACATAAGAGGTTACAAAAAAGGGCATTCCATCAGGAAATGGTGGACAGTCAAAAGTTGAGCACAATGGGCACAAAGTGGAGGGGGAGCAGCAACAGGGCCGAGAGGAGGTCGTCCAAGCTGCTGGGAGAGGCTTAATAACCAAGAGCTTGTTCCCATGAAGGGAGGACCAGTGGTGATGCCAAAGTGACACCACCTGCCAACATGTGTGGCAACACAGACATCATCGGAGGGAATGTAAGAACTAGTGGGCTGAGGTACGAGGACTACAGCGTTGGAAGCAGTATCAGCGGCCTTGTTTCCTGTCAGAACGATGTGACTAGGGTCACACATAAACATCACAGTGGCTGACAATGATTTCCCCATGTTCTTGCACCTGCTCTTAAGTGTCGTACAATATATAAAAATTAATATTTTCTGACTCATTTTGAGTTCATTCAAACACTAGTTTAAATTGCTTCATGAATGCCAGCAGATATAATTGTTTCTGTGGATAATATTCCTTAAGCTGACCTTGACCAAGCACTTTGTCAACAACAATATTTAGACAACAACCTGCACTATCATTCTCTTCCATTAGTGTTTCTATTTCATGTCAGATTATATTCGTATCAATTGACATCTTACCTATCTTTACATTTTTTAGATTTTCTTCCAAGTCCAGCACTTTTTATCTCAAATTGGTGCATTGTTCTTGCACAACCAACTTTCATAACTGAATTTTTATTTTTCTTGCACTCGTCTTTGGATCGAACAACTTTGTTATTTGTTACTGCTCAGTTTAAAAGGGCTTGTTTCACAATGTCCTGATGTGAGTTTACCTGATTCTGTATTTTAGTTACTTCTGTTCCTATCTGCTGACAATGCGTCATGACTTCATGTGTGAAATCAGACAGTTGTCCATTCAAAGACCTGCTACATTCATTCATGAAATAAGTAAACTTGCATTGCAGATCGTTATGAACGTCCACTACCTTCTGAATTCTCTCTCGATTTTTAACTCTTTGCACTTAAACCATACTTAGTATCATCTAGCTTTTTGTTGTTTCATCAGGCTTTTTCTTTAATTTTTTTCTCCTGATCATCAAGCTTTTTATTTAAATTTTGCTCCTGGTCATCAAATCTTTTATTTAAATCTGTGAATGTCTTTTGTAATAACTGCATTAATGCATCCTCCCTTCCTGCAGCACCACCTCACCTGATTCAACATTCACACCCAAATTTGAATTTTCACTTTTTGCTACTACACTTGTACTTTGATTTCTGTAACTTGTTTCCATTTCATTAATGAGATTCAAGGCAACCATATCATGATGAACACTGTCCTCTCTGTTAATTACATCACTATTCTCAGGCTGACTAGCTGTTGTTATTTATATCTATACTGCACACAAATTATTATCAACTTAACTGTTCACTGTTTATATTTCTTTTTCTGTCCAACATTGCTTGAAAAATTGAGGCTCCACTGAAAATACCAACTTCACTTGCCACATGCTGGTGCTGGCCATCGGTCTCCAGATTAAAAGATTGTTGCAAGATTCGATGTCCTTGTCACTGGTCTCCACATATAACATAACTGGGCTGATATATTATGATGATTTCTGGTTCACCTTTCTCCATGAATTTGATAATTAACTGACTGTATGTGCTGATCATTTAGGGAAGTGGATGATGACAGAATCTATCAAGAACAATGGCTGTTAAGAGATTATGATCTGTATGTTTTATTTATGAACATTTTTAATTACACACAGCTAAGCTACATTCTACATGCCATCATATGTTACAGTTCACATTTACACTGAAACTTATATGGTAAATGACCATGGCACAAACAACCATTTTAAGAACTCATTAGCAAAACAGTCTAACAGTGCCAGCTAATGCATTGGTTCAGCTCAACTCCCAGACTGCTCTGCTGCAATTACAACATTTGTGCTTGTGTCAAGCAACAACAGTTACTGTCCTCCGAAAAGCTTTGTCTGCGATCACATATTATTTTGTACCTCTGACCTCGGCTAAACCAGAGGTAGCTGTAACACACCCTATGGTGTCACGGATCAACTTTGCCATTTGAAATAATAACTGATGTCAAATATCTTACTATTTGATGGTACCTTACCCTCACAATGTGAAACTATAAATTCCTTATTATTTTTAAAATACTCCTCAAGTAGCAAGAATTTCTGCATTTCAATGGAGCTGTTCAAAGAAAACTTCTACCTCTTAGTAGAAATGCAAAGTAAGAATGAGCCTTAAAATCTACAGAATGACTGCACTATATGGTGTTCAAAGTTCTATCCAAAAAAGTCCTTCATTTTAGGAGTCGATATTAGATGAACATGAATTCAGATGAACGGTCCTATATTTGTAGCAGATTTATGGATCTTGACTTCCATTCCTACATTAACGTAATTTATCAAGAAATGTTGTATTTCAGAAGAAGGCAATCGTCTTTTCTATTCTGTACGGTGTTAACAGATTTATCTAAAAACAAACGCTACCTACACATATCTGCACACTGCATCTCCACAGATTTAAAATGCTCACCACAGCAGGGCCAGTACAACTTTCTGAAGCAGCCTGTAGAAGCAAATTGCGACTTAAATGGTAGGCAGAGCAGAGACTCACTTGCTCATGAGTTTACAAACAGACTATAGGCAACACACACACTCACTAACACATGGTCGTAGCAGCTGATTTTGACATTTCTATTTCTGCTGAGGATGCTAGGTGAGCACAGCAGGTACTGAATGTTGCATAGTAGCCAGCAGCGTGGCAAAGATTGGCAACATGTATGCAGGCCTTTTGTGCAAGTATTGCTATGACAGCAGAATGGGATGGTGCACTGGAGCACAGCCATAGCTCTGTGTGTCACTACCATCAGGCTGCAGGGGGTTAGGTTAGAAGGGCGAACTGCATTATGTCATGATTCCCTCCCACTGCCATCTAAGAAACTCCACAGATACATAAAAAAGTGGCTCAGCACCCATAGTCCCAACAAGAAATCAAAACATGTGCAGTGCACAACAGTCCTACATTTTCAAATGTTGCAATTATGAAATGCCACAAGAAGGGAAGTTACACAATGTTATAGTCTACATTGTTGCTAGCATAACATATATACATTCTATTAACACACACAATAGGAAATACTAAATAAATCACTGTTCAGAATAATTTGACACTTCTGTAATTTACAAATACAGCTCAATGTCATCGTTGCTTATCTCTTCTCCTTCTTATTTTGTCTCCTCTTCCACAGTTTAATATTTATATCCTGGTAAATGTTCAAATGGTGATACACTTCTTCAGCTCTGCTTCGTCTGCTTCATTCAAGTTTGCACACGTATGGTTGACCTGGGTTGTTTGCACCTCTCTCATCCTACTTCCTTCTAAGTTTCTGTCCGTAAGTTTGTGGCTATAATTATCTTGTGCATCTTCGTGATTATAATTGCATCTTCTCTTGTTTCTTTCACTTGCATTTCCTCTTGACTCCCCTTTCTTCTTTGTTGTTGCACTTTGTGGGAATCTTCATCATGCCTGCTCTACCATTATAATTATTGTGCCAGTTAGATGACCAGAAGCTTCACGTAGTAGCCATTCCATCACCTTGTGTTAACAGTTAAGCTTGTTCCACATTCATACTGATGTAACCACTGATATACTGTGTTTTCACATTAATTAAACAGGTAATCACTTATCATGCAAGCCTTTTCATTTACTTCCTACTATCAATATGTCTCTCCAGGAATGTTACTGGTTCACAAACATGCTACTATTTCAATCATAAATCTCATGACTAACACTGCATGCCTTTCCCCAAAATAACTGAATTACTCACTTGTCTCCTCAAAAATAAGGCAACACTTCCAACTCTTAATTATACCTTCTAGCAAATTTTTCATATCGACTATTCCCAACGTGGCTGCACAGGACCACTCCATACTGAAGCCCAATGATGACTCTCTCTGATACCTAGATGGCTGAGGCACTGTTGACATTCTACAGGAAAATGGTGCTCCTTTGCTCCTTCCAGAGGAAAGGCACACTTATATTCAAAAATTCTGGAAGCCAGCAATAAAGAAGGAGTACAACATTGCTATGTTATAACTCCAAAGATAGCAGTACTTCTTACATACCCTATTCTCGCTGCACCTGACTTCAACCACTGCCCCCTTGCTGCCCCCTCTGGCCATGATCCTGATGCTGCTTCCATCCTCCTGCATCCTAGCCACGAGGATGCAGCCAAGGGAGGCCCCCTTCATAAGAGTAAGGCACCATATCATCCAGCACCAATTCCCCCTCTTACATTCCCTCCCACTGGACCCAGTGTTACACCCACCCCTGGCTGCACAAAAACACCACAACCGTGGTTGAGCCTTTTCACACAGCACCGTATCTTGACTGCTGCCCTTTCCCAGCTGTGCCAAATGCTGGTCACATCGTGCACCTTTGGCTTGGTGTAGCCATGGTCGGCCTCCTATTCCTGGATAACACAACACCTTTGATGATGAGAAGCATGCAGTCTCCAATCGCAGTGCATTGTCCATCTCCTCTGTGCCCAAACCCAATGCCGCTCTTCCACGGTTGAGGCACTCTTCCATGGTTGAGCCTGTCACTGCCTTGCAGATACACACCACTGCTTTAATTCAATGCAGCCACGATCAACTTCTCTGTCTCAAGGACAGTGCAGCACTATGCACCTCTTCTTCTGGGTGCTGCACATCCTTCTCTTCCCTTTTGGGACAGTGTAGACATTTTTGTACTTGTATGTACACTGCTATGATGACCCTCTGTCTGCCCCTGGCCTCCCTCCAGCCAGCTGTTCCCATGTTCTTGTGTACCTCATATCATGTGACGATCTTTTTCACCATTTTGGGCTCACCACTCTTTCTGCCATTTTCCATTTCTTTTCATGGCACCTTGCTGCCCTAAGGGCTCAGTAACAACGAGAGGCGCAAACATCCCACTAGCACCATTGTGTTCCTAAAACACAAAAATGTGGTCCTAATGGACTCTTCTGCATTCCTTATGTACCCTGTCATTTTTCTAACATGCCCTGCCATGCTCCTAACCTGCCCTACCATGCTCTGCTTTGTTGGCTTTGCCATCTTCCCTCCTGGGAGGCAGGATGCTAGATTTGAGGCCTTCATTGAGATGTCATCACTATTTCCTTCTTAAGGAGTGGGGAAGAGTTCTGTATGTTGGTTGTACATCAACTAAATTAAATTTCCTGCACATTGCCTTCACCCTGTGGGTTTGCCTACTCATGGCCCTCAGGCTTTTCTCTCTTGACACTATTTATAAATACTGTGTCATCCTAGCAAGACACAGTCAGGGCAAAAGCACAACAGGCACAAAGATGCAAGCTGGTGCCAGTGCCATAGAGACTCACCACTTATGTGAGTTCCACCAGCACCACGCGCAGTGCTGAGGATGAAGGAACCAACTTCACCTCAGCCAATTTCCAATCGAGTACAATCCGCCAATGACCAGACAACAACTGACAGAAGGATACTTGGAAAGAGAAGACCAGCTATCACCCATTTGGTTACAGATCATTGTCCAGGACTGACCTAGACAGGGAACATTGTCTAGTGAACTCTTAGAAGCGAACAGACAGTTGTAAATTGCATTTACTATGGACTGTGAAGTTTACCTATGATTATTCACACTTAACCATTGAGGGCTTTTTTGTGTTATATTACATGCAGTGCTGCATACTTCATTATTTGACTAGTCACAAAGATAAGAAAGCCTTTTTAACTCATTTGTGTGATTTTGTTACTAATTTGTTGGAGTGATGTAGAACTTTCGTTTTCCTATCCTCTTACCTGACCCTGGTGCATATCTGTGTAATAGCAGCAGGGAAAAATTTTCTTAGTACCAGAAGCCATTTGACAAACTCACAAACTCGGCATACTGTAACAATTGTGGAAACTTGTCCTCCACAGCAGTAGCAATGAGGCCTTTACAAAACTGGCAACAAGGATTTACAAAAATATAAAAGTACAAGGGCATCACATGTTGTGGACACTATACCATTTATAAGCAATCTGTTGACAAACCAACTGTTAACAGTGCCACCATGGGGCACCAACCACACTCCTGAGTGGTGTGTGCATCAGCAAAATGGTGGTGCTGTTATCGACAAACCAATTTCTGTCCATGGGTCACATGGTCGCCTAACTCCTGCAGATTTCCTTCTGCCTGTTGGATGCTTAAGTTGAATGCAATCTTCGGCAGGCTGCATTACATTGCTCAATCAGTTTCAGGCTATGAGCTGGCTTCACTTTACAGCCCATCAATTGGAGCATTGCTGAGACAGCCTGGAAACTACATCTACACTACCATGCTGCGCCACACCGTACTCATCTCTGCACTGTATGCATGCCACGCTGTCTATGTGGTGCGGTGTCACACTGACTATGCCGCAAGCCCAATAACCACACAGCACTGTGCTGCACTAAGGACGCTACTCCATCAGTTGCCCAGAATGACACTCCAAAACAGGACTGGTTTTACAGTAGACAACTTTGTTTCTGTTACTCTTATGTGATCACAGACAATCTTTCAGTTGTTAGCCAGAACATGTGTTGTGAATAAAAGTGTTCTTAAGTGAAACCAGGGAAATGTCATTCACTGTTGTGTGTTTCGCCCACAATTAGTTTCAAGAAAAAGCTCCTTCTTTAAAAATAAGGTTACTGGATCAGGGCCATGTCCACCTCCTGTCTTCCCAGAGAATGACTGAAGGTGGCAGTTGCCCCCTGTTTGTGTCATAGGTTTATCTGCAACACTTGTAGCTGCCAACTTGCTGTCATGGTCACTTGAAATGTTTGAGGACAGTCGCTTTGTGGCACAGGTCTAAAGCCAAGAAGCAGAAGCAGCCAGATAATAGGCAGCCAGATAATCTTAAAGATCTGCTGGCTAAAATAAATTCATCATAACACATGGTTCTTTTTAGGACCCTCCAGCTAAACTTTGGACCTGTTATCAAGACCTGTCAAATCAGTACTGAAGCCATAAGTAAATCAAAGTGCTGAGTCTCCCAAAAGATTTTATCAAAGTATAACATTGACATTGTTGCTGTTCAGGAAACCCACACTGACAATGGAGATCAAATGAAACAGAGAGGAAAAAATCCTTGCTTTGACTTATTAAGAGCAATTACCATCGTGCTTATGAAGTGACAACTTACATACGACTGTCAGTCAAGAATGCACATCTATGCTCTGTATCTGATCTCAGTGGCATCCATGAGAGTTAATGTGATCGTTTCTCAGTTTTGGTTACTGATAATAACTTGATACCAGTGCCTATGAGTTTAATTTGTACACCACAGCACTGAAGATGATCACTATGTGATTGAACATCGATTTTACTATCAATAAACCATCAATATTATGGCCAACGCTGACCTACCTTTTAATTTAATATTCCTTAGCTGATAACGACAGCAGATGCAGGATCACCAATGTAGAGAAGATGTAGGTGAGGATTCTCCAGGTTAATAATACAGATCACGAACATCATGCTACAGCTGAGTCAGCAAAAGCTGATCCTTGCTATGGGCTGGGCATGGCAGTTTTGTGACCTACCTCAACCAATAACATAACACGATTTTGTAAATGTCTCTATGACAATGCCTCACTGTTGGCACAGCCTTGTAGACAGCCACTGTTTTTTTCACTTGCCACCATTAGTGCTTTGCAGTTGAAAGCTAACAACAGCACTGCAGGCTGTCAGGGATCTTCTTATTCTATCTCAACAATAGGCAGAGATATGTATGAGAACAAGTATACACATCAGAGTGGACTAGCACAAAGATTGTCCTGCAGTGGGAAGGCCAAACTGATTGTCATCTAACAGATCCTCAATTTTGTTTTCAGTTCTTCTGTTTGTTATTCTTGTCAGCAACTTGTATGCATCAGCTGTTAAGCTGATGGTGCAATAATTATTGCACTTGCCAGCTCTTGCAATCATGGGAAGTGTGTAGATGATATTTTTCTGAAAGTCAGATGGTATATCGACAGTTTCATACATTCTACACAGCAACATGGATAATTGTTTTGTTGCCACTTCCCCCAATGATTTTACAAATTCCAATGGAATGTTATTGATCCCTTATGTCTTACTTGATTTTAGGTCTTCCACAGCTCTTCTAAATTCTGATTCTAGTGGATCCCCCAACTCTTACCTATAGACTCCTCTTTCTTGTTGTATCATATAAGTACTCCACATAATAGAGGCCCTTAATGTACTGTTTCCATCTATCTGCTCTCTCCTCTGCATTTAACAGTGGAATTCCCATTACACTGTTAATGTTACTGTCCTTTCTTTAATTTCACTGAAGGCTGTTTTGACTTTTCTATATGTTCAGTCAGTCCTTGCAATAATCATTTCTTTTGCGATTTCTTCACATTTTTCATGCAGCCATTTCACCTTAGCCTCCCTGCCTTTCCTATTTATTTCATTCTTAAGCAATTCGTATTTTGTATTCCTGAATTTATTTGAACATTTTTGTACTTCCTCCATCGGTCGATCAACTGAATTATTTCTTCTGTTGCCCATGGTTCCTTCACAGTTACCTTCCTTGCATCTATCTTTTTCTTTCCAACTTTTGTGTTGCCCTTTTTGGAGATGTCAATTCCTCTTCAAATGAACTGCCTACTGAGCTATTCCTTATTGCTGCATCTGTAGTCTCAGAGAACTTTAAGCGTATCTCTTCATTCCTTAGTACTCCGATACCCCACTTCTTTGTGCATTGATTCTTCCTGACTGGTCTCTTAAACTTCAGCCAACTCTTCATTACCAAACTGCGATCTGAGTCTATCTCTGCCCCTGGGTATGCCTTAAAATCCAAAAACTGATTTCAGAACTCCTGCTTGACCATGATGTAATCTAACTGAAATTTCCCTTTATCTCATGGCCTTTTCCATGTATACCTCCTCCTCTTGTGATTCTTGAACAAAGTACTCAGTAATACCATGTGAAATTTATTGCACAAATCAATTTTGGGGAAATCAACCATGGCAAGTAAAGTATTTGTCACTCAGAAAAGAGCACTGCCAATTGTAACGGGAGTGAGTAGAAATCATTCATGCATAATTTTTTTTAAAACACAGAAAATTTTAACAGTGACCTTCACAATACATCCTATTCCTTATGTCCATTTTAGTTAAGAACCTATCCATGCACAAAACCAACAGTGACTATCATGATTATGAAACATGACTTGTAAGTGGATAGAAAAAAAACTTGAGCCTAGTACAAAAAGGTGTATACTAGTCAAGCAAAAATATGTTTAATGCACTTCCTATGGACTTAAAAAATCTTAGACCTACAAGTGTAATACCACAATTTAAAAGTAAATTAACAGAATATATTCTGGAACACTCTTTTTTACTCTCTTGATGTGTTCTTTGACATAAACACATCTATATAGTAAGTCAGATATGGCACATTGACTTGTACCGCGTTTACTCGAATCCAAGCCGCACTGGAATCTAAGTCGCACCTGAAAAATGAGACTCGAAATCAAGGTAAAATAAATTTCCCAAATCTAAGCCGCACCTGAAATTTGAGACTTGAAATTCAAGGGGAGAGAAAAGTTTTAGGCCGCACCTCCAAATCGAAACATAGTTGGTCCACTGTAATATGAGAAACAATTTAGGTCGAAAGAATGGCGATACAGCTACAGTAGTTTGGTTCGAGTCGTAAGCTTAGCAGTTAAGCTTTACCAGGTAGCAACAGGCGCTCCGTCCGTATTTATAGGGGTACCCTTCCTTTTTCACGTGCTTTGTCTGGTTTGAATTGATTGCTTATTTTTCTTTGATCTGATAAGTGCCGTTCTCTTTGTTATAGGTGTTTACGTCACTCTAAGCTGAAAATGCACTATGCATTACTGTACTGTGTCATTCATTGTTTGTCGCATTCTGATATTGAGTGTTCACGACCTGTCGCCGCTCGCGGCATGGCTTGCTTTTTGTGCGCTCTACTGCCGTTTACAATAAAAAAAGAGAGGAATTCTCTCATTAGCGAAACAATGGCAAGAGACTGCTATTTGTTGTTACTTACACTGCTGCTTTCTTTGATAATGATCAACAAGAACCAAATAATAGACTGCGTATGATAGATGTTCTGAACGAGAGTATAGCGAAAATTTTTCTCCGTGTGAAAATCTTTGCAGACGCCTCTTTAGTACATTACATTCTGCACAGAAATTAGAGTCATCTTAGATTTAAAAATCTAGTCAATTGTTGTGCTTCATTTTTGTATATATCACTATCAGGCATAAGAATAATACGAATATAAACATGACATAATATGTATATTCTTCCGCGTTTGCTGTTGTCTCACTCTAGTTTCGTAGTTTATTAGGCAGACAGGATTTAAATGAGATAGCAGCAATCACAAAGGAATACATGGCAAAATGTTTATATTCATATTATTCTTATGGTAAAGAGAATACTGCATGTGATTCACTATTCATATAAGTTCCTATTAGCAACCATCTCTTCTCACAGGTGGGAAAAAATTCAGAACATAGAGTTGGCCATATTGACAATTCCCAAACAGTCTTCCCAGTCGGATTTTCGTAGTACATTGAAATGCTGCTACATCCGAAGATGAACAGTACGGAATTTGCATTTACTTCGTTTGATAATTTATGAAAATGCAGTGGTCGAAACTCGGGGCGGAGGAAAAAAGCTCGTCTTCCACCTTTTTTTTTTATTTATTTACTGACGCAGAGTTTTTGGTGCCAGTATTTATTTTTGTGCCTGCAAAGCATGCCTGTGTAGCGCTACGTATATTCGACGGCAGAAGTTAGTTGTGGCGGCACCTACCAACATTTTTCAGAACTTCCGCTTACTTTGCACTCGATTCTAAGCCGCAGGCGGTTTTTTGGATCACAAAAACCGGAAAAAAATGCGGCTTAGATTCGAGTAAATACGGTAATATTTACTGTTACCACTTTGTAACTGAACATGACCTATGTCAGAATAACAATGCACTTCATTTATGACATGGAATAATTGTAATTTATTACTGCATTGTTTTAAACCTGTGTTTTACTTTAGGAAGTGTCTAAGCTTGTTATCGTTAACATATTTTGTTCCTTTACACATATTGCAATTTGTATCTATTAGCATCTACACTGAAGAGCCAAAGAAACTGGTACACCTGCCTAATATTGTGTAGGACCCTTGTGAGTGCCAGGAAGTGCCACAACACGATGTGGCATGAACTCAACTAATGTCTGAAGTAGTGCTGGAGGCAACTGATGCCATGAATCTTGCAGGGCTGTCCATGTATCTGAAAGAGTATGAGGGGTGAAGATCTCTTCTGAACAGTACATTGCAAGGCATCCCAGATATGCTCAATAATGTTCATGTCTGGGGAGTTTGGTGGCCAGCAGAAGTGCTTAAACTCAGAAGAGTGTTCCTGGAGTCACTCTTTAGCAATTTTGGACATGTGGGATGTCGCATTGTCCTGCTGGAATTTCCCAAGTCCATCAGAATTCATAATGGATATAAATGGGTGCAGATGATCAGACAGGGTGTTTACATACATGTCACTAGGTGTATCAGGGATCCCATATCACTCCAACTGCATACGCCCCACACAATTACAGAGCCTCCACCAGTCCCCTGCTGACATGCAGGGTCCATGAACTCATGAGGCTGTCTCCATACCCATGCACATCCATCCGCTTGATACAATTTGAAATGAGACTATTCTGACCAGGCAACATGTTTCCAGTCATCGACAGTCCCATCTCAGTGTTGACAGGCACAGGTGAGGTGTAAAGCTTTGTGTTGTGCAGTCATCAAGGGTACGCAAGTGGGCCTATGGCTCTGAAAGCCCATATTGATGATGTTTCATTGTATGATTCACACACTGACACTTATTGATGGCCCAGCACTGAAATCTGCAGCAATCTGCAGAAGGGTTGCAGTTCTGTCACGCTGCCTTTGGTCCCGTTCTTGCAGGATCTTTTTCTGGCCGCAGCAATGTCAGAGATTTGATGTTTTAT
Organism: Schistocerca cancellata; assembly: GCF_023864275.1. Lineage (NCBI taxonomy): Eukaryota > Metazoa > Arthropoda > Insecta > Orthoptera > Acrididae > Schistocerca > Schistocerca cancellata. Next base: position 441,708,663 of record NC_064633.1, read on the forward strand.
CGTATTCCTAACACTCACGGTACCCTCTTGAAATGGTTGTACCAGAAAATTCCCACTTCACCGATACCTCAGAGATACTGTGTTCCATCGCTCATGTGCCGACTATAACACCACATTCAAACTCACTTAAATCTTGATAACCTGTCATTGTAGCAGCAGTGACTGATCTAAAAACTGCACCAGACACTTGTTGTCTTATATAGGCGTTGCCAACTGCAGTGCCGCATTCTACCTGTTTAAATATCTCTGTATTTAAAAATGTATGCCTATACCAGTTTCTTTGGCATTTTAGTGTATAAGTACTACTGTTCTCATATGTAATTATGACTCATTCCACATCAATACAATTCTCTTGTATACAGCAACTACAGAACATGAATAAATAAATAAAAACCAATCTTTCTCCTCTCTCATTCTACTACCAAGCAAATTTTCTCTCGTAGCCCTTTCTTCTACTCCTTCACCTACAACAACATTCCCATCCCCCATGACTGTTGATTTTCATTGAATTCTGCATTAAATATCCTCATTTCTTTCTCTATTTCTTCATCTTCGGCTTGCATAGTCAGTATGTATACTTGAACTATTGTTGTCAGTATTCGTTTGCTGTTGATTCTGATGAGAGCACTATGACTGAACTGTTTACAGTAACTCCTTGCCTTATCTTCTTTTTCATAGTGACCCCTACTCCTGTTATACCATTTTCTGCTGCTGCTGATATTACCTACAGTGGGAACCCAGCCACTTAGATCATGTCATGAACAAGAAGAAGAGAAGAGACCTCCAAGAGTAGAAGCAATATCAAGTGTATGGGCAAATAGAGAACTGTACCTCCATTACGTCTAAATGATTTTTTAGTAGAAGGCAGTAAGGGGAAGAAGCCCATAAGATAAATAGTGCCAGAGATTTAATAGCCTCTCAGAAAAATAGTGCATCTGTAAAGAAAGACAGGTTTGATTTTATAATATGTTATCTTAACATTGAATGAGTAAAGGATAAAGAATTATTGTCAATGACTTTGGATTAGAAAATAAGTTTGATATCTTTTGTTTAAGTGAACACTGGGGTAGTGAGAGTGAACTTACATTTATTAAATTTGATAATTATAATCTAGTGAGTAGCTACTGCAGAAAATTGCATTTAAGAGGTGGTGTGGCAATCTATGTTAACAAGTCACTTAGCGGCACAGACAATAGATTAGATCTAGATTTTCTGTGTGATGAACAAAACTTTGAAGCTGCTTGTATAGTAATAGACAGTTTTAAGTTAGTTGTAATTTCCCTGTACAGGTCACCTAAGGGTATAACCAAATTATTTTTAGAAAAACTGGACCTGCTGTTACATGTACTTACAGATACTAGATGGATACATTATGATATTGTGATAGGTGGAGATGTGAATACTGATTTTGATGTTACAACACAAAAATGTACTGTCCCTGAACTCCAAAACCAACTAAGACAGTGCAACTTACATTCAGTCAATAACGAGCCTACAAGAGAACATGCATGTCTTGACAATATTTTTGTAAATTTTAAAACAACAGAAGAATCATGTTGTGTGACAGTATTTCCATATTCTGATCATGATTCAGTATCTTTAAATTATACAAGTAGGTTCCCTCTAGATAAGAGTAACGTAAATAAGCCTGTCCCAGAATTTGTGGTCACTAGACCAGTCACAGATGAGAAAATTGACAAGTTTCGTACGTCTCTTTCTAACAGAGATTGGTTTGACCTGTGTTATGGTGACACACATTATACTCTAAGCAATTATCTGCCAGCAAAGGTACTATTTGATAGGTTTCTTAAAGCATTTTTGGGACACTTTAATGACTGCATTCCAATAAAGAAATGCAAAGTAACTGACAGAGTCCTAAAAGCAAAAATTCCAAATAGACAAAAGACATGGAATGCAAAACACCTGTCTACTATGAAAAATCAAGTTATGTTGTTGTACAATATTTATAGAAATCTGAAAACCAACCATGCTAAATTAGCCTATCTTAGATCTAGGAATGAGTACAGAAAAGCAATTGTGGAAGCCAAACAAGCACACAATCTCAGAAGTATTGAGAAATCCACCAATAAGTGCAAAGCAGCATGGACACTAATAAATAGTGTCACCAAAGATAAAAGAAGTGACAAAATTAGTATCTCTCCCCAGAAATTTAATGACTTTTTTAAAAAATCAGTTGAGGAAGTAGGAAGTGCTATAATTAAATCTGAAATCAGCTCATCACAGTTACTGTAAAAAATGTTGCTAGGTCATCAACAAAAACAAGTACTTTCAATTCTTCTGGGGTCTCACCTGATTTTGTGTTAAGAATAGTGAAGCAGTTAAAATCATCAGACAGTGTAGACACATATGACCTGTTTTCTAACATGCTGAAGAAAGTAATAGACTGTATAGTTTACCCCCAACTTATTGTATAAACAAGTGTATACTGGAGGGTTTTTTCCCTGATGAGCTTAAACTGTCTTGGGTAGCTCCAGTACATAAAAAGGAGATAAAAATTCTGTCTCAAGTTACAGGCCAATATCCATAGTCCCAGTTTTTTCAAAAGTTCTAGAATGCATAATTTACCAACAATTATCTGTTTACTTTGATAACATAGGATTAATAAGTGGAACACAGTATGGCTTTAGGAAAAACCTGTCAACCATTGATGCAATAGACAATGTTGTTAAATACATCCATCAAGTATTTGAAGTAAATGCTTTGCTCAAGTGACTTTTTGTGACCTAAGCAAAGCCTTTGACTGTGTAGAACATACACTACTACTCGAAAAAATGGACTTTTATGGTGTTAAAGCTAACAGCCATAAGCTATTAGGATCATATTTACAAAACCGTAAGCAAGCCATCTGTGTTGGGAAAGAAATGTCCAGTATGGAACAAGTTAAGGTAGGTGTTCCGCAGGGATCCGTGCTGGGCCCTTTCCTTTTCTTAATAATGATAAATGACCTGCCGTCATTTATTAAATCCAGAACAGTACTCTATGCTGATGATACAACGTTTCTGAATAGCAGTAATGATCTTAATAGCCTTAAAACATGTGTTACAGAGACAATTGAGGAAGCTTCACTCTGGTTTAAAGCAAATGGGTTCTTGCTTGATGAAAGCAAAACCCAGCAGACGGTATTTAGTTTAAAAGACAAGTTTCCATCAGATGATCCTAGTTGTGTTAAATTTTTGGGGATATATTTGGATGATAAACTTTCTTGGAATCCATACGTTAAGTATATTAGTGGTAAATTGTCTAGGGTAATATATTTGTTAAGGCGATTAATGCACTGTGTACCTAAAAATTATGTTAGAGTATCTTTCTACTGATTTTTCCAATGCATCATATCCTATGGTATTACTTTATGGGGAAACTCCGCTTGTGTGCATGATATACTATTGCTGTAAAAGAAAGCTATTGCAGGCTCACCAAACAAGGCTCATTAAACCTTTGTCTACTCAACAAAAAATCATGACATTAATAAACCTATATATTTATTATGTTTAAATCTACACAAAAAAGAACTTACCTAAAGTAAAACACAGGGCAAATGTACATTGTTACAGCACTAGGACAATGAGCTGTATATATACGCCCTACCACAGACTGTCAAAATCAGTTAACAGCTATGAACTTATGGGCCACAAATTATTTAACAAACTTCCAGAAGCTATACAAAATTTACCAGAGCAACAATACAAACAAACACTTTATGACTTATTAGTTGTAAACCCATTCTACAATACAAAGGATTTCGTTACCTGTGATATTAAACTGTAATGTTAATAACAATTCTGTTCTTTTATAGGATGTACTGTATCGTATTATGTGTATGACTTTGTCTATTGCTGTAATGGCTTAAGGACAATAAAATTATTATTATTATCTTTCCTGTCTGAGACGTTACTGTAGTAGCCACCAGAAAGATCGCGGGAGGCGCACATTGGCACGGCGCGTCACGGACGGTAGTTGCCGCCAGTAGAGTCCCGTCCACCAGAGGGCACGCGAGAATTCGGACGCGACCTCTGCCGGCGTAACAACAAGAACAACAACGACAACTCCGGCAGGACAGGCCGTGCGCAGTCAGTCAACATCGGGCATGCCTAGGACACAGTCCCGGTCTACGCTAAGTGAAGTGCGACGTAACGTGAACAGTGTTACTACACAATTGGCGACGAGTAGGGTCGTTCTTTCGCGTGTTGCGTCGTTGTTCCGGTTTCGTAGTTTCTCCACGGCATGGAGGATTTGGTGCGGGTTTTGGTTGCGCAGCAGACGGAGCTCATGGCCACCATGAAACAAGTGCTTCCGGCGTTGCTCTCCACGCCGTCTGCTCCGGCGCAGTTCCCTCCTCCCTTTCCCCCGTATGACGAGACGGCAGAGGATTGGGACGCATATGAACATCGCCTTCGGCAGCATTTCCAGGCGTTTCATGTTGCCGATGCGGAGGTATGTCGTGCTCTCTTCTTGTCTTGGATCTCTCCCTCGCTGTATCAAGTTTTGCGGCAGCTAGCGCCGTTGCAGGAACCCTCGTCCTTGTCGTTTGACGCATTGTGTTCATTGCTGTCTTCCTATTATCGCCGCCGCACGCATGTTGTGGCGGCTAGGGTCGAGTTCTATCAATGCAAGAAACAGCCCCATCAGTCTTACCGGGCGTGGGCCGCTACCCTGCACGGTCTTAGTCGCAAGTGTCATTTTGTCACGGAGCAGTCGCTGGAGTCGTATGCCCATGTTATGGTCCGCGACGTCATTGTTCGTTCGGCCCCTGATCGGGAGGTCCGGCAACGGGCCCTGCAGTTAGAAGACCCTTCCCTCGAGGAAGTCCTGTCCATTGCTCAATCGTATGAAGTCTCTCACGCAGCAGGTCAACAGCTGGAGGCGTGGTGCGACGTCGCGGAGGTTCAGGGCGGCGCGGCCGCGTCCACTGTCCGGGGTGGACGACGTGCGAGCGGTACAATCCGGCCGTTACGGCCGCTCCCGCGCGGCGCGTAAACAGAATTCCGGCCGCCGGCCCCTGTTGCCGTCCTGTGCGTCGTGCTATATACATCACGATCGGTCGAAGTGCCCCCAGCGTTGGGCCGTTTGTCGCAAATGTCATAAAAACGGTCACATTGCTAAAGTTTGCCGCTCCGCCTCAAAGGAATCGAAGGAAGCAAGTACAGAGGACATGGACGTTGACATTCAGGAAGTTTCGTCGGGCCAGGCTCCTGACGCATCGGCACGCAAACTCTTTATCGAGGTGTCGGTTCGGTCGCGCCGGTTACAACTGCAGGTCGATACGGGCGCGGCAGTTTCGTTGTTGAATGCACAAACGCATTCCGACCTTGGATCGCCCCCGTTGGCGCCAGTTTACCGGCGTCTACGCGGTTATGGTAAACAGTTAATTCCCCTCATGGGTCAATTCACTACCGACGTGACTTACAAATCAGTCACTCGGCCTATTATTTTTATTGTCAAGAAGCCCTCGGGAAAATTACGTCTTTGTGGCGATTTTAAGGCCACCATTAATTCCCAATTGGTGGTGGACACCTATCCTTTGCCTCGTGCTGATGAATTGTTCTCCGCCGTGGCGGGAGGCCACTATTTTTCGAAAATCGACCTGTCAGAGGCTTATCATCAAATACCACTTGATGAGGACTCCAAACGGCTGGCAGTCGTCAACACACCGTTTGGCCTTTACCAATACCAGCGGTTGGCATTTGGGATATCCAGTGCCCCGGCGATATTCCAGCGTTATCTTGAGCATGTCACGTCGACAATCCCTCATTGTATTAATTACCTGGATGACATCATTGTCACGGGCCGCAGCACGACCGACCACTTGCACAACCTTCGCACCCTCTTTCTCAAATTCAGGTCTGTGGGCTTGCGTTGCAACCTGCATAAGTCAACCTTCTTCCAACCGTCCATTGAGTATGTGGGTTACACCATCTCTCGACATGGCATCCAGCCACTAGGAAGTTTGGTCCAAGGTATCGTCAACCTTCCTCGGCCCACTTCGCTGAAGGAGTTACAAGCTTTTTTAGGCAAGATAGCCTATTACCACCGGTTCATTCCCAGGGCTTCCACTATAGCCCACCCCCTGTTCTGCCTTCTGCACAAGGGTGTTCCTTTTGATTGGTCGCCTGCATGTGAGCGAGCGTTCACCTCGTTGAAGGGCCTCCTCACGTCAGCCCCTTGTTTGGCTACTTTTGATCCCCATAAGCCGTTGGTCCTGGCTACGGATGCTTCGCAGTATGGGGTGGGGGCGGTCCTGGCCCATCGCAACGCAGATGGTTCCGAGCAACCACTGGCGTTAGCGTCGAAAACGCTTAGTCCCGCGCAGGGCCATTACTCCCAGGTGGAAAAGGAGGCTTTGGCCATTGTCTACGCTGTTACCAAGTTTCACCCTTTCTTGTATGGCACGAAGTTTCAGTTAATCACTGACCATAAGCCGTTAATATCGTTATTTGGCCCCGCCTCTCAGATTCCGGATAGGGCGGCCCACAGACTACAGCTCTGGGCCTTGTTCCTCTCTAAGTACCATTATGACATTCGTTTTCGCCCTACAGGCCAGCATGCCAATGCCGACGCTCTTTCCCGTCTTCCGGTGGGCCCGGACCCTACATTTGATCGAGAGGAGATTATGTGTTTCCATTTGGATGTGGCGTCCCGCCAAGCGGTTGATGGCTTCCCAATCACTAGTTCTCGAGTCGCCAGGGAAACGGCGGCTGACCCGGTTCTCCGGCAAGTAGTTCGCCTCATTCAGCAGGGGTGGTCGTCCCGCCCTCCGGGCCGGGCCTCGGACCCTCTTCGTAATTATTTTCTTCTACGAGACCGTCTCTCGGTCTTGGAAGGAGTTCTCCTTCTGGCTACTGATGATACAGCTCCTCGCGTGGTTGTTCCTGCAAGTTTACGAAGGGAGGTCCTCAAGTTATTACATGTGGGGCACTGGGGTGTTTCCCGTACTAAAACCTTGGCTCGTAGACATGTGTACTGGCCCGGTATTGACAGAGAAATTGAGCACTTGGTGGCCGCCTGTTCCCAGTGTGCGAGCCAACAAGCATCTCCCAGGGCAGCGTTCTCTTCATGGCCGCCGGCAACCCAGGCGTGGGAACGTGTTCACATCAATTTTGCGGGCCTGTTTCTCAATGGCTTTTGGCTCATTGTCATTGATGCTTATTCCCGATTCCCATATGTGGTTCGCTGCTCCTCAACCACTTCAGAAGTTGCAATCCAGGCACTAGCAAAAATCTTTTCTGTGGAAGGTCTGCCAATCACCCTGGTCTCGGACAATGGACCGCAGTTTCTTTCGCAGACCTTTCAGGATTTTTGTAGGCGCTTCGGTATTCGGCACATTTGCTCTCCCCCCTTCCATCCACAATCGAATGGGGAAGCTGAGCGCATGGTGCGCACCTTTAAGACGCAGATGAAAAAGTATGTGCACGAATATCCTGCAGAGGAAGCATTGACGTTTTTTCTTGATGGCATACCGGACCACACCAATGGGAGACCCCCCTGCGGGTCCGGGGATTAGAATAGGCCCGAGGTATTCCTGCCTGTCGTAAGAGGCGACTAAAAGGAGTCCATCCCCCTCACGGGGGTAGTTAGCGCCTGCGTCCGGAGACGGACGGTTTCACGACCTATAATCTTGGTCTTTTTGGTTTCTCACTTCTCGTTTCTTCCTTCCTTTTGTTGGTTCCTTTCTTTGCTCTTCTCCACCTCACTGTCTTCCTTACTCTTTCCCTTGACTTCTCCTTGCCTTCTCATTGTCTTTTTCTTCTTGCCTTCTCATTGCCTTTTTTCTCCTTGCCTTCTCATTGCCTTTTTTCTCATTGCCTTCTTCTCATTGCCTTTTTTCTCATTGCCTTCTTCTCCTTGCTTTCTCATTGCCTTCTTCTCCTTGCCTTCTCTGGTCTCCGCCTCGGCGTTTGAGACGGTCTGTCCTCTTTCTCCCTCTCTTCTTTTTCCTCTTCTTCCTTCCTCCCTGTGTGTGTCTGAAGGCCGACCCACGCGTTCGCACGCGTAGCCGGTGACGGGGTAACACGTAAGTCCCCGCCCTGGGTAGACATGTAAGGCACGCGCGTACCCCCTGGTAAAGGCCAGGCCCGGGGAGGGGTGATTGCCTGAGCTGATACCTTCTGACCATGCCGATTGGTCCCTCCGTCTGTTTCTCGGGAGGTGTGACCTGAGGTGTAAACATTCACCTAAGGCGGGAGTGCCCTCTGAGAGGGTCCCCACAAGGAAGGAGCGCGCCATCGGAGACGCTGGCAATCATGGGGGATTCCTCCGCAATGGATTCTACTCCATCGCTTTCGACTTCGACCCAAAAACGGAAACGTGACCAGCCAACAGTGACAAAAGTACTACCGCCTGCCCCACAGTTCCTCGTAGTTTCTCGATCTGAGGACGGAAAGGATTTTTCCTCTGTCAACCCTTTCGTTATTCAGAAGGGCGTAGATGCCATAGCCGGATCTGTCAACTCTTGTACCAGGTTGCGTAACGGTACCTTATTACTAGAAACTGAGAGTGCCTTTCAGGCACAAAAACTGCTTCGGGCCACACTCTTGTACACGTTCCCTGTCCGGGTGGAGGCCCACCGAACTTCGAATTCGTCTCGTGGTGTAGTCTATAGTAGCTCCCTCGACGGATTGTCTGACGAGGAGCTTCAATCTTTCCTCGCTGAGCAGGGCGTGACGGCTGTCCATAGGGTCATGAAAAAGGTCAACAATGACCTTGTACCGACCCGGACACTTTTCTTGACCTTCGATAGTGTTAAGCTGCCATCGCGCATCAAGGCGGGCTACGAGGTTATTTCTGTTCGCCCCTATGTCCCGACACCTACGCGCTGCTACCAGTGTCAGCGTTTCAATCACACTCGACAGTCTTGCTCCAATGCGGCTAAATGTGTCACTTGTGGCAGGGATGCCCATGAGGGTGACTGTCCACCTCCGTCTCCTCGTTGTGTGAACTGTCAGGGTGACCATGCCGCCTCCTCCCGCGACTGTCCTGTCTATAAGGAAGAACGCTGTATCCAGGAAATACGGGTCAAAGAGAAAGTGTCCACCTCGGCTGCTCGCAAGCTATTGGCTAGTAGGAAGCCCACGCTGCTCCCAGCGGGGAAATACAGCACTGTCCTCGCCTCTCCTCGGACTACCAGGGAGGTAGCAACCCAGACATGCGATCTGACCTTCAGCACCACGGTCGTCCATTCGGCCAGCGCTAAGATCGCGCGGTCGACGTCTCCTCTTCCTCCCATCACCCACAGACACCAGCCACTTCCTCAGCTTCTGCTAAGTCGAAGACCCCGAAGTCAGATGCACGGGCCTTTAAGAAGGAACCATCCCGTGCAGACTTCCTCCGTCCCTCGACCTCCCAGCCTTCGACCGGTACTTCCACCAAACGTCCTTCTAAAAAGGCGCATAGGAAGCACAGTTCTCCTTCTCCGCCACGGCGCCTTTCTTCTCCTGCGCCACCCAGCGGTTGCCGCCCCAGGCCGTCATCCGTTTCGCCTGGCCACACCGCTGGTAGCCGAACATCTGGCCGTTCACCGGCGGAGGAAGCTCCCCCTCCCGGCCATCCTTCCGAGATGGCCGATGACCCTATAGACCCCATGGACGATGACTGTCCGCCTACTGATAGCGGCGGCAGTGCTCGCTCGAAGCCAGGCCCTAAGCGGCCTTCGAGGTGACCCCTTCTCTCATCTTCCTTTTCTTACAATGGCACTTATTAACTGGAATATTCGCAGCATTCGCTCCAACCGAGAGGACTTGAAGTTGCTGCTCCGCTTGCATCGTCCGCTCGTCGTAGCCCTCCAGGAAACGAAGCTACGCCCATGCGATCAAATTGCCTTGGCACACTACACCTCTGTGCGTTTTGACCTACCCCCTGTGGTAGGTATCCCAGCTCATGGAGGGGTTATGTTGCTGGTCCGGGATGATATTTACTACGATCCCATCATGTTGCACACCGGCCTGCAGGCAGTTGCCATCTGCATTACTCTCCCCACTTTTACGTTTTCCTTTTGTACCGTTTACACTCCATCGTCATCTGCCGTTACCAGGGCAGACATGATGCAACTTATTGCTCAGCTACCTGCACCATTTTTGTTAACTGGAAACTTCAATGCCCACCATCCCCTTTGGGGCTCTCCAGCATCCTGCCCGAGGGGCTCCTTGTTAGCAGACCTTTTCAACCAGCTCAATCTTGTCTGCCTCAATACTGGCGCACCGACTTTTCTTTCGGACACATCTCATACCTATTCCCATTTAGACCTCTCTATATGTACTCCCCAACTTGCACGCCGGTTTGAGTGGTATGCACTTGCTGATACATATTCGAGCGACCACTTCCCGTGTGTTATCCATCTCCTGCAGCATACTCCCTCTCCGTGCTCCTCTAGTTGGACAATCTCCAAGGCAGACTGGGGGCTCTTCTCCTCCAGGGCGACCTTTCAGGATCAAACATTCACAAGCTGCGATCGTCAGGTCGCACACCTCACGGAAGTCATTCTCGCTGCTGCTGAATATTCCATCCCTCACCCTACTTCTTCTCCACGTCGCGTACCGGTCCCCTGGTGGACCGGAGCATGTAGAGACGCTTTACGTGCTCGTCGACGTGCTTTACGCACATTTAAACGCCACCCTACAGTGGCGAATTGTATTAATTATAAACGATTACGTGCTCAGTGTCGTCGTATTATTAAAGAAAGCAAGAAAGCCAGCTGGGCTGCTTTCACAAGCACCTTCAACAGTTTTACTCCTTCTTCTGTTGTCTGGGGTAGCCTGCGCCGGCTGTCTGGCACTAAGGTCCACTCCCCAGTTTCTGGCTTGAAGGTCGCGAATGAAGTCCTTGTGGCCCCTGAGGCTGTCTCCAATGCCTTCGGCCGCTTTTTCGCCGAGGTTTCGAGCTCCGCTCATTACCACCCTGCCTTCCTCCCCCGCAAACAGGCAGAGGAGGCTAGGCCACCTAACTTCCGCTCCTCGAATCGTGAAAGTTATAATGCCCCATTCACCATGCGGGAACTCGAAACCGCACTTGGCCGATCACGGTCCTCCGCTCCAGGGCCTGATTCTATTCATATTCAGATGCTGAAGAACCTTTCTCCTGCAGGTAAAGGTTTTCTTCTTCGTACATACAATCGCATCTGGATTGAGGGACATGTTCCCGCATGCTGGCGTGAGTCTATTGTTGTCCCGATTCCTAAGCCGGGGAAGGACAAGCACTTGCCTTCCAGTTATCGACCTATCTCACTTACCAGCTGTGTCTGTAAAGTGATGGAGCGAATGGTTAACTCTCGATTGGTTTGGCTGCTTGAGTCTCGACGCCTACTTACCAATGTCCAATGTGGATTTTGTAGGCGCCGCTCTGCTGTTGACCATCTGGTTACCTTGTCGACCTTCATTATGAATAACTTCTTGCGGAAGCGCCCGACCGCGGCTGTGTTCTTTGATTTGGAGAAGGCTTACGACACCTGTTGGAGGGCGGGCATTCTCCGCACCTTGCATACATGGGGCCTTCGCGGTCGCCTCCCTCTTTTTATTCGTTCCTTTTTAATGGATCGACAGTTCAGGGTACGTGTGGGTTCTGTCCTGTCCGACACCTTTCGCCAGGAGAATGGGGTGCCACAGGGCTCAGTTTTGAGCGTCGCTCTGTTCGCCATCGCGATCAATCCAATAATGGATTGCCTCTCAGCTGATGTATCAGGCTCCCTTTTTGTGGACGATTTTACCATCTATTGCAGCGCGCAGCGTACACGAGTCCTGGAGTGCTGTCTTCAGCGTTCTCTTGACCGTCTTTACTCCTGGAGTGTCGCCAATGGCTTCCGTTTTTCTGCCGAGAAGACGGTCTGTATTAACTTCTGGCGCTACAAAGAGTTTCTCCCACCGTCCTTACGACTTGGTCCCGTTGCTCTCCCAATCGTGGAGACAACCAAATTTTTAGGCCTCACCTTTGACAGGAAACTTAGCTGGTCTCCACATGTGTCATATTTGGCCGCCCGTTGTACCCGTTCTTTAAATGTCCTCCGTGTTCTCAGTGGTATGTCGTGGGGAGCGGATCGAACCGTCCTACTTTGTCTATATCGGTCGATCGTCCGCTCCAAGCTGGATTATGGGAGCTTCGTATACTCCTCTGCACGGCCATCCATCTTACGCCGCCTCAACTCCATACAACATCGGGGTTTACGACTTGCGATCGGAGCCTTTTATACCAGTCCCGTAGAGTCTTCATGCTGACGCTGGCGAATTGCCACTCACTTACCGGCGCGATATACTGCTTTGTCGGTATGCCTGTCGGCTACTGTCAATGCCCGACCATCCGTCTTATCGTTCCTTTTTTGACGACTCTCTTGACCTTCAATACGGGTTGTATGTCTCTGCCCTGCTACCCCCTGGAGTTCGCTTTCGTCGCCTCCTTCAACATCTTCATTTTTCACTCCCTGCAACCTTTCGAGTGGGCAAGAGCCGCACGCCACCTTGGCTCCAGGCTCAGGTCCGCGTTCACCTTGACCTCAGCTCGCTCCCAAAAGAGGTCACCCCCGGTTCGGTCTACCACTCCCGTTTTTTGGAACTTCGTTCGAAGTTCATCAACATGACTTTCATTTATACAGATGGCTCTAAGACCAATGACGGGGTCGGGTGTTCCTTTATTGTCGGGGCACAAAGTTTCAAATACCGGCTCCATGACCATTGTTCGGTCTTCACAGCTGAGCTCTTTGCCCTCTACCAGGCTGTTCTTTACATCTGCCGCCACCGACATTCTGCTTATGTCATCTGCTCAGATTCCCTGAGCGCCATCCAGAGCCTCAGTGATCTGTACCCGGTTCACCCTTTCGTACACCGGATCCAACGCTCTCTTCAGTGGCTGGTGGACGTCGGTCCGCCGGTTAGCTTTATGTGGGTTCCTGGCCATGTCGGTATCCCTGGGAACGAAGCTGCAGATGCCGCGGCCAAGGCTGCGGTCCTCCAGCCTCGGACAGCTTCTTGTTGTGTCCCTTCGTCCGATTTTAGCAGGGTCATTTGTCGGCGCGTTGTGTCGCTGTGGCATGCCGATTGGGCTGCACTTACCGACAACAAGCTTCGGGCCTTAAAACCTCTTCCCGTGGCTTGGACGTCCTCCTCACGCCCTTCTCGGCGGGAGGAGGTCGTTTTAGCAAGGTTAAGAATTGGACACTGCCGGTTCAGCCATCGCCATCTGCTGACGGCTGCGCCGGCGCCGTTCTGCCCATGTGGGCACTTGCTGACGGTTAGACACATTTTACTGTCCTGTCCAGATCTTAACCAACTGCGCCTCGATCTTAACCTGCCTAATACTTTCGATGCCATTTTAGCGGATGACCCACGAGCAGCTGCTCGTGTTCTTTGTTTTATCAATTTGACGAACCTCGCTAAGGACATTTGATGATGTTGTTTTTTAATCCTATGCCTGTCAGTCTCTTTTATCGTGTTTTCCCTTTTAGTTGTTGTTGTCAACTTGTGCCTCGCGGTGCATTCTTAGAGTAGTCAGGGCGCTAATGACCATTGAAGTTGTGCGCCCTAAAACCACAAAAAAAAAAAAAAAAAACCAATGGGAGACCGCAGCCCCGCAGAGCTCCTCCATGGGTGTCAACCTAGGACTCTGCTGCACCTCCTCCAGCCTGGTCCTCGCCAGTCTTCACAAAACGGAGTACCTGGCTTTCCACTGGGTATGTCAGTCTGGGCCCGTGGGTTTGGTCGCAATCCACATTGGATACCGGCTGTGGTCCTGCACCGCCATGGCCGTCGGCTCTATACCTTGCAGGCGGGGGACCGGGTGGTACGTCGTCACCAAAATCAGCTCCGTCCACGTTCGGGCACCCCCCCTCCGACCTCTCGGCCACCGGCTTCCCCATTGCCGGCACCTGTATTGGTTTCACAAGGGACGTTACCTCCTCTCCCCGCTGTGACTCTGCCACACTGCGATGGTTCTCAGCCTTGGCAGCCTCCAGTGGCTCCAGCACCGGCATCGCCGTCATTCGAGATGCCCCAGTGAGAGCCGGCCCCCCTAGCCGGCCCGGCTTCGCAGGGGGCTAGTTCCCCTGTGGTCGTCCCTTCCCTTTCGTCCCCGCCACTGGGTCTTGCCCCTCCTGAGGTGGAACAGGATCCAGACTTCGACAGCTTGTCGCCCGTGATGTCCCGGGCTCCGGTTGCGGGACGACGGGGGCCTCTTCGTGTGGGTCACTTCCAGCCGTATTCGAAGGTTCCAGCTCGAGGGTTGGCAGATCCCCTCGACTCCGGCCTTCCAATGGATGTGGAGGTCATCGCTCCTGCCCGACGCTCCACCTTCCGACGCAGTGGATCACAGTGGCTTCACCCCCCGAAGGAGGAGGAGTGTAGTAGCCACCAGAAAGATCGCGGGAGGCGCACATTGGCACGGCGTGTCACGGACGGTAGTTGCCGCCAGTAGAGTCCCGTCCACCAGAGGGCACGCGAGAATTCGGACGCAACCTCTGCCGGCGTAACAACAAGAACAACAAGAACAACAACAACAACTCCGGCAGGACAGGCCGTGCGCAGTCAGTCAACATCGGGCATGCCTAGGACACAGTCCCGGTCTACACTAAGTGAAGTGCGACGTAACGTGAACAGTGTTACTACAGTTACGTCTGGTTAAAAATGAATAGTGACGCGGACCTTGATCAAGCGTGACTTCCTTTTAACTGTACGGTATATGTTACATTGCATTTAGGAACTTTCGGGTAATTGAACATGTATCAATAATTACAGATTTCTGTAGTTGTATATATAAGTTTGGATGTAGCTGTATTGCGTTGATGTACTGGTGGATATTGTTTGGCATGACTCCTGTAGTTGATAGTATAATTGGTACAATGTCAACTTTATCCTGATGCCACATGTCCTTGACTTCCTCAGCCAGTTGGATGTATTTTTCAATTTTTTCTCCTGTCTTCTTCTGTATATTTGTTGTATTGGGTATGGATATTTCGATTAGTTGTGTTAATTTCTTCTTTTTATTGGTGAGTATGATGTCAGGTTTGTTATGGGGTGTTGTTTTATCTGTTATAATGGTTCTGTTCCAGTATAATTTGTATTCATCATTCTCCAGTACATTTTGTGGTGCATACTTGTATGTGGGAATGTGTTGTTTTATTAGTTTATGTTGTATGGCAAGTTTTTGATGTATTATTTTTGCTACATTGTCATGTCTTCTGGGGTATTCTGTGTTTGCTAGTATTGTACATCCGCTTGTGATCTACTGTTTCTATTTGTTGTTTGCAAAGTCTGCATTTATCTGTTGTGGTATTGGGATCTTTAATAATATGCTTGCTGTAATATCTGGTGTTTATTGTTTGATCCTGTATTGCAATCATGAATCCTTCTGTCTCACTGTATATATTCCCTTTTCTTAGCCATGTGTTGGATGCGTCTTGATCGATGTATGGCTGTGTTAGATGATACGGGTGCTTGCCATGTAGTGTTTTCTTTTTCCAATTTACTTTCTTCGTATCTGTTGATGTTATGTGATCTAAAGGGTTGTAGAAGTGGTTATGAAATTGCAATGGTGTAGCCGATGTATTTATATGAGTGATTGGTTTGTGTATTTTGCTAGTTTCTGCTCGTTCTAGAAAGAATTTTCTTAAATTGTCTACCTGTCCATAATGTAGGTTTTTTATGTTGATAAACCCCCTTCCTTCTTCCTTTCTGCTTAATATGAATCTTTCTGTTGCTGAATGTATGTGATGTTTCTATATTTGTGCTATTTTGATCATGTAAGTGTATTATTATTATTGTTGGTGTTATTGTTGGTGTTATTGTTGGTGTTATTGTTGGTGTTATTGTTGGTGTTATTGTTGGTGTTATTGTTGGTGTTATTGTTGGTGTTATTGTTGGTGTTATTGTTGGTGTTATTGTTGGTGTTATTGTTGGTGTTATTGTTGGTGTTATTGTTGGTGGTGTTATTGTTGGTGGTGTTATTGTTGGTGGTGTTATTGTTGGTGGTGTTATTGTTGGTGGTGTTATTGTTGGTGGTGTTATTGTTGGTGGTGTTATTGTTGGTGGTGTTATTGTTGGTGGTGTTATTGTTGGTGGTGTTATTGTTGGTGGTGTTATTGTTGGTGGTGTTATTGTTGGTGGTGTTATTGTTGGTGGTGTTATTGTTGGTGGTGTTATTGTTGGTGGTGTTATTGTTGGTGTTGTTATTGTTGGTGTTGTTATTGTTGGTGTTGTTATTGTTGGTGTTGTTATTGTTGGTGTTGTTATTGTTGGTGTTGTTATTGTTGGTGTTGTTATTGTTGGTGTTGTTATTGTTGGTGTTGTTATTGTTGGTGTTATACTCCTCTCACCAGAAATCCTCAACTTCTTTCGATTTAATTTCGCTATATCTAGTGTGAGCCTTACTATTTCCCTTTTCAGTTTTTCTAGCTTCCCTACCACGTTCAAACTTCTGATATTCCACACTCTGACTCATACAACATTATCCTCCCGTTGGTTATTCCGTCTTTTTTCTCACGGTCTGTTGGCAGCCCCTTCAAGAGATCTGAATGGGGGACTATTCTGGAATCTTTAGCCAGTTCAATTACAGGACACGTGTTCTATGGATGCAAGTTATGTCTTTAATGCAGTGTTTCCCATTGCACTCTGCATCCTCACGCCACTGAACATTGCTGAAATTTCTACCTTTCAGGTGAAGTTTCCCGCCCGAAGGGCAAGAGAGTGCCTTGAGCCTCTGTCCACTCCTCTGCCCTCTTTGACAAGGCTGTTGGCAGAATGAGGTTGATTTATTGAATGCGTACTGTCCATGACAGCTTAAATCATTCGCAGAAACTAGACAGGAGGAAGCCCATTACCAATTCCCTGTGGCAGACTGTATTCCAACTTCCGTTCACATGATGGTGCTCGTTGGACTGAATGTCTTCTGCTTTTCACATAAGATTTGAGTGTTGCCAAAACAGAGCCTCCAACTCAATATTGACTGACCTCGTTTGGAAGGAGCTTACAAGGAATGCAGCCAAATGGCTTACTAGAGTCACAAAATGTTATAATGGCTAAAGATTATTTTTCTTCGAAGTTGCTATAGATTAATTACCAGGTCTAGAGCTGTTGCTGCTGTAGATTTGCCTTTCCGGAAACCGTGCTACGCTTCTGTAAATAATTAAATCATTTCAAAGTAATTTGAGATTTGGTCTTTCACTGTAATCTCCACGACTTTGGTGAAGACTGTAGTAACCGTGTCAGGCCTGCTTCTTTCCGTAATGAAGTCATCACTCGTCAGCTTTTAAAACAAAAAATGGAAAAAAGGAATTAATAACTAATCCTAATGATAATTGGTTACGCAAATGTAGTCAACGGGAAAAGTATTGGCATATTCACAATCGATTACCAGAATAATTAAGAGTAATCGATTAATCGCAATTAATCGTTCTTTCCCAACTTCGAATGAGGTAGAGGGAATCACAATTGAAAATTTTTGGAATGCGCTTCCAGTTCAGCATACGTCCCAGAGAACTTTGATAGGAACTGAGGCATTGAAACTCTTTTAATTTATTCCTGGGTTAAATTGATTACACGATTGAAAAACAATGGGTACTACGACACCAACAGCACTGTCCTCTTTGTTTGCCATTTTTGGTAAGGTCACTGCCCATTGAAACAAAACTCGTTACCAAGATAACTAGATACTAAAGATTCATTACATGGATTTCTTATATGGAGCCAAAATACCGCTGAAGACGCCGTAGAAAATACAAATCGACTTCAGGAAATCATTGTGATTGTCAGTTTGGGAAGTGTTTCGACAGCCAAGTGACTTCCAAGAAACCTACACATAATATGGTCTAGCGGTGTCACATTATTTAAATACACATTTAAAGGTAGCTTCACGGTGGTGCAGGTCTGAACTACAAAATACACATTTAATGATACAATCCCAGTAGTACAGGTATTTAACTACCCATATATATGTACGCTTTGTGTTGGTTTTACGCTGGAAATAAAGCTGTCTGAATTTTTTCCTCTTACGTCCAGCAAATATCTTAATTTTACTATGATGCGTTTAGGTCTTTCATTTCGACGAAAAATCTGTCAGTATTGTAAAAGTGAACCGCTGTTTCGAGCAAGTATAACGTACATGCACAGTGACATAGACCTATTGTTGTGGTGAAAACAGGATATGCATTGTTAGCCAACATTGCCACGAGGTGTGCGCCGCCATAGGCTAATAGATTCTATTTACCAGCGACATCAGTGTCTTGTGAAAGTAAGGGTCATTAAAGAGACATCGCCGTACTCCCACAATCGCAACGCACTTTGTAAACGTTGAATATAAACTTTTTTTTGTTTTTGAAGGATGCGTGACTCGTCTGTTTCGAACCTTGATTAAATAAATAATTATTTTCTAAACAACATAAAATATTAAGAAAACCTTGCTATAGGAATGCGCCCTATTTCGCACGTTTTATATATGGGCCCTATTAAACAATCGATAGGCTTCGGGAACCAATTACCTAGTTGCAGCTGGAACGTACTTATAATAATACTTTAGCCCGTCCGTAACGTTTAGGCACATTGTATTTTTATCGGCAGATTCAGCGTTCCCCATATCGCGATTTTTATTTCGCCAGAGATCTGTGATTATTACGATTACATAAGAATTTTGCTTTTACTATCTGTGGTGGTTTAAAGCAACCGATGTGTTCGAATCGATCAAAACTTCGTTCAGTGTAGTAAAAAAACGAAGGAAATGTGGGAGGATTGATGACATTAACTTTTTGCTACACCGCTAACAGAACGATTTGAAGTCTCGTTCAAGAATAATATTAGTATTTTTTCAATAAGGGTAATTTAAACTTACCAAACATACATTAATTAACATTTAACAATTTTTAATATTTAAAGAGATGGTTTTGCTCCAAAATAAGTATTTAAAATTAAAGAAATCGTCTTTTCGAAATGAGTGTAGATCAGTACATGAACTGAGTATTACACGATCCAATACGCAACCAAAAATTGAAAGTGGAATATTTGTATAGTTTTATGCATTAACTGGAATTTGTTGACAGTAAGCAGTAGAACAATGAAATTTATAGTGGTGACCAGGATTCCTTATTTGTTAGTTTGTTAATCCGTCGTTTTGCCCAGTCGTACTAGGCATGTCATATGTAATAGAACCAAGGACATTGTAAGTATATCTGATATTCAGAATGATGTACATAAATAACTACTTACAGCCACAGTTCCGTTACAACGTGTATACGTTCCGCTTAACACGGACCTACTGTTTCACAGGGCAATACAGTATCTGTTCCGCTTAAAACGGACCTACTGTTTCACAGGGCAATACAGTATCTGTATACAGTACACCCAATCCCAGTAGCTAGTCATTGTTTGGCATGGTTACAAGAAGTATTGACTGTACAAGTTAACAGCAGAAATATTCTTATATTAAAGCACGTTACAAAAGCAGTAACAAACAATTGCTTAGGCATCCATAAACAGACAGTTAACTTAAAAAGTCCATATATGATAAAGTAGCCAAAATGTTGGTTTTATCAGGACTAATTACTTGTGGTGTTATGTGATACCATGTCCAGAAAGCTTTCATGTACACAGAAGAAAATCCAGAAGAGATTATACACACACACAACAAAATCTCTATGTTTTTGTGGCGCAATGACTGATCCATTAAATTTTCAGCTGTGTGATTGCGTAAACCCTATTTCTCACAAAATATGGGTCATCCTGAGAGTGAGCCAACACTCTGAAGATGCCCAGAAGGCATACACCCAATATATTAGAAGAAGTAGAGGTTAAGTGATAACATGTCCTGAAATTAAATGGATCACACCAACAAAGTCTGTTAAGAGGCTAGTATTAATATGAGCTAATATACTGAGTTGGTGAAGTGTAAAAACATTTTTAAAAATGAAAGAATTTTGATTCTGCTGTAAATTTCTTTATTGATGTGAGATGACAATGTCCATATACACCTACACTTGCAAACCATCATGTCATGTTTGTTTATATAGTAGCATGTGTTTGCTAGATTTCAATATTTACTTCATGTTTGTGATAGGCATTGCCAGTGCTTATAAATTTTTGAATAGAGGTTTACAGTTCCCTATGGAGGTCTGCGTAATTTGAATTGGATAGACTTCCGTGTATTGTATTAAAAATATTATATAGCAGCTAGACCACCTTACGTACTTGAACAGTACAGAATAAGTAGAAGCAGAATTCTGATTTACTGATTTCACCCACAGAAATATACTAGGACTATAATGGAGTGTAAGTATTTCTCTGGAGTGATTCAGGAATTTCTCATCTTTAAAGTGGTAATCATATGTGGAAGTGATTTAATGAGTCATGTATATTGAAGGGGTGATGGGCAGTAATAAGAGGAAGTGTACAAAGTGACTTACCAGCCAGCAGCATAATTCTGTCACATCTGTCTGTAGTGTTCACTTTGGGTAGAATGTAGAACATTTTATGATAATTTCTGCGGCAGTGTATGTATGGCAGCAGCTACATTATCATCACACTAACTATTGTAATTATCATTGCATTGTCTATCGTAACTGCTGCATGATTATTACATTAATAAACAATTGTGATAGTATTCAGTGTGCACAGATATTTTGAACAGTTTACCCTGTTGGTATCAGCTGCCACGGAAGAGAACATTTGGAGTGTGTGATGTTGGGCAGAAGTGGAGAGCACACTGATAACACCTCAAAGTGATTTCTATCTCTCTCTGTGTAGAAAATATCACTTTGCTGTCTTTTGACCTGTACGTAACTCTTAACAGGGTGACAGAGGTATTGCGAAAGACAAAGATGAAATAACATCACCAAGAAATGGAAACTACAATTTAAAAAGTTAAGGACTTTCAAGTATTACCTGTTCTTAAACTCTTAATCTACAGTTGAGGCATTTCACAGCATTTTTTTCATTATGCATGTGACATTTTAAAGTTAAACTTACCATTGCTCCTGCTGTTTAATAGTTGTCATGTACCTTTCAATTTACAAAAAATTAATGACAACTAGTACAGTTAGAATAATCACTAATTTCAAGTTAGAACCTTATTTTTGTATATAAAATAGTTTACATTTGTGAGGTATGTCACCGAGAAAAGACATGGGAAATGATCACTTTGGAAATTTTAGAAAATCTTGTGAAGTTTTGTTAGACAAGCACGAAACAAGTTAAGAGGTTAAGAGTATAATTATACTGATAGTAAACAAAGAGCGCAAATTTCTCAGGATGGAAATGTGTACCATTGTGAATATAAAAGAGTTAAGCCTTACCACAACAGTTTTCAACAGCTGATACCATATAATTTGCTGATGATACCAGTTTCATTATAAAAGCGATGAATGATTATGAGATGCAGCAAAAAATTGACAAAACAGCAGAAGTGGCAGAAAAATGGTTTAAACATAAGTCTAGTTGTCAATGACAAGAAAACTGTATGGATGAACTTCAACCATGTAAGGAACAAAAATAGGACCAATGTAAAATTCACATTATCGAATAGCCAAATTCAGAAAAAGAATCGCACAAAATTTTTAGGGTTATCTAAGATGGGAAAAACATGTAGAAATGCTTAGCAAAACATTAAGCAAGTACTGTTACATATTGAAGAGTGCTTAAAGATTGCTGCAATACCGAAACAGTGTTAAGTGCTTATTACACATACATACATAGTCTACTGAAGTATGGTATAGTGTTCTGGAGAAATTCTTCTTTTGCAAAGCAGTCTTTTAAGCTCCAAAAGAAAGCTGTAAGATTAATAAACGATGTTGCTTACAGAGCACCATGTATAGGTAACTTTAAGGAATTAAAAATAATGACCTTGCCATCTATATTTATATTTGAAAGCATCTGCTTCAGTAAAAACCATCAAGTTTCAGCTTTGAATAGTGAGATCCACAATTATCAGACAAGGAACAGGGATGACTATAATAGGGATGCGCACAGAAAATCAATATATCGGGACAGTGCTGTTTACAAACCAAAAATTCTGTACATTGCATTGCCAGATACCATAAAAAAAAATACCAAACATTAATACATTCAAAAAAGGACTAAAAAATCTACTAATAAACAACAGCTTCTACAGCATTAATGAATACCTGGAATTTTGCTCAGATCTGTAGGTCTGCTTCATAACTCTAAACAAAAATTCATAATTGTCAAACCATTCCTAGATAAAACCAAACTTCTTTCATCCATGCATGTATTTAATTATGCATCTCACTTTTGTGCCATATGTTCTATGCCTAGTTAACTGAAGTACTAGTATTTAATAGTTTTAGGAAAGTCAACTAAGGGGTTTTGCTAGCTTTTATTCTATTTGTATTTACATATATAATTTTATAATCTAATTAAGCAGAATAATGTTTTCGTTATAAAGATGTGTTGATACCAATGATAAGATTTTGTACATGATTTAAATATGTAATATTTTATACTGTTCTGTACTTTTACAAGTCCAATATAATCATGTAATAATACGGGTACTAAATAAATAAATAAATACCAACTACTTAACACACATTGTACATCCTGAAAACCCAACAGCAAAAATTAGTTAGTCTGTCTTGCCAGACGTTGGTTCTCGTAAATTTTACTGGTAGCCGGAACCTTTCATTATGATTCCATGGTAACGAGACTTTATTACTATATTTCTACTACTTGTTATGTATCATTATAGATGCTAGTGCCTATTTGGCATGTGACTGTTAGGCATGTGACTTTTGCCCATAACAAATTAAAGGCCATAGAACTTAAAAATGATTGAAATATACCACAAGGACACCTTGATACAAGAGAAAAGGCTTACTTATTCTATGAATTGATTAGTAAACCCCACAGTGATACCCACACTTAACAAAAAGGTGTTGGAATGAGGTCCACAATTACTTTGCAAGGCTACATTTATAAACAGACATTAAATGTTAAGGTAATAGTATACTTAAGGCTATATTCATAAACAGGTGTTTAGTATGAAACAAGCCAACAGTATAATTATACCAACTATGTAACATATTGTACGTCTTGAAAACCCAACAGCAAAATTTAGTTCGTCCCTCTTGCCAGACATTGGTTCTGGTAAAACATACACTGTCAGCATCATCAGTCAGAACATATTCATCCTTGTCATCTGGCCACATAAAGATGACATTAGTTTCTAGAAAATTAGTCTTCTCATCATGTAGTCCTATACTACAATCAGAACTGATAATTGCTATTATCGTGGACATAGAAATAGAGCCTTAATCACATCACTGATATAATGTACAATGATATCAGATCTCTTCTTCTGTAATGTTTCAGCAACAACTATGTTTTTTGGTGGTGATAGTTTGCAATACATTTTCTGTAGTGCCATTGTCGTTTACTGGGTGACTGGTGGTGCTTTCTCAGCTCTGAAGACCATTTTCCCCAATGCTTGAGGAGAAATTTTATGAAAATTTGTGTCTTGTTGCTGCATTTTAAGTTTTTCTTGCTCTCACTGACAGTGTTTCTGTTCTGCAACCCTGTTGCATTGCTCTTCATTTTCTGCCAAAGTAGGATTACTTTCTTATTTTGGTGGTATTCTCTGAATATATCTTACTGTTTCACTTTTCATTGTTTTTCTCCAGTTTAGCCAGCTAACTTTCCCAGGTGTGCCAGACATGGCCACTAGATTTAGCCAGTATTTTGGAGTAAGAGTACTTGCCACATACCTAATAAAATGATACAGAATGCTGTATGTCATATTTCATAAATTGACATTATTCAATGAGAATTGATTGTTCAAGAAGACTCACTTGGTGATGAAATTAGAGCACAGAAGTTCTCAAGCTAGATGGAACTGTTTCACAGCGTCAGCACAGAAGTAATTGTATAGATTGCTAGGTGTGTGACCAGAACCATATGTCCAAATACATTGTTGACAGGCATTTTTAGTAATTTGGACTGTATCGCCAATATGATTCACAGATGCAACTATCAGTGGTACTAGTTTTGGAAAATACATTCTTCTTGCTCTGGGAAGAAAAAGAAATTGATGTCACATATTTTGAACAGGAATTTTAAAATTGTCATATTTACTTTTACACCAGTACATGAATTTCTGATGGTTAACTTTGTTATATTTGGAAAATACATACACTGACAGGAAAAAGATTGCAACACTAAAAAATAATTAGAATAATGAAATTTTGGAAATACATTTGTCTAGGTATCATATTTAAGCGATTAACATTGCAAGATCACAGCTTACTGTAACTGTGAGCTAAGCCAATGCAAAAATGAAATGCTGGTACATTAATAATAATTGGTGTAATCACCAGAATGTTGAATGCAGGCATGCAAACATGCATGCATTGTGTCGTACAGGTGCTGAATGTCATTGTATGGGATGGAGTTTGCCCACAGTGCTCAGAGCCATTTGGGATGGAGTTTCATGCTTGTTGCCCTTGATCTGTTAGTACATGGGCAGCAAATGCTGTTTGTGGATGATGCTGGGGCTGTTGTCTGATGATGTCCAATATGTACTTGATTGGAGACAGATCTGGTGACTGAGCAGGCCAAGGCAACATGTTGACACTCTGTAGAATGATGGTGGTAAGTGAATGAGCATTATCCTCTTGCAAACATGCTGGAATGCTGTTCATGAATGGCAGCACAACAGTTGAATCACCATATAGATGAACAAATTTGAAATCGGTGCTTGGGGTAACCACGATACTGCTCCTGCTATCATAGGAAATCGCACCCCAAATCATAACTCCAGGTGTAGGTCCATTGTGTAGGCACACAGACAGGTTGGTTGCAGGCCCTCAATGGTCCTCCTCCTAACCAACACACCGCCATCACAGGCACTGAACAGAACCAGCTTGCATCAGTAAATACAACAGATCTGCACCCTGCCCTCCAGTGAGCTCTCGCTTAACATCACATAATTCTCAAATGGTAGTGGTTTGGGGTCAGTGGAATGCACATTAAGGATGTCTAGCTCTGAGCTGTCCGTGATGTAACAGTTTATTGTGTCACAGTGGTGGCAACTGCTGCTCAAATTATTGCTACAGGTGCAGTTTGATGCGCTACAGCCATATGCTGAACATGACGGTCTTCGTTCTTGGTAGTGCCACTTGGTCACATGGAGCCCTGTCTTCTTGTGACTGTACATTCTCGTGATAACTGCTTCCAGTAATCACATATAGTGATTACATTCCTGTTTTTCTACAGTATTGCAAAGGAACATCCAGTTTTTTGTAGCCCTAATGCACAGCTTCGTCTTTGTCATCTTAAAGGCATTCTTGACTAACAACAACTCAGCACATATAGTCTTGAAGATAGTTAATGCACACAATGGTTACATCATTTATTTAACGCAAACCTGATTTGCATCCTGATAATAACACTACCAGTGTCACTCTTATGTGACTGGTGTGAAATCTGAATGGACATTATCTTTCAGATGCAGAAACATGCCTACCAACTTTCGTTTACTTCACACTACTTCTTGATGTTGCAATTTTTTCTCTCTGTTTATAGCTACTTTTCATTTCATATCCCACTTTCATTAGTTCCTTGAAAACTGAAAGACCCATTCCTTATCCAAAATACTGTGCAATGTCCTAGTCCAAGTATGTTGCAAGAAGACTCATGCTGTGTCGTATATGTTACCTTGGATTTGATACATAGCTTCTTATCTGTATAACAACAGTATGGAAAGGATAGATTGCTATTCATCACATAGCTTGGGTCCCAGCACATGGAGACAGTGTGTGTGTGTGTGTGTGTGTGTGTGTGTGTGTGTGTGTGTGTGTGTGTGTGGTTACTATTTTGGGAGAAGAACATTGTCAGAAAGCTTAAATATTGTAGCAGAGTTTTCCACTGTGAATCTCTGTGATTCAGTGCCACCTCTGTCTGGTGAGTAGCAGTTGGTCTGTTCCATATGTTTGTTATTTCAGCCTGGACTTCCATTGTTTGTTTTATTCTATGTAGTTATTTTAATTTTCAGTACAACTAGTACATGTCAAAGAGCATGGAAAAGTTTCCTTGCAGAGCATTGATCATTATGGTGATTATGGAAGGCATCAGTTTGGGTAACTATTAGAAACACGGCAAATATCTGGGCCCAATTCCCTGCACTGAATATAGTTACAGTGTAAACATTCTCTATTCTAAAGTGAAAGATTTATTCTGAAAAGAACCCTAGTCTGTGAATGTGGATACGAGGAACTGGTTAGTCAGGCATCATCAGATGATTCCATTGATATGAATGTGGCCACCCTATGGCATTCAATTTTTGTTTAGTATGGGATTTGGCCGTAGTCTGAAACAACGTTTCTATATCTTGTACACTCCGTTGTAGAGCAAAAAATTTATGCATTATATGATGGAGTAAAAAAAATTCTGATTTCTTATTAAAATGTGCTTTTCTTCATTATATGATTGATGCCAAAAGAGTATTTATTTTCAAAACGAGTTTTCACTCTGCAGCAGAGTGTGAGCTGATTTGAAACTTCTGGTAGATCAGAACTGTTTGCCAGACTGAGACTCGAACATTGGAGTTTTGCCTTTTGTTGGCAATTGCTCACACTGAGCTATCCAGGCACAGCTCACAACCCACCGTCACGTCTTTACTTCTGTCTTCACATAGAGCATAGGGGATTGTTTCCAGAATCAAGTTTTCACTCTACAGTGGAGTGTGTGCTGATTTGAAACAGGAGAACTTCTGTAAAGGTAGGAAGTGAAGCTGTGAGGGTCAGCCATGAGTTGTGTTTGGATAGCTCAGTTGATAGGGTACATGCCCATAAAAGACAAGGTTCTCTGGTTCGAGTCATTGTCTGGCATACAGTTTTAATCTGACAGGAAGTTTATTTACCTTGTTTGTCCTCTACCTAGGTACATATTCAGACAATAGCCAACTACTGTGTTCGTTAAGTTATTGTATTTCTTTCACTCGCTGACAGAAAATGAAGCACCCAAAAAACATGGTTGGATATCAGTGTAACTTTGTATATGAATGCGTCATCGGCAGTACCTAAAAGAAGCAGTTCCCTGACAGGTAGAATGGTCAACAGGGTGCATTAGTGTTATTCATATTTAGTGTTCCTCATATTCAGTGTTGTTGCTAGGACTGGTAGGGCATACAAGGGGCATGTATGGAATTGGGTGTTGAGTGATCGCTGTGAAGAACATGGAAATGCCTCAGACTCATGTGAGACAGCGTTATCAGCACCTGAAAGAGTTTCATCACTGGCTGGTCAAACTGTGTGGTATTCAGATTTTTGGGGCATTCAGATGTGACAGTGGCCCAGTGTTGGACTGCATGGGAATGTGAGGACAGGCATTGATTGATTGATTGATTTTAACAGGGAAGCTTAGGTCTGACTCGCCACTGCCTGCACTGAAACTAGGTTTATTGTGCGGTATCACTCCCTGAATATCTAGTAAAGCCAACCAGTGCCCTTAAATAGTGCAAAGAGTCCCTCTACCAGTTTTTTGCTAGACACAATTTCTTCAGGTCTAGTTGTCCCGAAGATTCTGTATCTTTTACTCTCCAATGCCATGCATTCGAAGATTAGGTGTGATGCAGTTTCTTCACCTTCATCACAGATCTTACATTTAGGGTCCTCTTCTGTTATACCCATTGTGTGTAGGTGTTTTTTGAAATTCCGATGGCCGGTCATCAGTCCAGTCATGAGTTTGATCTCTTTCCTATTCTATCCCAGGATTACAGAGCTTCTTTTAAAACATGGATTGGGCATCATTACCTTACCATGTTTTTGTTTATGGACCTTGGTCCAATATCCTACATGCTGTTTCCTAAGCCAGTTCCGTAGTTCTAATTTGATCATAGCCTTGGTGATTGTCAGGACAGGTTCCGGTCCAATAAATGAAGTTGTTGCCCCCACCCAGCCAATCTATTGGCTTGTTCATTGCCACAGATCCCTGAGTGGCCAGGGACCCACACTAGGTTCGCCCTATTGCTTCCCCCTAGCTCCACCAGAGCCCTGTGGCAATCTGCAACAATCTTAGATCTTGTTGCAGGAGCTGCCAATGATTTCAGGGCTGCTTGGCTGTCTGAATAGATGTAGATGCTACGGTCATTGTAGCACCTATGCATATTCTCCTCCACACGTCCTGATTGCAGTAATTTCAGCCTGGAATACAGAGGCTAGTTTCCCTAGAGAGATGATGTTCTCCAGTCTTGGCTGAACCCCATACACCCCTGTCCCAACACCTTGGTCTGTTTTCGACCCATCGGTGAACCAGACGATGTCCCCTGTACAGTGTTGAACTGTTTTTTCCCACTGCTCCCTACTTCCTGTTATTATGTTGTAAGGCTTGTTGAAGGGAGTTATTATATAGTCAACAGGCCAGTCCAAATGAGACCCAGTTTTTGCCAGTTTTGAGTCCGTGTGTCCCAGCTGCTGCCTCCATCTTGACCCAAAGGTGAAGTGGAGGCATATCTAGCATGGCTTCCATTCTAGCAGTTGGTGTGCTGCTGATTCCACCCGTTATGGCTAAACAGGCCAATCCCTGCACCTTAGCAAGCTCTTTACCAACAACCGCTGTTCTGGAAGATGCAGAGGGCTATTTCTTGTAAGTGAAGTGCTTTTTCCACTTCCCAATGAGTTGGTGGAGAGCTGTCTCACATGATTTACCTGGTTGGTATGCATGTTGGTTCGGGTGTAGAGGGATCCTGCTTAGCCTCCTCTCCCCAACATATACATTAACCATTTTCCCAATGTTTTGAGAATGAAGGAGGACAGACTGATTGGTCTCATATCCTTGGCCTTGGTATGATCAGTTGCCCCTGGCTTTGGAATGAAGACAACCTTCACTGCCCTCCAAGCATTGGAAATGATTCCTACTGCTAGGCTAACCCTGAATAGCTTGCATAGGACTCATATGAGCTTTCCTCCTGCCTGTTGCAGGAGAGCTGGAAAAATTCCATCTGGGCCAGGTGACTTGAACGGTTGGAATGTTCCTAACGCCCACTGGATTTCGTTGAAATTCACACACTCCTTGGCTGATTCCCAGTCCTCTCTTCGAGTACCTGAGAACTGTTGTCACTCTGGGTTCACATACTGGTCTGTGTTATCCGGCAGAGCATATCGAGAAAAGTGAGTTTGGAGGAGCAATTCCAGCGTCTCATGTGCTGTCTTTGTATATTCCCCATCCTCCTTCCTCAATGTTCCTTGTGGATTGGTTGGTACTCTAGTGAGAATCTTGTGAAGTGTGGCTTGTGCAGCTGTGCCCTCCACTTCCTCCTTTGCTTGTCTTATTGCAAGAATGTAATTGACAAGGGCCTCACGATATTTAGCCCATTGTCCTTTACGTCTCGCAATATTAAACAGTCTCGATACCTGTTTTCTTTGCATTTCCAGTTTGTTATTCCACTAAGGAACACTCCTGTTTGTGCACTTCCTGGTGATTGTGCAGTTGTCCTGATATGAGGTCACTATCTCCTCAAATTCTACTGCATTCCCCATTGAGGTTTTAACTTCCGATAAGCCTAAGTCAAGGTCCCTCCTGTATGTCTCCCAGTCTGTTTTCTGGTGTTCCTATAGGTCATGGTCTGTCTGATTCCCATTTCAACCTTGAATTTGATGTACATGTGATCTGATGAGGATGGCTCCAACACCACATGCCATTGTTTGATATACACTCCTGGAAATTGAAATAAGAACACCGTGAATTCATTGTCCCAGGAAGGGGAAACTTTATTGACACATTCCTGGGGTCAGATACATCACATGATCACACTGACAGAACCACAGGCACATAGACACAGGCAACAGAGCATGCACAATGTCGGCACTAGTACAGTGTATATCCACCTTTCGCAGCAATGCAGGCTGCTTTTCTCCCATGGAGACGATCGTAGAGATGCTGGATGTAGTCCTGTGGAACGGCTTGCCATGCCATTTCCACCTGGCGCCTCAGTTGGACCAGCGTTCGTGCTGGACGTGCAGACCGCGTGAGACGACGCTTCATCCAGTCCCAAACATGCTCAATGGGGGACAGATCTGGAGATCTTGCTGGCCAGGGTAGTTGACTTACACCTTCTAGAGCACATTGGGTGGCACGGGATACATGCGGACGTGCATTGTCCTGTTGGAACAGCAAGTTCCCTTGCCGGTCTAGGAATGGTAGAACGATGGGTTCGATGACGGTTTGGATGTACCGTGCACTATTCAGTGTCCCCTCGACGATCACCAGTGGTGTACGGCCAGTGTAGGAGATCGCTCCCCACACCATGATGCCGGGTGTTGGCCCTGTGTGCCTCGGTCGTATGCAGTCCTGATTGTGGCGCTCACCTGCACGGCGCCAAACACGCATACGACCATCATTGGCACCAAGGCAGAAGCGACTCTCATCGCTGAAGACGACACGTCTCCATTCGTCCCTCCATTCACGCCTGTCGCGACACCACTGGAGGCGGGCTGCACGATGTTGGGGCGTGAGCGGAAGACGGCCTAACGGTGTGCGGGACCGTAGCCCAGCTTCATGGAGACGGTTGCGAATGGTCCTCGCCGATACCCCAGGAGCAACAGTGTCCCTAATTTGCTGGGAAGTGGCGGTGCGGTCCCCTACGGCACTGTGTAGGCTCCTACGGTCTTGGCGTGCATCCGTGCGTCGCTGCGGTCCGGTCCCAGGTCGACGGGCACGTGCACCTTCCGCCGACCACTGGCGACAACATTGATGTACTGTGGAGACCTCACGCCCCACGTGTTGAGCAATTCGGCGGTACGTCCACCCGGCCTCCCGCATGCCCACTATACGCTCTTGCTCAAAGTCCGTCAACTGCACATACGGTTCACGTCCACACTGTCACGGCATGCTACCAGTGTTAAAGACTGCGATGGAGCTCCGTATGCCACGGCAAACTGGCTGACACTGACGGCGGCGGTGCACAAATGCTGCGCAGCTAGCGCCATTCGACGGCCAACACCGCGGTTCCTGGTGTGTCCGCTGTGCCGTGCGTGTGATCATTGCTTGTACAGCCCTCTCGCAGTGTCCGGAGCAAGTATGGTGGGTCTGACACACCGGTGTCAATGTGTTCTTTTTTCCATTTCCAGGAGTGTAGTTACCCATCATCATGGAACCAAAGGTTATGTCAATTACTTCTTCCCTTCTGCTGTAGGTTCATTGCCCCTATTCAGGACCTCTAAGTTGCTAGCTAAAAGAAATTCAAGAAGGTACTCACCTCTACTGTTGGTGTCCTTGCTGCCCCTCACTAGGTTGCGGGCATTGGCATTGCATCCCACCAGCAGTCGATCACCGTGCCGATGGCAAGTCTCTACCAGTCTCCTCACCTCCAAGGGAGGAGGAGAGCTGTCTTCATAAGGAAGGTATGCTGAGGCCAAAATAATTTCCCTCGTGATACCTTCCTCACATTACTGCATTTTAATGGTCACTATGTCCGTAGAGCAGAAATCCATCATTGGCATGAAAGAAAGGCCATTTCTTACATAGATGTATGTTTTGGAGTTTCTTAGATTTCTAGCATAGATCTCCACTGCCACCGAGGCCCGATACACCTCCTTTGTATAAACAGGGTTCTTGTATCAGAGCCTCATCCGCTTCCTGTCTCCCCATGCAGCGGCTCAGGGCAGCAGAGGCCCCTTTACTGTGCTGCAGATTAATCTGCAGCACCTCCAGGCTCCGTCTTGCTGCCATCTTTGAGGTCTATGAGAACCCTGATGGTGACCTGCGAGAACCCAAAGTCAGTTTCAGGTCCTGCTCCCGCATCGCCTTCAGGGACTTCTCCTCGACCTCCACCACCAGGGTTTGTTCTTCCGGAGCAACCTTCTGGTTAATCACTCTCCACTCTTCTGTCGAGACCTTTGGGTTCTGGGCCCCTATTTTCCTGAACAGAGTCTTGGGAGAGACTTACTTAAGGATCTTAGGTACCCATAATGATATCTTTGCGGTCTTAACAAGCAGCTTCGCATCTTCCCATGGGGGTATCATGGGCACCTTGTCCTTAAGCCATTCTACCATGTGCACCCCCTCACAGACAAAAATGAGTGCACCATAATCTAGATAGACCCTCCTGAAGTTGGGAACTGGGCCAGCATCCCCCCCCCCCCCTCCCAGTCTTTTCAGAGAGGGCCATCTGTACCAGTTCCTCCTGCTGCGAGGTGATGGCCACCAGTGGATTACCTTCCTGGATAACTGCCATCCTAAGTGACCACCACAAAGAAGGATATCTGCAGTGTGCACCAAACATGTCAGAATCCCTTCACATATGAGCCTGCCATCTGAGAACAAGTAATGGACTCCCTACAACATTCTGTGTCATTCTGCACAATTGGTCAGTGACAAGCAGTAGCCGGACTAGGGAAAGGAGTGATGCCGTGACGTGGAAGTATGGACTGTTGATGAATGGCCTCACATTAAATTCAGCAACTGAATCTCAGTTCTGCCAGACGACAATCATTGGTTAGTATGGCGGTCACCATGGGAGACTTTCCATTCTTCCAATGATTTGGAGATGCACAGCAGTTTTACTTTTTTCATGGTGTGAGGAGCCAGTGGGTATGTACTCAGATCAAAGCTGGTACTGGTTAAGGGAGCTTTGACAACACATTAATATATCACAGACATGATGCATCCTTAAGTGTTAGCTCTCATTTGACAGTATCATGGTGTCAGTTTCCAACAGGACAATGTTCATCCACACATGTGTCTACAAACTATCTGTGTGATGTCACCAATAGAACATGTGGGACCAGATTGTATGTCAATACCAAATATCCTGGGTATCAAGGACTAGTTACAACAGTTGTGGGCCAACTTGTCTCAGGGGAGAATTGATGGCCTTACGACATCTTCCGATTTGAATCAGTGTGTAGGTCCAGGTCAGAAGGGGTGAAATGCCAAACTGGTAACTGAGCTCATACTGGATGTATAACAGAGTTTTATGTATATAATTACATATTTTATTTGTATGTTTGCTACCTTAAATTTAGTTATGTTACTAATAATCACTTGATACATTTTTTGTTACCTACACTTTTAGGGGACCTGGAGAACTTATTACCTCAATGGATTAAGTGTTTACAACATTTCAGAAATGTCTTCATTTTGTGATATAGTGATGAACATCCCTATAGAAAGTTATTACACTTCCTGTGTAGGCACAGTCGTTACTTGCTTTCTTCTTGTAGCAGTGTGCATGGAAAGAAAGAGTACTTTAATAGTATTATTATTATTGTTCTTGTGGTCTTCACTCCGAAGACTGGTTTGTTGTAGCTCCCCACACTAACTACTGCACCTACATCCATTTCAATATGCATACTGTGTTTATCCCTTGGTGTCCCTCTACAATTTTTACCACTCCCTCCCTCCACAATTCCCTCCACTACCGGATTGCTACATTGTATATTTCACTGAAATTGCCTGTGAAGGCTGCTTCAGCCTTTTAACATATAGCTTGACATTCTACTGCCCTGAAAGCTCTCCTTTCAAAAGCGGCTTTCAGGTAAATGAACAAATGAATTTCAGTTCAGTCAGAGGCAGCCTGTATTATTTCGTTTATTAAGATACAGTGTTACAGTAAAAGATACACTAAAATTAAATGTACATGAAAATAAACAAAAAAAGCTTTGTTATGAAATTGTGCACTTGTATCTCTGCAAATATGAATGCTGTAAGTAGTGTGGATCAGTGTAATCTGTTTTTTATGTTTTACTTGCTTGACTAAGTTGGTGTAAGCAAACAAACATATGACATTTTCATGAAAACTGAGTTTTTGACTTAATAATTTTCTCATTTATTACTTCTGCAGAGATATTGTAGTGTTAAAAAATGCAGCAAGCAATACAACAAACACGTATCAACCAGTTAAGTAGAATCCAAGTGCAACAACAGAGGCACTCAAGGACTACCAAAAAGCAGACACTTTCTGAAAGTAATATACCCTCTAGTACATCAAAGCAGCAAGGATCCATGTCAGTATCACAGGGAATGAATGATTTCCAAGCAAAATTGAAGGCCGAGTCAGCTAGAGTTATAGAATGGCAAACCCAGAAGGATTCACAGTGCAAAGAAATGGAAAAAAAGGGTACAACAACTAGAGGAACTTGTTGAAAGACAGAGAAAAAATCTATTAGAGCAACAAAAGAACTGTGAACAAGTGTCTCAACAATGTGCTAATGAAATAAAACAGCAAGAAGAATTAGAAACAAAGTAAGAGATTTTAATTTAAATTTTGCATCCGCACATAATAGCATTTTTAGTTAAGTCAACCAATAGAGACCACTAGTGTAATAATATTATTTCTTTAAAAAAAGTTGTTATCTTGTGAAAGACACCCATTTCAGTTTCCATTGATATGTTGTTGTTACTTTTTTAAAACTGTATTACATTGGTAACGATTTTTTTCACATATCAAAAGTTGGAAGTGTGTAGGAGAGCCATATACTTTTCTGTGCTATAGTGTGACATATGTAATGGGCTACATGAGTTAAATACATGGGTTGACTTGCACAGGCTGTGATTTTTATCACAGGGGGAAAGATGAAAGTGATACATTGGGTAAGAAGGAGGAAGTTAAACTGTAATTAAGAGGCTAATACTAATTCAGTCTCAAATCTTGCCATGACACGAAAGTGTGTGTTTCGATGTCTGTGTAATTGTGTTTGTGAATATGTGTGATATTGCAAGAAAAAGAGCTAGTGCTTGAATTCTGTTTTCTATTATGTGCTTCTGTGCTGTACACATCATCCTGATGTACGTGAATGGTTGCTTTTCCCTTATTTTACGTATTACTGTGCAGTATTTGCATACATAAATGTGTCATGCATTTACAGAATTAAGCTTCTATGTCACATCTTTTTCACCTCCCATCCCTTTTGGCGATAGAAACCTTTGGAGACATGAGCACAACAACTCACAAAAATCTCATCATAATCAGATGAATGGTATTGGAAAAATAAAAGGTGAATGAACAAACGGTATTCAAATTTCCTGGCAAATTAAAATTGTTTGCCAGACTGATACTCACACTCAGGAACTGTGCCTTCATGGGCAAATACTTTACCGTCAAAGCTGCCCAATCACGACCTGTCCTGAGTTTGAGTCTCGGTCCAGTACAAGGCTTTAATCTGCCAGCAAGTTTCATATCAGCACACATTCAGCTACAGAGTAAACATTTCATTCTGAAAAAAATATTCATTTTTGTAGGTCGGGTAACTGCTTTCACAGTTAACCCTGCCTATAAGAGGACATGAAATATCCAAAATCATCAGATATAGGCCCACAGCCATGACATCCATCAGATGTGTTACAACTGTTACACAGCATGACCAGTAACCCGTCGCTCACTCATATAGATTGTCACCATCAGTCTGCGAGCTAGTGTAAGTTTGATCAGCCATTTGCAGAGTATACTACTGAGCAGAACAAGGTTGATGTCTTTGACTACTTCACAGCCTGTTCCATCTGGAAATTCGCCCTTGAACATTTGTATTCTCTGAATTACACAGGTAGTATTTTTTCTTACAACTTATTTACAGTTATCTTGTTTTTATAGTCTCCAGTTTAGATCACAAAAGTCATTTATTAACACTGTATTGAACAGTCTGAAATACAGAATTAATGAAGTATAGTAGATAGGAGATACTCATCAGGTGAATCTTCCCAGGACTACAAATGAAAACAATTGGAATCAATACAGTGTGATGTATGGTGGCAGAAAATGTTTGCAGGTGAGGCTGAAATCAATTACTTGGCCAATTAAGTAGTACTTAATAGCAGTAGGTGGACATTACTACATTTGTATCACAAGCAGGCCCAGTTGCCATGGACAGATAACAAGATCAGTCCAAAGAATATCCAGATATAATTGGTATAGTCCAGGGTAATCATCAGTACTTCAGTCGGCCATGGAGAGGAGTACATTAGTTATCAAACAAAAGTGAGAGTGAGCCAGTGACTGCTTGATTCTTAATTGGCCAACTGATGGGCCCATGTAACCTGCTGACTGGAAAGTCTGTGCTGCTCTCTACTCACAGTGACCTTGCCAATATAATTGTAATGAGGTGTACTAATAATATGTAGTCATTGATCGATATGTCCTTTGGGATTATGTGATCACTCCCTTCTTGGATTGATGCATAGATCCAAAAATGACATGAATGATGTGTGTGCGTGGGGGGGGGGGGGGGAGGGGGGTGTAGCTGCATTGGACCAGTGCCAGATGAGGTCCCAGCTGGCAGTTCTGGAGCTTTGATGCTCTGGTGTGGGAGAGGAGGTGAAGAAGCAATTACTAGCTTCTCAGTTTACGATGCCTGAACCACCAGTGATTCTGCCAGTGGAGAATGTGATAAAAAGTTCATAGGGATCTCCAGTGGCAGTTATGAAGGAGATGGAAGGACTAAATGCTCATTGTCACTGGTGGTCATGGTGTTCAGGCAACTGCTGCTACAGTAGCTCCTTGGATGGCAGAGACATCTGTCTGGGATACCACAAGGGAAATTGATTCCAATACCTGGAGGACAGCCCCCATGCCATTACCGCCAGTACCAATTGACAGCCTTGTTGCACCAGAATCGACCCCTGGATCTAACCCATGGTCACCCGATGGTAGGCATCCATATAGGA
Source organism: Schistocerca cancellata (assembly GCF_023864275.1). Classification (NCBI taxonomy): domain Eukaryota; kingdom Metazoa; phylum Arthropoda; class Insecta; order Orthoptera; family Acrididae; genus Schistocerca; species Schistocerca cancellata. Next base: position 441,745,241 of record NC_064633.1, read on the forward strand.
GTGTCCGCATTAGAAGCCATTGCTTCTTTGACTTGACTTGATGGTGTTATGAAAGAGGTCGAGCATCATCCAGTGAGGATATCTACACAGCAACTATGCCTGACTGTGGCTGTGTATGGGCATCAATTGTGCAAGAAGCTAGGAAGGCACTGACAACCATTTCAGATATGGCTGTCCTCATAGTGCTTAACATTTGGGTCTTAAAAGCGTGTACAAAATGTTCTATCGGACTGTTGGAGGTGGCATGAAATGGAGAAGTCATGACGTAATTTGATGTAATTATGGGTAGAGCATTACCAGAATGCAGCCACTGTAAATTGAAACTCATTTGAGAGGGCACCATTGATAAGAAATAAAATTTACTGTGGGTCCTGTTAGTAATAGAAGTCATCATTTATTGTAACCCAATGACATAGGGAAAACTGGAAAAAGCATCAACAAGGATGGTTCCCAAGAAAGATTCAGCAGCCCCCCCCCCCCCCCCCCCAAAAAAAAAAAAAAAAAAAAAAAAAAAAAAAAAAAAAAAGAGCAGAGGCTCGTGGTAAGGCTTGTGGTCAGGACCTAAATGAAACTTATTCCATAAAGGGCAATGCTGAATTTATGCACTTGAAAAATGATAGCCAGTGCTTCCTTTTTTTATGTGAATAATGTTCTTGAGCCTGAGTTTTGAAAACTAATGCTGTGGGTGTGGTGTGGGAAAGGATGTCCCTGATGCTGAGAGGAGAGGCATCCATTGTGAAAACAAATGGTAAATGAAGCTGATACATTGTTAAAAGCAAGTGATTCAAACTTCGAAACTCTACTGACCAACTATGGACCATGGAAATGGAATGCCCTTGCAGTGCAACTGATCCAAAGAATAGGTAATGGAAGCTTCCAGAGGAATAAATCAGGCATAATTAGGAATCTTGCTGGCAGATACTTGCAGGTACTGTACAGGTTTGGGAACCAACATATTTTTTTTTCATCTTGGCATAACCCATCATCTCCCACTGATCTATTTTTAGGCTCTGTTGTTTTTTTATTTTATTACTAATAATGGGATGACTTATATTCCAATTATTATATTATAAATCTGCATTATTGACGGTAAATGTTTTAATTTTTTATTAGTGAACATATAAACAATGGAATTTTTTTTTATACTTAAAAATGAGATCACAATTGCTGCAAATGCAGCATGTTGATTTTCATGTCCTCTCTATGTTTATCAATTAATCCTTAATTTCTGTTGACTTTAGTTGTGCAGGAGAAGGTTCATACAATAATATTGCTAGTAAATAACTTTCCATTATTGGCCTACATTGTTGTTTAGCAAGTGTTAAGACAACAGATCTGTTTTTAGTTCACTGGGAGAAACAGTATCATCTGTTGAAACAGCTGTAATAAAAGTAACACAATAAAAGCATTCAGTTCTAGTAGTGGACCTTGGTAATGTTTCACTAGTCGAGATCTCTTGCTGCACCTACAAAACACTGAATTTAGTGTAACAAGTATAGTGTGAGAAAACAGAACTGAAAAGTGTCCTCTTCACGAAACAAAGCAGTTGGAAAAATTACCATGTTTTATTTATGACTTAACTTCTGATACAAATGGTGAAATCTTGTATGTTGAAATCTCATATGTCAAATGAAATAATATATGTGTCTATATTGGCACCAATTTTGATACTGTGGAGTCAATCACTTTAGCAAGTAGGTGGATAGAATAGCTAAGCAGAAAACCATCATTCAGCAGCCACAGTCTGTAAAGAATTACAATGCACATATGGCAGGAGTAGACCATCATGGTAGATTGTAGATTGTAGATTGTATTTTATTGGTCCTGTTGTCTACATAGCAGCTTATGCATAAGACATTGGACAAGTCAAGTTATAAATATACAGGCTGAAAGTAATTTCAAGGCATACATATTTAAGCTTACAATAATACACTTTACACACAATTATTTATATAACACATTTCATAAATTTAAATATTCTTCAATGGAATAAAAGCAGTGATGCTGTAAATATGACTTTAGAGATTTTCCAAATGTATTGACCTCAGTGATAGCTTTTATGTTTTCAGGAAGTTTGTTATAAAGCTTAACTCCCATGTGAAAAGTACCTTTTTGGCACAGTGCTGTGCTGATTTGAGTCATATGTAAGTTCCTGTTTTGTCTGGTAACGTGCTCATGTATATCACAGTTTTTTTGTAGCCTCTGGTCCTTGCCTATTACATTTAATTTAAAGAACAAAAGGGTTTCCATAATGTATACACACGGTAATGGGGGAATACCAGATTTCTTAAACAGGGGTTTACAAGAGTCTCTAGGCTTGCACCCAAACAAGATTCTAATGGCCCTTTTTTGTAGTTTAAAAGTGCTATTAGCTATTTTAGAGTTTCCCCAGAAGGTGACCCCATATCTAAGACGAGAATGAAAGTACGCATGATATGCATTCAATACTGTTTTCTCACTACAGCATGATTTTAATGAACAAAGAAGATAACATGTTTTGCTCAGTTCTGCATTGAGACATTCAATATGCTTATTCCATCTGATGTTACTCTGCAGCCAAAGTCCTAAGAATTTGGTTTCAGTACTGTTACCAACTGGTTCGTCATTGATAGAGACTGATGGGATAAACATGTCCTTGTTAGGAACATTGTGGAATTTTAGAGCAACGGTTTTCTTACTGTTTATTACAAGCTGATTACTCTGTGCCCAGCTGCTAAGTTGTTTCGTGACCGTGTTTACTGTCTGCTGTAACTGTTCATCGTCGTCTCCTTTTAGTAGAATCGTGGTGTCATCTGCAAATATGATTGATTTGTGTGCATCAATATTTAAGCTTAGATCATTTATGTACAGAAGAAACAGAAGGGCCTGTTTTGCTTTTTGGTGTATATGCTGCTTCTTTATGCGGCAAGAATTGGAATCGGGCTCCCTTTACAAGAATAATTGATACGGCTGTTGTGAACAGCAAGATCATATGGTACATGGAGCCAGATCTATAGATTTATTGGAGTTCTGATGATGTCTTGCTGTCCAGTATCTGAAAATGGGCACCAATCGCAGAATGGGACATCCCTTATCAACACCAAGAAGAGCATTCCTTGAAGTAAGATATGATGGAAAGGACCACTTTATGTCAATACGTAACTCCCAAAGACATCAGTCTGCTGATTGCAAAGGCAGACCACTGACATTTTGTAGGAAATGTAACATTACCCTCTGTGGCACCTGTGTTGAACCTTACGTTACAAAATGAGATGGAACATTGTAAAAGCATAAACAGACAGATAGAGCTTTAGAGGTGTACGCAAAGTAAATTTGTAGAGTAATAAAGCTTTTTCTTCTAAAACTGGAAGGTATTTGTAATACAAAAATGTAATGACAATGAATAATATAGTAAGTATGTGTAATTTTGTTTAGTATACACTGATAAGCCAAAACATTATGACCTCTGTCTACTGTGATGTTGGATGCCACCTGCTGGTGTTACGGGCATGCGACGTGTTAACATATGTATGTAAGCAGGGCAGAGTTGGATGGGGGATCACCCTAGTGGAGATTGGGCTGTGAATGGGGAAATCATTGAGATAAGGGGCTTTGACAAAGGACAGATTATTATTACACAGAGCCTGTGAACGAGTATCTTGAAAATGACATGGCTGGTCTAATGTTCATGTGCTACTGTCATGAGCATCTACGGAAAGAGGAAGAAGTACAGTGAAACTACCAAAAGGCTGTAAATGGTAGGACATCAATATCTCTTCACAAAACATGGGGTTTGGGGGCATGTCTGCTCTGTAGAGTAGGACAGATGGAAGACATCTCTGCTGGTGCACATGCATGTTTTTTGGAGCACACCATTCATTGTATGGTGTTGAACAAAGAGCTCCACAGCAGACCACCCGTACATGTTCACATGTTGACCCAACATCATCAGTTACGACTGCTGTGGGCATGGAACCATCTGGATTCGACCATCAATCAGTTGACTGTCAATAACATTTTTGTTACACTAGGTTGATAGTCATCTTCACATACGCCTTCATTGAGGTGGACAGCTCCTCAAAATGGCATGGACGCAGGCTGGTGGGGACAATATTATGTTATGGTAGACATTCTCCATCGCTTGCAAGGGGCCTGTGGTAGTAATCGAAGACATGCTGATAGCTGCACCTTCATCCCTCCATGCTTGATGTTATCTTTCAGCAATATAATTGTCCTTGTCTCGGTGCCAGAATTGTGCTATAGTGGTTTGAGGAGCATTATAATGACCTCATGTTGATGTCTTGGTGACAAAATTCACCTGATGTAAATCCTGTAGAACCCATCTGGGTTGCTATTGGGTGCCTTCACCGCACACACGGTGGCCCGTTACTTGCGCAAGTTTAAATGACCTGTGCATAGACATCTAATACCACATACCTCAACAAATGTACCAGCAAACTGTCGAATCCCTGATATGCAGAATCAGTGATGTGTTACATTTCACAGATGGACAAACAAACTATTAAGCAGGCGATCATAATGTTTTGGCTCATTAATAAATGTAATTTACTTTTACAAATAATAAAACTGTAATAACTTATTTATGAAAATGAATATTCAGCAGAAATACCAAAATGTAAATCTTTGTAGAAACATCAGATATTGTATCATCCCAGAGATATATTTATAGATCAGGCAATTCTTTTCATCTGAGTACGTTAAAAAACAAATAAAGGATTTATATTATATTATATTGTATAAACATAAAAAACATTGACATATCCCCAGAAACCTAAGTTGGGGGGGGGGGGGGGGGGGAGGGGGGGGGGGGGAATGGGTAATAAATTTGTAGATGTTTCTCATTTTTATGACGTTTAACCAGGATATCATCAAGGTAGTTGACAAGCTGTTTAAAAAAGTTTTGGAAAATAGCAGGTGCACTCGCAACCCCAAACTGCATCCTATTACACTGATGAAGTTCAAAAGGTGTATTTAACCCTCAAGTGGGTGCACCTCTGTATAAGGTGCCCTAGTCACAACTAACATTGTTTTGTACCATTCCATTGTTGTTTTACAATTGCAAGCCCATACAAAGGGTACGCCAAGTTTTGCAATACAGCTTTATTTATTTAATTTTTTCAAAGTAATTTCCGCCACATTGAATACACCTTTCCATCCTCCGAAACCAATCCCTAAACCATTTCTCCCAAGCCTCTGTGGGGAGTAAGGTACACTCCCTGTCCCAAACCCTCAGGAGGTCCTCGTCGCTTGAAAACTGCACTCCTCTCAGCTTCATTTTACATGCGGGAACTGTGAAAAGTCACAAGGAGCAAGGTCTGTAAGGGGGGTGCTCAAGAAGTTTAGGTCCTGTACCCCACAAATATTCACTGTATGCTATGTTTTGATGTGGTGAGCTGCAATGTTCTGATGGAGGAACCAAGTGTCCATTCTTGACTTCAGTCACAGGATCTTCAAAGATTAGATGCCTTTGGGTAGGGACTGCTCAGCGTACTATTTAGCTGTGACTGACTTCTGTGTGTCCAACTCGATTTGAAAAAATAAATGAACACTATCATTTTCTTCTTTACTGATCAGGATTTTCTTACAGCTACGGGTGTGTTGTCATCTTCAAAGACCCAAACTCTGTTTTCAGTTGTAGTTGGCACATCATAATAATACACCTGAATCTTGTTACCTGTCACAATGGTATTCACATACTGAGAAAACTTCTTTAATATCTTCCGTCAGTCCGTACAGTAAGAGAGACAACAAAGCTTTTTACTTGCAAATGATCATGCAGAATCGAACGAGTTTCTGATGCACTTAGTCCTAAGGTATCCTCTGTCTGCTTATAGGTCACTTGCCTGTCTTCATCTAGCATTTTCCTCACAGCATTAATGGTTTCCTCTCTAACTGCTGATCATGGCCTTCCCGTCTTCTCAGCATCCTCCAGAGTGAAATTTCTTTGGAATTCTCTGTACCACCTGAATATGGACAGTTCAACAACTTACATTTGTGGTCATTTTGATTTTTCGCTTATTCCGGTTTCTTCCTTCCTTTGTTTGTTTCCTTTCTTTGTCCTTCTCCCTCTCTCACTGTCTTCCTTCCTTTTTACCTTGCCTTCTTCTCCTTGCCTTCTTGTCCACCATATGGTCTCTCCCCCGGTGTTTGAGACAGTCTGTCCTTTCTCTCCCCCTCTCCCTTTTTTCTCTCTCTTCTTCTTTCCTCCCTGTGCTTGCCTGAAGGCAGACTCATGCGTTTGCACTCGTAGCCAGTGACGGGGTAAAGCGTAATTCGCCGCCCTGGGTAGACAAGTAGGGCCAGTACGTATCCTCTGGTAAAGGCCAGGCCCGGGGAGGGGTGATTGCCTGAGCTGACACCTTCCGACCATGCCGATTGGTCCCTCCATCCATTTCTCGGGAGGTGTGACCTGAGGTGTAAACATTCACCTAAGGAGGGAGCGCCCTCTGAGAGGGTCCCCACAAGAAAGGTACGTGCCATCGGAGACGCTGGCACTCATGGGGGATTCATCCGCAATGGATTTCTCTTCTTCTTCTCTCTCGACTTCTGTCCAAAAACAGAAACTTGACCAGCCACCAGTGACAAAAGTACTACCGCCTGCCCCAAAGTTCCTTGTAGTTTCTAGATCTGAGGCCGGAAAGGATTTTTCAACTGTCAACCCTTTCGTTATTCAGAAGGGCGTAGATGCCATAGCCAGACCTGTCAAGTCTTGTACCAGGATGCGTAACGGTACCTTGTTGTTGGAAACTGAGAGCGCCTTTCAAGCACAAAAACTCCTTCGGGCCACACTCCTGTACACGTTCCCTGTCCGGGTGGAGGCTCACCGCACTTTGAATTCATCGTGTGGCGTGGTATCTACTAGATCACTCGACAGATTGGCTGACGAGGAGATTCAGTCTTTCCTCGCTGAGCAGGGTGTGACGGCTGTCCATAGGGTCATTAAAAAGGTCGACAATGACCTTGTACCGACCCGGACACTTTTCTTGACCTTTGATAGTGTTCAGCTGCCACTGCGCATCAAAGCGGGCTATGAGGTTATTTCTGTTTGCCCCTATGTCCCGACAGTTACGCGCTGCTACCAGTGTCAGCATTTTAACCACACCCTCCAGTCTTGTTATAATGCGGCTAAATGCGTCACTTGTGACAGGGATGCCCGTGAGGGTGACTGTCCACCTCCGTCTCCTCGTTGCGTGAACTGTCAGGGCGACCATGCAGCATACTCTCGCGATTGTCCCATCTACAAGGATGAATGCTGTATACAGGAAATTCGGGTAAAAGAGAAAGTGTCCACCTCGGCTGCTTGCAAGCTTTTTGCTAGTAGGAAGCCCACGCTGCTCCCAGCGGGGAAATACAGTACTGTCCTCGCCTCTCCTCGGCCTACCAGGGAGGTATTGACGCAGACATGCAATCTGACCTTTAGCGCTACGGTCGTCCGTTCGGCCAGTGCTAAGATCGCCCGGTCAACATCTCCTCTTCCTCCCATCACCCCTAAGACACAAGCACCTTCATCAGCTTCTGCCAAGACTAAGACCCAGAAGTCAGATGCACGGGCCTTCAAGAAGGAACAATTCCGTGAAGACATCTTACGTACCCCGAACTCCCAGCCATTGACCAGTACTTCGACTAAACGACCTTCCAAGAAGGCTCATGAGATGCTATATATGCTTGTCGACGTGCTTTACGCACCTTTAAACGCCTCCCTACGATGGTGAATTGTATTAATTATAAACGACTATGTGTGCAGTGTAGTCGTGTTATTAAAGAAAGCAAGAAAGCCAGCTGGACTGCTTTCACAAGCTCCTTCAACAGTTTTACTCCTTCTTCTGTTGTCTGGGGTAGCCTGCGCCAGCTATGTGGCACTAAGGTCCACTCACCAGTTTCTGGCTTGACAGTCGCGAATGACGTCCTTGTAGCCCCCGAGGATGTCTCATTACCACCCTGCCTTCCTCCCCCGAAAACAGGCAGAGGAGGCAAGGCCACCTAACTTCCGCTCCTCGAATCATGAAAGTTATAATGCCTCATTCACCATGTGGGAACTCGAAAGTGCACTTGCCCGGTCACGGTCCTCCGCTCCAGGGCCTGATTCTATTCATATTCAGATGCTGAAGAACCTTTCTCCTGTGGGTAAAGGTTTTCTTCCTCATACTTATAATCGCATCTGGATTGAGGGTCATGTTCCCACATGCTGACGCAAATTTATTGTCCTGATTCCTAAGCTGGGGAAGGACAAGAACTTGCCTTCCAGTTATCAACCCATTTCCCTTACCAGCTGTGTCTGTAAGGTGATGGAACGAATGGTTAACTCTAGTTTGGTTTGGCTGCTCGAATCTCAACACCTACTTACCAATGTACAATGTGGATTTCATAGGCGCCGCTCTGCTGTTGACCATCTGGTTACCTTTTCGACCTTCATTATGAATAACTTTTTGCGGAAGCGTCAGACAGTGGCTGTGTTCTTTGATTTGGAGAAGGTTTACGACACCTGTTGGAGGGAGGGCATTCTCCGCACCATGCATACATGGGGCCTTCGTGGTCGCCTCCCTCTTTTTTATTCGTGCCTTTTTAATGAATCGAAAGTTCAGGGTACATATGGGTTCTGTCCTGTCCGACACCTTTCGCCAGGAGAATGTTGTGCCACATGGTTCAGTTTTGAGCGTCGCTCTCTTCGTCATAGTGATCAATCCAATAATGGATTGTCTCCCAGCTGATGTATCAGGCTCCCTTTTCGTGGACAATTTTACCATCTACTGCAGCGCGCAGCATACATGTTCCCTGGAGCACTGTCTCCAGCATTGTCTTGACCGTCTTTACTTCTGGAGTGTCACCAGTGGCTTCCGTTTTTCTGCTGAGAAGACGGTCTGTATTAACGTCTGGCACTACAAAGAGTTCCTCCCAACATCCTTACATCTCGGTCCCGTTGCTCTCCCATTCACGGAGACAACAAAATTTTTAGGTCTTACATTTGATAGGAAACTTAGCTGGTCTCCACATGTGTCATATTTGGCTGCCCGTTGTACCTGTTCCCTCAATGTCCTCCGTGTTCTCAGCCGTACGTCATGGGGAGCGGATCGAACCATCCTACTTTTGCCTATATCAGTCGATCGTCCGCTCAAAGCTGGATTATGGGAGCCTTGTATACTCCTCTGCACGGCCGTCCATCTTATGCCGCCTCAACTCTATACAACATTAGGGGTTACGACTTGTGATCGGAGCGTTCTATACTAGTCCCGTCGAGAGTCTTCATGCTGAAGCTGGTGAATTGCCACTACCCTACCGGCGCGATATACTGCTTTGTTGGTATGCCTGTCGGCTATTATCAATGCCCAACCACCCGTCTTATTGTTCCTTTTCTGATGACTCTCTCAACTGTCAATACAGGTTGTATGTATCTGCCCTGCTACCCCCTGGAGTTTGCTTTCGTCGCCTCCTTCAGCAACTTGATTTTCCACTCCCTGCAACCTTTAGAGTGGGCGAGAGCCAAACGCAACCGTGGCTTCAGGTTCAGGTTCGCGTTCACCTTGACCTCAGCTCGCACCCAAAAGAGGTTACCCCAGCCTCGGTATACTGCTCGCGGTTTGTCGAACTTTGTTTGAAGTTCATTAACATGATCTTCATTTATACAGATGGCTCTAAGACCAATGACGGTGTCGGGTGTTCTTTTATTGTCGGGGCACACAGTTTCAAATACCGGCTCCACGGCCATTGTTTGGTATTCACAGCGGAGCTATTTGGCCTGTATCAGGCTGTTCTTTACATCCGCTGCCACCGACATTCTGCTTATGTCATCGCTCTGATTCCCTGAGCACCATCCAGAGCCTCAGTGATCTGTATCCGGTTCACCCTTTTGTGCACCGGATCCAACGCTCTCTTCAGCAGCTGGCGGACAACAGTTCTCTGGTTACCTTTATGTGGGTTCCTGGCCATGTCGGTATCCCTGGAACGAAACTGCAGATGCTGCGGCCAAGGCTGCAGTCCTCCAGCCTCGGACAGCTTCTTGTTGTGTGCTTTCGTCTGATTTTAGCAGGGTCATTTGTCAGCGCATTTTATCGCTGTGGCATGCCGATTGGTCTACACTTACTGAAAACAAACTTCGGGCCTTGAAACCTCTCCCCACGGCTTGGACGACCTCTTCACGCCCTTCTCAGTGGGAGGAGGTTGTTTTGGCCCGGTTACAGATTGGACACTGCTGGTTCAGCCACCGCCATCTGCTGACGGCTGCGCCGGTGCCGTTCTGCCCATGTGGGCAATTGCTGACGGTACGCCACATTTTAATGACTGGTCCAAATTTTAATACACTGCGCATTGATCTTGGCCTGCCATGTCCTCTGGATGAAATTTTAGCAGATGACCCAGGAGCAGCTGCTTGCGTTCTTCGTTTTATCCACTTGACAAACCTGTCTAAGGACATTTGATTATGCTGTTTTCTTTTAATCCCTTGCCTGGTAATGTGCCTTTTCTAGTGTTGTCCTTTTTAGTTGCTGTTTTAACATTGTGCCTCGCAGTGCATTCGTAATTTAGTCTGGGCGCTAATGACCACTGTAGTTGTCGCCGAGTGCAAGTGTCATTTCTTCAAAGCACTGGCTTATAGCAAGCACTTCAAACTAACCCTGCTAGTGGATGACTGCACCCATAGGCTTGGCACAGCAGCTATAGTACAAGTACAAAGTATTCTCTGAACACAGCAACAATCAGCCTCCTGCAACTTATTGTTGCTTTGTATTGCAAAACTTTCTTAGTACCTATTGCTTCACTATGGGTTCAGCTAACACAGTCATAAGATGTATTGTCATACATCCAAGTGAGCAGCAGTAATATAAAATAAACAGCAAGTTTGACGAGAAAAACTTTACAACCTGTGCAAGAAAATGACACAAGTTTCCAGCTAGCAGCACAATCCCACAATGAGCCAGTTATCTACAATATCATTAGTAATTAAATAAATGGTTGGCAGGGATCTGATGGAACTGCACTGTTCAATGCTTCAAGTGGGGTAACACTTGTGTGCGGCAACAGAGTGATAGAATGAAAGGTTTATTTTATTGTTGTTCAATTAAAAGTGGTTTAACTCATATAATGTTAGTCTGTTTTATCATTGTTTAGTTAAACTAAGATTAAAACGTGATTTTGTTCGTACATGTTTACCTAGGTAACATAGAGGGCAGTTATTTTGTACCTATGTACAAAGTGTGCCATGTACCCACTCGTGGTATGAAAAATGGTGTGCCTTTTGGAGGATTAATACCAAGATTTTATTAGGCTGCTCGGCCAACAGAAGCTGGAAATAAACCTCTGTGAGATAGGTTTTTTTTAAAAGAACTGGCCTCCTGGTAATTTGGATAAGAATTCGTCAGGTTGGGATAAAATGGGCTCCGCTTCCAATCAGCCATTGACAGTAAGATTAAAGTCACCATACAGATGTAGTGTGTCAACAGGCCTACAAATGACCACTAAAAGGAGAGCTCATTCATTCACTAAAGGGAATAGATGAAAGCATTTATTGTTGTTCTAACATATCTGATTCGAGTTTCAATTCAGTGTAAAGGGCAACTCTTTTATATATAGGATGGGCCAGTGGATTTGAGAAGTGACTGGAATAGTACCGCTGTGGCTTGTAGGTAAGAAGTAGAGACTTGGACAAATTTGTTCTGTAAGGTAATCACTGTGGTGAAATGACAGTGGTGGAGCATTTGTCTGAAGCAAAAGTGATTAAATCGAGGTCTGACTTACGATTGTATATAATCATTCTTTCCTTTCTTTTAACTATAATCTATCATAGATCCCTTGAACGAAAAACTGCAACTAGTAGTTAGAAGAAAGCACAAATCCCACCATTTACAAGAAGGGTAATAGAAGTGATCCACAAAACTGCCAACCAATATCCTTGATGTCGACTTCTTGTAGAATCTTAGAACATACTCTGAACTGAAACATGAGGTATCTCAAACCAGCATGGATTCCGAAAACATCAGTCATGTGAAACCCAACTCTCTTTTCTCACACAACATACTGGAAGTTTTGGATGAAGGCAATCAGGTAGATGAAGTCTTTCTTGACTACTGAAAAGCGTTTGACTTGGTACCAAATCTACACTTATTGTCAAAAGTACAGTCATATGGGGCATCTAGCGAAACTGATGACTGGATTGAGGATTTTTTAATAGGGAGTACACAGCATGTCATCTTAGATGGTGAGTCATTGTCAGAGGTAGAAGTAACTTTGGATGAGCCTAAGGGAAGTGTGTTGGGACCCTTTTTATTCATGCTCTGTATTAATGACTTTGTGGACAATATTAATAGTAACCTCAGACTTTTTGTTGATGATACAGTTATCTGTAATGAAGTATTGTCTGAAAGAAGCTGCATAAGTATTCAATCATATGTTGATAATATTTCATAGTGGTGTAAAGACTGGGAACTTGCTTTAAATGTTCAGAAATGTAAAAATTGTGCACTTCACAAAATGAAATAACATACTTTCATATAACTATAATGTCAATAAGTCACAGTTGGAATCAGTCAACGCATACAGATATCCGGGTGTAACACTTTCTATTTTATTTACACATCTAGTTTCATGAGACCAAATTGAGGAGCAAATCTCTAAGGTCATGGAACTTGTCAGTATATAAAATTACAACATAAAGGTAATAACAGATAAAATGAAATGTTTATGAAGCGAAAAAAAGTCAAGCCATAAGTTTAAGTAAACTCAGTTGACAATATAACATAGGAATCAACTTAATTTTTCAGGAACTCCTCAACAGAATAGGAGTGACCCATGAGGTAACTCTTCAGTTTCAATTTGAAAGAGTGTGGATTACTGCTAAGATTTTTGAATTCTTGTGGTAGCTTATTGAAAATGGATGCAGCAGTGTACTGCACACCTTTCTGCACAAGAGTCAAGGAAGTGCGATCCAAATTCAAATTGGATTTCTGCCTGGTATTAACAGAGTGAAAGTTGGTAACTCTTGGGAATAAGTTGATATTGTTAACAAGAAATGACAGTAAAGAATATATATATTGAGAGGCCAAAGTCAGAATACCCAGACTAGTGAACAGGGATCAGCAATAGGTTCGTGAACTTACACCATTTATTGCCCAAACTGCCCATTTCTGAGCCAAAAAATCCTTTGAGAATGAGAAGAGTTACCCCAAAATATAATACCATACAACATAAGCGAATGCAAATAAGCAAAGAAGATTAATTTTTGTGTTGAACAGTCACTTACTTCAGATACAGTTCAAACAGTAAAAAGGGCAGCATTAAGTCTTTGAACAAGATCATGAACATGGGATTTCACAACAATTTAATATCTATATGAACACCTAGAAACTAGAACTGTTCAGTTTCACTAATCATATGCCCATTCTGTGAAATTAAAACATCGGATTTTGTTGAATTGTGTGTTAGAAATTGTAAAAACTGGGTCTAACTGTTATTTAGTGTTAGTTTATTTTCTACAAGCCATGAACTTATATCATGGACTGCACTATTTGAAACAGAGCCAATGTTGCACACAAGATCCTTTACTGCCAAGCTAGTGTCATCAGCAAACAGAAATATTTTAGAATTACCTGTACTACTAGAGTGCATATCATTTTTATATACAAGGAACAGGAGTGGCCCCAACACTGATCCTTGAACCCCCCTCCCCATTTGACTGTCCCCAGTCAGATCCCACATCACAGCCATTGTCAACACTGTGAATAATGACATTTTTCGGTCTGGTGTTGAAGTAAGAGGTTAACCAATTGTGAGCTACTCCTCGTATTCCATAATGGTCAAACTTCTGGAGCAATATTTTGTGATCAACACGAACTCTTTGTTTAGATCAAAAAATATGTCTAGCATTCAAAACCTTTTGTTTAATCCATCCAGTACCTCACAGAGAAAAGAGAATACAGCATTTTCAGTTGTTAAATGACTTCTAAAGCCAAACTGTACATTTGATAGCAAATTATGTGATATAAAATGATCAATTATCCTTACACAGCCTTTTCAATAACTTTAGGAAATATTGATGGCATAGAAATAGGTCTAAAATTGTCTACATTATCGCTTTCTCCCTTTTTATAAAGTGGTTTTACTACTGAGTACTTTAATTGTTCAGGAAACTGTCTATTCTTAAAAGAAAAGTTACAAATATGGCTAAGCACAGGGCTAACATGTGCAGTACAGTACTTCAATATTCTGCTAGGCACTCCATCATACCCATGCGAGTCCTTACTCTTCAGTGATTTAATTATTGACTCAATCTCCCCCTTTTCAGCATCACAGAGGTGAGAATTTCAGACGTCACTCTCGGAAAGGCATTTTCCAAGAGAGCTATATGGTTCCCTGTAGAAACTAAGTTTTTATTTAATTCACCAGCACTGCTCAGAAAATGATTCTTAAATACCGTACGTACATCTGACTTATCAGTGACAGAAATATTTTTACTACGAACTGACTTTATATTGTCGATCTTGTGCTGCTGACCAAACGCTTCCTTCACCCAACTGACCATATGGTTTTGATTTTTTCCTGTGAATTAGCTATTCTATATATTTACCACATACCCTTTACCTTTCTAATAACAGTTTTAAGCACCTTACAATACTGTTTGTAATGGGCTACTGTAGCATGAATGTGACTGCTTCTAACATTTTGATATAATTCCCACTCTGTTCTACATGGTATCCTTATCCTACTAGTCAGCCACTCAGGCTGCCTTTTACTGCTAGTACCCTGTTTTGAATGTTCTAATGGAAGGCAACTCTCAAAGAACATGAGAAATGTGTTAAGGAAAGCATTATATTTGTCATCTATGTTATCGTCACTATAAACATCCTGCCACGCTTGTTTCTTAAAGAGGTTTAAAAAACTCTCTATTGCCATTGGATTAGTTTTCCTACACAGTTTGTAATTATATGTGACATTTGTTTGAGTACAAAAGCCTTTTAGTGTTAAAATTTGTGTATCATGGTCTGAAAGGCCATTTATCCTGTTACTAACAGAGTACCCATCTAGTAATGAAGAAAGAATAAAAAATTGTCTATGGCTGTGTTCACCTACACCCTCTACAGTCTGTGTCAGATCATATGAGTTTAGGGGATCTACCAACGTCCTTTATCTTGCACAACCATTAATATTGAAGTCACCACATATAACTAATTTTTGGTACTTCCTATAAAGTGAACCAAGAACCATCTCTAGCTTGAGCAGAAATGTTCTGAAGTCAGAGTTAGGGGACCTATAAACAACAACAATTAGAAGTTTAGTTCCGCTAAATTCAAATGCCCCTGCACAACATTCAAGTATCTGTTCAGTGAAGTGCCGTGATATGTCTACTGTCTCAAATGGAATACTTTTTTTATGTACATGGCCACTCCCACAGTCTGCAAGGGACTCCTTGAAAAGTAACCAGCTAATCTGTATCCTAGTAAAGGAAGCCTCTGAATTGTTGAATTATTTCAGTGGTCCACTGATATACCAATAATGTCAGAGTCAAAATCTATAAGCAATTCACAAACTTTGTCTCTAATAACTCTTATATTTTGATGAAATATGCTAATTCATTCTCTACTTGGATACCTGACCTCCTCTAAAGGTGATTCCTTTGTTAGAGGGACTTCCTTTAAGCAGATATACCTATCAGCTGACTTCAGCCTAAAAAAGGTGCAGCTCTAACATCAACTACTACAGGAATTTTTCCTGTAGTAGTTTTGTAAGGGTATGAAACTGAATGATCATGTAGGCTAAGTCATGGGTAAAGTTGTTGCTAGTCTTCGGTTTATTGGTAGAATATGGGGAAATGTTGTCAGTCTACAAAGAGGATTGCTTACAAATCACTTGGTGGGAGTAAGGATGAGGCTGGGGCAGGGAAGAGGAGGGTATCCTTAGCCCCACAGAAGTATCAGTCCTTTCAAAGCCCTCATCTTTTGCCCCACTTCCAAATTCAATCATGCAGGACTTGTTAAAAGACTGTCTCCTTCTCCCATTCCCTCCAGTGGAAAAACTTTTTCGCCACCAACCCTGTCACCAGACTCAACTAAAGACCAATGTGGAACCCTGCCCAACTCAGTTCAGTCCTCCATGCAACTGTGATTCAGCCCCACTGCCTCCAAATCACCCCCTATTAACTTTCCAGAATTTCTTACTCTCAAACCTTGCCTCACCATCATTCCCCAAATCCCTCATATGTAAGCTATCCTTACACACGAATAAAAACCACAATCTACCATCTAAACCTGATCCTGACCTTATAATCCTACCTGCTGTTGTTTTGAACTGGAAGGATCACGTGGCAGAAGGACTGTGCCAGCTGTCAGATTCATCCCCTTACAAACCCTGCCACAGTGACCCCATTCCAGAAATCCAGCAGGATCTCCAGTCTCTCCTCAAATTCTTAGGCCAATCCCAAAACCTGTCCGTGGAGTCCATCTATCTCCTCACTGCTACCACTCCCCTCACTCCTACCATCTACATGCTTCCTAAAGTCCATAAGCCCAACCTCCCAGGACACCCCATTGTGGCTGGTTACTGTCCTCCGCACTGAGAGAATCTTTGGTCTTGTAGACCAACAGCTTCAGCCTATTACTGTTACATTCCATCCTATAGAAAAGATACCAACCATTTCCTCCACCGACTCTCCATAGTTCCTGTTCCTTTACCACATGATGCCTTGCTCATCACTATTGATGCCACCCATTCCACTGAGGCCTTCACATATCATAATTACCTTCCCAACCTTGTAGAAAAACAGATCACCTGTGCCTTTTCTCTCCAGTCACCCACCACCTCCCAAATTCCGTTTCTGGCCGCAGAGGAACATTCCTCTTATGACTCAGTACCACCCAGGATTGAAGCAACTGAATCACATTCTCCGCCAGGGTTTCAACTACCTCTCGTTGTACCGTGACATGAGGAGTGTCCTACTCACTATCCTTCCCACCCCTTCCATAGTGGTATTCTGCTGTCCACCAAACTTACACATTATCCTACACAACCCCTGCTTCCAGCCCCTTGCGTCTTGGCTTATGTCTCCCTGTAATAGGCCTAGATGAAAGATCTGTCCCATACATCCTCTCACCACTACCAACTCCAGTCTGGTCACAAGCATCACCGAGTCCATCAAAGGCAGGGCTCTCTGTGAAACCAGTCATGTGATCTACAAGTTAAGCTGTGACCAACAAGCTGTCTGTCTGTACAAATGGCCACCGACAAACTGCGGTCAAGAAACAGCTGGGGCACCCAGTTGCTGAGCACACTGTCCAACACGACATTCTTCATTTCAGTGACTGCTTCATGTGTCATTGGATCCTTCCTACCTACACTAGCTTTCCTGAACTGCACAGTGGGAACTCCCCCTGCAGTATAGTCTACACTCCCATATCCTTTACCCACCTGTCCCCTGTTCCCATTCCAACACTACACAGGTCTCTAGTCCACAGACCCACCCATAATCTTTTTACTTCTTTACTTCTCTCCTTTTCCACTGCTGTCCCCCCCCCCCCCTCCTCCCCCCTCTCCACCACGTCTAACCTCCTGACTGCTCCTAGCTGCCCTATCTTTTCTCTACCTCGTCCCTATGTGCTCCTGCAAGCAGCACTTTACCATCCCCCATCCCAACCTGCTATGCCTCCCCCTTCCTGCCCTAGCCTGCTCCTCAACCTCAATACCAAGATAGCTTTTCCCATCATGCAATATTGCTCACAGTTTGGCCTCGGCAGCCAGAGACAGTGGTCATGTGTGTGTGAGCTGTGTTTGCATATGCGTGACTGTTTGTGTGTGTATGTAGTCTCATTCCGACGAAGGCCTTTTTGGCCAGAAGCTTACATCGTTGAGTCTTTTTGTTGTGCCTATCTGCAACCCAACATCTCCGCTATGTGATGAGTAGTAGTCTATCCTTTTCATAATATTATCAGTAATAACTGGTACAGTCGGATGTACCCTCTGCCATACACTACACAGTGGTTTGCGGAGTATAGATGTAGATATAGACTCAGATACAAAAATGACGTAGGGAATCCGTACATATAATTAAATGATAGTTGTTCCTTGGATGAGTATACCTACTCTCTTGATGAGTTGACAAATGCAAGCTCATAAAAGAAAACAGTGCCAGAAACATTTTATCCCATGTTTTCAAGTACAGATATAAACATCATACGTGGAATCATTACAATGTAATTATGGTATACCTTCTGTATGTATTATCATACTGGTATATGAGTTTTTGGATGCATGTGTACCATACTGTGTTTGTAATAGTATGTTGTATTCAGTTGCAATCTAGTCAAATATTTCATTCACATGTGTTGTACAAGGGAATATTTGTAATGGTATTACCAGGCGTGTAAGTATAAAATGCGTTTTTTTTAATATCTAAAAAATTATGTTGCCTCCTTTGGCACTGTGCCCTTTTCTCAAGCAGTGAACGGTGCAAACCGTCAATTGTTGTTGGTAACTGTTTCCCCAGGTTTTAACAGTTTATAGTAGTTCACGCCCCTCTGGTCCTATGAAACACAGAGTATCATCTTTCTGCCAAAGCAATTCAGTTTTGTGTCAATGTGGATGGTGTGCCTGGGTCCACCCATAATTTTTTGCTCTTGGGATTCTCAAAGGAAATAGAATTTTCAGCCCCTGTAACTATATAATGCAAAAATGACTTCCTTTCATACCGAGTGAGCAAAATCTAAGATGTGTTTTTGTGCTTTTCATTTGCCTGTCGTTCAACTCGTGTGGTATCCATGTACCAATTTTCTGAATCTTTCCCATCTCTTGCAGCCAGCTGGAAACAGCTTGTTGACTAATGACCAATAGCTTGGTGAGTTGTTTTTGTGTTTGCGAATCATCTTCGTTCAACAATGCTTCCAATTCCAAATCTTCAGATTTTTTTGGCAGTTTCCACATTCCTTGTGTGTAACATCGAAGCCACCATTTTTGAAATGCCAAAACCATGATTCACACGTATCTTGTGATGGAGCATATTCACCATAACCTCCTTGAAGTAATTGGTATGATTCAGCAGCAGTTTTCTTCAAATGAAAAAAAAAAAAAAATTAATGCTCTCCACAAATGCTCTTTGTTCGGTATAAATTTTGACATATTGAATACAACACTATGCACACCCTTTTCCAATTTATCACTCATGTGCATCTGACACTTGTTGATGACACAACAAAATGATGCAGTGTCATATCTTTGTAGCACAAACTGCATTGGTGCTACATCTGTTATCTGAAATCCACATTTCAAACTTGTACACCTGGTATTGACATACAGGTTGTCCCACTCAAACCTCCCTGATTTCAAAGACCCAGGAAAGAAAAACCACAGTAGATATGACAGTGAAAAATGCACCACATTGTAGAGCATCTCAAAGAATTTATTTATTTATCATCAATACACTCTAAACATGAACGATTTGTAGCATGAATAATACTGAATCTTTATAGAATTTCTTGCCAAGTTCTTTGTAACAGTTCCTCTGTTACTGTTGCAATTGCATTAGTGATACGATGTCGCAACATAGGAATATCATCCACTTTGGTTGCATACACGCAGTCCTTCATGAATCCCCACATGAAGAAATCAAGCGGCATAATGTCGGGTAAATATGGTGACCAGGCAATGGGTCCTCTGCGTCTGATCCGAGGACTGGGAAATTTCCTATCCAAGAACTTGCAAACAGCCGTTGACCAATGCAGTGGAGCTCCATCTTGTTGAAAAATGATGTTGGGTTGCAAGTCTTGTGTCAGAGGGCACACAAACTGTTCCAACATGTCCAGATACACTGACCCATTCACTGCTTGTTCCACAAAGAAGAACGGTCCAACAATCCTGTCATGCATTAGCCCGCACCAGATGTTTAGTTTAGGGCTATCACGAACTTGTTCAATGACAACGTGCAGATTTTTTGAACCCCAAATCCAAACATTATGCCTATATGAAAGGTTGCCTCATTTGAGAATAAACATCTTTCTAGGAAGATGGCATCCATATCAATACACTGTAGCATATCCGCAGAAAATTGATGTTGGCATGGTTTGTCGTTTGGCGTCAGATATGGCAGAATTTGCACTTTGTTGGCACACGTTTGGAAATGCTGGTGAGCTACACGATGCAGTGTTGATCAAGGTACACCAGGTTGCCTAGATGTTGACAAATTGACTTACATGGCCTTCTGAGAAATGTTTTGTCTAATGTCCTCCACTGTCTCTTCTGAAACTCTGTAACATGCACTGCCAGAATGTTTCAGAGCACTTCCTGTTACCAGAAACTTCCTATACCATTCCTTAACTGTTTTCACATCAGGTGGATCACATTCATACACATGGCGATAATTTCTTTGCACAATAATTGGCGATTTTGTTTCTGCAAACCACACTACTGCTTGCTTGCACTTCTGTGGAGTTGCCATTTTCACTTCATTCTGGCGGTGATATAAATTCTTTGAGATGCTCTACAATGTGGCGCATTTTTCATTGTCATTTCTACTGGGGTATTTCTCGCCTGGGTCCTTGAAATCTGGGAGGTTTGAGTGGGACACCCTGTATTTTAGATACAGAGTTGCTGTACTTTAGTAACTCAATAAAGTTCATGTTGGCAAGAGCTGCAGATTTCTTTGACTTGTGGATAGATATTCACTGTTTTCCTGCAGTTACAACTAGCATTCTTAGCAATTTCATCATTTTTCATTCAAATGTTTGACTATTTTTCTTAATTTGACTGTCTCAGATGATACTTTAACCTCATGATTCTACTAACACTTTTCTTTTCAGTATGTTCTGGACTGCAGCAAAGGATGAATACCAGTGCTAAGACACAGGATTTGTATTTGGGAAGAATAATGATCAAATTTCTGTCTGGTCATCACAGTTTAGATTTTTACAGCTTCCTTAAATAATTTTTGGGGAACATCAGGTTTCTCTCTCTCTCTCTCTCTCTCTCTCTCTCTCTCTCTCTTCTTTCTCTTTCTCTCTAATGATCTCAATTTTGATTGGGTACTAAACTCCAACCTTCTTTTTTATGGAAGTATTGCAAATTTCCATTTATTTCAATGTAACAGTTCATATTTTATGTGAAATAGTTTGATAAATACCATATTTTGAAACACATTTATAACTAAATTGGGTAATGGAAAATGTTACTCCTTTTTACATGAATGATAGGTCATTTATGCTAGGCAGCTGTGATTTGTTTTCATCACTTATGACTAGTATCAATATTGTCGATTAACGGTATGATATAATCACAAATAAATAAATTAGAATTATTTAATGGTAATTATCTCTCTTACAGGATCCATAATACTCGCAAGACATGTGAAACATTGCAAGAATATCTGCAAAACTTGAGTATTTCGTTTCAATCATTTATGAAGATTAGAGATTATCTTGTTCATACAAATCAAATGATTATGGAGAATTATGGCAGCTCTACAGAAAAATTTGAGAACCTGCGTGACAGACATGTTGAAATAATAGACAATTATAAGAAATCATGTATGAATATATTTTTCCATATTTATATCAGTAATTTTTGTTTTTGGTATAACAAAAGTACTACACCAAAGAATGTGCTATACTTTTGTAACCAGTCCAATTTGGTACTTCAGTATTGGCTTGAAATGTTTCACTGATTTAGTGAAAAATATTACACAAATTAACAACAAAAGAATATTTAGTTTGACCAGTATGGCATGTAAACTTAAGATTCAACTGGAAATTATCTTTCTAGAAGGGTTGATATTTGAAAGATACAGATATGTGGCACATTAGATATTTTTTGTTCATAAATGAAATAAAACTACAATGACAATAAAAGAAAACTAACTATATTTCTCTTTCCACTTGGTTAAGGTGAAGATGCTTAAATTTTGCAAGGTTGTGGTGGTACTAATACATTTGTATGAGACCTCACTTTCAAAGACAAAACAGTATTCAGGCCTTGAAAATAATATATTTATATAATTTCCAAGGCTTTGATATATATTTTTTCACTTATTAATTCACATATCATGTTCAGTAAATCTCATCAAGCAAAAGAAACTTCATGGATGTGGAACAAGTCAAGTTATGCACTAACAGACAGAATTGGATTTGATAATAGGCCTAACAAGGAGAGAATGAATATGAAATAATAGTACAAACCAGTCACTAAATATTCACATCCTAAATGATACAAATGTGGAATATTACTAGAAGTGCAGACCTCATGTAGAATGGATGCATAATGAATGCTGAACAGGTATCAGATAAGGGTCCCTTGCAGAGTGTGCAGACTGAAAAGCAAATGGGAAGGCAAATAATGAATGAAATATCAAGACAGTGAAAAGGCTTAATGTTTGTTGTAAATGATAATGATGGGTAAATTACACAGAAATGATAACATTCTGTAGTGTCTTCCAGAAAAACTTTACACAGTACCAGTATCTCTATTTTTATAGACAGTGCTTTAAGTAAAGCATGAGAAAGAAGTAAGTGTGTTCATAGGAAATTGCAACAAAGACCTGGTACCTAGTGAGGTGAAAAGTACATATGTAGGCATGAACCACTGGTAGACGGTGCAGTGGAGATCATGCCATGTGCAAGCTTCCTTCAGGTGGCCTCTAGTGGCTGACCTGCACTGTACTGTTGGCAGTTGATTTAATTAAACACATGCGGTGATACTAAGCTTGGTGCACTCACACTCACACGCACTAGTAGCAGGATGCACACCTCTCCCTCATGTGAAGAGGTTGCCCAGACAATGCAGGAGATGCCAGCAGCCCGATGAGGGACACATTCACCTTATCTGGAGTGGCGACAGCCAGTGTTAATAGTGGGGTCTGGATGATGTGGTGGGTGGGCACTGCAGCAGAAGGCCAGAATGCGATGCCCTTGTGTGTGGCACCGGACTACAGTGCTGGGGAGGAGGGTGCCATCACCATCTGTGCTTCGTCATCAGCAGGCAGGTCCAAGTGTCTGGCGATGATGGTGAGAGGGTTGGTGGAGGAGGCCTGACTGGAACAGCAGGTTGTGGCAATGAACATGAGATAGACTGGCACCAGGAAGCTGGAATCTCATGGCACCACATGTGGAGGGGGTAGCCAATGGGACAGGGGCACCTCCACAGCAGGCGATGACAGTCCCGAAGCATAGGGTGGTGGAGTGGGCTTCAGACAGAGGCCTCACCTGCAAACTGGTAGTTTCTAACAATGAGCAAGAGTGCAATTGATCAAAATGGCTTGCCACTGGCCTGTTGGCCATATGGACATTACATGGATGGCATCCCGAGTGGTGGACAACAGCAGCTTGTATCCACTTGGGCCAGTGACCAAATCCTCGTGCCTACACTGGCAATCCTGGTGCGAAGTGGCCAAACAAACCCAGCTGCAGCAGGTACGGCGTAGGCTGCAGAAGGTGAATGAGCATGTGTGCTGCTGGTTGTGAAGCAACTCAGCTGGCCTCTGTTGCCCCGTAGGCATGAAATGATAGGTGCTCCGAAAACATAGAAGGCCATCATCTGGTCTCGCCATTTCACTGTGAGTGTAATGGCAGAGCCATAATTTGATGAATGCCATGATGGGAACGAAACAGTTGAAAGGTGTGATAAACGAACTAGGGCCCATTATCGGAAACTAAGGTGCAAGGCAATCCCTCAATAGAAAAAAAACCCGCAAAAGTGTACAAATGGTGTGTGTCGACACACACTGGAGAGTGTAAGGAAACCAGGAAAATGCATCCACAACCAAGAGACAATAGGAATTCAAGAAGGGGCCTGCAAAGTCTACATGAATGTGTTCCCATGGCTGGCATGGAGTGGGTGAGGGACGCAGAGATGGCCTAGGAGCTGCCTGTTGCCTGTATGCTGCTCACAAGCTGAAAGAAAATGGATAATTTTGCCATCAATACCTGGTCAAAAAGACATGTATCCTAGCTAACAGTTCAGTGTGCAAAACTGCCCTGGTGGAGAAGGCATAGAACCTCGCACTGTAACCTGGTGGATATGAATACTCTGCGAGAGAGGTGTTCTGTGGACAGCAGCCAAACACCATCAAATATTGAAAGGAAGGATACTTGCACAAAGAGTCCGAAGCCCGAAAGCTCGACACAGCAGTTTGTCTAACCATACCTGTTGAACAAGTCAAACCACCTGGCAGAGAAATGGGTCAGCAGCCAAAGCAGCTACTATGCATGAGCTCATAATTGGGAAACCCTCAACCATAGCCTGTGTGTCAGTATCAAGATGGAAGCACAGCAATTCTTCATTATCAAAGTCGGAATCAGGACCCACAGGAAGGTGGGACAAGACGTCCACATTGGTATGTTTAGATGAAGTTCAAAAATGTATTTTGTAATTGTAGTGAATCAACTAAAGAGCCCAATATTGTAGGTGGTGTGCTGCCTTGTGAGGCAAAGAAGTGTGAGGGTTAAACAAGGAAACCAAAGGTTTATGTCAGTAACAAGGTTAAACTTGGTGCCATACAAAAAAAAAACATGAAATTTCTGGAGGGCATAGACTGTGGCCTCTTTTTCCCCCCTGAGAGTAATGCTGCTGGGATGAAGAGAGCGATTTAGAGGTGAAAACAACAGGTAATTCAGAGCTGTCAACATATCAGTGTCCAAGGACAGTGCCAAGGCCATACTGTGAGGTGTCAGTTGCCAAAACTATGTGCTGATCTGGAGAGAATGTAGCTAAACAAGGGGCCAAGAGTAATTTGGATATCAACATTTGAAAAGCATATTTGCAATCTGGGCTCCAGTGAAAAGGAATATTCTTGCATAACAAGGCACGCAATGTGACCAATGTGGTCGCCACCAATAGGAATTTATGGTAGCAGGCTCTCTTCCCTAGGAAGGCCTGAAGCTTGATCGGAACAAGGGGTGAGACATAGATATAACAGTGGAGATGTGAGCTGGCAGGGAGCAAATCTCAGCCCATGAGACCTCGAACCTCTAAAAAACAATAGAATGTTGAAAAAACAGATTTCATGAGGCTACACCATAAGTCTGTGGAACCTATGTGTGCAAATTTGTCAAGTGGTCAGCTGTGGATGAGCCCATGAAAACAATATCAGCCATATAATTAATGCAACACAGGACAGCCATAGAGTTGCTTTAAAAATTGCTGGAAAATAGCAGAGGCATTAGCCACACCATAAGGAATGCACAAATATTGATAGGGAAGAAAAGGAGTATGCAAAACCAGAACTCACCAAGATTATTTGTCCACAGGAACCTGCAGATATGCTTCAGACAAAGAAATTTTAGAAAATTATTGGCCACATGACATTTCCTCCAACAGTTCCTCCTGGTGTGGGAGAGGATATGTATCCACAATCAACTGCACATTGACAATAGTACTGAACTCGCGACAGAGCTGAAGTTACCCTGTTGGCTTCCAAACTACAAGCAGCAGAGACAACTATTCACCAGCCATAATAGATTGCATCACTCATAGGGATTAAAGTCTTTCCAATTCTTCTTTCACTTGATCTTTCAGAGTAACAGGGGTAGGACTTGGATGACAAAAACGGGGCTGAACCGAGGACTTCAAAGAAATATGAGAAGAAAAATTCATAGCACACCCTGCACCTTCTGAACAAAAGTCCGAAAATTCCTCACACAATGTTTCCAATTGAGAATATGGTACCTGATTGGACACATGCTGAATTGTGTCAGTGATAGAAAATCCAAATGCCTGAAATGCATACGTCCCAAACAAATTCCCAACACCAGCATCATCAACCACCAAAAATGTAATGGAGCAAACCATTGACTTGTTAAGAGGCAGATGCCATAAATTGTCCCAACAGGACAACGTTCTGTTTGCTTAACCAACCAGCTTCTGCAAGACCAGTGTGAATGGTGGCAAGCCTAGTCACGTAGTTTTGAGAATTCAATAATGTCACTGCAGCACCTGTGTTGACCTGTAGTGGGAATACTTGGCAAAAACACCTAACTCAATAAACAACTTGGGAGAAGTCACAAGCATTAGTCACACAGTTTACATTCATGTCCATATACTGGGCAACATTTGGCGAATGGCACACGGAGATGATGTGGCGTTTCTTCTGGTAAACATTACAAGTAGTCCAGTGCTTAGGGCATCCCGGACATTCATGCTAGACAAAACAGAAAGGTCAGGATGGAAATGCTGATGCTGGTGCTGTGGCGGTCTTGGCTGCTTGGTCCAGTTTTGGTCTGCTTGGCACTGGGCCCACATGTTTACCCCTGCCAGTGCTGTTTCCAAGTGCAAGCTATCTGTCATCCTAGTGGACACATCTTGTGGCACTACTGCCACACTGCCCCGTGCATCAATTTGGTCACCTGCTGCCCAAGAAACTTCAAAAGATAGTGCTATTTTAAAAACTTCTGCCAATGGATGGTTTTCACAGAGTAAAGCCTGCTGGTGCACACTCTTTTCTGGAGCTAAACGGATAATTGCATTGCACACCTCCCTGTTCCAGCACTACACAGCCTTCTATTCCATCAACACACCCACAGTGTTGTTGCTCCTATCCTTTTCTGACCCCCGACCCCCCCACCCCCCCTCACCCACCCGTCCACCCTCCCTCCCTCCGCCTATCCTCACAGCTCACCTAGGTGCCCTAACCTCTCCCCATCTCATCCCTCTATCCTCCCACAAGCAGTACTTTACTGTCCCCCTACCTATACCATGCTATCCCTTCCCCTCCCCACCAAAACCTCCTCCCTATCACCACCAACCACATTGCTTCTCTCATCATTCGCTGTTGCTTGCATTCTGGCCCCGGCAGCCATAGACAGTGGTCATACGTCTGTGAGTTGTGTTTGCATGAATGTGTGTATGTGTTTATGTTGTGTAATTCAGAAGAAGCCTTTGGCTGAAAGCTTACTTATTTAGCAGTCTTTTTGTTGTGTCTGTCTGCGACTCAACATCTCCGCTGTTTTGTACATTCTTGTTCATGTATTGTTCATGTGTCAGTTTTCACAAACATGGTATTTCACAGTACAATTGTATAGGTTTTCCAATGTGGTCATTGTTCCAGCCACTTCATTAGACTTGTAGCA
Source organism: Schistocerca cancellata (assembly GCF_023864275.1). NCBI lineage: Eukaryota > Metazoa > Arthropoda > Insecta > Orthoptera > Acrididae > Schistocerca > Schistocerca cancellata. The sequence continues at coordinate 441,772,261 of NC_064633.1, forward strand.
ACTGAACTTGCTGTACCTGAAAAGCACTCACTCATTAGTGGTGAATTTTGAGTAACGCCTACATTTCTTTTCTTGCCTTGTTAAAATTATTTCTTTTGGTGAAACAAAGCGGAGTTTGTACAATGTCACCTCACTAAAATCCTGATGCAGTTGCACTTGGGACAGAACACTGACACAGCAGTCTATTATATGAGGAACCGAGGACAAGTCAGGTCAAAGGCTTATGAAAAATCACATTCTCAGTATAAAAATAAAGATGTAGCTTCTTCACTTATCTTGTTGCAATGCCACACTAGTTCTCATTTCACCAGCTATCAAGAACTCAAAAAATTGCATCATTCCATTGCAAATGTGTACGGTTCTTCATATATCACAATTCATAAGAAAATTCCACATGTTTATCATATAGCAAAATACTCTCCTATTTCTGCACTGTCATTTGCCAAAATCTCATTTCAATATCTTGAACTATTTATGAGACATGAGGGACATTGTGAATATTTAATCCTCTTGCATTCAGTCTTGAGATTGGAATTAGATATTGATTTCTTCCAAGTTTACAGAAAACTATGTATTAGCTAAATCTCATACACAGCAGTATATGGTCAAATATGTACCAAATGCAAATTCATGGCGGTCCCTATGTTTCATAGCAATGAATTTGAATTTCACACCATTGTTACTTGTATCCATAATATCATAGTAACTATGACCATTAACAAAATGATAGGTACTTCATCATGAACCTGAATATAAAGCTATAACTAACATTAAAACCAATGATTTTTTTATCAAATAGTTTCCTTAAAACTGTGTGAGAAAGGTTGCAGGGTAGGTGATGTAAGTGCAGTGCTTTAACAATGACAGAAGCTGGTGTGCAGGCACAAAACAATGCAGCAGTCTTCCTGACTGATTGTGACCTGTTGCGAGATTCGCACGTGTGTACCAGGCTCTGAGGCTGGATTTTCGGTCCCAAGAACTGTGGGTGCAGTCTCAAAGTTGGGTCTCTACAAATGCACAGAGGTTTACTACAGGTTTCCAAGACTCTGCTAAGAATGTTTGTGGCTTGTCAGGAAAATCTGCTTGTGTGTAGTGATCTAATGTGGAAGTAGATTGTAACTTGAACCAGAGCCCTTGCACTTCACAACGACACAATCACTATTTGATGACTCACTCATGTTTTGGTTCACCTTCAAAGGCGCACCAGCTTTTGGTTGCTGCAGGAACAGTGTCAGCAGACAACTTTCTGTCCTCAGTCCTGTGGCAGCTCTTGCAGCATTCAGGTTGTAGATCATGGTGAAAGCAGGCAAGATCAAATTCAGCACCCAGGCAAGTTCAAATTCACTGCTGAACAGCTGAATGATAGGAGCTTTGAGGACATCAAGGCCCATCAGACGTCAGAGTTCTAGGCATATTGCACTCTATACAGCAAATCTTTCACTCTTAGTAACATGGGAAAGATGGGTCTCATCAGCCATTTGAAAGGAGCTACCGTATTTATTCGAATCTAAGCCGCACTTTTTTTCTGGTTTTTGTAATCCAAAAAGCCGCCTGCGGCTTAGAATCGAGTGCAAAGCAAGTGGAAGTTTTGAAAAATGTTGGTAGGTGCCGCCACAACTAACTTCTGCCGTCGAATATATGTAGCGCTACACAGGCATGCTTTGTAGGCACAAAGATAAATACTGGCGCCAAAACCTCCGCGTCAGTAAATAAATTTAAAAAAAAAAAATAAAAAGGTGGAAGACGAGCTTTTTTTTCTCCGCCCCGAGTTTCGACCACTGCATTTTCATACATTATCCAACGAAGTAAATACAAATTCAGTATTGTTCATCTTCGAATGTAGCAGAATTTCAATGTACTACGAAAATCCAACATGCAAGATTGTTTGGGATGTTTGTCAATATGGCCAACTCTACTTTCTGAATTTTTTCCTACCTGTGAGAAGAGATGGTTGCTAATAGGAACCAGATGAAATGTGAATCACATGCAGTATTCTCTTCACCATAAGAATAATATGAATATCAACATTTTGCCATGTATTCTTTCGTGTTTGCTGCTATCTCATTTAAATCCTGCCTGCCTAATAAACTACGAAACTAGAGTGAGACAACAGCAAACGTGGAAGAATATACGTATCGTGTCATGTTTATATTCGTATTATTCTTATGCCTAATAGTGATACAGTCAGAAATGAAGCACGGCAAGTGACTAGATTTTTAATTCTAAGATAACTCTAATTTCTGTGCAGAATTTGATGTACTAAAGAAGCGGCCGCAAAGATTTTCAAACGGAGAAACATTTTTGCCTATCTCTCGTTCAGAACATGTTCTATCATACACAGTCTATTATTTGGTTCTTGTTGATCATTATCAAAGAAAGCAGCAGTGTAACAACAAATAGCAGTCTCTTGCCATTCTTTCGCTAATGAGATGATTACTCTCTCTTTTTTTTTTAATTATAAGCGGTGGTAGCGCGCACAAAAGCAAGCCATGCCGCGAGTGGCGACAGGCCGTAAACACGCACTATCAGAATGCGGCAAACAATGCGTGACACAGTACAGTAATGCATTTTCAGCTTAGAGTGACGCAAACACCTATAACAAAGAAAACAGCACTTATCAGATCAAAGCAAAATAAGCAATCGATTCAAACCAGACGAAACACGTGAAAATGTAAGGGTACCCGTATAAATACGGACGGAGCGCCTGACGCATAGCAATGGCTACCTGGTAAAGCTTAACTGCTAAGCTTACGACTCGAACCAAACTACTGTAGCTGTATCATCATTCATTCGACCTAAATTGTGTCTCATATTACAATGGACCAACTTTGTTTCGATTTGGAGGTGCAGCCTAAAACTTTACTCTCCCCTTGAATTTCGAGTCTCAAATTTCTGGTGCGGCTTAGATTCGGGAATTTTTTTTTCCTTTATTTCGAGTCTCATTTTTCAGGTGCGGCTTAGATTCGAGTGCGGCTTAGATTCGAGTAAATACGGTAAGCACTACAAGGCAGTTGCAATGCTCAGGAAGACAGTGGACATTTGTATTCTTTGTCAGTTCTCGGTAAGTGAAGTACTATGATTGTTAAGTGGCACATAGACTCTTAGAGGCTGATCTAGAGTTAGTGAGTGTGAAAAAAGGTTATAAAATGAAACTGCACCACTGTAGAGCTGTTATTTGAAACCAGGATGAACATTTGGGGACATGTTTCGAGTAAGGTTGTCACTTTGCATTGCACCAAATTTGTGTAGCCCTCACTGTTTAAGGGTTTCCTGCACCGGCACTAGAGTATGTTTCCGTTCTTATCCAGTGCCCTGTATGCCCCCACTGACTATATTTTTTTGACAATCATGTTGTTTTTACCCTGTTGTTTTGGTGATGCGTTATGCCGTTAGAAGGATATTCCAGTACTGCTTTAAAATATTAGTGAGGAAAATATGAATGTCGGGTGACAACAGGGTGGCACTCCAAAGTGACCACCAGACATTGGCATTCTGAAGCTGCCATTGTATGGCTTGATGTAACCTGCCCTTTCCTTTTCTGATGTCAAGTTTTGGCTTTCATTATGGAAACTTTCCATTGGTGTTGCAGTGAATCACATTAGTGATGTCATCATCTTATTTGGATATTGGGTTGTCTTCAGGGCACTGGCACTTCTGGATCGTGCTCACTATTGTCTGGCGAGATAACTGGGCATGATCCTTTAATGCTTGATGATATGGCAGTGACTGTTGAATTGGGACTTTTGCAGTTGAAGTCCAGTTCATTGTCCTCCCAGCAACTGCAGCCTGATGTTGCCTCCACCACTGCCGCTAATGCTGTGTAAGCTGACAGTCAAATTTCAAAGTACCTGATCTAGGATGATATTACAAGGGTGAAAATATTATGTACTCTATGGGCTGTCAAGAACCGTGTGTCCTTTTCCACTGCAGGGAAGCAGACTGCTTTTTTGCTGGTCATATTTCCTAATGATAATGTAGCTAGTAATATGCAGCATGGGCAGACCAAGACATCACACAGTATCATTTATGGATACTTTGAAGATCCTCTGTGCTGGCTAAAATATCTTTTTTGGCTTTATTTTGGGTCAGGTCACGTCCTTCTTGAAGGAATTCCAATGTCTTGCCCATATGGCACCTTTCCTTTCTTCTACTCTTGCTGATGTAAGTCCATAGTAATTAAGACTGATGTATTATCTGCTCTGAAATCAGTATGTAATCTAAAACCTGATGATGAAGCTAGTCCTATTCCTGCCAAAGAAATTGACATAGGTCATGCTATACAGTCTGAGCTGAGAAATGTAAAAGTGCCTGCCAAAGATATTTTAACTTTCAGGACTGGGTGCAGGGACTTTGTGGTCAGAATGCTCACAAACCTTTTTCTAAAGTCATCTTTGAAGTATTGCATTTGTAGATACATAAGTATTTGTGTTCCAGCTGTGAAATACCAGCAGAATCAGAAGAAGACAGTAATTTGGATACATCCAGCAAATCATTGAGGAAGTAGGTTGAAAGTGATACTCTGATGGTGGTGGTGGTGGTGGTTAGTGTTTAACGTCCCGTCGACAACGAGGTCATTAGAGACGGAGCGCAAGCTCGGGTTAGGGAAAGATTGGGAAGGAAATCGGCCGTGCCCTTTCAAAGGAACCATCCCGGCATTTGCCTGAAACGATTTAGGGAAATCACGGAAAACCTAAATCAGGATGGCCGGAGACGGGATTGAACCGTCGTCCTCCCGAATGCGAGTCCAGTGTGCTAACCACTGCGCCACCTCGCTCGGTGTGATACTCTGAGATGAAAAGGTTGGCATGGGAGAGGAATTTGGGGTAGGCCATGTCAAACTAGTCAGAAGACTGGTGCTTCAAAATACTGTATGACAGTCAACCAAGAAACAGACATTGGTAGCCATATGTCAAGTACATGACAGCCTGAAATTGGCTGGTGTTGTCTTCTGGACTGACATTAACAAGAGAATGGCTCTGGACTATTGCAATGATAGGGTTTACTATAGTGAGGCTTTAAACTAAAAAAAATAATGTGAAGAAGATGAAGAATTTGAAAGAGCTAGATGGAAGATAAGTAACGTAACTCCATCTTACAGTTGTGAAATGTGAGGCAGTGTCTGGTTGATGAATTGTAACAATAACATTCCAACATCTATTATTTGTATAGCTTTTTATTTATGGTACCAGTTTTGCCTCCTCAATAGTGTCATCTTCAGGCTCTGTAGTGTGAATGAGAAAACACACCCAGTCATATGTGTACATAACTGGGAACCTGTATTTGCACCTGAAATTCTGAAATTATAGAAAACTTCATGAGCAATGTGTGATCTCCACACATGTAACAACATCTGAGTTGTTGTTCAGTGTATTCCTTTTGTGTATCTTGTTCAACCAGATGAATTATCTAGCCTGGAAAGCTCATAAATCCTGTGTGGTAAAAACTTGCTGTTAACTCAAAGTTTGAGTTAACTTGTTAATAAACACAGAAACTCTTTAACTAGTTGTTGTCATATGAATGAAGAGCACAAGTTCATGAAGTGTTCTATAGAAACCAGGCACAAATATAGTTTCCCTGTTATATACTTGTATGACTGGATGCTTTTGTTGTCCATGCTACAGGGCCTGAAGATGACTCTATTAAGGAGTCAAAATGGTAGCCTAAATACAAATTCATAAAAATAACAGTTGTTGGAATATTATTATTACAATCTCTAGATGGAAGAAGTCCATTGTCCAGCAAATTGGTGAACTGAAGGCCAAAATGTCACGGACACTGGGCGATAGGACCACTGAATAGACAATGGAACATTCCCAAGTGTGAAGAAATGATCTTGATGAAACTTGGTAGGTGTGTAGAGGGGCAAAGTAATACAATACATATTTTTCTGCTTGTGACCAATTTTACTCTTGAGAGTTAAAAAACACCGTGAAAGGTAATTTGACATATTTAGTTTGGAGGAATATCTTCAGAAAGATGATATATAAAAAAATGTTTCTCATATAAAAGTGGATATGTAATTAACATTCTTGAAAACTATAATCAAATTTTGTAATAATATGAAATTTGCCGAATACCCCACCACATTAATTAATTTTGAAAAATGAAAATTTTTGTAACAACATAAATTAAAGAAGCTTTCATGCTACGTTCATCTATGTGTAATAAAGCTGGTTTCTGAAATACCATTTTTTAAAAATATTCCGGAATCAATGTGCTGTCAGAATATTTTCAACATACCTAATTAAAATATCTTAACATTCTTTATTAGTCTAACTATTTATTGTAATGATATTTGTTTTATGTTTTAAATTGTTATTTTACATTTTACTTTTTTTTACCATTTTTTTGTACATGTATTTTGTTGGTTGAAAATAATAAGTAACTCATTATTATAATACAAAACAATTACAAAACTGAGAAGCTTTATATAAATGCTTGAAACATAATGTTTTCTTACACCATGCATATAAAATGAATGAAATTTGCTGGCCGGTGTTGCCGAGTGGTCCTAGGCACTTCAGTCTGGAACCGTGCGACCGCTATGGTCGCAGGTTCGAATCCTGCCTTGGGCATGGATGTGTGTGATGTTCTTAGGTTAGTTAGGTTTCAGTAGTTCTAAGTTCTGGGGGACTGACGACCTCAGATGTTAAGTCCCATAGTGCTCAGAGCCATTTGAACCACTTGAATGAAATTTCTTCACATAATACACACATCAGAGAGCACAATATAAAACAAAATTCATCAGGATTTGTAATTGTTGTGGTTGATCCTCTGAATGTCCTGATTTGTATCAGGCATATTTCAGGACACTGGTAAGCTTTGTTGAAAAGAATTGTTTATGTACTAGTGACTGCAGTGTAATTATAGTGTTTCTCATCTGTAGAATGACAGAATCATTTAACAGAACTAGGTCTGAAAATCAATATTATGAAAAGGATAGTTGCTACTCACCATATTACAGAGATGCTGATTTTGTGACAGTCTTTTTGTTGTGCCTGCGACTCAGCATCTCCGCTGTATGGTGAGTAGCAACTATCCTTTTAATAATATTGTTACATTCCATCCTGGATTTTCCATTGTTAGATCTGAAAATCCTCTCACCAGGTTTTTCCAACATCGAAAGCCGTATATGTACCATATCTGTACCAGTGCCATCAAGTCCTTTGGGATCACCAAATGATCAAGTTTCTATTCCTTGGGTATGATGCTCAGAATGGTTTTTTGTCACTGAACACCCACCTTTCCATAGTTTTAAAAGAAACTAATGGTGAGTTTTGACCAAAAATTTGACAACTTCTTTTTCAAGTCCTAAATATAAATATCTTTGTGACAGCATCAGTATTTGGTAAACAAATGTCTGACAGTGCAATATATCTGAAGATGTTTTCTTTCCCAGTGAGGAAGAAACTTCTGTATTATTATTAGAGTAGTATGACTGTCAATGTGAAAGAACTGTATAGAACATTGTACTTGAAGACAATGAACTTGTTCATCTGGTGATCCCAAAGGGATAAACTGCACAGGTGCAGTTGTGGGATGTACATGGCTTTTGATGTTGGAAGCGCTGTGTGAGAAGATTTTCTCATCTACTTCTGTTTAATGGTTTTGATGTCAATCTCCACTTGAGAAGCAATATAATTAAGCTGAAGTCTCTAGTGCATAATCAGTTCTTGCCAATGCTTAGCAATTAACTGAAGTAGGAGGGATATGAAATCAAATGAACACATAGGCTCAGTTGTGCATAAAGCAGGTGGTAGACTTCCGTTTATTGTTAGAATACTGGGGAAGTGCAAACAGTCTACAAAGAGATTGCTTACAAATTACTCGTGTGACCAGTTCTAGGATATGACTCAAGTCTTTGGGACTCATACCAAATAGGACTAAAAGGGAATACTGAACTTATACAGTGAGGGGCAACACGATTGTCACAGGTTTGTTGAAATCCGTGAATGAGTATCACAGAGATACTGAAGAAACTGTACTGACAGACTTTTAAAGGCAGATGTAAAATATAGTGAGAATGTCTTTTGACATAGTTTCAAGAACTGACTTTAAACGAAGACTCGAGGAATGTACTCTTACCTCCTACATATTGCTGACACAGGGATTGTGAGGATAAGATTAGAATAATTACAGCACACACACAGAGGCATTCAAACAATCATTCTTCCCATGTTCCATACATTAATGGAACAGGAAGAAACCCTAATAACAGGTTCTTTGCAACATACCCTCTGCTACGCACTTCATGGTGGTTTGCAGAGTATAGACGTAGAGGCAGATGTAGCAATATGCCTGATAAAAATCAGAATATTTAAAGCATCACCTGTGACAGTCTGAAATCCTGCTGAATTTTGTTTTATATTGCATTCCCTGTTGAGTACATTATGTGAAGAAAGTTCATTCATTTTATGTGCATGGTGTAAACAACATTATGTTTTAAGCACTTGTGTACACATTGTGATTATTGTAAGAATTTTGATCCTAATAATGAGTTACTTATTATTTTCAATTAATATAATACACATTTGTGAAAGAGTAAACTAAAAAACAAAATTATTTTTGATTAATAAAATGCATGTTTGTGAAAGGGTAAACTAAAAAACAAAGAAAGTATTTGAAACATAAAATTACAGTTTATGTCATACAACAAATGAGTGGTCTTTTGGCAGAATGAACTAAGTGACATTTAGTTAGTTTTGAGAAATAAAAGACTGAAGTTATGAGTTTACAGCAACTTATTTATTCAAAAATATTTATGAATATACATGTGGTCTGGTGCATAATGGGTGTGAAAAACTTTTACAAGCATTTTGAACCTTGCAGCACATTATTTAATTACAGTTTGAAACTTAAAACTACAGAGAAACAATGTAAAATATCCATGTACATCAGGTTATTTTGTTGTCACATCACATTAATGCACTTCAGTACAAAATATAAAGTAAAGTTTTCTTGTTTTTAAATTATATTCCTATATAGATCTATTTGGCAACTGAAACACACAGATATAATTTCAGCATTTATGTAATACAGCATTATTAAGCAATTTTTGGAATTAGGAGAGAACATTGGAATATACTTAAGGCGATGATTATGCTTCCCCATTACTCATCTTCTTCATTACTGTCACTGCTCATTTCTGATACTTCAGCCATTTTGAGACCCTTATAGAATTCATGGCATATTGGGGGTATGTACATTAGAAGGCTCTGAATATCTTTCAGTTTCTCAGGGCATAGAGTGCGCCCTAATGGATACGGTGTTGGTAGTTTAACTTGACTTCGAGAACAGTGGCGAGCTTTTAAGCTTTTATTTAAATTCACTGAAGATTATTCTTCCATGTCATTGTGGCTGTATTTGTACTCCATTATCCCTGGCTTCTCTTTTGAAAATCTCATTTCCTTAATCCTAAGCCACTCAACGTTTTCTCCAGAAAGATTTACTTTTCTGTTAGTCATTGCTTTTTCGAGTAGCATAGTACTTTTGAAGTCATCACAATCCATTTTTACAACTTCAAATTTACCTTTCTTCACTCTGGCATTCTCAATAATACAATAAAGCTCTTCTGGGGCAAATATTTCTGGATAATGCCGTGGTTTCCTGTCTATATTCCCAAAATCACTGTCATTCGGAAGATACGAGTGACCAGGTTCAGCAAATTTGTGCGTAATTTCCTCAGTGTTAGTTTTATCACTCTGAACCAAATACATCCAAATTGTCATAATTTTAAAATTCCTGTTTTGCCCCCCATATGAATCCGACTATACTGCCATCCTTGGACCAATATCATGAGATTCGACATACTTCAATACACAAGAGCCTACCTCTTGAGCTCCCCTTGAAGCAATACTTTCATTCCAGCAATGCATTACTGCCTTCCCACTTTTAAAGTCATGAATTCCAAGATTAAAGCAGGAGAGTTGACGTTTATAGTATGCAACACCTGTTGTCAATTTTGGCAGCAGTAATGCTTTCTGCTAATCAAACGAAAAAACTGTAAGATTATCTTCTGTCTTGGAGTTCTGCATATCCCTTTTCAGACAATCTCTTGCAGCTTCAGCCTTCCTGTGGTGCAATTCCTGCTCCTTTTGTAATCTTCGTAGCTTCTCAGTGTCTGCCTCACCAGCTCTAAGTGTCTCCTCTGTTGTAATTAGTGTGTTTGGCCTGCCACATGTTTGACATATATCCTTTTGAGAAGGCTTGAAACTGAGATTGAAGTCTCACTAAATACTTTTTCGTACAGTGATTGGCTGGGAGGTTTAACATTGGGATCTTCTTCTTTCAGCTTATCAATGAATAATCTGCACATCAAATTAAGATTAAGTCTACTGTCCAAGTACTTTTTTGACAAATCTCTTCTGCAATAGTGACTCGATGTGCTGGGAAAACTATTAATGTGTTTATGAATGTGAATAATAACTGATTTATTTTTTGCCAGCATTTTTGTCTACATTAACAATTAAAATCAACAAATGTCTTTCCTGGGACACTCTCTCCCTTACTGTTAATGTAAGTTTCCCCACTATTTCGCTTCTTCTTCCTTAGGGTTTTCTTCCATTGTTCCCTGTTTCCTTTTTTTTACTTTATTGCCAGAAATTCCATGTTCATCTGAAAAACAAATTACTTAGATCTACAAATTCGTTTTCAAAACTGATTGATTAAGAATGGCAATCATGAGACCAAGTTACGATATTACGTTTCATTACTTTGGTTGCTGATGAATATGTGAAATACAAATTCTTTCAGGAACTCTTCTGCCAGGGTGAACCATCTCCACATTAAATCGCATTTCCTGCCCTAAATAAAGAGGTATTAGTTTCCATGGGGTCAATTTTTTCTCTCCTCTGATTATTTATGGCAGCACTGGCCGAAATATCGACATGCACTCACGATCGATTGTGTAGTAACCTTAGATTTACTACTTGGGGTCATGGTTCATTATGGCATGTGAGGTAAACAACATAACCTCCAATTAATGAGTTTATTGTATAATCTAAAGTATCACTAGTTATTAAAATCCACTTACCATTTGATGATTGAGAGGCACCATCACTAGGTTTATATACATCAGAAGAACTAGAACTAAACGACTCGTCTTCACAATTATCATCGTTTTCTGCCATTGCGCGGGAACGTGTGCCTGAGCTATATACCACGGTAACCATCTTGTGATGCCGCATGGTTCACTTTGGAATAAGAGAATGAATAGTACCAACCTTCTGCCAAAGAAATCCCTTGCTACAGCAACGAAATGAGGCGAGTTGTCAGATAGTTTGTTTTGTCATAAGACAAAATAAAACGCTATAATTTTAAAATGGTGAAGAACTCAATTTTTTTGAAATGTTGTTTAGTTCATTTTGGCATAAGACCACTCAAATATTAGTAAAGCAAATAACTACTCTAATAATAATTTTTTAGATATTTTGATTAGGTATGTTGAAAATACTCTTAACAGGACATTGTGTACAGCATATTTTTCGAAAATGGTACTTCAGAAACCAGCTTTATTATTTACCGTCATTTCAAAGATATTCCCTCCAAACATAATATGCAAAATTATCTTTTGGGGTGTGCTTGAATCCTTAAAACTGAAACTGGGCACAAACAAAAAATATGTATTGCATTATCTTGATCCCTCTACACACCCGCCACATTTCATCAAGATCATTTATTGACACATGGGAATGATCCCTTTTGCCTTTCAAGTGGAATTGATGAAGAGATCATTTCTCTCACAAAGAAGTTGCCTGGTTTTCATTGATTGATTTTAACTGTTTGTTTGAGTTTTTGTTGTTTGACAAAGCACTGAATGTTATTTGGCAGAGAAAATGTCACTATATGAAGCCCAGTGCTGTCGTTTGTATTTTATTAATTTTGATGTCATGTTACATAACATATTCCTTTTGTGTTCCTTGTTTGATTGGATGAATTATCTAGCCTGGAAAGTTCATAAATCTTGTATGGGAGAAGGAGCAAAGAATTGCTGTTAATTCAAAATTTTAGTTGACTCGTTAACAAAAACAGAAGTCCTTTCTCACACAACTTACATATTTACTTACCCTTCGGATAATAAATCCTGTAAAGGAGACAATAACTTGCTGTTCATTCAAAATTATAGTTAATAACACATTCAGAAATCCAGAAGTCTTTACTTTTTTTTGTCAACTTACCTGTTCAGATCTCAAAATTTGTCAGGGAAAACGCCATAACTTTGTCAAGAAATCAGGGATTTGTCAGGGAATTTCATTTTTGGAAGCTTGTGGCAACCCTGAGTGTGTACTGCTTCCCACCAACTCTGACAACTGTGCATCACATGCCTATCCCGTGCACCTGTCACCCCTTCCTCCCTCATTCCTATCCAACACCCACACTAATTCTTTAAACAGTTGATCTCCCATATGTAAAACAGGTAGTTCTTTTTTATGCATCCAGTGTTTATGGCTTTCATAACTATATGTCATACAGTGATAAAATTTTGCACGTACACTCAGTGGTATTTGTTGATACTGTCAGAAAGATGTGTTTGGAATATGGTTAGTAATAAAGAAGTAATAAGTTAAAACATCTTGCCTGTCGGTGAAGTTTTAGTGCATGAACTGCAAAAATGAAGTGAGCAATACACATTGTTCTGTCCTTTATTTTGTTAGGGATGTCAGTAAGAAAAATTTGGAAAAGATTTGAAATTCTGTCTGAGGTCTGTTAAGTCACTGGGGCTGGCCTCAGTGACCAGAGACAGTTGCCATGTATTTGTGATTGTGCTTGTATGAATGTGTGTGTGTTTTCTACATGAGAACGAGGTCTTGTGGCCGAAAGATCAAATGTATAGCAGTCTTTTTGATGTGCTTGTCTGCAACTCAGCATCTCCTCTGTATGGTGAGAAGCAGTGTATCCTTTCCATAACATTGTTGTTATTCCATCCTGGGTTTTCCATTGTTTGATTTCATTTTTTCTTTTCTTTTTCTTTCTTTTTTCTTAGAGTGAACTTTCTATTTGACACAATAGCTTTAAAAATGGAGATACCAAGCACTGTTCTAATCTAATGCCTGAAAAGGTGAGTAGCATTGAGAAACAGTTGAAAATGATAAAGTTGAACAAGGCCCCAGGGTCTAATGAAATCCCTGTCGTAGTCTGCAAAAAATTTGAAGGTGGTACACCAGGTTGCATACATCAGCTCATTGTTCAAACAATGGGGAAATGCAATCAGTTACAAATGAGACAGCTTACAGAATATTTGTGCAAGTCATCCTAGAATATTGCTCAGTTGTGTGGGGCCCATCCCAATAGGTTTAACATGGGGTATTCAACATATACAAAAAGGGACAATACAAATAGGTACAGTTTTTTTTTTATTCTTGAAAGAGCATCAAGGAAATGCCAAAGAACTTGAATTGCCAGACGCTTGAATAGACCCCAGTTATCCCATGAAATCCTCCTCGTAAAATTTTCGAAATCAGTTTTAAGTGAGGAGTATAGGGATATACTATAGCCCCCTAAGTATCACCCCCATATGGACTGTGAAGATAAAAGTAGACTATTTACACCATGCACAACAGCAGTTAAGCAGTAATTCTTTCTGTGTACCGTACACAAGTGAAGTGGGAAAAATTGTAATATGTGATACAACGGAAGTGCCCTCAGTGATGTGTTCACAGTGGTTTGCAGAGTATGGGTGTAGATGTTGATGTCTGCCAATGCTCTGTTTACCTTCAGTGCTTTGACAATAGTATTAGATTTCTTTGTCTCTGTTATCAATTCTTGCTTAAATTATTCCTTTTTATTGTGCTGTTTTAAAAGAATAGTACTATATCATAAAAAATACAAGTTAATGAATATGTTTTCCACTGTACGATGTGAAATGAGATTTATTGAAGAACTTATTTAAGTCTACATTTTTTGTATAGTGATGGATGTACGAGAGAAACATGTTGATGATGCCAGTCGATGGAAAGCAGCTCGTTCCGCATTTGAGCAGAAGATGCGTGACACTGAAGAAAAACTTCATGGTCTAGAAAGAGAACTGAAAGAAAAGGACAGTCACTTGACATGTGTGAAAATGCAGCTGCAGCAGATAAAAGAGGCGAAGGATAAAATCATAGGCGAACTTACTTCAGTAAGTATGAACAAATGGATTTGTTGGTGTCTACATTGAATAGTGCATAATAATATAAGGATACTGGTACAATGTCAGAGTTTTATAACATTTGTACTGGAACTGTACAAAACCAAAATACATTGAATGTTACTTTTTGTTATTAAATGCATTTTCTGTTTACATGACAGTATCCACTAGTGTGAAAAATTTTCTGATGTAAACTTCACTAGGAATGAAAATTTAAATTTCATAATGGTAAATACAATAAGAATGATAACTAGTAGGAGATGTTAGCTTAGAGCTCACAGCAAGCTTTTGTAATATGAGGATTTGTTTGACCTAATTTTATTTGGTTCCAGTCTCTGGGGCTTCCTTTCCTTAGCATGCTGCCTTCAAAACATCTCTTGACTAACACTGACATCCTAGCTACATTTCCAAAGTATTGGAGTCAGCGATGTTCCTTTTTAACAGATTGGGAGAAAAAAAGAAACAGAACCTGAAAGTTGTAAATTACAGAGTAGTAAATAAAACTATTAGGCATTATATGTAAATGAAAATAAGTGATTTGTTGATAATATTAAGAGAAGGAAAGTTGCTTCTCACCATATAGCAGAGATGCTGAGTCACAGATAGGTACAACAAAAAGACAATCACAATTATAGCTTTTGACCATTAAGGCCTTCAACAACAATAGACAGACATAAGCGCGTGCACACACACACACACACACACACACACACACACACACACACACACACAACTGCAGTCTCAGACAACTGTGTGAATGTGTGTGTGTGTGTGTGTGTGTGTGTGTGTGTGTGTGTGTGTGTGTGTCTGTCTGTCTGTCTATTGTTGACGAAGGCCTTAACGGCCAAAAGATATAATTGTGAGTGTCTTTTTGTTGTGCCTATCTGCGAATCAGCATCTCTGCTATATGGTGAGTAGTAACTTTCTTTCTCATAATATTGTCACATTCCATCCTGGATTTTCCATTGTTAGATTTGTTGATAAAGCAGAAATTAAGCAGTGTAGTTCAAGAGATGATATCCAAATTTGTAGATGGTAACGATATGCTGCTAGACAAACAACAGCTGTCATAGGCATGGGAAAACATGAGGGCTGTTCGCAAAGCAAGTTCCGTTACTGTCTGCTGTGTGGGTTGCAGAGTGATTTTAGCATGGCTGTGTCACCCAGCTCAGTACAACTCTGGCAGCGGCATGAAAAGATTATTGAACTGCTTTTTACACTATAACTGTAAATAAAAAGAACCACTATCATCAAAATTCCCATTGTCTGTGGATTACATACCATAATCCATTTTCTGTATGTGAAAAACATGGAAGCTGTAGACAGTCATAGTGAACTTTCTACAGTATACAGAGAGAACAAGGTGAGCGATAATGCCATAAGACAATGGTGCCTTTTGTTTTGGGCAGCTCAGATGAATGCTGTGGTGATGTTAGAAGTAGATAGCCATTTGTTTTGACAAGTGAACATGTTCCAAAGATTAATGATGGAATGGAGATGATTGTTGGTTCACAATCACAGAATTCTCAGTCAGTTTCCCATTGCATGTCGTGGACAACGGTATACAAACTTGCAACTGATAAGCTTGATTATCACAAATTTTGTGCTGATGGGTCCTAAAGCTTCTGACTGATGTTCATAAATCAAAGAGGTTGGAAGCCATGTTAATATTTTTGATTTGGTATGCTGCAGAAGGAGATGACTTCCAGCTTCAACTGGGAATTGTTTGATCATCCACTGCATAGCCCTGATTTGTCACCCAATGATTTTCACTTGTTTCCCAATACGAGGTGCATTCAAGTTCTGAGGCCCCCGATTTTTTTTCTCCGGACTGGAAAGAGATAGAAACATGTGCATTGTTTTAAAATGAGGCCGCGTTCATTGTCAATACGTACCAGAGATGGCAGCACCGTACGTCGGATGAAATTTTACCGCCAGCGACGAGAATGAGAACTGTTTTAAATACTTAAAATTGCGACGTTTTCCTTACTTGAACAGCATGCAATCATTCGTTTTCTGAATTTGCGTGGTGTGAAACCAATTGAAATTCATCGTCAGTTGAAGGAGACATGTGGTGATTGAGTTATGGATGTGTCGAAAGTGCGTTTGTGGGTGCGACAGTTTAATGAAGGCAGAACATCGTGTGACAACAAACCGAAACAACCTCGGGCTCGCACAAGCCGGTCTGACGACACGATCGAGAAACTGGAGAGAATTGTTTTATGGGCTTGCTGAATGACTGTTGAACAGATCGCCTCCAGAGTTGGCATTTCTGTGGGTTCTGTGCACACAATCCTGCATGACAACCTGAAAATGCGAAAAGTGTCATCCAGGTGGGTGCCACGAATGCTGACGGACGACCACATGGCTGCCCGTGTGGCATGTTGCCGAGCAATGTTGACGCGCAACAACAGCATGAATGGGACTTTCTTTTCGTCAGTTGTGACAATGGATGAGATGTGGATGCCATTTTTCAATCCAGAAACAAAGCGCCAGTCAGCTCAATGGAAGCACACAGGTTGACCGCCACCAAAAAAATTTCGGGTAACCGCCAGTGCTGAAAAAATGATGGTGTCCATGTTCTGGAACAGCGAGGGCGTAATCCTTACCCATTGCGTTCCAAAGGGCACTACGGTAACAGGTGCATCCTACGAAAATGTTTTGAAGAACAAATTCCTTCCTACACTGCAACAAAAACGTCCGGGAAGGGCTGCGCATGTGCTGTTTCACCAAGACAACGCACCCGCACATCGAGCTAACGTTACGCAACAGTTTCTTCGTGATAACAACTTTGAAGTGATTTCTCATGCTCCCTACTCACCTGACCTGGCTTCTAGTGACTTTTGGCTTTTTCCAACAATGAAAGACACTCTCCGTGGCCGCACATTCACCAGCCGTGCTGCTATTGCCTATGCGAGTTTCTAGTGGTCAAAACAGACTCCTAAAGAAGCCTTCACTGCTGCCATGGAATCATGGCGTGAGCGTTGTGAAAAATGTGTACGTCTGCAGGGCGATTACGTCGAGAAGTAACGCCAGTTTCATCGATTTCGGATGAGTAGTTAATTAGAAAAAAAATCGAAGGCCTTAAAACTTGAATGCACCTCATATGAAAAAACGGTAAAGTTCTCGGCAGTTTGAAGAAGAGAGTGAGTTAAAGGAGAGTGTCAAATCTTGTAAAGCTGCTCTTACATTCTTCCAGTCCATATGTGGCATAACAGCAAACCAGTGCTTAACAGTATTGGCTAAACCAATTGGTTTAACCAGTACTGCTCTTACATATATATTTTACTGGTTTTGCTGCTATAGGACTTGAAAATGGGAGCTTTACAAAGAGAAATAAATCTGGCATATGCCTAATGTGGATAATGTGTCTTGTACACTTTTAAGATATTAAATTTCCTCAGTTATAAAATGAAAAAAAAAAAATACTTTGAAATAATAACAGCACAAATTCATTTAACTTCATTTTATTATTTTTTTGGCATGTAACACACCACCTAACAATGCCTAAACTCATCCAGTTTTGTTTTAACAGTTAAGCTCATTTCACATTCATGCTGAAGTAACCATTGCTGTATTGCATTTCCACATTAACAAGCAGGTTATCACTGTTCACGGATTTCATTTGTTCCACCAAAAGAAGTTGCTAACCAACAACCATCAACCTGTGTCTTCCAGTTCCATGAATAATTCCACCTGTCTTTCTGTGAATGAACCAAACCACTAAAATACCTGTATCTTACTATCTGAGAAAATACTTTCAACTTGTAATCATAGTTTCTAGTTAATTCTTCAGACCATTTATGCATGGGTGCATGTGACCACTTCTTTTGGATCCCCTTAAGGAACTCCTAGCTCGCATACATCTGCATGACCAGTAGTGTTTAGGCATTGTTGACATTAAACAGGCAAGACACCGCACCCAGTAGACAAAGAGTGCACTCACTTTCAAAAGTTTCAGGAACCAGTGAAACATAAGGAGTATGATTATTACTACCTTGTAAAACCAAAAGTAGCAGTACTCCTTACAAACTCAGCTTGACTCACAGGCAGCAAAATTCTACAAAGAGGGCAAAAAAGGTAAAAACTTCTTCCTTGGTATGGCAGGTGCCTTAATATAGGGGACAGTTATGTAGAAAAATAGCTGGCACTTGTAGCTGTAAGTTGTATATAAAAGCTCTCAATGTATGGCCTTTTTTATATAAATTAATGGAACTTGCTTTCTAAATAGTCCTCATAGACAGAGATTCGCGATTGTTTGAGATATGGAGTGTTGAAGAGAAGCAATGGCTGTAATAAACAGTGCCAACAGTATCAACAATAATGAAACTATAATAATAATAATAATAGTAATAATAATAATAACAGTAAAAAGAAAGCATGTTAGTAAAACAATAAAAAACAAACAGAAAATAGCTGACAGCTTAGTGTGTCTGTCTGTCACATGGAGGCCTTGGGCTCAGTATCTAATTCTACTAGAGATTTTTCCTTAATGAAAGGATTCACACATGGACACCATTTAGACTTTTAGTGACATCTTGCATGAGAATAAGTGGTTCCAGTCTTTAGAACCAACATTAACAGGTTAGATAACTCTGCTGTCAGATGGTAAATTCAACAAATTATGTTGCGGCAGTTGGTCATCCCTACTTGATTGTCTGTGCCTGCTTGCAAAGTTTGTCTTTTGATTAAGTCTGATACAAGTTACAAAATAATCCCGATGTACAAATGTCCTTTCAATTCCTGCCTAGTTGTCTCTGTATCACTTATTCTACCATCGCACCTCAGATTCACATATGATTTGTTGGCCAACAGTCTATTTTTTTAATCTTGTGGCTTCTGTCATTGTCCCTATAAGATTTTATTGCATCTGGAATTGTTTTAAATAAGGGGAAGTTCCCCAAGTTTGAAATGTAAGTGCGGACATTGTTGTAGCCTCCTATCAGAAAATTGACTAGTGAGAGGATTTGCCCATATGAACACCTACATATGACTTTGAGCATGCTGTGAAGTACCAGCAAGGGAAGTTGTACAGAGATGTCACTTAACTATGAGCATCCAGTCCAACTATAAGGAGCTTAGCATGATGAATAAAGTGGTTTCCATGTAGGAAAGGCTTAGGAATAGGTACTTAGGCAATATGAATGGCAACAGAAATTCTCAGGCACAGGTATGTAGTCATGGCCAACATAAGGAGGAAAATCCACACAAGCATGTGTGTGGATGTATGTAAAACAGCTACACTTGATAGTCCAAGTTACTAACAGCGAGATGAAAATTTCACCCAGATACACAGATTAATGTATGAAAAGACACCACAACATGCAAAACTAGGAACCTCATTATGTTTATAGCATAGCTATTGTATAAAAGTAAGAGCTTTGCAGAATTGTTGCTGTAGTCCTATGTTAAAGAAAGAGTACTGACAAATAAATTATCTGTGGTACCATACATTGTACCTCAGTAGTAAGTTATATCTATAGTTTCTTGTGGTTTAATTTACTGTTTTTGAAAAGACTACCTCAACAATTTTCCAAATTATTTCTCTAAATTATACAAGAAATAATATATTTACATGATGTGCGTCATTAAATTAACATTTTAGAGCACTTCATGTAAGACATCATTTACGTAAATCAGCCATAAGGCTCAAAAATTGTAAATTTGATATCGTGTTGAGATACGATGCTAGTGACAGCACTGCTGGAAAAGAAGCAGTAAAAAGCAACAGCCAGTTACACATTGGATAGCTATGTTCGTGAGGGAGCATACAGGATAGAAGGGTTGGATGATAATTGTTGTTTGGGGATGAAAAGGGGTACTTTGTCTGGGAAATAATGGTCTGAACAGTTTGTGCTTGGAGATAGTTGTATAAAGATTTTGTGTGAGGACAGTAAAGACAAGTTGTTTTCTTAGTTTCTGAGTGGTGTACAGCTGCATAGTCAAAATAATTTTGTGAGATTTAGATATTTCTGTGAAGAATTTTATGTTTTGCACTCTTAAAATTTTCATCAGGTGTTATGACAAAGAAGTAATATTGTAGGAAATGAACTTTATTCTTCATTTAGTGAGATATTAGTGAAGCACCATGAGAATTGTTTGGGAGCTTGCTTTGCTATCTCAACAGTTTTTAAAGAAACAAACACTTTGGCTTGAAACTATAGGCTACAGTATTGTCTCGTTTAATCAAACATATTGACTGTAGCTGCTTACATTCTTTTTATGCCGAATTTAAAAATCTCTGCAAACAAAATTTATAAACATTAATTTAAATAAGGAGCAGTTTTGCAGTGGCTCACAATTGGCTCCTAAGTAGTTATTTTTGAGCCAAAGACTTCACATCAGGTTTTGAGCTTTTCTACACCCATGGTGTCAAGCACAAATTAATTTATAACTTAAGTGTTTAACAGAGGACATATAAACAGTCACACTCATCTTTCTTCAATTTTGAACTGAAAAAAATAAATATATGTAATAATTTTTTGTTTGTTCGTGGGTACATATCTGCAGTCCTGGTACATATTGAAATCCTCAAGCCACAGTACTGTAGCGTGCCTCTAGAGGAGCCAGAGGAGCCAAACAAAGTGACACAGCCCATTGATAAAGTGGAGTATCATGTGGAAATTTGTTTCCTACATTCGAAGGGAAACAATGTTGCCACAGTCATACTGAGTTGGTTAGTCCTACCACATGCTGTTTGTGTGATCTATAAATGTTCCAATGTTTCCTAAGATATGCACTTCATGCATTTAATTGTGTGCAACAATATGACATATGACATGCTTGTTAGTATAAAGTTGATACGTAGCACACACATTTCCTGTACTGCGTATCAAGTCAGAATTATGAAGAATAAAGTGGCAGACCATCTGTCTGTGGAGAACTAGGAATCACAGAAGAAGTGAAGGCCCTGGTGCTCAATGATCAAAAAATATGACAAATGGAAAAAGTGAGAACTACTCATGGGTCAATTTTTTACATGTTGCACAATTCTTTACAGATGAATGGAAAAACTGGTAGAATCCGACATCGGGGAAGATCAGTTTGGATTCCGTAGAAATATTGGAACATGTGAGGCAATACTGACCTTACGACTTATCTTAGAAGAAAGATTAAGAAAAGGCAAACCTACGTTTCTAGCATTTGTAGACTTAGAGAAAGCTTTTGACAATGTTGACTGGAACACTCTCTTTCAAATTGTAAAGGTGGCAGGGGTAAAGTACAGGGAGCGAAAGGCTATTTACAATTTGTACAGAAACCAGATGGCAGTTATAAGAGTTGAGGGGCATGAAAGGGAAGTAGTGGTTGGGAAGGGAGTGAGACAGGGTTGTAGCCTCTCCCCAATGTTATTCAATCTGTATATTGAGCAAGCAGTAAAGGAAACAAAAGAAAAATTTGGAATAGGTATTAAAGTCCATGGAGAAGAAATAAAAACTTTGAGGTTCGTGGATGACATTGTAATTCTTTCAGAGACAGCAAAGGACTTGGAAGAGCAGTTGAATGGAATGGACAGTGTCTTGAAAGGAGGATATAAGATGAATATCAACAAAAGCAAAACGAGGATAATGGAATGTACCGGTAGTCGAATTAAGTCGGGTGATGCTGAGGGAATTAGATTAGGAAATGAGACACTTAAAGTAGTAAAGGAGTTTTGCTATTTGGGGAGCAAAATAACTGATGATGGTCAAAGTAGAGAGGATATAAAATGTAGACTGGCAATGGCAAGGAAAGTGTTTCTGAAGAAGAGAAATTTGTTAACATCGAGTATAGATTTAAGTGTCAGGAAGTCGTTTCTGAAAGTATTCGTATGGAATGTAGCCATGTATGGAAGTGAAACATGGACGATAAATAGTTTGGACAGGAAGAGAATAGAAGCTTTCGAAATGTGGTGCTACAGAAGAATGCTGAAGATTAGATGGGTAGATCACATAAGTAATGAGGAGGTATTGAATAGAATTGGGGAGAAGAGGAGTTTGTGGCACAACTTGACGAGAAGAAGAGACCAGTTGGTAGGACATATTCTGAGGCATCAAGGGGTCACAAATTTAGCATTGGGGGGCAGCATGGAGGGTAAAAATCGTAGAGGGAGACCAAGAGATGAATACACTAAGCAGATTCAGAAGGATGTAGGTTGCAGTAGGCACTGGGAAATGAAGAAACTTGCACAGGATAGGGTAGCATGGAGAGCTGCATCAAACCAGTCTCAGGAGTGAAGACCACAACAACAACAACACAATATTTTGAACATGACATAGGTTGCCACCTGTTGGGTTCCATGACAGCTCACACACATTCAAAAAGCCTGGTGAACCTAGGTAGCAATGGGATGATTGCAGCTATGTCAACCCATTTTAGGTGACTTCAATAGCTTCCTAATCACTACGGATGATGAATGTATCAATATGACCCCAATACAAAGGACCAAAGCAAGCAATGGAAACACGTGAATTCACCACCCCAGAGGATAAAGACCCAACCATCATGAGGGTGATGTGGATTGTTTTTTGGGATTACTATGGGGCAGTGCTAGCAGATAACACTCATAAAGGTCAAATTGTTACAGGCTCATAGTACCAAAATCTCCTGATTGTACTACAGGAGACTCAGAATGTTTATTAATGCTCTCCACATAATGAAACAAATGAGGAATTTCAGAAAAATCTTCATTCCATCCTCAGCAGGCTCATACAAGAATCCTAGCTTTTTACATAAATGAATAAAAAGCACTTACTCATTGAACTATGAGAAAAAAATGTCTTCATCATACTTACTAATAACTAGAGACTGAATTGTATGCATTTGCATGTTGCTTATGCATTTGCATATTGGCTCCGTTTTACCAGTTACTGCATATTTTAACTAAAAGCTAGTGACGATACATATTTTTTCTCTGTGTTTGCTATATTTTAAAAATTTAGACAGGCAGTCTCTAGCTCGATCTAGTTTTGATGTCTCACAGACTGACCACAACCTAGAACTGCAGGCATTCACTAACCAAGAGGCCACTGTCTAGCAAAATCATTACAGAAGAGGAACAGGAACAGGCAGACAGAGTCAGTGCTCCTGCACCCCTGATTAATCTCCTCTGCTGTCACACCATATGTGTCAGCAACAATTAAATTAAACTACACAAGCTTTTAGTCGCACATCTGTTGTTTCAGTTTAGCTTTCTATTTGCTTGTACACTGTTGAACGTGTTTACAATGTGTAGTGTGTAACATGATGTGTGCTATGCCACCCGAAAAAGAAATGTCGTTTTGTGGATAGCTGACGATCCTGGAACATTTATGTATGATGGAATTGTTTTATATTCTCGAGTTTGTGAGAAAAATATTTCATGCAAAAAAAAAGTTTCAAATACACCTGAGTGTCAAGACAAGTCTTCATATCGCAAGAATGCAGAAGAAAGGACCACAACAACAACTCCCGACAACAACACGTTGCAGTAACAGGGATTTGTCCGAAGGTAACCAAAAAAGTCGGTTTAACATGGATCTATGTGAAGCATTTGTTGCAAGCAATATTCCTCTTCACAAACTTACAAACATTATCCTCAAAGGCTTCTTGCACAAATATTGCTTAAATCAAAATATACCAGATGAATCAACATTGCATAAAAATTACATACCAACAATATACGTAAGTGTTCTTTAAGAAATATGCAATGAACTCAAAGACAGTATCATCTGGATTTCAGCTGACAAAACTACAAACACTTGTGACCATTACATTGGAAATTTAATTGTTGACACTTTAAAATAAGAGCCTTCATCTTCCTATTTAGTGGCCTGCAAAGAACTTGAAAAAGTAAATCATTCTACAATGACCAGGTTTGTGAATGAGGGTATTAGAAAAATATTTCCAGAATCTTCTGCAGATGAAAGGGTGTTTGTGTTTATTTCAGATGCTGCTCCATATATGATGAATCCAGGAAAATCCCTCTGAGTATTTTATGCCGATTTGAGTCATGTGATGTGCTTTGCTCATGGAGTTCATCGTTTTGCTGAAGAAGTATGTTCCACATTTTTGAATGTAAATAAACTGATTTCATCCACAAAGAAAGTGTTTCTAAAGGTTCCTGCTTGCATCAAGATCTACAAAGAAAAACTACCAAATGTGCCTGTACCTTCCGAACCAGTGGTAACACATTGGGGTATGTGGCTCGAAGCTGTGTTGTTTTACAGTGAACAGTTTGAGGCCATTAGAGGGGTAGTAAATGACTTCAATAGTGCAGAGGCTTTGGCTGTTAGCCATTGAAAAGGAACTTTTAATGATTCCTGTAAAAAAAAAAAGATTAAAAAAGACATTGCTGTGATTAGCACTCATTTTACCCATATACCTGCAAGTATTAAAAAGATTGAAACTCAAGGTTTGGTGTTGAATGAATTTATTCAGTTAATGACTAAAATTATTCTAGTGAACTCCTCATTACCAGAGGTATTCCCAAGAAAACTTAAACAAAAGTTTGAAAACATTTTAAACAATAACCCAGCCTTTGAACCCTTGTGCCAAATTTATAGTTTTATTAATCAGTTGGGTGAACTTTTACCAGAAACAGAAAGTGCCAACATAGCACCCAAATTCAAATACTGCCCAGTTACCTCAGTTGCTGTAGAATGGTCCTTTTCTGCTTATAAAAGTGTTTCGAGTGATTAAAGACACAGTCTTACTACTGAACATTTGGAAAAGTACATGTTTGTTTATGTTTACAATAGTACAAAAATGTAAAATAAATTGTAAATGATGCTTTGGTCCAATAGTATTAATTAAAAGTTGATGCTGTTCAAAAAAATTCATGATTGTATGTTGTTTTTTAAATAAGGTATTACGGTGTTTTTCAACGTGCCCCTCTGCATGCGATACATCTCGAAGTTGGTCCTGTACATCTCGATTTTTTCGCTGCAACTCACTCGCATCACATCCACTTGTTACCAACAACAACAGCAAAGAAGGAATAATTCTTGAAACACCGTTTGCATCCCCATTTTGCAAATTTTTAGAAAATAATTCCAGTAAGGCCTAACCTCTACCAGAAAGTATCCAGAAAATAATATCAGTGTTCTAAATGTACCGTTTTTTTGCATGGCCAGTGCTCTTCCTCTTAACTGATAAGCACGGGTTCAACTTTGAGATATAATGCATGCAGTAATTACTATGCTGTTTATTATTTGATCTTGCATATTTCAACACTTTTCATGCATTTTTACGCATTTGTTGTGCATATTTGCATGCATATTATAAGGTTTTTAGGATGCATATAACCCGGTCTCTAGTAATAACAGTTGACTGCTTTCCTGTTGGTGGCATGTATCTTTTCTCTATTTATTTATGCTTCTACAGCCTTCAATTCATTCTCTAGCAACTCCTTCTCAGTCATTTTGAACTTTCTGCGGGCATCATTTTTTAGATGTCTGTATTCCCTTTTGCATGCTTCATTTGCTGTAATTTCATATTTTGTACTTTCATCAGTTAAATTCAATACCTCCTGTATTATTCAAGGATTTCTACTGGGCCTTGTCTTTTTATCTATGTCATTCTCTAAATTCTTCCAACGATTGTGATCCAAATGGCAGTTATACTCCATGCGCATGTCCACAAAGCTTTGTCTGTACTCCTCTGTCATCCTACTAATGGCTATATATGCAACTGAGACCAGGAAAATCAGCACACAACCTCAATGTTTTCCACCAACAATGCTTGAGACAAATTTTGAAGATCAGTTTTCATGATCACGTTTAATGTTGAAGTCTGAGAAGAAGTGGTCCACACAGCCTACACAAAATGATTGCTGAAAGAAGACTGAAGCTTTTGGGGCATGTTCTGTGCATGAAACATGGAAAAGTCCCTAGATCAACATTGTTTTACATTGTTAGCCACTGCAAGCAGAAGACATGCTTTTAGCTGCTCCACAATTTTCGAAAGTTTGATTGCGATAAAGTGACACTGCAGTGTTCATCTTTGGCATATCAGTGTAGAAGGCATCACATATTCAGCCAAGTAAAGAATCCAAGTAATTTGTAAGTTTATTTACATATATAAGCTGACTGCTGAATTTTCATTTGTGTGAGGCTGCCTGTGCCACACAGGTCTGATTTAAAATTTTGGATTCTAGCATTCGGCTGTTGATTTTGTTTTTGCATAATATTTCATTGATTGTATCAATACTCATGTATCATGATACATCATGTTTTTTTAACTTGTGTGTGACATTATCTATTGCTGTGACTATCATTATATGACCTTTGATTTTCGTTTTAACAACAGTACTTCTCATTCACCAGAACCACAGTCTTGTGAAATAGCATTGGTGACCAAGCTGTTTAGTGCCCAAGAATTTTATATCCATCCATCCATCCATCCATCCATCCATCCTATGTTTTCGAACATTTACGAGTGGCGCAAAAAACTCATATGATATTGTCAGTTGTAAACTTATCTTTGTGTTTTTGGAAACTTTTGACCGTAGTATCCAGGGGTAACAGTCTGGATGATTGACTGATCTGGCCTAGTAACATTAAACAAAATGGCCATGCTGTGCTGGTATTGCAAACAGCTGAAAGAAACGGGAAACTACAGCCGTAATTTTTCCTGAGGGCATCAGCTTTACTGTATGGTTAAGTGATGATGGTATCTTCTTGGGTAAAATATTATGAAGGTAAAATAATCCACCATTCAGATCTCCAGGTGGGGACTACTCAGGTGGACATCGTCATCAAGAGAAACAAAATTGGCGTTCTATGAAACGGAGTATGGAATGTCAGATCCCTTAATTGGGCAGGTAGGTTAGAAAATTTAAAAAAGGAAATGAATAGGTTAAAATTAGATATAGTGGGAATTAGTGAAGTTCGATGGCAGGAGGAACAAGACTTCTGGTCAGGTGAATACAGGGTTATATATACAAAATCGAATAGGGGTAATGAAAGAGTAGGTTTAATAATGAATAAAAAGAATAGGAGTAGGGGTCAGCTACTATGATCAGCATAGTGAATGCATTATTGTAGCCAAGATAGACACAAAGCCCATGCCTACCACAGTAGTACAGGTTTATACGCCAACTTGCTCCACAGATGATGAAGACATTGAAGAAATGTATGATGAGATAAAAGAAATTCTTCAGGTAGTGAAGGGGGACAAAAATTTAATAGTCATGGGGGACTGGAATTCGATAGAAGGAAAAGGAAGAGAAGGAAAAGTGGTAAGTGAATATGGAATGGGGGTAAGGAATGAAAGAGGAAGCCACCTGGTAGAATTTTGCACAGAGCATAACTTAATCATAGCTAACACTTGGTCTAAGAATCATGAAAGGGGGTTGTATAAGTAGAAGAGGCCTGGAGACAGTGGAAGGTTTCAGATAGGTTATATAATAGTAAGACAGAGATTTAGGAACCAGGTTTTAAATCGTAAGACATTTCCAGGGGCAGATGTGGACTCTGACCACAATGAATTGTAGATTAAAACTGAAGAAACTGCAAAAAGGTGGGAATTTAAGGAGATGGGACCTGGATAAACTGAAAAAAACCAGAGGCTGCACAGAGTTTTAAAGAGAACATTAGGGAACAATTGAAAGGAACCGGGGAAAGAAATACAGTAGAAGAAGAATGGGTAGTTTTGAGAGATGAAATAGTGAAGGCAGCAGAGGATCAAGTAGGTAAAAAGATGAGGACTAGTAGAAATCCTTGGGTAACAGAAGAGATATTGAAATTAATTGATGAAAGAAGAAAATATAAAAATGCAGTAAATGAAGCAGGTGAAAAGGAATACAAACGTCTCAAAAATGAGATCGAAAGGATGTGCAAAATGGCTAAGCAGGGATGGCTAGAGGACAGATGTAAGAATTTAGAGGCATATTTCACTAGGGGTTAGATAGATATTGCCTATAGGAAAATTAAAGAGAACTTTGGAGAAAAGAAATATGGGATCTATCACTATTCATTTACTTGCCTGTGAGTGCCGAGTCAGCGATAGGTCTAGGCATCTATACAGGGGACAGGAACCAGGGATAACTCAGAATATTACACCCATCCTCCTAACCAACAAGTTGAACATGCTGTCTCCCACTGAAACTGAAACTGAGACACTTCACCAGTTGGGAAATGTGCTGAATCCAGTGCCAAGGGAGGGGTCTATTAGCCATAAGCAGTTCAGATGTATGGCGAATAGTGGTATCCATTAGGGAAATCACAGCAAGGGGTGGGAAGGAAATCCATGTGCATTCAGTTTGTGCATTGGGCCTTATTCGACATGTTGAAGAGGCTATTCCGGCATCCATTGAGGGAAAAGGATGTAACCAATTGCAGGTTATGGAGCATGCTGGGCCAAACAATGCCTTTCATCTGGATTCCGAGGTTTGACTTGGATCATTCCAGTGACTGGCAGAGAAGGTTGAGAATACCAGCCTTATGAACTGTCAATGAAGCTCACAATCTGCATCATTGTCGCCAGAACAGACTGTGGCCTCTGGTTCTGAGTCCAAATGAAGATTTGTAACATAGACTGTGAAGAGGTTGCCACCCAGGCACCCCACAGATGAGAGTGTAAAGTTACTAGTGGTTCACTGACAAAGTATTTGCAATAGAGTGCCAAAATTTTAAGTGCTTCTAAAAAACAGCGAAGCTCATGTAATACTAAGCACAAAACTGGTTGAAACATGAAGTTGACTGCAGTGACATTTTTGGGGAAAATTAAGCATGTATCAAAAGGACAGGCTAATGAGAAATGGATGTGGTGTATTTGTATCAGTAGAGCAGGGCTTCACAACATACGTGCTCATGGAGCAAGCTGTGAGCAGCAAGGCGTGAGCACGGAGCAGCGCGAGCACGCTACCCCCACTACCGGACCAGAGCGGAGAGTGGAGAAAGTCACATGAGGCACACAACAGCTGCCGCCAGTCAATGTAAATCCGCGGCCACCTACAGGGATATCACTCATGAATTATTACTGCGACAAATGAAACAAATAAAGGAGAATGTACACATGCCACATAATTTTATTAGCTTATTGTTGTATGCCTCTTCATTCGTATTAATTTGTGAACTGTTATACAATAAAAGGTGTCACTGAAGTGTGGGATTCTCGGTTATCTTGTACTTTTTGCCCTTTACAATTGCATCTATGTTCGGAGTAATTGTTCTTGTGCATTGTAAGCGCAGCGTGCAGTTTAAATTTCGATCAGACAATGCGTTTCTCAGGCACGTCTTGTTACATTTCATTGCAGAGAACAGTTGTTCACAAACATATGTGGAACCGAACTTTGATATTATTGTAGCCACCAGTTTGTGCAAGCGAGGAAATCTATCCTGAGGGAAGTGTCTGTAGAATTCCAAAATGTTTTTCTTGTTCTGAAAGTTGTCTCTGTATTCTCTGTCACACAGCAGTCAATAATTTCTAGTTGCAGCTCAGGACAAATCTCTTCAATATTCGCTGAATATGGAGAGGAGAACAGATAAAAATGACTCTCTAGTGCTGTCAGATCTTGAAAGCGTTGATCAAATTCTTCCTTAAGGGCAACTAAACTACGTGAATAACGTTCACAGTCTTTGTGAACATCTTGCATGGATGATAATTTAGGAAAATGAGCTAGATTTCCTGTTTCCAGCTGACTCACCCAAAGTGTCAATTTCATTTTAAAAGCTTGTATTCGATCTATGAAATGAGTAATTAGCAGATCTTTACCTTGTAGTGAAATGTTCAAAGCATCCAGACGGCTAGTTAAATCTGCTAAGAACGCGAGATCACATTTCCATGAAGGCTCTTTCAATTCAGGATCACACCTGTTATTTATTTCCATGAACGTATTTATCTCATCTAATAGGCAAAAAAATCGATTTAATAATTCGCCATGACTAAGCCAGCGGACCTCGTTGTAATAAGGCAGGCTACCATACTGGCTTTCTACATCCTCAAGAAAGCTTATAATTTGCCTGTGTTGTAGCCCATGCTTCCTTATATAATTGGTTGTATGAACAACAACACTCATCACATTTTTTAGAGTGATACTCTTTGCACATAAGTTTTCCTGGTGGATCACACAGTGAACGCCCCTTATTTCGTTTGGCACGGTCAGTTTTTGCATTTTCTCCTTCAACAGTGCAACGAAACCTGATTTTTTCCCTGTCATTGCTGGTGCACTGTCTGTAGACACTGAAACTAAAGAATTCCACAACAATCCTATATTTTCAACACTTTCTTCAACACTACTTAAAATATCACCTCCGGTTGTAGTGTTCTTCATGGCTACTACATCGAGGAGCTCCTCCCTCACCTGAAGCTCTCAATAATAAATATGGCAAGCTGCGCTGTTCCAGTGATATCAACACTTTCGTCCAGAGCTAGGGAATACACCATAAAATCTTTACAGATATTTGCAAGCTGGCTCTGGACGTTGGCTGCCATGTCCTGTATGCGACGCATAATGATCATGTTAGATAATGGCACAATCCGAAACTGTTCAACTTGAGATGGACACAAATGTTCCGCTGCAACTACCATTCATTCTTTTATTAAATCGCCATCAGTGAAGGGGCGCAGGGATTTTGCCAAAAGCAAAGCAATTTTGTAACTCACTCTGCCTCAGTTGATTTTTCTTCGTCGTCCAGATCTTCTTCGGATAGCTTCCATTTAAGTTTAATTACTTCCTGTGCACAATCTGGTCCATCACATTTTCCACTTCCGTAGTCTTTCGCGTGGTACGACATATAATGTCACTGCAAATTAAATTTCCTAAAAGAATTCAGCGTTTTATGACATACTAAACATTTTGCAACACCCTCTTTTTCTGTAAACAGATACAATTCCTCGCAATGGGGGTTGAACTGTGAAAGCATGGTTGGGGTTACACAACGGCGACTTGACATGATTCTTAACCAGCGAAGCGACTGTTAGAGTTGATCGTAGTACTTTAAATGTTACACAGTCAGTGCGAATTCAATAGGCATGCTGCGGCCTTATTCAAACGTGCGTGCACATTTCCCCTCCCTCCCAACCCTCCGTCCCTACTCAGTGACCTTGCACCTGCTCGCGAGCATGTGCCTGAGCAGACGCGAGTACTCGCGCTCAAAACTGGCCAGTTGTTAAGCCCTGCAGTAGAGAGAAATTCAAATTCACTGAGATAGAAATTAAAGCTGCATGTGGCGTTGTCTACCATTAGAGAAAGCCTATGTTGCTAGCAGATGAGTCTCCTAATCATTCTGTATCATTGGAGGAGACTTAAAATCTCCAACAATCAAATGGTACAGTACAGTTTTGTAACTGGCGGGCATGGCAAGACATTGTGTAGAACATTTCAAAATGCCTTCTCTGAAAACCACCTAGAACAGATAGTTTAGAACCCCATTCATGATGGAAATATATTAGATTTAATGGCAACAAATAGACCTGACCTCTTTGAGTGTTTCCACATCAAAACTGGTATGAGTGACCATGATCTGGTTGTGGCAACAGTGATTACTAAAGGAAAAAGGACAACTAAAACAAATAGAAATATGTATTCATTCAGTGAAATAGATTTTTAAAAAATCAGTTGTGTCACGTCTCAATGAGGAACTTGAAACTTTCAGCACAGGGTAGGAGCTTGTAGACTTACAGTGGCTCAAGTTCAAAAGAACAGTTGACCCTGCACTGGATAGATATGTAGAACAGTTCATAATGGAAGAAACTCTCCATGGTATGCAGTCACCATAAAGAAACTTCTGTAGCAACAGAGACTACTGCACAATAGGTGTAAAACAAATCATAGAGCTATAGATAGAGAGAGATGCTGAATGATACATGCTTGGCTGTCAAGAGAACAATGTGGGCAGCCTTCAGTTACTACTGTAGCAGAATATTATCAAAAGATCTTTCACAAAACTCAAAGAAATTCTGGTCATATGTAAATGCTGTTAGTGGCAGAAAATGAAATTGAGGGTATCAAAGTAAAAGCTGAAACACTTAACTCCATTCAAAAACTCCACACTCAATAGTTGGAAGGTAGCACAGGTCACACCTGTTTGCAAGAAGGATAGTAGAAGTGACCCACATAATTACTGTCCAATGATTTGTTGTAGAATCTTAGAACAAATTCTGAGCTCAAGTATAACAAAGTATCCCAAACAGAATTACCTCCTCCATGCCAACCAGCACAGATTCTGAAAACACTGATCATGCGAAACACAACTTGCACTTTTCCCACATAACATAAAAGCAGTCAGATAGATGAAGCAGTTCTTGATTTCCAAAAAGCATTTGACTCAGTACTGCATCTGTGATGTCACTGCCAGACACCACACTTGCTAGGTGGTAGCCTTTAAATCGGCCGTGGTCCGTTAGTATACGTCACCACTATCACTGATTGCAGACCAAGTGCCGCCACATGGCAGGTCTAGTCTAGAGAGACTCCCTAGCATTTGCCCCAGTTGTACAGCCGACTTTGCTAGTGATGGTTCACTGTCTACATACGCTCTCATTTGCTGAGACGACAGTTTAGCATAGCCTTCAGCTACGTCATTTGCTACGACCTAGCAAGGCACCATATTCAGTTACTATGTCTTCTGAACAGATAATATTGTGACTCATGTACCGTCAAGAGCGAAGTTCATCATTAATGGATTAAAGTTAAGTATCATACTAATTACATCCGCTTTCTGAATTCTAATTCCTTGTCATGTTCCAGACCTTACGTCAGTATAGTCCTTCCCTCCTCACGCCAGTCTGCGTGAGCTAAAACGCATGCATTTAGGCCTCCTCTGGTAACACGGTGTTGGCTCTTCAGCCAACACAACAGCATCCATACTAATTGTCAAAGGTACAATCATATTGACATTGTACTCCATCAAGGATTTTTAATGTTGTATGTACTTTATTTCTACTACTAAACTATTATTATTGTTCATGTATGTACTGACTGACTATGTCCATGACTGTAAAAGTTATTATGGACAAATAAACCATTATTATTATTATTATTATTATTATTATTATTATATGAGGTATCAAGTGAAATTTGTGACTGGTTTGAGGATTGTTTTGGTAGAGAACACAGAATTTTATTTTGGATGGAGAGCCATCATCAGATGTAAAAGTAACTTTGGCACCTGGGTGTAACACTGTGTAGGGATCTGTAATGGAATGATCGCATAGGCTCAGCCATGGTTAATGCAGGTGGTAGACTTTGGGTTATTGGTAGAATACTGTGAAAATGCAATCAGTCTACAAAGGAGATTGCATACAAATCACTCGTGTGACCCATTCTGGAATACTGCTCAAGCTTGTGGAACCTGCACCAAATAGGACTAACTGGAGATATTGAACATATACAGAGAATGGCAGCACAAATGGTGATAGGTTTGTTTGACCCATGGGAGAGAGTCACAGGGAAGCTAAAGAAACTGAATTGACAGAGTCTTAAAGATTGACATATATTATCCTGAGAAAGCCTACTTGCAAAATTTCAAGAAATGGCTTTAAATCATGACCCTAGGAATATACTACAGCCCCCTACTTATCACTCATGTAGGGATCACGAGACAAGATTAGACTAATTACAACACACATACAGGCATTTGAGCAATCATTCTTCCTGTGTTCCAAATGTGAATGGAACGGTAAGAAACTATAATAACTAGTGCAATGGGCTGTACCCTCTGCCATACACTTCACAGTGGTTTGCAGATTAGGAATATAGATGTAGATGTTTTGAAACCAACAGATGGATACAGAAGTAATGGAAAACCTTGTAACACCTGCATGCATGGGCAGTAATTGTGAGGACGGCCACGGGTGAACTGTTGTTATTTAGGTACTCTAAGACATCTTCCTCAAATGTTAAGGTTTCATGTGATATATCCCTCACTTCAGTTATGCACTTGAAATGTTCACCAGGTATACCATTAAAAAGTTTTGTTTGCAACACAAGAAATAACTTCAGAGATTTGGTATTTTCTGTTCATCATTGGAATTAATGACTTAGCTTACCATGTAGGAGCAAATTCAGATGACATAACACTGCTCAATGCACACCAAGACACAACAGAACTGCATCAGGCAACACACGAAAAACTAGAACTAGTAATGAATAGGTTTTCTTCTAATGAAATCCTATGTAATCCTGATAAAACACAAGAACTAATTCTGGCTTTAACTACAGCTGCTGAAAGCAAATCAGTAAAATTGTTAGGATTCCACATTGATTCAAAATTAAACTGGGAGGAACATATTAGCCATATCTGCAAGAGAATAGCAAGGGTGTGTTATCTCATTTAGAGACTGACAGACATAGTCACTGATGAGTATCTAAATGTGGTATATTTTGGCCTGTTTCAATCTCACATTCCCTATGACATTGTTATGAGGACATTCTTGCTTTGACAGTGAAATTCTGAAAATTAAAAAAAAAGTAATCAGAATAATGAGCAAAGTTAAGCCCAAAGATCACTGCCGCCTCCTCTTTATCAAGCACATGATATTAACTGTTGTGAATCTATATACCTACACAGCACTGCTTTATGTCAAAAGTAACTTAAATGAGTTCAAGACCAGAGAGAGCATACATCCCCACAACACCAGAAGCACATACCAAGACACAGACTCACAAAGACTGCAAACTCACACAAAATAATGAGTTTAAAACTCTTCAATAAACTTCCAGCATCTGCTCGGCCACTGACCAGTAATATTTTCAAACACAAGATTTATGACTGGTTACTCAAACACTCATTTTATAAGATAACAGAATATTTTGAAATAATCATTGACATTAGTATATAAGAATATTCCTAAAAGAAGTGGAATTAAATTGTAAAAACTTTACTGTAAAATTATTATTAATTGTATATTTAATGTTCAGACCTATTCTGCTGTAAGTGGTCAGTGGTGAATAAACTGAACATAATAACTGACTTATGAAGAAAAAGGAAACACAAAAATAAAAACTTTCTCGACTGAGTGAATGCTTAAATAACTGAGCTCCGAAAGTGACAGTCACAGGTCAAACCCTTTACAGTCTGCAGGAATGAAGTTTGTTACAATGACACTAAGGCTGGCACTTTCCAGGTATGGGAGATGCAGCAAAAACAGAATACCAAGTCCTGTCCACTAGGCAGCATCCTGTTAGCAGAGTGTCACGTCATGGTGATGGCTATGGAAAGAGGAGCTGATTGCGGTAGTGTGTTGTCCAGGCAAGGTCTTCCCAATGACTGTGCACTGGAATTGCTGACTAACATTGTGGTGTGGGCCTAAATAGTCATTTCGTGGAGTGACACCTATGTTTAGTTGGTTCAAATTTAATTTGGGTGGAAGTAGGAAATGGTTAGGCTTGCATGCACTAATTGGGGCTGTGCACTTGCCTTGGAGCTGCTGCTGGCTTGGGCACTGATGTCACCTTCTGTTGATTAGTTAATGAGTTGTGTGGTTTGAATTTCCACCTCGCACAGAATGGAGTACTGCTGTGATGATGTACATTGTGCAAGTAGCTGTCTGTTGCACTTGTTGCCATAGCAGTTGACCCACTCCCCCTCTAGAATGCAAGACGTGAGGAAGAGCAGGCTTCTGAGTCTTCCTTGATGTGCATGTCCACTGTCTCCAAGAGAGGGATTCAGGATGTTGATCCACTTCCATGAGTGGTGACTGGAATGCTCTTTGGCCATTGTCATGGGTACTGTCCTCACCTGTGGATGTCAGCTGCACCACTTATAGAAAACTGAGTAAGGCCTTCTGTTGGCAGAGAAGGGCCATGTTGGGGTCAGACGTGACTGATGTGGCTCAGATGATGGGACTCATCCAGGAGCTCTACTTCGACTGTGGCAAGCAAGTGCTGGAGGCATCTCTCCAGCGAGGGCGGCCGCATCTCAAAGTCATAGTCAGTATTGTGTATGGAAAACCTGTGATGGCGAGATTGCTGGGAATGTGGCTTAATTGCAGAGGGGTAGATGACTGGCAGTTGTGATCAGTGAGTGTGGGCATGGGGTCTATCAGCAGGTGATATGCATTCTTTAACTGTAGCTCAGTAGGATGAAAGGAAAAAGGACAGGACTCATCTCATTTTTGAAGGTGTGCACAAAGTTTTCTGCCAGTTTATTGGAGACTGGATGAAAAGGGATGGCCTGCACAAGAGCAGTACAGCTAGTGGTGCAGAAATTGGAAAATTCAGAAGAATTAACTGTGGGCTGTTATCTGTAGCAATTGTTTCCAGGAGACCCTCAAGGGCAAATATGTGAGCTAGTGCAGTGATGTAATGGGTGGAGGATGTGGGGGTCGTCCCAGTCACAAACGGAAAGTTTATTCTTGTATCTTGGCAATGAGCCAGCAGGAGCTTAAAAAGTAGCCTGCAAAATCGAGATGAAAACAAGACCAGGTGGTGGATGTGGTGGGCCAAGGAAAGCAGTGGTTAGGAGGGGTGGGCTCGTTGCTCTGACTTGTTGAACATGAAGACATCATAGCCATGATGCCTGTGTCCATATCACACCAATAAGCATGCTGTAAAGTGAGCCACTTGGTGAACACCACTCCCCTTCATGGCCCTTGTTTAGCAGCGTGAGGATTCTCTGACAAAGTGTTTGTGAAATGATCACCCATGTGTGCCCATTGTCCCCTTGGATTGGAGCACACCTTAGATGATGGAGAGCTTGTGGTGGTGTCCCCAAAAAGCCTGAACTTTAGGGTGTTGTATAACCTTCTTGTTGCTGTGCCAGCCTTGTCATTGGATGTAGGATTTCACTTTCTGGAGTACGAGCTAGTCTCAGTTTGGTGGTTGACCAGTTGGGCATCCAAGAGGAGGCTTGTAACACTGTCTTTGGTGTCAGTACCTATGTGACAACACACAAATGGATCAACGTCGAAGGCCAGCTCATATCTTGTAGGCAGGTAACAAGAGGTCAGCATTTTCATGATGAATAGTGGGCTTGTAGCAGACATCATATGAATACTTGGAGAGGAATAATGCCCCACATCTCGTGGTTTTGGTCAGAACTGCAGCTGAAGCCTTGAAGATTGGTAATAAGGGCTTGGGATCCACCTGTAATGTGAAGGAGCACCTATAAACAAAGTCATGAAATATCTTAATGCCAGAAGTTATTGCTAATGCCACATGTTCTGTTTGGCTGTAATTTCTCTGAGCGGGATTCAAAGTCTTTGATACAAAAGTGAGTGGGCATTGTACTCCGTTGGAAATGTGGGAGAGCACTGCAGCTATCTCATAGTCTGATGGGTCTGTTGCAAGGAGAAGGGGTAGCATGTGGGCCAGAGCAGATATTGCTTTGAGTCTGTGAGTGCTTTATCACATTGAAGAGAGAACTGTGAAGGTACATTCTTTCACAGGAGGTGTAGGAGTGGTTTTGCAAGTGCCACCACATGTGGAGTGAAGTGACAGTAACACTTTATTTGACCTAACACAGATTTGAACTGGGACTTATCTTGAGGCACACATAGCCTTTGTATTGTGGCTGCATATTGTGGTGTGGGTTGAATGCCTGAAGCACTAATGATGTGTCTAAGATTTATCACTTTTTTGATAAAATATTCATCTTGTTTCCAGTTACAATGAAGATAAGCTTGTTCAAATACCATTTAAATTCTGTGTGAGAGCTGCCGTATCTTTTCCAGCTACCAGGTTGTCATTGAGATAGTTTACATACAGTCCTCATAAACTAGCACATCAGTTATTTGAGGTATTGTTAGACACTGGCTGGAGCACTGGTGATACCAAAAGGCAGCTGATTGTACTAGAATAATCCAGACAGTGTGATAACGACCAGTACTTTTTGGGAATCAGCATCCAAAGGTAGGTGTAGGTGTGCATCTTTATGATCAACCTTTGCAAATATCTTTCCACCCACTTGTGTTGCCATGATATCTTCCACCTTATGGAATGGCATACAAATCGACAGCTGATTGTGCATTGACCATTACTTTAAAATTCCCACAAATTCTCAGTGCCCCTTTGTGTTTGACTAAGATGACTATCTGTGTTGATCATTGCCTGTTGGGGATTGGTGTCAGAATTCTGTTACAAAACTCTGAGCTCAGGGGCTGTAATATGTCTGAACGATCAAGAGGTGTGGTTTGGGAGAGGGGGATGACTCACACTGAAGCATGCAGGGAAACACAGATGAATGTGTAATTTACTTTATTACATTGAAGGTACACAGCATGCATTCTGGTGAACTCGGCGGTGGAG
Source organism: Schistocerca cancellata (assembly GCF_023864275.1). Taxonomy (NCBI): domain Eukaryota; kingdom Metazoa; phylum Arthropoda; class Insecta; order Orthoptera; family Acrididae; genus Schistocerca; species Schistocerca cancellata. Next base: position 441,810,534 of record NC_064633.1, read on the forward strand.
CCACACACAATGCCAATGCTGGGATCTGGAGCCCAGTCGTCTCCAGCCTTGTGGACATGGCAGTCCTATTCATGCCTTGGTTAAGTGGCCGCTGCATGCATTAACTGTGCCTGTGGCACAGAACATGGCTGACTGCTCCCTCAAGCATGACTCATGGACCCCATGAAGAATGCTGAAGAGAAGCAGCTGACCGTTGTTGTTGTAATGAGCCTTAGCAGTTATGGCTGTCCGCCAGTTAGCTGCCAATATCCATCGTCGAGAGGTCATCATGGTTGGCGTGTAACTTAAAACAAAAACAGTCTCCACTCTTTCCAGTTCTAGATGCAGAAAAAATGGCAACACAACTGCCCGCTTTGAACCTCTGGGCTTGCTTATTTATACACCTCTCCCTCCGCCTCTGACGTAGTTCCTCTAGAGGGGACATGTGGGGTGCTCTTTGATGATTACAACATCAGCTTTCCTCAGCCTGCTTCAGCCCCTACACACAGGTCATTAGACACTGTTGTAACTGCAACGCATCAGTTCTTCACAGCACGTCCATGCCCTGTGCTGCCCTGATTACTTCACATTTTTATACATTGCCTGCCAGGCTGTACTTTCTAGCCTGTGAGCGGTGTCATAAACCTGCCCCATAGAATCATTTGCAAAATATCAACATTGTCTGCGCCTACCATCTGATGTGCCAATTGGTCCCTTAACTACTGCCTTCCAGCCATACCTGCATGAAATTCACAAGGACTCCCTAAATCCATGCCTGTACTTATTTGTGGTACAGCTTACCTCCTACCTTCTGAGGAGACTCATCCTGAATCTTCAACATCATGTTCTAACTCAACTACTCTAATACTTTACATTTTGAGGAAAATCTCCAAAATTCACCATATAGGACTTCTGCTCACATTTTACTATGACCACGTATCCATTATCATACCCTTATACACTAATTAAGGCCTTAAAACTAATTGCTTCCACGAGTAGTCCCCATCAACCATTCTACTGTTAACTGGTGTGTTAGCACATCCACAGCCTGTGCCCTCTTGCATCTTGCCTAAAAATACAGCACGCTAAAAGCTGCTACAGCACACCACAAAAAGTGGCTGATATGCTCCCCACTGATACTTTGTGCTCCTGTTCTTCCCAGAAATGGTGTACATGTTGCTACATTTGTACCGTCAAAATTCCCAACTGTTGGGGCAGCATTAATCTGTCCAAGTACTGCAATTTGATTGAGTGTGTCATTTAAATACGTTAAATTTTGAACAGGTAATACCCTCAGAGATCCTTCTGGACAGTACAATGTATTCTGTGACAATGTCATAACAGTTGAGCCTTCGAGTATAGCTGGAAGACAAAAATCCATCCCAACTACCTCACAAGTCATGCCATTAATGATGATTCCACTTTCCTGAAGCTCGATTTTTTTCAATCCTACTGGTCTGCCTCCTTTGTAGCAATTCAACCATACATTTTCTGGCATGAATACGGAGTATAACCAATGAGTACCCACCCTCTGGAAGTATGTTTGGGATGGCAGAAGCTCCTTCCCACAACTCGTCCCATTTACTTCCCCCAGAAACAAACTCGCTTCACATGTCCAGATATCAGCCCATACTTGGCCACCCAGACAGATCACAAATTACTGTATCATCCCCTTCCTCATTCCAGATTGCACAATCCACAAAAAAATAATGTCAGTAATAACGATATTAAAAACTAACAACTCCTCAAAAAAAGAAAAACCAAAATAAAGAAAATAACAAACTACAATTACAAAACTTAGTTATGTGACCTAAACTTATATGCCACATCATGCACCTTACGGTGCTCGCCAATTCCAGGTTCCTTGTTTTTACCCTTTGTAACTGTCACCTCCTGATTCGCTGCCAACAACTGTAGTACTCCTGTACCATTTCTTTAAATGGTTTTATGCAACTGACGTGTATAACAGATGTTTTCGTGGGAACTGTATTTTCATGTTGACTGGTGAGGTCATTTTCATATCCTGGTATGGTCCCTGATATTTTGTTAAAAATTTCTTAATTTTCCCCTTTGACATACAGAGACTTGCAACTATTACCCAGTGTGTCATGTGGTATTGCAGCAGTTTGGTCCATGCATCTGTTTGGTTGTTCCTGGTGTTCTAGCACCTTTGTGTTTGCCTTTTGCACATTCCTCCTATATTCTGTAATTCTTCTGCAAACTTTCCCATCACCTCACCATCCGGTCTTAATTTAGGAATCAAAACATGAAAGAGAGGTGGCATTTTCCTGCCGTACACCACCTCAAATGGTGACAAGCCCGTTGCAGTATGAAACTTTGAATTATAGGCAGATTAAACATATGTAAATAGGTGTCCCAATCATCATGCCTGGAACCTACAGAAAAGCTCAAAGTCTTTGCAGTTGTCTTGTGCACTCTTTTCATTCTCCCATGGATCTGCAGTTGAAATGGACTTGTCTGTAACATCCTTATATGCAACACATGGCTTATCTGGTTCATTCAGTACAAAATAAATTTTGTACCTTGGTCCATAATTATGGGCCAGGGACCCCAAACTTTAATATTCAGTTGTTTACTAATGCTTGTGCTACAGTACTAGCTGATTTGTCTGGCATCAGTACCATTGCCAAAAATCGAAAAAAATGATCGATGATCTTGAGGATATACCTATTTCCTGCAGGTCTTTTATTAAATGACCTAAGGACGTCCAACACCAACATAAACAGGACAGGATGCCTCTGGTAACCTTTGCAATGGCACTTCCTGATACATAATGTCAGCCATCTGTGCACATGGCACACAGTCCTTATCATACTGCTTCATGTCACGCTTCTTCTATCTCCACCAAAACTACTCTGCTACACATGTGTTGTTGCACATCACTTACAATGATCTGACAACATAATGTTGTGAGCATGCTGCAAAACTCCTTCCGAAAACCCTCTGGAACCACCACACATGATCTACACCTTGTTGTTCTACACAACAAACCTTCATGCGTAACAAATCGTGGCTGTGACTTAAATGCTGGCACTCCATATCCCTTGCCTGTGCCTGCTGCCACTCGTCAATGCTCTTCCCTAGCATACTTAACATTGCTTCCTCACAGCTTAATGAATCCGTATTTGAATGTGATCTCCCTGGCTTATGGACTACCTCATACTCAAATTCACTAAGCTCAAGTGCCCACTGAGTTTATATACTATATGGATCTTTCAAACCAAGCAACCATTTCAGTGAGACATGATGTGTCATGACCCTACCATACAGATAACACCGATATGCTCCACCTTGTTTAGCTGCCTTGCAGTGTAAGCTACTGGAGGTTCCTGACCATCTACCATCCATCCCAAAACACAAATGACTGCCTCATTTGAAGCATAACATGAAAGGATAAACTCTTTCTCAAAATCCAGAAAAACCAATGATGTTGTTGTTGTCTTCAGTCCTGAGACTGGTTTGATGCAGCTCTCCACGCTACTCTATCCTGTGCAAGCTTCTTCATCTCCCAGTACTTACTGCAACCTACATCCTTCTGAATCTACTTAATATATTCATCTCTTGGTCTCCCTCTATGATTTTTACCCTCCACGCTGCCCTCCAATGCTAAATTTCTGATCCCTTGATGCCTCAGAACATGTCCTACCAACCAGTCCCTTCTTCTTGTCAAGTTGTGCCACAAACTCCTCTTCTCCTCAATTCTATTCAATACCTCCTCATTAGTTATGTGATCTACCCATCTAATCTTCAGCATTCTTCTGTAGCACCACATTTTGAAAGCTTCTATTCTCTTCTTGTCCAAACTATTTATCATCCATGTTTCACTTCCATACATGGCTACACTCCATACAAATACTTTCAGGAACAATTTCCTGACACTTAAATCTATACTCGATGTTAACAAATTTCTCTTCTTCAGAAACACTTTCTTTGCCATTGCCAGTCTACATTTTATATCCTCTCTACTTCGACCATCATCAGTTATTTTGCTCCCCAAATAGCAAAACTCCTTTACTACTTTAAGTGTCTCATTTCCTAATCTAATTCCCTCAGCATTACCCAACTTAATTCGACTACATTCCATTATCCTCATTTTGCTTCTGTTGATGTTCATCTTATATCCTCCTTTCAAGACACTGTCCATTCCGTTCAACTGCTCTTCCAAGTCCTTTGCTGTCTCTGACAGAATTACAGTGTCATTGGCGAACCTCAACATTTTTATATCTTCTCCATGGACTTTAATACCTACTCCAAATTTTTCTTTTGTTTCCTTTGCTGCTTGCTCAATATACAGATTGAATAACATTGGGGAGAGGCTACAACCCTGTCTCACTCCCTTCCCAACCTCTGCTTCCCTTTCATGTCCCTCGACTCTTACAACTACCATCTGGTTTCTGTACAAATTGTAAATAGCCTTTCGCTCCCTGTATTTTACCCCTGCCACCATTATAATTTGAAAGAGAGTATTCCAGTCAACTATGTCAAAAACTTTCTCTAAGTCTACAAATGCTAGAAATGTAGGTTTGCCTTTCCTTAATCTATTTTCTAAGATAAGTCGTAGGGTCAGTATTGCCTCACATCTTCCAGCATTTCTGCGGAATCCAAACTGATCTTTGCCGAGGTTGACTTGTACCAGTTTTTCCATTTGTCTGTAAAGAATTCGCGTTAATATTTTGCAGCTGTGTCTTATTAAACTGACAGTTCGGTAATTTTCACATCTGTCAACGCCTGCTTTCTTTGGGATTGGAATTATTATATTCTTCTTGAAGTCTGAGGGTATTTCTCCTGTCTCATACATCTTGCTCACCAGATGGTAGAGTTTTGTCAGGACTGGCTCTCCCAAGGCCGTCAGTAGTTCTAATGGAATGTTGTCTACTCCCGGGGCCTTGTTTCGACTCAGGTCTTTCAGTGCTCTGTCAAACTCTTCACGCAGTATCCTATCTCCCATTTCATCTTCATCTACATCCTCTTCCATTTCCATAATATTGTCCTCAAGTACATCGCCCTTGTATAGACCCTCTATATACTCCTTCCACCTTTCTGCTTTCCCTTCTTTGCTTAGAACTGGGTTTCCATCTGAGCTCTTGATATTCATAGAAGTGGCTCTCTTTTCTCCAAAGGTCTCTTTAATTTTCCTGTAGGCAGTATCTATCTTACCCCTACTGAGATAAGCCTTTACTTCCTTACATTTTTCCTCTAGCCAACCTGCTTAGCCATTTTGCACTTCCTGTTGATCTCATTTTTGAGACGTTTGTATTCCCTTTTGCCTGCTTCATTTACTGCGTTTTTATATTTTCTCCTTTCATCAATTAAATTCAATATTTCTTCTGTTACCCAAGGATTTCGACTAGCCCTCATCTTTTTACCTACTTGATCCTCTGCTGCCTTCACTACTTCATCCCTCAGAGCTACCCATTCTTCTTCTACTGTATTTCTTTCCCCCAATCCTGTCAATTGTTCCCTTATGCTCTCCCTGAAACTCTGTACAACCTCTGGTTTAGTCAGTTTATCCAGGTCCCATCTCCTTAAATTCCCACCTTTTTGCAGTTTCTTCAGTTTTAATCTACAGTTCATGACCAATAGATTGTGGTCAGAGTTCACATCTGCACCTGGAAATGTCTTACAATTTAAAACCTGGTTCCTAAATCTCTGTCTTACCATTATATAATCTATCTGATACTTCTAGTATCTCCAGGATTCTTCCATGTATACAACCTTCTTTTATGATTCTTGAACCAAGTGTTAGCTATGATTAAGTTATGCTCTGTACAAAATTCTACCAGACGGCTTCCTCTTTCATTTCTCTCCCCCAATCCATATTCACCCACTATGTTTCCTTCTCTCCCTTTTCCTACTCTCAAATTCCAGTCACCCATGAGTATTAAATTTTCGTCTCCTTTCACTACCTGAATAATTTCTTTTATCTCATCATACATTTCATCAATTTCTTCATCATCTGCAGAGCTAATTGGCATATGAACTTGTACTACTGTAGTAGGCATGGGCTTCATATCTATCTTGGCCACAATAATGCATTCACTATGCTGTTTGTAGTAGCTTACCCGCACTCCTATTTTTTTATTCATTATTAAACCTACTCCTGCATTACCCCTATTTGATTTTGTATTTATAACCCTGTATTCACCTGACCAAAAGTCTTGTTCCTCCTGCCACCGAACTTCACTAATTCCCACTATATCTAACTTCAACCTATCCATTTCCCTTTTTAAATTTTCTAACCTACCTGCCCGATTTAGGGATCTGACATTCCACGCTCTGATCCGCAGAACGCCAGTTTTCTTTCTCCTGATAACGACATCCTCTTGAGTGGCCCCGCCTGGAGATCTGAATGGGGGACTATTTTACCTCCATAATATTTTACCCAAGAGGGTGCCATCATCATTTAATCATACAGTAAAACTGCATGCCCTCGGGAAAAATTACGGCTGTAGTTTCCCCTTACTTTCAGCCGCTCGCAGTACCAGCACAGCAAGGCCGTTTTGGTTAGTGTTGCAAGGCCAGATCAGTCAATCGTCCATACTGTTGCCCCTGCAACTACTGAAAAGGCTGCTGCCCCTCTTCAGGAACCACACGTTTGTCTGGCCTCTCAACAGTAACCCCTCCATTGTGGTTGCACCTACGGTACAGCCATCTGTATCGCTGAGGCATGCAAGCCTCCCCACCAACGGCAACGTCCATGGTTCATGGGGGTAGGGAAAAACCAATACTGGATCTGAAAATAATATTTCTTTCAATTTTTCAAATGCCTCATGACATTCCTGCGACCAATGGAATTTCATCCCTTTCTCCAGTAGATTGTTCAAGGGTCTGGCTATTTTTCAAAGTCTTTCACAAACCATCTATAATAATTACAGACACCAGTGAATGAATGTACTTACTTAGTTGTTTGTGGTATCAGATAACTTTGAACTGTGTCTGTAAGATGAGGATCAGTCTGTACACCATGCTCACTAATCATATGCCCCATATAGTTTACTTGACATTGCGCAAAATGGCACTTGTCCACACTTAACATCATATATGCCAATCGTAGTCTACTAAAGACATCCTCCATCTCACATGCTCCTGTAAATCCTTTGAATAGACAATTATGTCATTGAGATAGACTAGGTAAGTTTTTGGCTTTAATCCTCTTTAGTACCCCATCCAAAACTGCTGAAAAGTTGTCAGTGGGTTCTTTAGTGCAAATTTCATGTGTTTGTAATGAAAATGTCCTGCTGGGATGGTAAAATCTGTTTTTGGCCTGTCTTCTGGCACCACCTCCAATTGATGATATCCACTCCTGAGATCCGTAGTTGTGAAGAGCCAATGCTGACCCAGATTACCAAAGTTTCCATGATGTTTGGGATTGGATAAGCATCTGAAATGATTTGTGTGTTTAGATATCTGTAGTCACAGCAAAATCTGTATTTCTGTGTCCCATCCACTGGCATTTTTGGTATGATGACAATATTTGCACTTCAGGGTCTATCATTCGGTTCTGTGAGCCCATCCTGTAGTTATTGTTCAATAAATTTTTCTACCAATGGTTGCAGCTGCTTTGCTATACAGTATGGCTTCCTATAAATTGGTGCACTAACTTCTGTTGGTATGTGATGTTGCATCAGTGGGGTTGCTGGTAACCTTCCTTTTACACAAAATAAATCACTAAACCTCAACTACAAATTCTCCATAGCCATTCGATTACTGTCCTCCAAATGACCTACTTTCCCTCGTAACACTTCCATATTGATGGTATGCTTGTGCCTTCCCTCTAGGCTCAACCTATAGAAGTCCTCATCTTAGAAGACTTCCAAAGTGGTTACTATTGCACCGTTTGGCAGAGTCACCTCTCCTCCACCAAAGTTATCTGCACTAACTGGAATCATCTGTTCCCCATTCATGTCACTCGTGCGCTAAACTTCTGGGGATAAAACAGTGCGAACTATCCAATTGCTTAAGAGCAGTTCAACAACACATACTGTTTCCATCAGCAAATTGGTATCCACTGAAACCCATACTATCTCTCTTGTATCTGCTGCTATTTTATCCCACTGATCGATGTTTACTGAAAACGTATGCAGTTTAGTTGGTCTCACCACCAAGATAGGTGAACCTTATGCCATTGTCTCAGTTGCATACCCAGTGATTCCACCCTATTATCATCATCCCCACACAACCTGTACCATGGTTGCCCCAGGCTCCTCTTTCCCATGAGGTCCAAACTGATTATGATTGCGTTCGCACTCATGTCCACCAAAAATCCCTGTTTACTGCCACCCACTAAGCCCACCAAGGTACATTCCATCTGTGCACTAACTTGTGACCATATCCATCTCCTCTATAAGTGTTGCTGACTCTAAGTCCTCTGGGTTTTCCATCCATAACCTCCGCGGAATTTGAGGGAAACATTCCACGTGGGAAAAATATATCTAAAAACAAAGATGGTGTGACTTACCAAACGAAAGTGCTGGCAGGTCGATAGACACACAAACAAACACAAACATACACACAAAATTCAAGCTTTCGCAACAACAGTTGCTTCATCAGGAAAGAGGGAAGGAGAGGGAAAGACGAAAGGATGTGGGTTTTAAGGGAGAGGGTAAGGAGTCATTCCAATCCCAGGAGCAGAAAGACTTACCTTAGGGGGAAAAAAGGACAGGTATACACTCGCACACACACACACATATCCATCCGCACATACATGGGCAGAGATGTCAGTCGAGGCGGAAGTACAGAGGCAAAGATGTTGTTAAAAGACAGGTGAGGTATGAGTGGCGGCAACTTGAAATTAGCAGAGGTTGAGGCCTGGCGGATAACGAGAGGAGAGGATATACTGAAGTGCAAGTTCCCATCTCCGGAGTTCTGACAGGTTGGTGTTAGTGGGAAGTATCCAGATAACCCGGACGGTGTAACAACCTTCTTCCTAAAATTCACAGACCCAATCATCCCGGCCGCCCCATTGTAGCTGGTTACCAAGCCCCCACAGAACGTATCTCTGCCTACGTAGATCAACACCTTCAACCCATTACATGCAGTCTCCCATCCTTCATCAAAGACACCAACCACTTTCTCAAACGCCTGGAATCCTTACCCAATCTATTACCCCCAGAAACCATCCTTGTAACCATTGATGCCACTTCCTTATACACAAATATTCTGCACGTCCAGGGCCTCGCTGCAATGGAGCACTTCCTTTCACGCCGATCACCTGCCACACTACCTCTTTCCTCATTACCTTAGCCACGCCAACCTATTCATGGGTCGCTTAGAGGAAGCCTTCTTGGTTACCCAGGCCTGCAAACCCAAAGCTTGGTACAGATTTATTGATGACATCTTCATGCTCTGGACTCACAGTGAAGAAGAACTCCAGAATTTCCTCACCAACCTCAACTCCTTTGGTTCCATCAGATTCACCTGGTCCTACTCCAAATCCCATGCCACTTTCCTTGACGTTGACCTCCATCTGTCCAATGGCCAGCTTCACATGTCCATCCACATCAAACCCACCAACAAGCAACAGTACCTCCATTATGACAGCTGCCACCCATTCCACATCAAACGGTCCCTTCCATACAGCCTAGGTCTTCATGGCAAACGAATCTGCTCCAGTCAGGAATCCCTGAACCATTACACCAACAACCTGAAAACAGCTTTCGCATCCCGCAACTACCCTCCCGACCTGGTACAGAAGCAAATAACCAGAGCCACTTCCTCATCCCCTCAAACCCTGAACCTCCCACAGAAGAACCACAAAAGTGCCCCACTTGTGACAGGATACTTTGCGGGACTGGATCAGACTCTGAATGTGGCTCTCCAGCAGGGATATGACTTCCTCAAATCCTGCCCTGAAATGAGATCCATCCTTCATGAAATCCTCCCCACTCCACCAAGAGTGTCTTTCCACTGTCCACCTAACCTTCGTAACCCCTTAGTTCATCCCTATAAAATCCCCACCCAAACCACCTTCCCTACCCTCTGGATCCTACCCTTGTAACCGCCCCCGGTGTAAAACCTGTCCCATGCACCCTCCCACCACCACCCAGTCCTGTAACACAGAAGGTGTACACGATCAAAGGCGGAGCCACGTGTGAAAGCACCCATGTGATTTACCAACTGACCTGCCTACACTGTGAAGCTTTCTATGTGGGAATGACCAGCAACAAATTGTCCATTCGCATGAATGGACACAGGCAGACAGTGTTTGTTGGTAATGAGGATCACCCTGTGGCTAAACATGCCTTGGTGCACAGCCAGCACATCTTGGCACAGTGTTACACCGTCCGGGTTATCTGCATACTTCCCACTAACACCAACCTGTCAGAACTCCGGAGATGGGAACTTGCACTTCAGTATATCCTCTCCTCTCGTTATCCGCCAGGCCTCAACCTCTGCTAATTTCAAGTTGCCGCCACTCATACCTCACCTGTCTTTTAACAACATCTTTGCCTCTGTACTTCCGCCTCGACTGACATCTCTGCCTGTGTATGTGCGGATGGATATGTGTGTGTGTGCGAGTGTATACCTGTCCTTTTTTCCCCCTAAGGTAAGTCTTTCCGCTCCCGGGATTGGAATGACTCCGTACCCTCTCCCTTAAAACCCACATCCTTTTGTCTTTCCCTCTCCTTCCCTCTTTCCTGATGAAGCAACCGTTGGTTGCGAAAGCTTGAATTTTGTGTGTCTATCGACCTGCCAGCATTTTCGTTTGGTAAGTCACATCATCTTTGCTCTATTTTCTGCCTCCTGTAGCAGTAATCTATTAGCTTCCAGATTCTGTCTGAGAATGCTTCCACAGACTCTTTGCACTGCATTGACAACATATTACTTTCCTGAGACTCCAATTGCAACTGATCATGACTCTCTCCAGTGAATCATCACCCATCTACACTTAGAACAACTACTAGATAGCTGACCAGTATGCCTATATACAGAACAAACAGCTGCTACAGCACTGGTACATGGCAACTAGTGCCCAGATAAATTCTGAAATGGACACCTCACTGGCACTGAATTATTCCATCCACCATAACCTCTAAACAAAGACAAGCCCATGGGTTCCTGTGGCTGTGCTGAGCTGGCACCTACAAGTGCCACTGCCTTACTCACCACTCACCAGAACCAATTCTCTCACCAAAACTTAGTGTTGGACATGGTCAGACACTTTCTGACTCAACATTTTGTGTTGGAAAGTGAAACGACCACTTCCTGACACCAAATTGTTACAACGCCCTCAGATCAGGGGTTTTAATATGCAGAACAACTGAGAGGTACTGTTTGGGAGAGGGGAATGACTCACACCGAAGCATGCAGGGAAACACATGCAAGTATGTCATTGATTTTGTTACATCGAAAGTACGCAGCCTTCTGCTGAACTTGGGGATGGCGTCACACACTGTGCCATTGCCAGACTCTGCAACGTTGGCATCCAGTTGCCCAGACTTGTGGATGAAGTGCTCTTATTCACGCCACAGCTAAGTGGTCACCACGTGTGTTAACTGTGCCCATGGCCCAGAATGTGGCTGATTGCTCCCTCAAGCATGACTCATGGACCCCATGTAGATTACTGAAGAGAAGCAGCTGACCACCGTCATTGTAGTGAGCTTTAGCTGCTCTGACTGCCTGCCCAGGGCAACTCGTTCAGTGCCCGCAGACAGCTCTGCATCCGGGAGGCTGGGAGTTGCTACCCTGGCCCCACCTCTGCAGAAGGCAGCTTGCAGTCCACCAGACGATGTCACCCAGAGAGTGGAGGCCAGCAGTCCTCTTACTCCTCCCACAGGTGTAGCTCCAAGGTGTGGTGCACCCCACCACAGCTATGGTGCATCTGTGCGATGGAGGTTGGAGGTAGTTTCAGCAGCCAATATCCATCACCAAAAGGTCATCGTGGTTAGCCTGCAACTTAAACAATCAATGTTCTCTCCATTTCCAGATGCAGACAAAATGGTGAGACAGCTGCCTGCTTTGAGCCTCTGGGCTTGCTTATTTATACACCTTTTCTCTACACACCTGACGTAGTTCCTCTAGAGGGGACATGTGCAGTGCTGTTTGATAATTACAACGTCAGCTTTCCTCAGCCTGCATCGACCCCTACACCCAGGTCACAAGGCGCTGTTGTAACTGCAATGTATCAGTTCTTCACAGCAAGTCGGTGCCCTGTGCTGTCTTGATTACATCACATTTGTACGCATCGCCTGGTGGGCATAGCCTCACAGCCTGTGAGTGGCATCGTAAACCTACCCTGCAGAATCATTTGCAAAATATCAACATCGCCTGTGCCTGCCATCCAATGTGCCAGGGCACTTAAATACTGCCTTCCAGCTATAGATGTGTGAAATTTACAAGAGTTCCCCAAATCCACACCTATACTTATTTGTGGCCAGAAATTCCTTCATCGTGGATGTGGTGCAGTCTTCCTGTAACTTTCCCCATGGGGCAAAGGTAATGTTTCATGCCTTGAAAAATTTGGGAACTGCCTGTGGTAGGAGACCAATGCAAAACCGAATGTTTAAGAAGTGCATCTGTGGTTGCTGGGTGCCCTACCGTGTGGACTGTGGGTTCAGCATAATGAATTTCAAGTCTTATCACACTGAAAAGGTCCTTACCTAAAAGGCTTGGTGCTTCTGGTGTAGCATTGTGTAATGTGCATGCTGTTATGCCGATCGCTTCCTAGGTGACCTTAGTCTGAAAACAACCCACAACTCATATGATATTATTACTAAAATTAATGAGGTGATTAGAAATGGTTGAAGTGGGGTGTGCACAACTTTTTATGTCTGTGCCAATCTATAATTGTTACCATTGAACATCATGAATGCTAACTAGAATGATGAGTAATTTCTGAGAATGTGGAAGTACTGCTCTTGGACAAAAGGAATGTCTGAGCAATCATGGTCACTAATGGACAATGGGTGCTGCGCAGATTCTATGTACATCCAGCCTGCTGTCATTCTGGCAGTAGAGTGCCAAATTTCCACCTTGAGTCTTGTCTTTCTGTGTGCTGCACATTTTGCTCTGTGAAATCTGCATTGCTGACGATGATGCTTGATGAAGCATTAACTACAGGAAGGTAAACTGTGAGGTCGGACATGTCTGGTTGGACCCTGTCATCCTTGGAGACCTGCTGAGTTCGGGCTGAAGTGTGAGATATGAAAACTAAAACCAGGTAAGGAGGCCACAGAGCACACTGATTGTTCAAAAGCACATATGATTGGTAAAGAGGCATCAAATGTGGCGTCCTTCAGTTTTGACAAACCTAGTGGAGGGCCTCATCGGGTGTATGGACAAGCAACATGTCCCAAAAGAGGGAGGATGAATATGACTGTTTGCAGTGTTTATTGGTACACTGGAAATGACACTCCTGCAATAATCCTTGAAGGTGTGCCATCCTTTCTCTATGAGATGCAGATGGTAGCTGGTGGCAGCTAAAAAGTTTGTACCTGGCTGTGGCCACATGTACTTGTGAATCAAAATATTCTGTCAGCCTAGCTTTAAGGGTGGCATATAACAGGGAGTGGGGCTCTGATTCAGGTTAGAGCTGTTATATCAACTGATGAACAGAAGGACCAACATTGGAAAGAAAAAATGTGCGTTACTACATGTAACTTTTGATTGTGTAGGCGATGAAGTGTTGCTCCATCAGGGCTATATGGTAGGTCCAGGGCTTTACCTTCACCTTAGGTGTTCCACAAGGCTCGATCATGGGTCCCCTGCTGTTCTTGATATATGTGAATGACCTCCCTTCTTATGTGAAACAAAATGCTGAACTGACACTGTTTGCTGATGATACAAGCATAATTATTAATCCAGTAAAAGAAAGTCCAATAGAAATTGATACAAAGAAGGTCTTTGGAAAAATTATTAATTGGTTTTCTGTGAATGGGCTTGCTCTGAACTTTGAAAAAACACAGCACATCCAATTTTCTGCTACAAAAAGTATAATTCCTTCAATAAACATAACACATCAAAAGAAATCAGAAGCCAGGGTAGAGCATACTAAGTTTTTGGGTATACATGTAGATGAGAATCTTAAATGGAAAATTCATATTTTGGATCTCCTAAAGTGACTAGGTTCAGCAACTTTTGCAATCAGAATAATTGCCAATTTTGAGGATGTAGAAGTTAGTAAGCTAACATACTTTGCATACGTCCACTCTCTGATGTCATACAGAATAATATTCTGGGGCAACTCATCACTTAGGCAAAAGGTTTTCACTGCTCAAAAGTAAGTAGTTAGAATAATGTGTGGGGTTCATAGTCACACCTCTTGTAGGCATCTGTTTAAAAGGTTAGGAATTCTTACAACTGCTTGACAGTACATTTACTCAGTAATGAATTTTTTTCCCAACAACATGGACCAGTTTAAAATCAACAGCGACATTCATGATTACAATACCAGAAAAAAGAAAGACCTACACTATCCTTTACTTAACCTATCTTTGGTACAGAAAGGGGTAAAATATGCTGCTATAAAACTTTTTGATATATTACCAGATGAAATAAAATGTCTGACAGACAGCAGTGATAGTTTCAGAAACAAATTGAGATCATACCTCCTTGACAACTCCTTCTGTACCATAGATGAATTCTTGAATATGAGTAAATAAATCTGGAGATATAATATATGCATTTTGTGCCATTTTTTGTGCCATTTAAGGGAATGGGATAGATAATAGAAATATTTAGGTATAACAGAAATATTTAGGTATAACACTATAATGTATTAAAAAAAATCCCTTGTTTCCTGTGCGCATTTCTTGTGCATTTGACACGTACCACATCATAACAGTTTTTCTGTGCTATTGATCTATGGAACACGTAACTAACTAACTAACTAACTCAGGCACTGGCAATGATGGTGGTATCAGCTGGATGGTATGGATGATTATGTCAACCTGCTCCTGTTGCCACAACGTAGTGAGCACTGCCAATCATTCTATGAGTAGTTTGTTTATTTGTTGCATATGTTGTAGCAGTCTGACTGCTAGATGTGTCAAATCCATTGGATCATTGGCTGTGGCTGTCTTGAAATGATCCTAGAAGTCTTTAATGACTACCTGGAACAGCAAATATGGAATGAAAGTTTGTTCTTTCAAATCTCGTCATCAACTGATATGTCACTTACTTTGGTTATATCACATGAAACATTTACCAGGTATTTCATGAAATAGTTTTATTTGCAACCATAGAAATAACTTCACAGGTTTGGTATTAAACAGTAACTAACTTGTGAAGAAAAAGAAAACACAAAAAAATCTCTTGACTGAATGAATCCTCAAATAACCGAGTATCAAAAGTAAATGGCACTAAGTCTGACACTTTCCAAATGTGGGAAATGTAGCAAAAGCAGAATACCGAGTTCTCTCCACTTGACATCTTCCCATTGGCAAATTCCTACTTCATGGTGACATTGATGAATAGAGGAGTTGATTGTGGTAGTGCATCGTCCATCATCATAATGATGTGGGTGGCTGCACTGGAATTGCCAGTTGCCATTGTGATGCGGGCCAGAATAGGTGTCTTGCAGAATGACATTTCAGTTTGATTGGCTCAAACTTAGTTTTGCTGTATGTTGGAAATAAACTGCCAGAAAAAAGTTAGTACACTTTTCTAGAGGTTTCCAATTCACTCAAGATTTATTGTTACAACAGTTCATGTGGAGTACATGGAATGATTGCATTTGCAGATCAATAGCACAAGTGGTTCTGAGTTACCAGGTATTGACCGTGCTGCAAAACTCATATTAGTATGTGGTGTAGCCTGTATGGGCGGCAGTGTGGGCACTTTGGCATCCAGTAACTTGTACAGATGACAAATACTATCTTGGGATATGTTATGCCATGCCTGCTTGACTTGTTCATGTAGTGCTGTAAGAGTTCTTGGTTGGAGGTTCACACAAGTCACTTCTCGTACCATCATATCCCATATGTGCTTGATTTTAGACATGTCTGGAAATTGTGCTAGCCACCGAAGCTACTTTACGTTTTGCAGACCACTTTGAGTTTGACGGGCAGTTTGTGGGTGGGCATTATCCTGTTGGAACAACACATCACCTTCTTGTTGCAAGAACAGCAAAAGAATGGGTCTAACAACATTCTGCATGTACTGAGTGCTAGATAGTGTTCACTCCAGAAACACCAAAGCTGAACAAGAGTTATAGCTTCCCAGACCATGAGGCCTCTGGTGGGGCCAGTGTGCCTTGGACGAATGTAGTTTATAAGACAGTGCTCACCTCCTATGTCATATGCCAAACAATCACTACTTGCATGCGAGCAGAATTTGCTTTCATTGCTGAGGACCATGCCACACCATTCCATCTTCCAAGTGATCCTCTAACGGCACCAGTGGAGCCATGCATATTGATGCTATGGTGTGAATGAAAGACGAGCTAGAGGTGTGCATGCCCATGTGCCCACTAGTAATAAGCAGTTTGCAACAGTTTGTGTTGACAAGTCAGGGCTCACAAGCCCTCTTATCTGTTCTGTGGTACTGTACAGTCTGCCACTACTGCTGGCTGTACAATCTGCCATTGCTGCACTTACAGTATGACAATCCTGACAGGTGTCTGTGCTGAGTGGATGTCATCATCAGTTTTCTGCTATAATAGCAGGTCCTTTGCCTCTCCATTTTCTGTGATCCATTGCTTCCTTCTTAAGGCTGCTGTATGTTGTACTGTCCATCACATCATCCAGTATCTGAAATCTCTTCCTTCCTCACTTCCTTTTCCCTTCTACATAACCTTCTAAAACTGTTTTTATCAGTCAGTCATTCTTTCTTAATATATGCTCAGTTCAATTTCTTTTTCTTCTTTTTATTACATCTAGTAACTGTCTTTTCTCCTCCACTCTTCTCAGTACCTCTTAATTTTTTACTTTGTCCAACCAACTTATTCTTTCCATCCTCAGCCATGTCCACATCTCAAAAGTCCTCAGCCTTTATCTGTTTTTCTTCCTCAAAGTCCCTGTTTCAGTGCCATACAGAAGAACGCTCCATACAAGACATTTTATGAGTTTTTTCCTGAGTTTCCTGCCCAGACCGCTGCAGAAAATTCTCCTTTTCTTATAAAATGCCTCTTTTGCCATTGCTATCCTTGTTTTAATTTCTGTGGTGCACTTCCAGTCAGTGTCTATCCTGCTTCCAAGATACTTAAAATTTTGCACCTGTTCTAATATTTCTCCATTCTGCATAATTTTTATTCCTTTATTTTCTCCTAGTGCCAATACTTTTGTTTGTTTGTGTTGATTTTCATTCCATAATTTTTTCCGTTAGCTTCAATAGTGTCCACCAAATCCTGTAATTCTTTTTCCCCTGTGGCTAGAAGGACCATGTCATCAGCAAATCTCAAACACCCTGCTCTTCTTCCTCCAATTTCTACTCCTTTGTCATCTAATGAGCATTGGTCAATCATATTTTCCAAGTAGAGGTTGAAAAGGGTAGGTGATAGACAGCATCCTTGTCTTACTCCTTTTCCTAGTCCGATCCAGTTTGTACTTTCTCCTCTCACTTTAACTGAGGCTTTTTGATTAAGATATAATGAGTTTACAAGTCTTTTGGTTTTCCAGCCCACTCTCTTTTTCCCTCATTGTAGTCGCCAGCTTGTCCCAAACCATATTGTCAAATCCCTTTTCTAGATCGATGAAGCACATATATAGGTCTCTTCCTTTTTCAATAAACCTTTCTCCCAAGATTCATAGGAGCCCTATTGCATCTCTAGTGCCCGTATTCCATCTAAAGCCAAACTGCTCCTTGCCAAGATTCTCCTCCATAATTTTTTCAAATCTCTTATTAATTATTCTTAACATCACTTTGGCTGCATGTGAAATGGGGCTGATTGTCCTGTGCTCACTGTTCCTTGTTTTTTCGGTAATGGAATCATTACTGTTGTCAGAAAGTCCTCAGGCGATTTACCACTGTCATATATTTTATTACATAACCTCAATATTTCTCTTATCCACTTTGGTTCAAGCATTTTAATATTTCTCCCGGTATCGTATCTGTACCTACTGCCTTGCCATTTTTCATTGCAGCTATGGCAGACTTTACTTCATCCATTATGATGGTTGGTCCTTTCTCGTCATCACTTACACTGTTGAGTGATTCAAGTTCCAGAGTTTCTTGTTTGCGATCTGTATCATATAGCTCTTTTAGATTTTTTTACCATCTCTGGAGGACATCATCATGATCTTTGTACACTACCTCTTCGTCTTTACTAAAAATTTCTATAATAGCACTTCCTACTCTGTTTTGATCCCATGTCATAGTCTTTACTCTGTTGTGTGGTAAGTCATATCTTCCCTTCCCATTCAGTTCTTCAATTGCATCACATTCCTCTTTTAGCCATTTTTTCCTAGCCTGCTCTGTTTCTCTTCGCAGTTCATTATTTAACCTTCGGTACATCTTTCTTGCGTCTTCGGTGTTCTTGTTTTTAAATTTTCTTCTCTCTTCCATCTTGGAAATCATTTCTTCTGTGACCCATGGATTTTTTGCCCTTTTCCCTTTTATATATCCTATTGCTGTCTTGCTTTAATGATTCCTTCTTTCAGCATATTCCAGTACTGGTTGGCATTATCAGGTGGTTCTTTGTCTTGTAATGTGTTTAGAAACTCACGTGACAGCGTTTCTGAAGTTTGTTCTTTGTTGGATCTTGTCTTCTCTAGATCCCACTTCCTTGCCATGGTCACCTACTTCAGTTGTTTCATTCTTATTTCTATTTCTGCCATAAGTAAGTTGTGGTCGCTATTAATATCTGTACCTGATAATGTGTGCACCTTCTTGATTCCTTTCCTGTCCATTTCTACTACCAGTAAAAAATTGATTTGGTTTCTGTATTTTCTCCTGGCAATTTCTAAGTGTAGAGCCTCCTCTTGTGGTTCTTGAACCATGTGTTTGCCACTATCAGCTGACTTTCCCTGCAGAAGTCAATCAGCTATTCACCTCAATAATTTCTCTTTCCAAGACCAAGACTGCCTACTATGTTTCCCTCTTTCCCTTTTCCCACAATGGGAAAGAGGGAAACATATTATCTTGTACATTTCCTCTACAATTTGGTCATCATGTTCTGAAGTTGGCATATACACCTGGACAATCAGTAAAGCTTTTTGTGCTCCTTTTAGTCTTACACCAATAACCTAGTCATTTGTATAGTCCACATTTTCCACACATTTAGCCAATTCCTTTGTCATAATCATTCCTACTCCATTCATTCCTTTTACTTTTCCTCGCTAGTAGTACAATACATATTCATTAGACTACAACTCTCCACATCTATTCCATCTTACCTCAGCAGCTCCTACGATGTCCATATGACTCTTTTCCATCTCTTTTTTAAGGTTTTCTAGTTTTCCTGCTTGTAGCAGAGTTCTAACATTCCAGGTACTAATTCTCATTTTGATTTTTTGCCTCCTTTCAAGTTGCCCCCCCCCCCCCTCCCCAAGATCCAAATGGGGGGACTATTTTACCTCGAGATACTGATTTAACATGAGAGGAAGCCATTTTTGTGCATAAAATGAAGACTGCATTATGCAGGGAAGATAATCTGCGGTGGTATTCCATTGCCTTCCGCAGTTCTTGAGGCCACCCCTAACATGTCATACAGATGCCTTTCGCAGCCACCTGCTCTGGATCAGATACTGCATGAGAAGTATAGGCTGGAAAATGAAAGACCTCCAGCCCTCGAAACCTAATAGCATCAGGGTCAGAAAAGAACAAGAGCTGGCCTAGGGTGGCCACATAGGAAAGATAAAAGTGAGGAACCTGGCATAAGTAAGTGGAAGCAATGCCAGAACTCAGCTCAGGGCCCTGTGGTCACCAGCGACGTACTCACTAGGTGTGAATCCCTGAGGTGGATGTGCAGAACCTCTTCTGTGGGTGTGAGAATGTTTGTGTGACCACTGATGAGAACATCATTGTGCAACTGACACAGCATGACCATCTGTTGTAGCAATTCTCTGAAAGAACCATCCCACCTCTCAGAAGGCCACAATTTTATCCCTTTCAAACTTGCTCAGTTGGCTGCAGGAAGTATGAGTACATCACCATTGCATGGATGCCTGCTTGCTTCACACATTTGCACCACACTGAGCCTTCTGGATTTAAGCATTCCCAATTTACGGGTAGACATAGATGGTGCTCTGGTAGCTATGCCACTATGCTGTCTGTTGGCAAACAACACTGAAACCATTATCAGTACACCTGCTTTTCCCCAGGTGTTGCATGCCGTCAGTGAATCAAAATCGATGTCGTCTTTCCAGGTGTACTAACTTTTTCCGGCAGTGTAGTTCAGAATGCACGTGCTGATCAGGACTACATGCACACCATGGAGCTGCTGCTGGCTCGACCACTGGTGTTACCCTCTGGTGATAAGCTAGTGAGCTGCCTCATGCAGATTGGAATACCATAATTGTGATGTGTGCTGTGCAGGTGACTTGTCATCATAGCAACCTAATCAATCAACATATTCTTTTGAAATGCAAATACTCTTTTATCTAAAATACTGAAGTGTACAAGGTGTTTGACAATCCTAGCATGCAAAAAATTTTCAAATACGTTTGAAAACACAAGTAGTGAAATCGGTCTGTTATTATTAACATTTAAGGCATCCATTTCTTTGGAGGAGGTTTTATGGTGGTGTATTTCATCCTCTCTGGGAACAGATTTTAGTACATTACTGACTTATGGCTTGGCTCAGAATTCAACACATTTCATTGGAACAGTGTTCAAAAGGTTGCTTGAGATATTGCCTTGAACTGTGGTGCATGGTTTGTGGAGTATCAGTTAGCACTGCAGGCAGGTGTGCTGTGGTTTCCCAGTTCAAACCTCATCACCAGCAAATATTTATTAATGATCATTTTTGGAAGGTTCTCAGAACTTTTTACATTTGTAACATTTGCATATTGTGGAGTATTCTACATTTGTGCCTATAGAAGCACTCTTTGTCCAGGAGTTCAGTTCTGTTCTGGCTGTGTGTTGATGTCCATATTAAATGTGCTTGCAGTGCTATGCATAGTACTTCATTTAGGACCCCACTGTCGGATTTGGACTTGATGGTGTTTGCAATGTGATATTGTTTGGCGGAGACACCAGTACTTCAAGTCATCTATATTGCCATTGCTCCAAATAGACGAAGTAAAAGCCATCACCTTCATAGCTGTTCATCATTCCAAAAATCGACATATGCAGGTGACTAATAGGTTCCAAGCCAGCAGTAAATCAGCTGCACATCAGGCATCCATTAATGTTCTCCAGAGAAGCTGGTCTCAACCCAACGAAATGATTGAGTGTTCAGCCAAGTCACCAAATACAACAGTTAGGATGACTTGATGTGTGTGGCAAATATTTACTTGTACTTGGACAGAATAGCCCTGCACTGGTTTGAGAACAATGAGAGGAAGCTCAGTATCTGGGGCAAGTTGAAGACTGAACTAAAGAAAACATTGATGACAGTCTATAGCAAATCTGTGTAGTGGAAGAGTGGATGTACTGTTGAAGGTCAGGGACCACATTATAGTGAATAGAAGCCAACAGAAATCTCACATTTGATGAAAGGAGTTGCAGAATGCATGTACCAAGCTCATCTGGTAAAGGATATCACATCACAAAAATTTGTCAGGTGACACCAGCACACTGAGTGGGGGAAGAGAGAGAGAGAGAGAGAGAGAGAGAGAGAGAGAGAGAGCATAAATGCGTGCATGAGTTGGGTGAAAGAGGTATGTCCAACACCCAAATGTGGTCCCTATGGCAGTTGTGGAAGATCACCACGACATCATCTCTCTCATATGCTAGTTAGTAAGAAAAAAGGTACAATAGTTCATAGCAGCCAGAAGTGTCGGACCAAATACACAAAGAGACAAGGGCTATGATCGTTGACCCCATATATCAGGTGGTAATAGGGACTGCTAAAGAAGAGGTGTATCAATCTTTAACACCAATCTCAGCTACCAGTTGAACGTACCATGAAGAATGGACTAAGCCAGCTTGTCCTTACAATGCAGCTCTCAAATGACAACCCAGCATCTGACCAATGCAGGTACAACCAACTCTTTCACAATGTATGTTGTCCTGCAACAGAGCAGACATTTGGAGGACAGAAAACAACATACCAGTTTGTTTCTACTGTGGACGTCCTGGACACATACTGTTCTGTAGACAAAGGAGACGAATGTTCAGTGACTATTATAGTGCAAGATGCCAACCATTGCAACAATTCTATTCATGGTAGTCAACAGCAGACAATTATAGTTGACCTATGGGACAAAGCCCATCACTCTACTCTGGACGAGATCACCCCCAACATGCGTTGCTTTCCCCTTCGTCATACTGAGGTATGAGCCCCTTGCCAAGCTGCCAAATTCAGCAAAATCAAGTGAGATGACCATCTATGGAGGTAAGGCTGCTACAGGTGAAAATCTCGCATGGGTAACAGTTACTAAGATGCCAGGAAATCTCATCAGTATCATCATCGATGGACAACCTGTGGAGGCACTACTTCACAGAGGAGTTGCAGAATGCATGTACCAAGCTCTTCTGGTAAAGGATGTCACAACTGTCAAAAGCTTCTCTTTGCCAACTAAAGAAGACTACATTCTGTGATATGAAAGCGTTTGTGCTGGAAGTTGCAAATGGGAAATACTAGCAGCTGATGTGAACACATACTGCAAGAATAACTATCAATGACAGAACACAGCCTTTCGAATTGTCATAATGTATTTTATCATAATGTATTCATGATATTAGTCTCGGATGGGACTTCTTGCAGGCATCACAAGCACTTATAGATTGTGGAAGATAGAGCTCCAGTTTGATGAAGTTATTTCAACAGGCACATATAACAAAGATTGCTATGGGCAGTTGTTTGTCATTCAAGATGTTTTTATTCTGTCATCACCAAGAAGAAGAGTTCCAGATGTCAGTCAAGAAGCTCATTTAACTGAAGCTTTTGTCAGTTGCAAAAAGCCACTTAGGTTCACAAAAGAAATTTACATACCAGTGACAACCCTAAGCATTACAGAAAGTCAAGGAGATTTTGGATCACTGATTGTCACAAGCAGCCACAATTCATCCCTAAAGGTATGTGCACAGGAGCAGCCAAATAAGTCCAGGATTCACAGCTCTGTGCCATCAATGAAGAATCATGTTTCACTCAATACAGACAATGCAGTGAAGGAAGCTACTTTTGAACTGCCAATAGGATGTGGCCTGACTGAGGAATGACCTTGACAAGTGTTAGCCATTCTCTGCCAATTTTTGGATGCTTTCAAATCTGGACTGGAGAAAGACAGGCCAAGTGGCTCATGGTAAAACATCCTGCCAACACCAGGGATCATCCACCAATTAGACAGCAATGTATAGGGTGTCACTGGATGAATGACTTGTAGTTTGAGAGGAAGCACAGAAGATGTTGCGAGATGACATCACTGAACTTTCAGAGAAACATTTGTGCCTCACGTAGAGAAGGTTGAACAAAATTGCAGAGAGGCTACTGTAAAATTGAGTTTGATGAGACTGACCAGGAAAAGACTGTCTTCATAACCCCTAGCGGCCTTTATGAATTCAAAGTAATGCTGTTTGGAGTATGTAATGCTCCACCCAACTTTGAGCATATGTTAGTCAACCTGCTCTGACACCTAAAATGAAAAATGTGCTTTTGCTATCTGGATGCATGAGAACTGGCTTGACTGCAGGCCTGAATCTGAAAAAGTGTCTCTATATTGCCCAAGAAATTCACATGTTGGGGCACCTAGTGAATGACGATGGAGTCCATCCCCATCCCGAGAAGTGGGAGTGGTCATCAGTTTCTGACTCCTCAGCACATATATGATGTGAGAAGTTTTCAGGGAATGTGCTTTCACTACTGGCAAAAAGGTCTTCTGTACCAGTGCCTGTCTCTTGCAAGAACTGCTATAGGGAGGTGTCAAATTTTCTAAGAATGAAGTGCAACAAAGATCCTTCCTTGTCCTTAAAAAGGTTATAACAGCTTCTCCAGTTCTAGCATTGTATGAAACCGAGCTACACATCAGTGATAATGGGTATGGGTTAGGTACAGTTCTAGTACAAATTCAGGAAGTGCTTATGCTTCCAGCGTACTCTCCAAGTTTGAGATGAACTACTCTGTAATCAAGAAAGAGTGCCTTGCATTTGCTTGGGCTATCTACAAGTTCTAGCCATATTTATTTGGCAAACCATTCACCATTGTGACAAACAACCATTCTCTGTGTTGACTGACTAGCCTAAAGGATCAGTTGAGCCAGCTGGTGACTGAGGCTTCAAAGTATGACATCATAGTGTTATGCAAAAATGGATGCAAACACAGGGGTAAAGCCATACTTTAGTGGAACACAGCAGTGCGGACAAAAAGTCAGTCATTGCCGCATTAAATGACATTGCTACTGAACAGAAGGGAGATCCAGCATTACTTAAAACCACAGGGACCTTGAAGAAGAAGAAACTGACACAGCAGCATGGGCAAAAATTCAGTAATTGCTGCATTAAAGGGCATCACTACTGAACAGAGAGGAAATCCAGCAGTGCTTGAAACCACAGAGACTTTGAAGAAGGAGAAACTGGCCAAAGAAGAATTCCTATTAATAAATGGAACATTGTGTAAGAGGAAATTGATCTGGTCTGGTGGGATGGAAAAGGGTGTTGTCATCCCAGCTCATCCATGGCCAGCTGTCTTGAAGTATTTCCATGACTCTCCAATCCCAGCTCATCCATGGCCAGCTGTCTTGAAGTATTTCCATGGCTCTCCAACAACCTGGGATTCATGAAGACTCCAGACAGAACCAGGTGCAGATGTCACTGGTCGGGTCTCTACTAATCTATTAGACACTGAACCAATGTAAGGAATGGCAGCAGTGGAAGCATGTGCCACAATTTCCTGTGGGTCAACCAATACCATTCGATGAGATTGGAATCAACCTATTGGGAAGGTATCCAGATTTGATAAGTGGGAATCAATGCCCTGACTCCCTCACCTGCATATCCATCACAAAAGCTGTGCTATCTGCTAAAGCTCTGAAAATTGGAGAGTTCCTTGTAGAAGACATTATTTTCAAGCATGGAGAACATCTCATGATGGTCCATCATCATGTGGAAGATTTCTGGCTGAGACTAGTATCAGAGATAATTTCGCATTGTGACATGACATATAGAATGGCAACTACCTACCATCCACAGATAAATGGCCTCACAGAATGATTTAATAAGATATGCTCTCAATGCACATTGATGCTAAACAGAGAGACTTGTACACAATACTGTCTGTTGTAACATTTGCATACAACACAGTGAAGCATGACACTACAGGCTTCACATTGTTCTTTCTGCCCCACAGTTGTGAGGCCAAAATGACAGTGGATGTACTGTTCTCATTTCAGTCATGATTATATAAAACACTTCACCACCAGGACCAAAGAAGCAAGACAGACAGCTTGAATATGACTAGGAGAAAGACCAAAAGGAGCAGCAGCCCATGCCCCTCTTTTTAAGTCATTCCACATACTTTCAGTTTTATTACCTGAGTTATTGATTTTGTCCAGTGGGTAAATATTTTTTTGCTTTTTCAAAAACTTAGTTTATAATTTTATAATACCTTTATAGAAATTCTGTTTAGCAGCGTTATTTAAAATTCTGAATTCAGTGTATAGGTCTCATTTCTTTTTGAGGGGTTTTTTGATCCTTATAGTGAACCGTGACTTTTTCACTATTTGTGTGGTGTGCATTCTGTAGGTTCTTTGTGGGAACATGTTTTCAAACAGTAATATGATTTTATCACAAACTAAATTACATTTAGTAATACCTTCAACTTTCTGAAGACAGTGTTTAAATTTCTGTATTGTAACATAATTTTTAGCCTGCTTGTTCTTCAGCAGGATTCAGTTATTCTCTGAGAAGTACAGTGGGTAGCGACCATCATCATTGGTCCATCATGGTCAGAAAGGCTATTTATGACTTACTTGACAGAAATGTTGTCAATTTTGTTACGGTCTATGAAGATATTGTATAGGAGTCTGCTGAAACTGGCACTGACTCGAGTGGGGAAATTAACTACTGTTACTAGAGAAAGGAATGTGCCAGGTGTTCAAGAACTGATTTGTGAGAAAAACCGTGTTAGAAAATTTATGTTAAAATCAAAGAGAACTATCATATCCTTTGCTTTTCCTGTAAGATGGTGCAGCAAGTGCTTCAAGTGTCCGATGAATTACTTGAAATTACCAGAAGAACCTTCATAAATGTCCACAATTATTACATGTGAAGAAGGCAGTATATTCAACTTCTGTCTCACCTATTTCTATTTTTAAATTTTCTAACCTTGCTACCCAATTAAAGGATTCCACAGTGCACAGTCTGACCTGTAGAATGACAGTTTTCTGATGACAACATCCTTGTAAATAGTCCCCCTCTGGAGATCTGAATGGGGGGCAATTTTACCTCTGAAATTTTTACTTATTTTTACTTGTTAGAATGCCATCATCATTAAAGCCTTACAGTAGAGCTAAATTTCGTAAAAAAAAAAAAAAAAAAACCAGCTGTAGTTTACCCTTGCTTTCAGCCATTCACCAGACACACCTCTGTTGCGGTTTATTCTGTATTCATTACAGTGGTGGAGCAAGAGTGTATTATTGAGGAGGGTTGCACATGGAAGGTTGTACAATAGGGCCACTTACATGAGTAAGGGACCTATTTTGGTTATTGTTTTATGTTTTTCCTTTTTAGCAATGCTCCAGATCATTTTTACTTCTTTCTTGGAGATTTCTAAATTATGTTTGTATTATGTGCTTTTTGCTTTTCTGGTGACAAAGTGAGGATTTTTCTGTGCTCATAGTGCAATATAGTTATTGATTGTGGGTGGTTCTGTAAATTATATGAATGTCATCTTCTTGATAAATTATACCAGGTGATCAAAAAGTCAGTATAAACTTGAAAACTTAATAAACCATGGAATAATGCAGATAGAGAGGTAAAAACTGACACACATGCTTGGAATGACATGGGGTTTTATTAGAACAAAAAAAAAGTATTGCTAGACTCATGAAAGATCTCTTGCACGTGTCGTTTGGTGATGATTGTGTGCTCAGCCGCCACTTTCGTCATGCTTAGCCTCCCAGGTCCCCAGACCTCAGTCCGTGTGATTATTGGCTTTGGGGTTACCTGAAGTCGCAAGTGTATCGTGATCGACCGACATCTCTAGGGATGCTGAAAGACAACATCCGACGCCAATGACTCACCATAACTCCGGACATGCTTTACAGTGCTGTTCACAACATTATTCCTCGACTACACCTGTTGTTGAGGAATGATGGTGGACATATTGAGCATTTCCTGTAAAGAACATCATCTTTGCTTTGTCTTACTTTGTTATGCTAATTATTGCTATTCTGATCAGATGAAGCGCCATCTGTCGGACATTTTGTGAACTTTTGTATTTTTTTGGTTCTAATAAAACCCCAAGTCATTCCAAGCATGTGTGTCAATTTGTACCTCTCTATCTACATTATTCCGTGATTTATTCAGTTTTCAAATTTATACTGACTTTTTGGTCACCCGGTACTTTGATGACAATGAATCTCTCACATTTGTTCTTATTTAGGCTAATATACCTAAGACAAAAATAGCATTCATGATTGTGTAGGAACATGTTTATGAAGGAATTAAAATTATCATTTTTTCGGGTAATGTTTTGGTATTATGTTTACAAGGCAATATTGTTTCATTAGTTACACATTATTTTATTGTACTGTTTGAGTAGATTGGTCACACAAATTAATTGTAATTACTGTAGTACCTAATTAATTAAAGATACATTGTTGTTGTTGTGGTCTTCAGCATGAAGACTAGTTTCATGCAGCTCTCCACGCTAATCTGTCCTGTGCAAGCCTCTTCATTTCTGAACAACTTCTGCAACCTACTGCATCCTTCTGAATCTGCTTACTGTATTCATATCTTTGTCCCCCCTCTATGATTTTTACCCTCCATAATTCCCTCCAATACTAAACTCATAATTGCTTGATGTTTCAGAATGCATCCTACCAACCGATCCGTTCTTCTAGTCAGCTTCTGCCACAAATTTCTTTTCTCCCCAGTCCTATTCAGTATCTCCTTATCAGTTATGTGATCTACCCATCTAATCTTCAACATTATTCTGTAGCATCACATTTCCAAAGCTTCTATTGTCTTCTTTCTAAACTATTTATCTTTTCTTGCCATTGCCAATCTAATTTTATATCGCCTCTACTTTGGCCATCACCAGCTATTTTTCTTCCCAAATGGCAAAACCTATCTACTACTTTACATGTCTCATTTCCTAATCTAATCCCCTCAGCATCACCTGTTTTAATTTGGTTACATTCCATTGTTCTTGTCTTGCTTTTGTTAATGTTCATCTTTTATCCTCCTTTCAGGACACTGTCCATTTTGTTCAACTGGTGTTTCAAGTCTTTTTGCTGTCTCAAACAGAATTACATCATTGGCAAAGCTCAATGTTTTTATTTCTTCACCCTGAACTTTAATTCCTACTCCAGGTTTTTCTTTCGTTTCCTTTACTGTTTGATCAATGTTCAGATTGAATAACATCAGGGACAGACTACAACCAAATCTCACTGCATACTCAATCACTGTTTCTATTTCATGCCCTTTGTTTCTTATAACTGCTGCCTGGTTTCTATACAAGTTGTAAGTAGCCTTTGCTCCCTGTATGCTACTCCTGATCCCTCCAGAATTTCAAAGACAGTATTCCAGTCAACATCATCAAAAGCTTTCTCTAAGTCTGCAAATGTAAACCTATCTTCTAAAATAAGTTTTAGGGTCAGTATTGCCTTGCTTGTTCCTATATTTCTGCGGAATCCAAACTGATCTTCCCTGAGGTCGGCTTCTACCAGTTTTTCCTCTCTTATGCAAAGAATTCATTGTAGTAGTTTGCAACCATGACTATTTAAACTGATAGTTCAATAAAACTCACATCTATCAGCACCTGCTTTCTTTAGAATTGGAATTATTATATTCTTCTTGAAGTGTGAAGGTATTTTGCCTATGTCATATATCTTGTACAACAGATAAAAGAGTTTTGTCCTGGTGGCTCTCCCAAGGCTATCAATAGTTTCAACAGAATGTTGTGTATTCATGGGACCATGTTTCGACTTACGTCTTTCACTGCTCTCTCAAATTCTTCTTGCAGTATCATATATCCCACCTCATCTTCAACTATGCCCTCTTCCAGTTCAATAATACTGCCTAGAAATTTATCTCCTGTGTATAGACCCCCTATATAATCTTCACAGGTGATGAGGAGGTTGAAGAAATATATGGTGACATAAAAAAAAAAGAAATTATTCATATAGTTAAGGGAGATGAAAATTTCATTGTGGTGGGAGACTGGAATTCAGTAGGAGAAAAAGGAAGAGAAGGGATAACAGTAGGTGAATATGGACTGGGGCAAAGGAATGAAAGAGGGAGCTGCCTGGTAGAATTTTGTGCAGAGTGTAATTTAATCACTGGTAAACTTGGTTTAAGAATCATGAAAGAAGGTTGTATATATAAAAGAGACCTGGAAACACTAAAGAAGTTGAGGATAGTAGGAAACGAAATAAGATGATGGAAAAATACAGCCACAACTGTGAATAAAATAGATATGTATTCATTTTTGAACCAACATGTGTATTAAAAGTAAAAATTACACTGTATTAAAACACATGTTTATTTTAAGCATGAATGCAAAACATAAATGGAGGCAGGGGGAGTCTAGTTTGAAAATTATAGCAAAGTAAGGTGAACACTTATTTACAAAGACACAAAACAATAATAAGCACAAAATAGAAAATCTACATTACAATAGATACGTTCAAAAATTTATTTGGAAATACCTGTGTACCACAAAATAAAATGATGAAACATAGTGGCTGTGATTCAACTCCACTAAGCATAAACTGCCCTCAGGGCACTAAAGAACATAGCTTTCAATCACACTGTAAATACCCACACATGTTGTGTGACTAAGAATGAAGTGCATCTAATCTTTTTAGAGAAGGTGTAATCATATCAAAAATAGATTCAGGAAGCAGCACCTACAGATATCTAACTGGCGACTGAAGTAAATAATAAACCACAAATAAGAAAAGATCTGAGGAGGGAGTGCAAGTGAAGTCATGGATGAAGACCATAGCTAATTAAGGTACAATAAATAATTAAAATGTACATGATGTAAACAAGCTGTCTTATTATTCAGATTAACGTTTTCTTTGTAATGAGTAATAAAATGTCTACCTGTCTTGCCTATGCAGAATTACTCACAAGATTCACTGTAGTCTATACACCCTTGAGGAACCAGATTTATCTGCATCAGAGCCTCTTCCATGAGCACCCAACCTACATCATAATTTGAATTTAAATTGGTGGTTTGTATGAAATGTAGCCTTAAGTCTTTTTGGAAAAGCACTTGCCAATGAATCTGATATAGGTCCCATATATTGCATTAAAAGATATTTCTTGGCTTTTATTATCCTGTTACAGCCTTTTATTTTATGGTACACAGATTGTGCCAATAAATGTATGTACGATTATTGAATGCATCTATTGTAATGCAGATTTTGTATTTTATGCTTGTTATTCTTTTGTGTATTTGAAAATAAGTGTTGCACCTTACTTTGCTATAGTCTTCAGCCTAGAATCCCTGTGCCTCCCCTGTGCCCCCTCCTTCACCCTGTTCATGTAATGTTAAAACAACAGCTGATTCCTCAAACTGGGGGGGGGGGGGGGGGGGGGGGGGCGCTAATCAAGTATGGGGTCCCACAGGGTTCGGTCTTAGGTCCTTTACTGTTCTTGATATACATTAATGACTTACCATTCCACATTGATGAAGATGCAAAGTTAGTTCTTTTTGCTGATGATACAAGTATAGTAATAACATCCAAAAACCAAGAACTAAGTGATGTAATTGTAAATGATGTTTTTCACAAAATTATTAAATGGTTCTCAGCAAACGGACTCTCTTTAAATTTTGATAAAACACAGTATATACAGTTCTGTACAGTAAATGGCACAACTCCAGTAATAAATATAGACTTTGAACAGAAGTCTGTAGCTAAGGTAGAATTTTCAAAATTTTTAGGTGTGTCCATTGATGAGAGGTTACACTGGAAGCAACACATTGATAGCCTGCTGAAACGTCTGAGTTCAGCCACGTATGCTATTAGGGTTATTGCAAATTTCGGTGATAAGAATCTCAGTAAATTAGCTTACTATGCCTACTTTCATTCACTGCTTTCATATGGCATCATATTCTGGGGTAATTCATCGTTGAGTAGAAAAGTATTCATTGCTCAAAAATGTGTAATCAGAATAATTGCTGGAGCCCACCCACGGTCATCCTGCAGACATCTACTTAAGGATCTAGAGATCCTCAAAGTAATCTCACAGTATATATATTCACTTATGAAATTTGTTGTTATTAATCCAACCCAGTTCGAAAGTAATAGCAGTGTGCATAGCTATAACACCAGGAGAAAGGATGATCTTTACTATGCAGGGTTAAATCTGACTTTGGCACAGAAAGGGGTAAATTATGCTGCCACAAAAGTTTTTGGTCACCTACCAAACAGCATCAAAAGCCTGACATATAGCCAACTAACATTTAAAAATAAATTAAAAGAATTTCTAGATGACAACTCCTTCTACTTATTGGCTGAATTTTTAGATATAAATTAAGGGAAAACAAAACAAAATAAAAAAAAGGAACAACAACTTAAACATTAGTGTCATGCAATATTTTGTGTAATGTAATATCTTGTACAGACATCTTTTATTAACCTGACACGTTCCACATCATTACGAAGTGTCGTATTCATGATCTATGGAACAAGTATTAATCTAATCTAATCTAATCATAACAGAAGTGGGAGGGGGCAATGAAAAATGGAGAGGTAAAACAATGAAAGGTGTAGAAAAATAAAACAGAGTGAAGAAAAGAGTAGCTACTGTGAAGATATGCTGAGACAGAAGAAATTAATGTAAATTAAGGCCACGTTGGTGGCAAGAACCAAGGACGTGTTGTAGCACTAGTTCCCACCTGTGAAGTTCCGGGAAACTGGGATCTGCAGGAAGAATCCAGATGGCACGTGTGGTGAAACTTGCACTGAGGTCATGATTATCACTTTGTAGAGCATGCTGTGCAACAGGATATTGCATGTTGCCTGTTTCTGTTGATTAGCACATTTACGAAACATTTGTATGTGCCAGTTGTGTTGTGTAATCAGTTTTTGTACATGGTCTGTTTTTAAGATTGTGGATTACAGTAGAGACAACCTTGCCTTAAATAAAAGAATCATGGTTCGATGAGGGCACCACCTCTTCTAGGTTTCCTAATAGAGTCTATGGTATGTTGACCTATATTATTCATTAATGAACTTCAGTGATGTCCACTTGGGACCAGACATATATGTATCAACATCATTTAATTTGACTCTGGATGTACATTTAAATTTGCAAGCTTTGGTTTATACCATTTGTGATATTTAATCCATTTATGCGTTGTACTATACTTAATGTAGGCATGTGTTTTGATATACTGTATTTTTAATTTTTACTTTTTTTTACTAAGTTGGTTTGAAAATGAGTATTAACCCAAAACCAGTCAACCACTGAGTAAATATCTATTTTATTTGGAAGACTGGCTGTCTTTTTGCATTATAATTCAATAAAAATTGCTATCACATAACATCCAGCATGATGGAAGTATGCAGATGAAATGTCAATGATATGTGTAATATGTTTTTTTTTCTTTTTTCCTTATTGCAAATATTATTATAGGGAACAAACCAAATTAGATAATCAGGAACACTAGTTGTTCATCGGCACTACTCATCATAAAATCAACATCAACGATCCACATACTATGCCTCTCCAGTAGTTTCTGCCAAATATTACTAAGATCCATTAAAATTCCTGTAATTGGCCTACCACTATCGGTATTGTTGTCTTTCATGTTTTCTGTTGCCTGATGTAGGTAAAAGATTCAAACTTGAGTATATTTTTTGTTTATTTCCCCAAAACAAGTTCCTATATTTCTAAAGTGGCTCCTCTTGATGCAGAAATTGCCAGTTTACATAACTCAAGAATTTTGTAACTGTTTAAGTGTGATTTTGTGTCACATGCTGTTATTTTCAGTGTGAAGACTGATTTGATGCATTTATGCATGTTAGTTTGTTCTTTACAAGTACCTTCAGCTCTGCATAACTAGTGTTGTCTACACCTATTTGAGCCTGCTCTCTATAATCAGGTGCCTCCTTCCCAATTTTCCATCCATAACCAAATTAGCTATTTCCCGGTGCCTCATTATATGTCATGTATACTCATCCTTCTTTTAATCAAATTGTGCCAATTCAATACCTCCTCATTAGCAATTGATCTACCAATCTAATCTTCACCATTTAAATGCTTATATTTTCCTCTTAGTGATGCTGACTATTATCCATATTTCACTTCCATACAAATACTTCCAGAATACACTTAATAACATTTAATATGTTATCCATTAGTGATGTGTTTCTCTTTTCTTGAAAGATTGTCTTACTATTACTAGTTTGAAATTTGTTTCCCCTTTCCTTCTGCCACTGTCAGATATTTTGCTGCCCAAATGGTAAAACTCATTTAAACTTTTAGTGCCTTATTTTCTAATCTGATTCTTCCATCATATGGCTGAACTGAAGTACACTCTAATGCATAATGTTTCCTAAGAATTTTCTAGGATGATGTGTTGCGACAGTCATCATGAAAGCAACATAAACAGCCTTCACTTCTCCTCCCAATGACTTCTTGGGAGATAACACACTTGTCATTTCTGAATGCATCCATTTTGTATAAATAATACATATTAAATACACTATCTGAACAAAAGTATCAGGACACCTAAAGTGTACATTAATATGGGGTGTGTCCACTTTTCACCTTTGTGATGGTTTGGACACTACTGGGACAGTTTCTATCAGGTATTTGAATGTTTTTGGAGTGGCAGCCTATTTTTCCTCAAGAGCTGAAATCAGAGAAGATAGTGATGCTGGATTCTGGGATCTGGAGTGAAGTTGATGTTCTAATTCACTCCAAAGGTATTCCATTGGGTTCAGATCAGGACTTTGACAGGCCAGTCCATTCCAGGAACGTTATTGTCCACAAACTATTGCTTCACTGTTGCTGCTTTATGACAGGGTGCTGTGTCATGCTGATACAAACAACCATTAGTGCTGTAAAATGTGTTCATCTGTATCTGCGTTTAGCATTTTCTGAAGTGCTATAAGGGGACCGTACCCTAATCACATAAAAGAAAAGAATCATACTGTAATGCCATCTCCTCTGTACATCACTGTTGATACTATGCGTGATGGCATGTAGTGTTCTCTGAACCCAAACCTTTCATCGGATTGCAAAAGGATGTAACATGATTTATAACTCCAAATCACCTATTTCTGGTCATCCCATGGCATCACTCTTTATGCCACTCTGAACATTGCTTAGCAATGACTAAAGAAATGTGTGGCTTATGAGGTACTGCTTGATCATTGTACTGCATTCTCTTTAAATCTCTCCACACAGTCACTGTGCTAGCTAGTTGGGCCAGCTGGTGAGTAATTCATTCCACTGATTTCATTCAGTTTTTACAGCCACTCACAGCAATGCTTGAGAAACCAAGTTCAAAATCCTGTGCTCTTTTGACTGACCCATTCTTCTGTTACTCTGTGTGTACTGATGACACAACACTCCTTGCCTGCTTTTGTAGTGGCGAGTCTGCCTCTCATTACAACCAGAGGTCAGTTTGACATTACATAGGGTGATTGGATACTTTTGATTAAGTATCTAATAACTATTTTGTGAAAGATAATGCTTACATGATTTCTGAATGCTGCTGCAGGGAAGTACGTGAGTTATACCTGTATTTATGGCATGTGTAAATATTTACATGTAACTCTAAGAGACTTGAGGCACATAAAATGTAATGATATTTCCAGGAGTGACACATTGTTACATATAATGTGAAAATTTCATATGCAGAAACCTTGTAACCAATGACTTGTTACAACTTAGTATGACAGTAATTAGTCAAAACTTTCTGTCACTTAAATCTGTGTGTGTGTGTCTTTAGGAGATGTATTTAATGTAGTTAGTGATTTAAGAGTATTAGCATCTTTTTATGTAAGCTCAGGATGCTGTCTAAGTCCACGAAAGTGCTAAACCAAATGTGCTTGTATCTCTGATTCTTGAAGTACTAACAGTGAAACAAAAGGTAATTAAGTACTTCACTTTGGTGTTTTTATCTTTTACTTGTCCCTTGCTTTTGACACTGTGAACCAGGACATTCTTTTAGAAAAATTGGAAGCGTTGGGTATACGTGGGATAGGAAAAAAAAATGGTTTGAATCATACCTAAAAATAGAACACAGGTTGTAGGACTGACATCAACTTACTCCAACCACAAAATAAATTCAGTATCAGTGGCAAAAAATGTAGAAATAGGAGTGCCACAAGGCAGCATCCTAGGGCCCATATTGTTTCTTGTCTATATAAATGATTTTCACACCTCAGATGATGCAGCCAAAGCAATAATATTTGCAGATGATACTAGTGTGATAATAAGTGCACCAAAGCAATTGCTACCATCAACTGCTGATAAAGTACTAAATTACATCCACTCTTGGTTCAATGCAAACAGGTTGACTTTGAATGTAAATAAAACAAATTATATGCAGTTTGGGAAAAGGTGTCAAAATGTAAATCTCGATCTGGTGTGGGGTGACAAAGCCTTAGACAGAGTGACATCCACAAAATTGCTGGGGATTCATCTGGATGAAAACTTAAATTTTAATGACCACGTAATAAAACTTGCAAAGAAACTTAATTCAGCCTGTTTTGCCCTCAGAATTATTGCAAATATTTGTACCTCAGAGGGTGCCAGAATGGCATATTTTGGCTATTTTAAATCTCTTGCCACATACAGAATAATATTTTGGGCTTCCACAACAGGGCGCCTAAACACGTCCACAGACACACTGCAAACCCATATTCAAAAAGCTTAGAATACTTACTATACCATCATTATACATATACAAATGTGTATTGTATGTCAGGACCCACATTGCAGATTTTCAGACAAATGCCGACTTTCATAACTACAATACCTGTAATAGCGCAGCACTCCATACTCAGTGAACAAAAAGAATGAATACACAAAGGCATGTGAGCCATATCGGTACAAAACTGTACAACCACTGCCAGTCAACATCAGGCAGTTAGAAGATGATAACAAATTTAAAACAGAATTTAAAAAATTTCTAGTAGAACAATATTTTTATTCTGTAAATGACTATGTAGGCCAATAAATTTTTTCTGATGATATTTATAAAGGAGAAATGGAAAGTACTCTATCTGTACCTAATCATTCATTACCTAATCATTCATTACATTTTCATACTTAAAGGACAGCTGTTGTGTGATCTAAATATATACTTAAATGATTAATGGAAAATCTCATATAAAGATGTGAAACAAATACTAACAAAGAGATAGAGTGGCTGGCCAGTACTTACCTCAGCTCAGTACAGCCGATAGATACACATAAAACAGAACCGAAAATTACATTCCTAGCTTTCGGAACAAATGTTCCTTCATCAGGGAGGAGAGAGGGGAAAGAAAGGGAAGAAGGGAAAGGAGATTCAGTTACTCACAACCCAGGCTATGAAGCAACAGGGAAAGGAAAATAGGGAGGGTAGCAAGGATGGAAGCATGGTTGTCAGAGGGAAGCCCTCTGACAACCATGCTTCCATCCTTGCTACCCTCCCTATTTTCCTTTCCCTGTTGCTTCATAGCCTGGGTTGTGAGTAACTGAATCTCCTTTCCCTTCTTCCCTTTCTTTCCCCTCTCTCCTCCCTGATGAAGGAACATTTGTTCCGAAAGCTAGGAATGTAATTTTCGGTTCTGTTTTATGTGTATCTATCGGCTGTACTGAGCTGAGGTAAGTACTGGCCAGCCACTCTATCTCTTTGTTAGTATTTGTTTCACATAAATATATACTTAAGCAGTGTTGTGTATAGAAGGACTTGCCGTTTAGGGAGGACAAAACTAAAGCCTTATGAAAAACTATGCATTTAAAATAACAAGCAGGGATGCGCATAGGCTATATTAATTTCATTGTATTATTATTAACTTCATTGTATTATTTTGTTTTGTACTTTTTTATGTATATATTGTTTGTGTCCCATTTCTTTGAAATGGCTCACATGTACCCTTGACAACATCCATACAATATTTATTGTCAACAGATGGATAAATAAAATAAATACTGTATCCTTTTTGTGTTTAATTCCTTTGTTTATGATTTATTCATCTTATTGTAGAAAATTGACAGCGTAAAGACAGCAGTGATGGAAACAGAGAATGAGAAGAACAATTTGAAAGATGAAAAACACAAATTACTAAACATATCTGATGAGTTTCAAAAAATGCAAGCATCACATAAAGAATTATTATCACATATTAAGGTACAGTAAGTTTATAAATAAATATATGTTTTTGTTTCAAGAGTAAATTAAGTTACATTCAGCATAAAAAGGAATAAAGAAACCCATCATCCAATACTTAATTGATATTGCTACCAAAAACTGATATTCATACTAAAATGGCATTTCAGTATTCTCTATTTTCTGCTGTTTCAAATTATGCTGAGGTTATGGTACTGAATGTGGCCAGTATGCTGTCAGTATCAAATTGAATTCAGTCTGTTCCATATATTTATAGGTTAACTGTAGTGACAGTTGAAATGACTTTGTAATTTAGACTTCCCTAAATCACTTGTACAATTTGAGCCTATTAACATTGATCAGACATTACATCTAATATTACTTCATAGGTTTAAAACTGAAATTTTATGGAACTCATTATTATGCCACAGTATTGCTTGGAACTAGAACTTATTTGGGCTCTACTTGGATCAGAATTTGGTCACTATGCCAGCTACTCACTGTGTATCTGTGTCTCATGACCCCAGTATTGAATAAAATTTTATCTTCTTCCTTACAGAATCATTACATTACACCTGGGTAACTGAAAGGGGGAGAGGGGGGGGAGAAGGGGTGGAGACAGAGAGGGGTGCAAGAGTTAGTACTTAGACCTGCTATCTGCCCCTTTTTTGGTTTTTTTTGTAACGACTTTTTATATTTTTATTTATTTTTTATTTATCCATATAAATCTCTTTTTAAGTACATACACTCCTGGAAATTGAAATAAGAACACCGTGAATTCATTGTCCCAGGAAGGGGAAACTTTATTGACACATTCCTGGGGTCAGATACATCACATGATCACACTGACAGAACCACAGGCACATAGACACAGGCAACAGAGCATGCACAATGTCGGCACTAGTACAGTGTATATCCACCTTTCGCAGCAATGCAGGCTGCTATTCTCCCATGGAGACGATCGTAGAGATGTTGGATGTAGTCCTGTGGAACGGCTTGCCATGCCATTTCCACCTGGCGCCTCAGTTGGACCAGCGTTCGTGCTGGACGTGCAGACCACGTGAGACGACGCTTCATCCAGTCCCAAACATGCTCAATGGGGGACAGATCCGGCGATCTTGCTGGCCAGGGTAGTTGACTTACACCTTCTAGAGCACGTTGGGTGGCACGGGATACATGCGGACGTGCATTGTCCTGTTGGAACAGCAAGTTCCCTCGCCGGTCTAGGAATGGTAGAACGATGGGTTTGATGACGGTTTGGATGTACCGTGCACTATTCAGTGTCCCCTCGACGATCACCAGTGGTGTACGGCCAGTGTAGGAGATCGCTCCCAACACCATGATGCCGGGTGTTGGCCCTGTGTGCCTCGGTCGTATGCAGTCCTGATTGTGGCGCTCACCTGCACGGCGCCAAACACGCATACGACCATCATTGGCACCAAGGCAGAAGCGACTCTCATCGCTGAAGACGACACGTCTCCATTCGTCCCTCCATTCACGCCTGTCGCGACACCACTGGAGGCGGGCTGCACGATGTTGGGGCATGAGCGGAAGACGGCCTAACGGTGTGCGGGACCGTAGCCCAGCTTCATGGAGACGGTTGCGAATGGTCCTCGCCGATACCCCAGGAGCAACAGTGTCCCTAATTTGCTGGGAAGTGGCGGTGTGGTCCCCTACGGCACTGCGTAGGATCCTACGGTCTTGGCGTGCATTCGTGCGTCGCTGCGGTCCGGTCCCAGGTCGACGGGCACGTGCACCTTCCGCCGACCACTGGCGACAACATCGATGTACTGTGGAGACCTCACGCCCCACGTGTTGAGCAATTCGGCGGTACGTCCACCCGGCCTCCCGCATGCCCACTATACGCCCTCGCTCAAAGTCCGTCAACTGTACATACGGTTCACGTCCACGCTGTCGCGGCATGCTACCAGTGTTAAAGACTGCGATGGAGCTCCGTATGCCACAGCAAACTGGCTGACACTGACGGCGGCGGTGCACAAATGCTGCGCAGCTAGCGCCATTCGACGGCCAACACCGCGGTTCCTGGTGTGTCCGCTGTGCCGCGCGTGTGATCATTGCTTGTACAGCTCTCTCGCAGTGTCCGGAGCAAGTATGGTGGGTCTGACCACCACCACCTAGAGACAAGGCCGCGGCGCGAAATTCATAGCAGGTCGTGACGTCACTCCAAGCGGGCCACCATGTTGTGTTTCGAAGCGTTTGTTTATCTACACGTTTGTTGGATCGAGAGCTATATTCGTGCTTAAAACTAGCGATTACAGTGTTTACGTGTAGTGAAGCTACTGTGAACATGGTTTACAAGTGTTGTGTGCCAAGGTGTCGTGGGAATTACGGAACTCGACCGAAAGTAATGTTGTTTTCCTTTCCGAAAGATGCGAATCTGCGTTGGAAGTGTCTTTCAGCGATTCATCGGGGCAATTTCCAACCCACTGAGCACACGAAGGTATGTAAACACTATATACCTAGTACAATTATTATTTTTTTCTGGTGGAATATCTTGCATTTTGGATACATTTGACTAAAATTGTGAGCAAAAGTTCGCAGTAAATATGCCTAGTATTCGCTATCAAGTGGCTTTATTTTGATTTTGAAAACGAAATATAAATTTGTGGCTCGGGTTACTTTTTATTCGTGTTTAAATTTCTCTGCAGTTCGTATTTTGTTACGCATTACCGTTACGTTTTATTCTCTATTTGTGAGTGGGTGTTGTTTTTCACTCTCGCATTAGTTAGCATGAGTGCTAACGAATGTTGAAACTGCTGTTTTCATGTTTAAAAAGCGATCTCTCTGTATGAAGCATATCTGATTTATTTTTCGATGTGTCAAACAATGGAACAAATTAATCTAGAAATGGGTTAAATTTATTATTGACGTTTTTAGCTTGACACATTGTCTCATTCCAACTGCTGCAAATGTCTGCTGAAGGTTTGTAGATTTTCACTGTTGACTTACGCTCAAAATCTGCCATATTTTTACAGGAAAGAAAATTTACATTACAATAACAACGCATAATTGTTTATGTGAGGTGAGTTAAAAGTGATTGTTTGCTTGGGGAATGTACTCAGCTTTCCTGAAGGAGCTCTATAAACAGCTACACAATATTTATTTAGGATACTAAAGGCAGAGGAATTTAATATTATACACTGTATTAGTGCAGAATTTTTCAAGTGAGTGTAAATAATAGTTGTCTGGTCCAGAAAGAATGTACTTTATCACAGTGCATTTTTCACAAATGTAACTTGTTTTATCATGTATATCGCAATATTATTTACATCCCGCACTCGTACGTTTTCACTGGCTATTGATAAGTCTTATGCAATTACATTACCGGTAAAAAAGAATTATAAACTATAGTTTCTGCTATATCGCGATTGATAAAGTTACTTATTTTAACCATTCGGCAAAGTACTCTCCTCTTTGCGTGGTATCATTTGCCAAGATCTCGTTTCGTTATCTCCAGCGGTTTACGAGATATGACAGGCGTTATGAATATTTCATTCCCGCGCGTTGCGATCGGAAGTCTAGTTGCTGCAGATGCTCAATTTTTTCGAGATTGGAAGCAGATATTGATCCAAAGTTTTACGAAAATTTCAAAACCTCATCTGTATTTCATACTCAGCAATAGAATGTGTAATATGCATCAA
This sequence comes from Schistocerca cancellata, assembly GCF_023864275.1. Taxonomy (NCBI): domain Eukaryota; kingdom Metazoa; phylum Arthropoda; class Insecta; order Orthoptera; family Acrididae; genus Schistocerca; species Schistocerca cancellata. Next base: position 441,851,682 of record NC_064633.1, read on the forward strand.
ACACAAATTCATAGCGACCCCTATTTTTGATGGCAACGTTCTCAAATTTGATACTCATCTGTGAAATACCACAATAGTTATGACCATTATCGAAATGATTGGCACTTCATCATGAAGCTGCCATATAAAGCTAAAAGTATTTCAGAAATTGATTATTTTTTACGGAATAGGTTCTGTAAAACCGTTTGACAAAGATTTGCAGGCCGTGCGTCTCGATTCTTTAAGCGCAGCGCCAAGCCAACCCTGGCCCGCTTTGCGTGACGTCACAAGAGCGCGCCGCGGCCTTCTCTTTAGGTGGTGGTGGTCTGACACACCGGTGTCAATGTGTTCTTTTTTCCATTTCCAGGAGTGTATATTGTACACAGGATATTGGACAGAAAACCTTTTTAGCTATTGGATTTTCAAATGTCAAACATACATTTTATAAATCTTTATGACAAATTGGATCTATACAGTTAATAATGACAAATTTTTGATTACAAATTTTTGAAATACTGTATATTTATAACTTATTTCTACAATTAAAGATACAAATTACATTTTTTCTTGCATAAGATACTGTGAGATTGAATAGTAGCAGTTTTTCAGAAGGTAGGATGTCACAGACTTTTTAAAGCTTTGTAGTTCAGTAAGAGATTTTATATGTCTTGGTAATCTGTTGTAAAGTTTTTTTCCTCCATGATATACACCTTTTTGGCATAATGTGGTGTTACAATGATTGACATGTATGTCACTGCCTGACCTGGTACTGTAATCATGGACACTTTTGTTTTGAGGAAAAAGGTTTTCTTTTCTCAGTATGCTTTTTTTGACATGCGTGGCTATTTCCAGTATATAAATGCAGGGAAGGGGTAGGATCTTTTGATCTTTAAAGAAAGGTTTGCATGATTTTCTGCTGCTCACTTGTTTCATTATTCTGATGATTGCCTTTTGTTTCCTGAAAACTGTTATGGCCTGATGTACATTTCCCCAGAAAATGATACCGTACTTCAGTATTTAATGTACACGAGCAAAGTATACAGCCCTAACTGTTTCTGCACTAGTACTGTTGCAGAGAATTCTTACCACATAGCTCATTTTTGCTAGCTTTGAATTTAGGGCTGTGATATGAGTGTTCCATTTAAGATTTTCCTGGATATGAATCCCAAGAAATTTAGTTTCATTGACAGCACTAATGTTTTGGTTATCTATACATATTACAGGTTGTGCCGGATTTTTATTTTGGTTGGTGTGGAAATTCATGAGTACCGTTTTTTGGGGGTTAACTATTAGCCTGTTTCTGGTAAACCATTCAGACACTCCTTTTGTAATATCTTTTGCAGATGCAGTAAGATTTTCTTCATTATCCCCTTCAGTCAATAGACTGGTGTCAACTGCAAACAGTACTGGCTCAGAATCCCTAACGTGTGATGGGAAATCATTAATGTAGACCAAAAAAAGAAAGGGACTTAAAATGGAGCCCTGTGGAACACCATGAGTTAGTCCACATGGTTCTGAAAGGTTTTTTGGTTTGTTGGGCGCTCAACTGCGTGGTTATCAGCGAGTTCTGAAAGGTGAACCTGGAGTTCATTTCCTTCCGTGTACTTAATTTCAGTTACCTGAGAGTGATATTCCAAATATGATTTGATCCACTGATTTGGCACACCTCTTACAGCATACCATTTGAGCTTCCTCAGGAGTATAGAATGATCAATCACATCAAAAGCTTTTGTTAGGTCTAAGAATAAACCTCAGATATTTCTGTGGTTGTCCACTGCATTTAAGAAATGGTTTATCAGATTGAAAGTGGCAGTTTCAATTGATCTCTGTGGTCTGAAGCCATGTTGACATCCAGAAATAATATTATTCTTGTCGAAGAATGTAATTAGTTTTGAAAGGAACACGTTTTCAATAATTTTCAAAAACCCCGACAACAGAACATGGGCCTATAGTTACCCATACATTGATGATCACATTTTTTATATAGGGGTATTACTTTTGCCATTTTCAGTTGCTGAGGGAAGACACCACATGATAAGGATGAATTGCATATGTCCAATAAAGGTGAAAGTATTTGTCTTGCTGTAATTTTTATAATATAATCTGGAATATCATCAATACCAGTTGAATACTTACTCTTCAATGAATTAATGGTATTTAGGAGCTCTGTTGGGTTTACTGGACTGAGGAACTTGGATATATTATTTATTTCAATAGATGAAAGTTCTTTCCATGTTGTATTAGGTGGATTTCCACATTTTTCCTTCACTAATTTCCCAGCAACAGTTGCATAGTAAGAATTGAAACTGTTTGCACCTTCCCTAGGGTCAGTGACATTCTTTCCATCATGTGACATCACAATATTTTTGTGAGCTGTCTTCTCCCCCGTAAGATCCTGCACAGCTTTCCACATGGACCTAGTTTTATTGGATGACTTCATTATATATTTGTCATTTTCCTTAATTTTTGCCTCCTTTAGGATGCGTTTCAAAACTAACTTGTATTTTTTGAAATAATTGATAAATTCTGGACTGCTTTGAGTTTTTGACTGCAGAAAAAGTTCCCGCTTCCTTTTACAAGATACTCTGATGCCTGGTGTAATCCAGTTTTTGAATCTATCTGTGCTTTTGGAAATAACTTTCCTTTGTGGAAGAGCTATGTCAAAATTAGGCTTGAAAATGTTCAAAAAATGTTCCATATTTTCGTTAGTATTAGGGGTATCATATACTTCTCTCCAAGATTGTTCGCTGATTAGGTACTGGAAGTATTCAATATTTTTCCCACTATAAATGCTTTTATGGATAACATTTTCTATACTGGTCGAAATGTGATTTACAGGTATGGTCAGTAATTGCGAAAGGTGGTCACTATAGCCGGTATCAAAGTTTTCTGATGTACACTTGTCCATGTTTACACATACCTGATCAAGGAGAGTGACACTAGTTTTAGTTACATATGTTGGAGAGTTAACAGTAAGACCAAGATTGTAGGATTTTATAATATTTAAAAATGTTTCCCTGTGAGAGCTATGGCTCAGAAAGTCAGTATTAAAATCACCACATAGTACCACTGTTTTCCCAGTTGTCTTAAGTTTGCCTAAAGCAACGTCCAATTTTTTGAAAAAACAAACACTTATGTTGCTAACAGGAGATCTATACACACATAAAATAATAGTGTTTTCAGACATTAACTCAACAGCTGAGATTTCAAAGTCCTTTTCACAATCAAGTTTGCGAACAGATGTTATACTCTTATAATCTACATCTCTGCCGAAACTCTTTGCTTTTACAAATGTCTGCTTGTATTTGTGTATGTGCGGTTGGATATGGGTGTGTGTGTGAGTGTATACCTGTCCTTTTTTCCCCCTAAGTAAGTCTTTCCGCTCCCGGAATTGGAATGACTCCTTACCCTCTCCCTTAAAACCCACATCCTATCATCTTTCCCTCTCCTACCCTCTTTCCTGATGAAGCAACTATTGGTTGCGAAAGCTAGAATTTTGTGTGTATGTTTGTGTTTGTTTCTGTGTCTATCGACCTGCCAGCGCTTTTGTTTGGTAAGTCACATCATCTTTGTTTTTAGACATAATCTACATTTTCTTTTACATATATACAAGTTCCCCCATGTTTTGATTCCATTCTACAAAAGCAGTTTGCAAGGTTAAAATGTAATATTTTTAAGTACTGAAAATACTCATTTTGTAACCAATGCTCACAAAAACATAACACTGAAACATCTTTCCATTCACTATTGAGGAGTATATTTATTTCATCAACTTTGTTTGTTAATGACTGTACATTCTGGTGTACAATCTTCAGTCTATATTTGCAATTTAATTCTGCATCACATTTTTTTGTGATACAGGCTACTTCCCTAAAAAATGTCTTTCACCCTTTTTATAAGACATTGCATCTTTCTTTATGACCCATTTGTCCAAAGTACTTTGGATTTATATTATGCTTATTGTGATTCCAATTTGCTAGACGACAGATTTCTTCAACCAAAAATTGTTTCCCACTGTGATTTAAATGAAGGCCATGGCTGGTGTGCATGGACGTGTCTAACGTGCTTACATTTATTAAGTTCACATACAGAAACTTTTTGCATACAGTATCTATCTCTTTGTTTACTCTTTCTATTAATTTATTTACATATGACCAAGGAGGAAGGTCATATTACAGAATTCTCATACACTACTAGAAATGATTGTCATTGGTTTCACTTAACTACAGCTTTACAGAACTGTAGCACAATGTTCCATGTTTCCTGAGGGCATGCAGCTTTACTGTATGATTAAATGATGATGGCGTCCTCTTGGGTAAAATATTCCGGAGGTAAAATAGTCCCCCATTCGGATCTCCGGGCGGGGACTACTCAAGAGGATGTCGTTATCAGGAGAAAGAAAACTGGCGTTCTACGGATCGGAGCGTGGAATGTCAGATCCCTTAATCAGGCAGGTAGGTTAGAAAATTTAAAACGGGAAATGGATAGGTTAAAGTTAGATATAGTGGGAATTAGTGAAGTTCGGTGGCAGGAGGAACAAGACTACTGGTCAGGTGACTACAGGGTTATAAACACAAAGTCAAATAGGGGTAATGCAGGAGTAGGTTTAATAATGAATAGGAAAATAGGAATGCGGGTAAGCTACTACAAACAGCATAGTGAACGCATTATTGTGGCCAAGATAGATACGAAGCCCACACCTACTACAGTAGTACAAGTTTATATGCCAACTAGCTCTGCAGATGACGAAGAAATTGAAGAAATGTATGATGAAATAAAAGAAATTATTCAGATAGTGAAGGGAGACGAAAATTTAATAGACATGGGTGACTGGAATTCGAGTGTAGGAAAAGGGAGAGACGGAAACGTAGTAGGTGAATATGGATTGGGGCTAAGAAATGAAAGAGGAAGCCGCCTGGTAGAGTTTTGCACAGAGCACAACTTAATCATAGCTAACACTTGGTTTAAGAATCATGATAGAAGGTTGTATACATGGAAGAACCCTGGAGATACTAAAAGGTATCAGATAGATTATATAATGGTAAGACAGAGATTTAGGAACCAGGTTTTAAATTGTAAGACATTTCCAGGGGCAGATGTGGACTCTGACCACAATCTATTGGTTATGACCTGTAGATTAAAACTGAAGAAACTGCAAAAAGGTGGGAATTTAAGGAGATGGGACCTGGATAAACTGACTAAACCAGAGGTTGTACAGAGTTTCAGGGAGAGCATAAGGGAACAATTGACAGGAATGGGGGAAAGAAATACAGTAGAAGAGGAATGGGTAGCTTTGACGGATGAAGTAGTGAAGGCAGCAGAGGATCAAGTAGGTAAAAAGACGAGGGCTAGTAGAAATCCTTGGGTAACAGAAGAAATATTGAATTTAATTGATGAAAGGAGAAAATATAAAAATGCAGTAAATGAAGGAGGCAAAAAGGAATACAAACTTCTCCAAAATGAGATCGACAGGAAGTGCAAAATGGCTAAGCAGGGATGGCTAGAGGACAAATGTAAGGATGTAGAGGCGTATCTCACTAGGGGTAAGATAGATACTGCCTACAGGAAAATTAAAGAAACGTTTGGAGATAAGAGAACCACTTGTATGAACATCAAGAGCTCAGATGGAAACCCAGTTCTAAGCAAAGAAGGGAAAGCAGAAAGGTGGAAGGAGTATATAGAGGGTCTATACAAGGGCGATGTACTTGAGGACAATATTACGGAAATGGAAGAGGATGTAGATGAAGATGAAATGGGAGATGCGATACTGCGTGAAGCGTTTGACAGAGCACTGAAAGATCTGAGTCGAAACAAGGCCCCCGGAGTAGACAACATTCCATTGGAACTACTGACGGCCTTGGGAGAGCCAGTCCTGACAAAACTCTACCATCTGGTGAGCAAGATGTATGAAACAGGTGAAATACCCTCAGACTTCAAGAAGAATATAATAATTCCAATCCCAAAGAAAGCAGGTGTTGACAGATGTGAAAATTACCGAACAATCAGTTTAATAAGCCACAGCTGCAAAATACTAACACGAATTCTTTACAGACGAATGGAGAAACTAGTAGAAGCCGACCTCGGGGAAGATCAGTTTGGATTCCGTAGAAATACTGGAACACGTGAGGCAATACTGACCTTACAACTGATCTTAGAAGAAAGACTAAGGAAAGGCAAACCTACGTTTCTAGCATTTGTAGACTTAGAGAAAGCTTTTGACAATGTTGACTGGAATACTCTCTTTCAAATTCTAAAGGTGGCAGGGGTAAAATACAGGGAGCGAAAGGCTATTTACAATTTGTACAGAAACCAGATGGCAGTGATAAGAGTCGAGGGACATGAAAGTGAAGCAGCGGTTGGGAAGGGAGTAAGACAGGGTTGTACCCTCTCCCTGATGTTATTCAATCTGTATATTGAGCAAGCAGTTAAGGAAACAAAAGAAAAATTCGGAGTAGGTATTAAAGTCCATGGAGAAGAAATAAAAATGTTGAGGTTCGCCAATGACACTGTAATTCTGTCAGAGACAGCAAAGGACTTGGAAGAGCAGTTGAATGGAATGGATGGTATCTTGAAGGGAGGATATAAGATGGACATCAACAAAAGCAAAACGAGGGTAATGGAATGTAGTCGAATTAAGTTGGGTGATGCTGAGGGAATTAGATTAGGAAATGAGACACTTAAATTAGTAAAGGAGTTTTGCTATTTGGAGAGCAAAATAACTGATGATGGTCGAAGTAGAGAAGATATAAAATGTAGACTGGCAATGGCAAGGAAAGTGTTTCTGAAGAAGAGAAATTTATTAACATCGAGTATAGATTTAAGTGTCAGGAAGTCATTTCTGAAAGTATTTGTATGGAGTGTAGCCATGTATGGAAGTGAAACATGGACGGTAAATAGTTTGGACAAGAAGAGAATAGAAGCTTTCGAAATGTGGTGCTACAGACGAATGCTGAAGATTAGATGGGTAGATCACATAACTAATGAGGAAGTATTGAATAGGATTGGGGAGAAGAGAAGTTTGTGGCACAACTTGACCAGAAGAAGGGATCGGTTGGTAGGACATGTTCTGAGGCATCAAGGGATCACCAATTTAGTATTGGAGGGCAGCGTGGAGGGTAAAAATCGTAGGGGGAGACCAAGAGATGAATACACTAAGCAGATTCTGAAGGATGTAGGTTGCAGTAGGTACTGGGAGATGAAGAAGCTTGCACAGGATAGAGTAGCATGGAGAGCTGCATCAAACCAGTCTCAGGACTGAAGACCACAACAACAACAACAGCACAATGTCGTGGATGATGACAGTAAGAAATACTATGGCTGTAGCTGTCACTACATATCTTATGTTTGTTTGGTAATCACACTGTTCATGAGAAATTACACCATTTCCTTTAGTGCAGCTGCATGGATGTGGACCTTTAGAAGACCAGTGCTGAAACCAAACCCCAATCTTTTTTCTGTTGATCCACCCTTACTGAAGTGATACGGGGTAGTCCTGATTTATGGAGACTATTCAGTTTTATGGGCAGTTCGTTGGACTTGTCCCCAGAGAACATGGCCATGTTATACAGTGTATGCATGTGTTTCAATTAAAGCAAAGACTTTGTGCAAAATTGTTAGTCATTTGAAAGGTAAGCCACATTTTCTGAAATGTTGATATGCATGTTTATATCTAGCCCATAGACTACAGTAAGTGTAATGTTGTCAGTTTTGTATGAAAGCTTTGATTTTGCTAGGGTTTCAGGAAAATCCATCTTATAAATCTTACTGTGAATTGTGTGTTACAATTTTTAAATGATTTTTGACTTTTTCAGGAGCATAAGTATTATGCAAAAGACGAGACTCAGAATGGCCCATGGGTAGTTCTGATTTGCCCTCGGACATGACTGCAAAAATGTCTTTAAGAATTTGAAACAATAATTTCAACAAATGAAGCTCTATTTTATTACATTGTATATTTGATTATAACATAGTTTATGCACACTCTAAGAAGGGTTGGTGAGGAAGCCGTTGAGAGTAGCTGGGTTGATTGAAATTGAATGCCAGTTATCAGTACTGGTAATTATAAAATGCAATTCATTTATTGTAAGGATATAAAATGCACAATGGACTAACACTGAATGATGTGTGATTCTAATTACATGCAAAACAAACAGCTCCCAGTTTTTCTCTCATAATTAATTTATGTTTCTTTCCCTATCAGTGCTACCAGTAATCCCACCATTTACAGAATCATTTATGTACTGTACAAAAACTACCAAACTGCAGTTTTGGTAGCGTGCAACTCCAGCTGCAGCTAGTAAAGTACACCAGTGGCAAAAAAACCAATCAATACCGTCACTGCGTGATAGCAATGAAAATGTTACCAATGATGGTGTCACTAAAGCGGAGTTACTAAGTACAGTTTTTCGTAATTCCTTCACAGAAGAAGACAAAGTAAATATTCCAGAATTTGAAACTAGAACAGCTATTAGCATGAGTGACATAAAAGTAGATTTCTTAAGTGTTGTGAAATAACTCAAATCACTTAAGAAAGGCGAGTCTTTTGGTCCAGATGGTATACCAGTCAGGTTCCTTTCAGAGTATGCAGACACAATAGTGTCTTTCTTAGTAATCATATATAACCACTCACTTGAAGAAAGGTCTGTTCCTAAAGACTGGAAAGTAGCACAAGTCACACCAATATTCAAGAAAGGAAATAGGAGTAACCCATTGAATTACAGACCCATATCACTGACCTCAATTTGCTGTAGGATTTTGGAGCATACACTGTACTCGAACATTATGAATCACCTTGAAGAAAATGACTTATTGATACATAACCAACACGGATTCAGAAAATATTGTTCTTGTGCAACGGAGCTAGCTCTTTATTCCCATGAAGTAATGAGTGCTGTCGACAAGGGATCTCAGATCGATTCCATATTCCTAGATTTCCAGAAGGCTTTTGATACCGTTCCTCACAAGTGACTATTAATCAAATTGCATGCATATGGAGTATCGTCTCAGTTGTGTGACTGGATTTGTGATTTCCTCTCAGAGAAGTCACAGTTCATAGTGATAGATGGTAAATAATCAAGCAGAACAGAAGTGATATCTGCCGTTCTGCAAGGTAGTGTCATAGGCCCTCTGCTGTTCCTGATTTACATAAATGATCTAGATGATAATCTGAGCAGCCCCCTTAGATTGTTTGCAGATGACGCTGTAATTTACCGTCTAGTAAAATCATCAGATGATCAATTCCAATTACAAAATGATCTAGAGAGAATTTCTATATGGTGTGAAAAGTGGCAATTGGCACTAAACAAAGAAATTGCGAGGTCATCCACATGGGTACTAAAAGAAATCTGATAAATTTTGGGTATACGATAAATCGCACAATTCGACTAAATACCTAGGAGTTACAATTATGAGCAACATAAATTGGAAAGACCACATTGATAATATTATGAGGAAGGTGAAACAAAGACTGCACTTCATTGGTGGAACACTTAGAATATGCAACAAACTCACTAAAGAGACAGTCTACATTACACTTGTCTGTCCTCTGCTGGAATATTGCTAGGCGGTAAGGGATTCTTACAGGTAGGACTGATGGAGGACATCGAAAAAGTGCAAAGAAGGGCAGCTTGTTTCGTGATATCATGCAATAGGGGTGATAGTGTCTCTGATATGATACGCGAGTTGGGGTGGCAGTCACTGAAACAAAGGTGATTTTCTTTGTGGGGAGATATATTTACGAAATTTCAATCACCAACTTTCTCTTCTGAATGTGAAAATATTTGGTGACACCCACCTACATAGGGAGAAATGATCATCATAATAAAACAAGAGAAATCAGAGCTCAAACGGAAAGATTTAGGTGTGCCTTTTTCCCACACACCATTCGAGAGTGGAATGGTAGAGAAGTACTATGAAAATGGTTCAGTGAACTCTCTGCCAGGCACTTAAGTGTGAATTGCAGAGTAACCATTTAGATGTAGATATAATAGAGGGAAACATTCCACGTGGGAAAAATATATTTAAAAAGAAAGATGATGAGACTTACCAAACAAAAGCGCTGGCAGGACGATAGACACACAAACAAACACAAACATACACACAAAATTCTAGCTTTCACAACCAACGGTTGCCTCGTCAGGAAAGAGGGAAGGAGAGGGAAAGACAAAAGGATATGGGTTTTAAGGGAGAGGGTAAGGAGTCATTCCAATCCCGGGAGCGGAAAGACTTACCTTAGGGGGAAAAAAGGACAGGTATACACTCGCACACACACACATATCCATCCGCATATACACAGACACAAGCAGACATTTGTAAAGGCAAAGGCTCCCGGGATTGGAATGACTCCTTACCCTCTCCCTTAAAACCCATATCCTTTTGTCTTTCCCTCTCCTTCCCTCTTTCCTGACGAAGCAACCGTTGGTTGCGAAAGCTAGAATTTTGTGTGTATGTTTGTGTTTGTTTGTGTGTCTATCGACCTGCCAGCGCTTTTGTTTGGTAAGTCTCATCATCTTTCTTTTTAAATACATTTAGATGTAGATGTAGATGTAGTGGTTACTTTCCTTCATTTTTATTATTTGTTTCCTGCTATAATTTCTGTTGTCATATTATTCTTTTCTGGCTTGGATTTCATCCATGTGAGCAACCAGTGTTGCTCAACCTTTATTGCTGTCTTGCTGTTCTTGATTAGGAATCCTTTGCCAGTTCTTTGTTTTTTCTTATTTCAATTTCTTTTCTCCTGTCCCCCATTACTAGATTACATTTGAAAGCTGGGGCAATTTTCTCAGCTGTTACACATGTCTAATGCCCCAGCCATCAAGTAGCTGTTGGTCATTATTTGCTTTTTATTGTTTTTGTTTGTAGTGAATATTGATGTATGTAGGACAAGGAAGTTGTTGCACTGTAGTTTATAGTCTACATCATGTTTAAGACATTCTGTGGAAGTGATTTAAACTGAGTGCTTATGTTTATTTTAAATTGGCATTTTGTATCAGCAAATAACAGAAAAAGATATTTTATCAATAAATGTTTTGTGTTTTTGGTCCTAACAGGAGGTTACAGATGACTTGTCAACATCAACAGACAATCTGTCTCAAATACAGGCTGCACACCATGAGAAGAATGAACTTCTGAGTAAAACATTGTCAGAAATTAAAGACTTAAATCAAAAGATGAAAAATGAAACATCTTGTCTAGATGTCTTAAGACAACAACTTCAAGAAGAATCATCATCAAGAAAAGTTCTTGAAGAGGAGGTAATGAAATGCAACACATTACTTGAAGAGAAAACGTAAGTGAAAATAACAGTTATTATTACTACATGAAATTGCAGGAAAGCTTCTGTAACAATAGAAACTTCTAAGTACTCAAATTTTAAATTCACATAACATTAATTGCTTAAAATCTGTTGATCTTCAATTTCATTGTGATTCAGCGTCCTTCTGTAATAGTGTAGTGTCCTAGAGTAGGGATTATAGGCTTTTCATTTCTACATAAATACTGCAACCTATATTCATTTGAACCTACTTTTAGTAGTCAAGGCTTGGTCTTCACTTACAATCCCCCCCCCCCCCCCCCCCTTCCCCACACACATACTTTCTGCCATTATTAAATAGATAATTGTCTTATGCCTCAAGATGTGCCCCATCAACTGATCACTTGTTTTAGTCTTTTCCCTAATTCAGTTCAATACCTTTGCATTCATTCATTCTGACCACCCGTTCTTCAGCATTCAGCTCTAGCAACTGGTTTTGAAAACTTCTAGTCGCTTGTCAGAACAGCCAATAATTCACATTTCATTTCTGTTATGAGGCTAGCACTCTGGACAAACACATTTAGAAAGGACTCCCCAATATTTAAATTTATATTTGGTTTTAACAAATTTATCTTGTTTGGGAAAACTTTTCTTGGTATTACCAGTCTGCATTTCAGATGTACTTTACTTTGGCCACCATTACTTGTTTTATAGTGATAATAACAAAACTCATCTATTACTTTAAGTGTCTCATATTCTAATCTAATTCCTTCAGCACCTCCTGATTTAATTTGACTATGTTATATTATCTTTGTTTTGCAGTTGTTGATGTTCATTTTACAATCTCTTTTGAATTTTCTATCTATTCTGTTCAACTGTTCTTCCAAGTCTGTTGCCATGTCTGACAGAATTACACTGTCATTACCAAATTTCAAAGTTTTAGTTGCCTTTCCAAATTTCTCCTTGGTTTACCATACAATACAGATGTTCAAAGCCAGTGTTTACACCCTTGGTGGTTTTTTTGGTGGGTGTTAGGTTGTGGTCCAAGGCATATTTTTCTGCCTAACAATTTGTCTACCAGTGCTAAAAACATCAACAGTTGCTATAAAGACTCAGAAAGCAGTACAGGCTTGAACAAACTCAGCCAGCTGAACTGTTTATACACATCCACACAACCCTTGCAACATGACATCATCAGATCACTGCCTTAGATTGCAGAGTTCACACCAATGTTTGTTATGAAGTTCATAAGGGGAGGAGTTGGCACTGTTTGTTTTATTTATTACTAAGACCCACAACTTCTGTAATTTCAGTTCTTTTTCTTTTCTGATGAAGTAATAAAAACCCCTTTGATTTTTCTGGAAACCTTATTTGGGTCCTACAATTTGGTATCAGTAGTTCACTTTCCGACATGAGTGGATGAAGACAGTAGGACCTTAATTGTTCTCTTTGATGAAGCACAAAGCAAGAAAATAACTATTTCCCCAGTGTCAAGTACTCTCTCTGATGATGATTCACAGTTAGGACAAATAACATAGTGCCATACATTCTAGATACTCCTTAGTGGAAAGCAGTTAGAATAATTAATGACTCCAGGACAAATGCTTTTAAGAATAGTTTACAGAAGGCTACATGGCATGTAATTTATAATGAGCTAAATGGTAACATAAAATTTAATCTATTCTATGAGAAATTCATATCATTATTTGAAAATAGCTTTCTGCATAAGCTAATCAGAAAGGACATTAAACAGCCAAGTAAAAAAGCATGGATGCACCACACCCAAATGATAGGCAAAGATATACCAACTGGCAATACTCTCCCCTTCTACTCCCCCACACCCCTCCTCCAGCTTCCAGGATATTACACAATAATACTATGGTATCAGAGCTTTGGGCTTATCAGGGGTACTTTTCTTCACCTGAGAAAGATGAGAAGCGTGTGTCTTCCCTCACTGGCATCAAATAACAATAATTTGACGGGACATACCAGTTCAATGACCTGAAATGTTTTTGATATCTTATCAGCTTTACTTACTCCAGTGAAGTTTTTTATCATGGCCAAATCCTCTACCTTATATGGGTTTGGCAGCTGTCCTTGATTGTATCTTTTAGTTTCAACCACATGCACTTACTGGATGTTCCATTTGGTGTTCTTCCATTGTGCAAATAACTGCCTACCTGATATCTCTTCTGGCAACACATCATCTAATGACCACAGCTTGCACAATGGAGCTGCCACCTGGAATTTGAACTTAATTCCATGGGAATATTCCATTACACCTCATTCTTAGTCTTAGTGTCAGTCAAGACATGTACCACATACACAGGATTAGGATAATAAGGTGTAGTAGTAATATGCTTGATCCCCATACCCAGACAGAAATTTTTGAAAGTATGAGACATAAACGATGATGCATTATTAGTCACCAGTATATTGATTGGACCAAACACAAAAAATGTCCTTTCAAGCCACTGATAACTGCACGAGTTCACCTCTTTGATTGGGATAAACCAGATAAATTTTGATAATGCCTTAGCACAAACTAAGATATACTTATTCTCTTCCTTTGTTCTCAGGAGAGGTCTGGCAAAGTTGATGAACATCTTTTGGAATATCTTGTCCACCGGCCTAGATGCAAGATGGCCCCCATTTCGTATTCTGAGCCAGCATTCTCTCCGCATAAATCTGACAGGCTGTAATACAGTTTCTTATTTCAAATCCATATTTTTCCAGACAATTTTTTCCCAGATTTTACTACAAGTTTTACGTACCATCAGGTAACCCCCCCCCCCCTCCCCACCTGTCCCCCAGGCAACTCATGTAAATATTTAAACGTGTATGGAACCAGAGCTAGAGGGACTACTATTCTAGGCTATTTATTACTGTGAGCATAACAGTATTACACTCCCTTTTTCATAATGTGTGGTTTCTCTGTTCTTAACCTTATTTATAATTTTCACCAATTTGGGATCTTGTGTGTGATATTTCTCAATATTCTTAAATAACTGTGGCATACCATTTAAAATTAAATTAACTAACTGCAACTGCTCTTTGGTATTCTGGGAATCAAACATTCTTCTTAAGGTATCCATAATAATTTAGTCATTTCCTCTTATATTTTACTACATCAAAGTAAAATGCAAGAGTCTGTACTGCCCATTGTGCTATATGCCCTGTTTTAAGGGGTTTGGCCAGTACCTAACTAAACACCTGGTTGTCTGTCTTCAGTTTATAGCTGGTGTGTTCTAGATAGTATTTGAACTTCTTTAATCCATACAATACTGCCAGAGATTCAGTTTCATAAACAGAATATGTTGTTTTCCATTTCATTCAGCATCCATGATGCGTAAGCTATGGGTTGCCTTCGCTCAGCACTTTCTTGGAGCAAAACAGCTCCCACACTCAGCATGAATGTGTCAGTCTGAAAAATAAATTGGTCATTAAAATCTGGTAATGCCAAAACTGGAGGTGTACTCAGAGCTTACTTGATGCTTTCAAATGCTTGTTGTGGTTCCCCCCACTTAAATTCACAAGCCTTGCACCTTAGACTGTTTGGTGGCGCAGCCTTTCAGGTGAAGTTGTCAATAAAATTTCAAAATGTTTTTCATGTTGATGAAGAAAGCATTACCATTTATGTTAGTGGGTATTGGGAATTCTAGTATGGGTTGCACTTACTGGGGAACAGTAGTCATGCCATCAGCTGACACAATGTGCCCCAAGAATTGCATGCTACTGCATGACAGCTTTAATTTCTTGACATTCACAGTTAATTTGGCTCTCCTCAACCTTGTAAAAACTTCATTCAAATACTGTCCATGTTACTCAGAGATAGCAGTGTAAATGACAAGATTGTCTAGGTAATGGTACAGATATTTAAATTTTATGTCTCCAAAAATTTGATCCAGTAATTAGATATAACTGCTGCCCCTGTGGCTAGCCCAAATGGTACAGATTGGTATTCATGGATATTTAAATTGGTAGAAAATGTTGTTATCAGCTTAGATTCAGTAGCCAACACAGTCTGGTTATGTGCTTGGTTAAGATCTAATGTGTAAATTGTGGCTCCCTTAAACTACACAAAATTGGAATGTATATCTGGCAGAGGTACTAATCTAATTATAACCTTTTTATTCAGTTCATGGTAGTCCACCACAGGTCAATATTGTCCATCAGCCATAAGTGCTAGAAATATAGGGACTACATATGGTGGCTTAGATGGCCTAACTACATTCTTTTCCAGCATCCAAGCAATACCTTGTTTAAGTATTTGCATCCAGGGAGGTAGTAACTGATGTGCTTTCTTCACTGGTGCATTGTCTGTTAACTCGATCTTGTACTCTACCAATCCATCTTCCCCAACTTGGTAGTTATAGTACTTCTGAAAAACTCAGTACACAGGTATTCAATTTCCTTAGTTTGCAGATGACTCAATAAATCTCCGGGTCCCCTAACTTCACCTTTACACACATTTAAGTTTTGTGATCTCATTAACTCTAGATGCATCCCTTTTTGCTGGCAAAATAATAAATTCCTGATTTGGTTAAATTTGGGGGGAAAAAATTAATCCTATCGAAAGGCAAAGATGTACCAGCTGGCACAAAATTGCATCACTTACTACTTACGTTTTGTACAAAAATCTGATTTCAGAGTATCTGAAACCACTGAAAGAAACACAATCTTGTTCTTCATAGAACACTTCTCATAATTACCTATAAGAATACCTAATCAAGAAATGCAATAGTGTAAAGAACCAGTAGTAGTGTAACCCACTCATTTTTATGATATTTCAGTGCCTGTGTCATTCAGAAGTATGAAGCAACCTTCCTTCAGACAGGTCTGATCATCCTGGACAACCAATAACACAGAAAAACCAACTAATAAAATTTTGAGCTCATTTAGTCCTTTCTGCTTTTTTTCCCAATGTGGATTTCTCACAAATAATTTGGAATGAGCCATAGTTTGATGTATTTCTGTTGTCTTCTAGCCACTGGTTTCTGTCTTGTCTTTCATTTGCAGCTTTGCTTTACATAGCTTTTTGTTGTGTGACACTGATAACACCTCTGAATGTGGTTTTCTGCTGATTCTGTTGAAGAGGCTCTACTGATTGCCTTGTGTAAAATCAAGGTGAGATATTTTTTTATAAAATAGAAAGAAACGTTCCACATGGGAAAAATATATTAAAAACAAAGATTCCATGACTTACTGAACGGGAAAGCACTGGTAGATAGGCACAATAAAAAACACACAATAAAAAACACACAAACACACACACAAAATTTCAAGCTTTCGCAACTAACGGTTGCTCCGTCAAGGAAGAGGGAAGGAGAGGGAAAGATGAAAGGATGTGGGTTTTAAGGGAGAGGGTAAGGAGTCATTCCAATCCCGGGAGCAGAAAGACTTACCTTAGGGGGAAAAAAGGACAGGTATACACTTGCGCACACACACATATCCTGTGTGTGTGTTTGTGTGTTTTTATTGTGCCTATCTACCAGTGCTTTCCTGTTTGGTAAGTCATGGAATCTTTGTTTTTAATATATGAGATTTTTTTTTATTTATGAGAAGTACCCATAGTAAAAGAAATTTTTCTGTCAGTCCAGTCCATCCCATTCATACGTTTCCAATTACTGTATTTCTGCACACAGTACTTTGTCCATTACTTTAACACTATTTACAGTCTGTTGTTACAGAGTTAACATTGCTTGATGAACAAGCCACTAGTATGTTGTTCTGTCTGCATACCAGCTTATGGCTATGGAAATCAAGCAATGATACACGATATGTTCTGTCTAGTGTGCAGCATGGTACCATCAGGTGTGGTATAATATTTCTGTCACCATACTGGAAAAAGCTGACCTTTGTAACCCATCTTGAACATTTGAGTGGTGAAAGGATTGAATTCAGTCACAGACATCAATGAAGTATATGGGATTCACTTTTTGATCATGCATGTAAATGAAAATGTAAATTGGAGATACAATGTCATTGACATACTGAAGCACACTAGTTCAACCACATTTTCAGTACAAATGATTCCACTTGCAGATGACATAAATGTTACAGTTAACCCTTTTAGGGAAATTACAGTATCAGAAAGGTTTTAAAAATGTTTCTCAAATAATTACTAAACAGTTCTCTGCAGACAGAATCTCCACTGATTTTGAACAGAGGAATAGCCTAGGATATTCAGTTCTGTACGCTGAAAATAAAACTTGTGCCAGACAATGATTTGAATCTGGATTGCCAGCTTTTCACAACCCAAGTGAGGTGGCTCAGTGGTTTAGTCACTGGACTCATATTCAGGAGGACAGCAGTTCAAATCCCTGCTCTTCCATTCAGATTTAGTTTTCTGTAATTTGCCTAATTCTTTAAGGGAAATGCTGGGATGAAACGTCATGACCAACTCCTTCCCTAAGTTGATCTTGAACTGTGCCTCAAAAATCCTTGCTGTTGTTAGAACATTACATTATAATTTTCCTTCCTTTACTTATCATGAGCTGTTACCTTAGTGAGTATGCTATTGCCCAATTCAGTTTTTTTATTTTCACTTATTTTCTCCCATGTGTTGTGTGAAAAAAGCATCTCTGGGGGAATAGAATTTGTGGAGGACCATGGCTTACTCTGAAATAGGGATATAGATCAGTTGAATTACATTAACTGATGTAACAGTGACATAAAATGACATCAAACACCAGACAGATGTGAAATCTGCACTGCAATGAATAGCAAGAGACTGTCAGTAAAATTGTAAATTGATTGAATGGATCTATCATTCTTTAACTTATCTTTGTCAGGAAGCATTTGAAATTCAACATTTTAGGTGTGTGTGGCTCAGAATATGGATCCAGAGGTCTTGGGTTCAATACTTGATTAGTCCTAGGATTTTTATCTGTCACTTATCACTTTTTTCTCATTTGTCAGAATTTCATGGTAGTTCAGAGTCTGCATTAAATAGTAGGTCCTCCTGTAACTGGCTGCGTAAGTCAGTTCCAAGGTCGAAGGAAGCAGAGGTCACACCACTTCCAATGGCCAAGCCTATTAAAGGTCTGTTGTCTTCAAACCAAATTTCAGTTTGGTGACAGCTTTAGCTTATCTTGTTTTACTGTCATCTAAACTTCTTAGAAGGTTGAGAGAAGTCTTCCAATTGATGTTCGATATAGTTTTGCTAAATTAGTTATTGAAGGCAAAATGTGTCTCACATTTAGTAACCAAACATGTTTCTGCTTGTTTGAAATTATATGGTTTGCTTTTATTCATTTTGCAGCAGATGTAAATTCTTGAGAAGCTTCATAATATTTCATTATTTTCTTTTGCGTATGTGTAGAACCTGCTAAATGATTTGAATTAAACTTATTCTACATCTTATTGTCAGCAT
Organism: Schistocerca cancellata; assembly: GCF_023864275.1. Classification (NCBI taxonomy): domain Eukaryota; kingdom Metazoa; phylum Arthropoda; class Insecta; order Orthoptera; family Acrididae; genus Schistocerca; species Schistocerca cancellata. Next base: position 441,870,287 of record NC_064633.1, read on the forward strand.
TAAGCTCTTGTCCAGTTTACTGAAGATATAAACAAAATGGCTACAGCATCACAGACTGAGAGGAAATTATTATGGCTGCTGGGAGGAGGAGAGGGTTGGGCAGAGTGAGGTGGGAATAGGGAAGTTTTGACAGGTAGACAGGAGAGGTGGAGACAGACACCAGTGGTGATGATTAAATTATAACGGGTTATAGTAATAATCACAATACATGCTGTGGAGCATTATGGGATGACAAACAAAGAAAGAGAGGGGGGGATATATCTTCTCTCTCTCTCTCTCTCTCTCTCTCTCTCTCTCTCTCTCTCTCTCTCTCTCTCTCTCTCTCTGTGTGTGTGTGTGTGTGTGTGTGTGTGTGTGTGCTGTCTTATTCTGATGAAAGCCTTTTTGGCTGAAAGCTTACTTGTTTGATAGTCTTTTAGTTATGCCTATCTGCGACTCAGCATCTCTGCTGTGTGGTGAGTAGTAAACTTCCCTTTTCATAATATTGTCATTATTCCATCCTGGATTTTCCATTGTTTGATCTTGTCAATGGAAACATTATTGCTTAGTATAAGATGTTGATGTATGTAACGTGGAGGAAAATACATTGTATGTTAAGTCATAAATGGTGCAGAAAGTTTATTCACAAAATTCAGTGTAGAAGAAATAATATTTTTGGATTTTAAACTAATTATTACAGCCTTGGTGAAGAAGTGCAGATGATCAATGTGGGACATACATAGTTAAACTACTGTTATTTAAATTAACCACATATTCAAAACAGCAACTACATCACACCACGATATCTTTGTACGTGATCAGTAATTGATGTTGACTATTTGGCAACCTTACAATACTGACAGTTTGTGGTGATACAATGTACAGGTCATTAAAAATATGTTGTTTCATTTGTCTGGATTCATTTCATTGATATTTAGGCCACTAAAAATGAATTAGTCTTTGTGTAATATGCTTGTTGGTTACTGTAAATTTTCGTCCATAAGGAAGGTCCATTGCCAGTACTAAGGCTCTGTTATTGCTTGATTATAAAGAAAAAGAATATTTGCTTAAAATATCTCTTGGAAATGTGGATGAAGAAAACTGAAAACAAATATTTTTCCTTTCATGTTGAATTTTATTGTTTATTTCAAGAAGCAGTTTCAATGCCTCTAAATAATGTATTTCAATCAGGAAGGAACTGGAATTACTGAGAGGAAATGATGAAGCTGAAATACTTAAACTAAATGAGTTACTCTGTAATAAAGACATGGTCCTGAACCATTTATCTGTACAGCTGGAAGAATGTAAAGAAAATTATAATAATTTAGATCAACAGAAGCAGCAGTATTTGAAACAATTAGAAGATATACAAAAAGAGGTAATAAAACATTTTTGCAGAACCATGGATTATGGGATTATATTTTCAGTTCTGATTTGTTATATATGTTAAAAAATTTCACAAATATTGCCCTCAGAAAACCCATAATTATTTAGTTGCAAGAAGTTCTTAGCATTATTTTAACAAAAATCTTGATACTTAGCATAAAGAGACACATTAAGTACAGACAGGCACAATTAAAAGATGCACATAAGTTTTTGGCCACAGCCTTCATCAGAAAAAGAGATATGCATGTCATTCATTCACACAAGCAAGCAAACTTCACACACACATACTGTCAACTTTGGCAGCTCAGGACAGAATACCATTCTGGTCTGAGCTGCTGGAGTTGATGGTCATGTGCGTGTGGTGTGGTTGCTTGTGTGAAAGAATTATGTGTGTTTCTTTTTTCCTGGTGAAGGCTATGGCTGAAATCTTATGTGTAAGTGCCTTTTAATAGGGCCTGTTGCAACTTAATGTGTATCTTTACAGTAAACAGCAATCTGTCTCTTCCTACATTGTTGACATTCCTACCTGGAATTTATATTGTTTGAAGATACATTCTGTGTTTTTCCTGTACTATTGTGCAGCTGTAGCCAGTGGCTGTTGCCCTCTGCTGTAGTGCAACAAGAGTGAGTGGCTGTTGTGAATGGAGCAGGTAGAAGAGATATAATGAGGTTTAAGAGCAACAGATATGTAGCTCATACCTTTACAGGAAGGGACATTTGCCCACATTATCACACATATGCTGGCACCAGTGTGTGTGTGTGTGCGTGTGTGTGTGTGGGGGGGGGGGGGGGGGGCAGCACGCTTGTGTGTGCATGTATGACTGAGGTAGCATAACCTTATAAAATTATCTAAAATCAGGGCTCTTAATTGTATTGTGAGAATATAATTCACTGAAATGAATGGAAAAGGTGACTATCCTGTTCGTACATGAGTAATTTTGCTCCATTTCATTGTATTGTGTTAATTATAATCTACTAAAGTGACTTTTTTATTTTATTTTATTTTTTATCTGATCTCAATGTTGTGATTTGATATCCAGATAAATTTGATTCACTATTAGCAGTTTCAAATGTCAGACAAAAGCAGCATGAGATAATCATTGCCCTAGTGGCAACACATTAGGAGGTTAAAAGCATTGCTTGGTACCATAATCAAATGTGACTGTGTTTGACTATGGAAGTGAGCAAGACTGTTAATCCCCTTAATGTGTTGGCACTAGGGCAACAATTATCTGATGATGTTCACATCTGACAAATCGAACCCTTAATAGTGAAACAATTTGTGCACAACATGTGGCTCTTTTATTAGGATATTAATTACAATGGTCACTGTGTTCCTAGTAAATGATGCTTGGGTTCACTAATTTATAATTTGAGTTTTCACGTATTTTTCCAAAAGTATTCTAGCCAAATTCTGGTTGGTGTCTACTCCTAGGCTATCAGTAACAGCTAGCCTCTCCTTTCCTGTTATTAAGAGTTATGAAACAAAGTAAAATCTTATACTGTATTTTTTATATTATTATTGTTTCTGTTTTAATTGTTACCTTCATTTTGGTATATCATGACTTAACATTCTATTAGGCTGATTGTTTTCCTTTTAATAACTTTTAGATTTGTTATGGTATGTCCTATGATCATATCTCATTAAGACACAAATCCAAATAAATAAAAAAAAAATTATAAAATTTGTTGTGATAGCAAGATTTTTAAGTATCAGTATTCTCAGGTAATGTTTTAAGCACTGCTACTCAGTTTTTAAGTCCAAACATTTGTCATTATTTCATATTTTTTCAATTTTTTTCATTGAATTTTGTTACAGGTCTGTAGCTGATAATATTTAAGGAAATATCTCTTCCACAGTTGAATTTATTTACTTATAGCCTTCTTTTTTTTCTCAATCAGTCTGTGTTTGATAGTGAGTAGACTGGGTTGTCCTTGAGTGCAACGCATCAGTCGGAGTATATATATAATAGTGGGAAACATTCCACGTGGGAAAAATATATTTAAAAAGAAAGATGATGAGACTTACCAAAAAAAAGCGCTGGCAGGTCGATAGACACACAAACAAACACAGACATACACACAAAATCTAGCTTTCGCAACCAACGGTTGCCTCGTCAGGAAAGAGGGAAGGAGAAGGAAAGACAAAAGGATATGGGTTTTAAGGGAGAGGGTAAGGAGTCCTTAGGGGGAAAAAGGACAGGTATACACTCACACACACACACGTATCCATCCGCATATACACAGACACAAGCAGACATTTGTAAAGGCAAAGAGTTTGGGCAGAGATGTCAGTCGAGGCAGAAATGCAGAGGCAAAGATGTTGTTGAATGACAGGTGAGGTATGAGTGGCGGCAACTTGAAATTAGCAGAGATTGAGGCCTGGTGGATAACGGGAAGAGAGGATATATTGAAGAGCAAGTTCCCATCTCCGGAGTGGATAGGTTGGTGTTGGTGGGAAGTATCCAGATAACCCGGACGGTGTAACACTGCGCCAAGATGTGCTGGCCGTGCACCAAGGCATGTTTAGCCACAGGGTGATCCTCATTACCAACAAACACTGTCTGCCTGTGTCCATTCATGCGAATGGACAGTTTGTTGCTGGTAATTCCCACATAGAATGCATCACAGTGTAGGCAGGTCAGTTGGTAGATCACGTGGGTGCTTTCACACGTGGCTCCGCCTTTGATTGTGTACACCTTCCGGGTTACAGGACTGGAGTAGGTGGTGGTGGGAGGGTGCATGGGACAGGTTTTACACCGGGGGCGGTTACAAGGGTAGGAGCCAGAGGGTAGGGAAGGTGGTTTGGGTGGGGATTTCATAGGGATGAACTAAGAGGTTATGAAGGTTAGGTGGACGGCGGAAAGACACTCTTGGTGGAGTGGGGAGGATTTCATGAAGGATGGATCTCATTTCAGGGCAGGATTTGAGGAAGTCGTATCCCTGCTGGAGAGCCACATTCATAATCTGATCCAGTCCCAGAAAGTATCCTGTCACAAGTGGGGCACTTTTGTGGTTCTTCTGTGGGAGGTTCTGGGTTTGAGAGGATGAGGAAGTGGCTCTGGTTATTTGCTTCTGTACCAGGTCGGGAGGGTAGTTGCGGGATGCGAAAGCTGTTTTCAGGTTGTTGGTGTAATGGTTCAGGGATTCCGGACTGGAGCAGATTCGTTTGCCACAAAGACAGAAACAAATAACCAGAGCCACTTCCTCATCCTCTCAAACCCAGAACCTCCCACAGAAGAACCACAAAAGTGCCCCACTTGTGACAGGCCAAAAGTGCCCCACTTGTGACAGGATACTTTCCGGGACTGGATCAGATTATGAATGTGGCTCTCCAGCAGGGATACGACTTCCTCAAATCCTGCCCTGAAATGAGATCCATCCTTCATGAAATCCTCCCCACTCCACCAAGAGTGTCTTTCCGCCGTCCACCTAACCTTCGTAACCTCTTAGTTCATCCCTATGAAATCCCCAAACCACCTTCCCTACCCTCTGGCTCCTACCCTTGTAACCGCCCCCGGTGTAAAACCTGTCCCATGCACCCTCCCACCACCACCTACTCCAGTCCTGTAACCCGGAAGGTGTACACAATCAAAGGCAGAGCCACGTGTGAAAGCACCCACGCGATCTACCAACTGACCTGCCTACACTGTGATGCATTCTATGTGGGAATTACCAGCAACAAACTGTCCATTCGCATGAATGGACACAGGCAGACAGCGTTTGTTGGTAATGAGGATCACCCTGTGGCTAAACATGCCTTGGTGCACGGCCAGCACATCTTGGCGCAGTGTTACACCGTCTGGGTTATCTGGATACTTCCCACCAACACCAACCTATCCGAACTCCGGAGATGGGAACTTGCTCTTCAATATATCCTCTCTTCCCGTTATCCACCAGGCCTCAATCTCCGCTAATTTCAAGTTGCCGCCACTCATACCTCACCTGTCATTCAACAACATCTTTGCCTCTGCACTTCTGCCTCGACTGACATCTCTGCCCAAACTCTTTGCCTTTACAAATGTCTGCTTGTGTCTGTGTATATGCGGATGGATATGTGTGTGTGTGTGAGTGTATACCTGTCCTTTTTTCCCCCTAAGGTAAGTCTTTCCGCTCCGGGATTGGAATGACTCCTTACCCTCTCCCTTAAAACCCAAATCCTTTCGTCTTTCCCTCTCCTTCCCTCTTTCCTGATGAGGCAACCGTTGGTTGCGAAAGCTTGAATTTTGTGTGTATGTTTGTGTTCGTTTGTGTGTCTGTCGACCTGCCAGCACTTTCATTTGGTAAGTCACATCATCTTTGTTTTTAGGTATATTTTTCCTACGTGGAATGTTTTCTTCTAGGATACATTCCATGTGGGAAAAATATATCTAAAAACAAAGATGCTGTAACTTACCAAATGAAAGCATTGGTATGTTGATAGGAGACAATAAAAAACACTCAAACACATACACAAATTTCAGACTTTCACAACCCAAGGTTGCTTCATCAGGAAAGAGGGAAGGAGAGGGAAAGACGAAAGGATGTGGGTTTTAAGGGAGAGGGTAAGGAGTCATTCCAATCCCGGGAGTGGAAAGACTTACCTTAGGGGGAAAAAAGGACAGGTATACACTCGCACACACACACATATCCATCCGCACATATACAGACACACTGCCTGTGTCTATATATATGCATTGATATTTCAGATTACAATCATCTCAGATAGAAAGGGAAAAAGTATGCATTCCAACCCTACCTACAGAAATGAATATTTCTATTACAATATGGTTAGGAAATGTTCTAGAAACCATTTCAGTGAGGGACAATGTGATACTGTATTTAACAGATTTTTTCATACTGTGACATTAATATTGCACAATCTTAATGGAGCTGATCTGGAGCTGATCTTAAATAATAAGGTCTTTATAGGTTTCATACACACCACCACGATGCACTAGTTAGTATCTGTGACTTCTATTCCAACATCTCCAGGTATACTTGAAGTTGCTGCTCCCAAGAATGAATAAAATCATGTTCTGTGGTACAAGGAATTGCCATCAATGTGCAAGGGACTTGTACAAAAGTGGATGGAGGATCTAATTCAAAATCGGGATTGGAAATTGCCTTTGTAAGGTTTGCGTCTGAAAAGGTATTGGAAACCACTATATTAAAGACTGAAGGAAATGTTCCCAGAACATGCAGTCTTTTAAATTTTACTCACAGTCACCATTTTTCTTCTTCTGTACAAACTTATGGTTGTATCAACATTGCAATTCCTTGGTGAGGGGTGCTTGGGTATGGGACAGCATGAGAAAGATTAACAGTAATGCCATTTTTGAAAAGTCAATGTTAGAAGGCTTAGTATTATTGACAAAATAGAAACTTTAAAGAGAGAGATAGATAGCTGAAGTTAAACTTTGTAAGGAATGGTAAAGTAAAAAGAAAGAGGAAAAAGACTTTTGCAGAGATAACTGTTGACTAACAGTAATATTGAAAAATGGTGCAACTGGTGCTCAGGTGACTACTGAGCAGTAATAGCACTAAGAAAAAAACGGGGGAAAGGAATGAGAGACATAAAAGGCTTCTGTAGTAGATTCAGCTGATTGTAACAAATGACTTCTTCCAAAATCACAAGAGAAAGAAGTGTGATATTCCTTGGAAGGACTGGCATACATGATGATAAGAAAGAGTTATTTTTATAGGGCAACCACAACTGTGCATGTCCATTTTTATAAAATGAAGAAAACTGCACAGTTGTTGAACCAGTATGATTTTAATGTTTAAGACTGGTGTAATTCCAACTTTTGGCACACACTTTAATGATGGAAACAATATTTTACAATTATGGGTTAGCAGTAATTCAAAAATGAAAATGTAACAGCAAACTGATGAATGGACGCTACTCTCATAAAGCGAGGAAAAAAACGAAGTGCGTCTTCCACGCTATACTATCTGTGGAATTAAAATTCCGTGTTCCAATTTATAAAATAGGGAATCTAAGAAGACACCAAAATAAAAAAAAATCCGTTTGTAAAGCACTATCTGCAAAATTACAAAATACATAAGAAATGTAAAATAGAGAAAAAGGATAATGCAATATGCAAAAGAAACTTTTTTTGTTTTGGTAACTTCTTTGGTTCCAGATTGGAATATGGAACTTCTGTTGTTCCATAGATGATGCAGGGTGGAATGAAACGTCAGTTGTTTTTTTATGCTTTATGTGTATAATGTCTCATCATCAGTTTGCTGTTACATTTTCATTTTTAAATTGCTCCTTATCCATTACTGTAACACATTGTTTCCTCATTGCAGATGATGAAATTACATTATTCTGAAAATGGTTTTAAACAATAAAATAGTATTGATTAAACAACTGTCATTTTGTGGAAATGATGATAAGAGTTTAAATGACTAGACAAAGGTGTTTGTTGGAGGGAGAAAGGGGAAGGTTATTTGTCACTTAGCTCCCTCCTGAAATGTGAAGCATGGAATTCATTGCAGAATTCTCATGCATTTCTTTTCTAGGAATTATTATCTGTGATTCAGTTAACTCTTCCTCACCAGTGAACTTCAGTAGAAGTCGGGAGGGACTGTGCTGCTCAGCCGGTGAACTGCTGCAGAAGTCAAGAGCAACCTGTGCCTCTCAGCTGATGGACTGGTGAAGCAGCTCCACCTCTCTTGACATTTCTTCGCTTCACTATGCTCATCTTCTCCTTGATCTATGCACCATCTAGTAGCTCTCTTGGAAGACTGTAGTTAGCAATAGAATAATCAGAAGGCAGTTGCATTCAGTTTGAAAGCACAGTTTTGGCTTCTTTTGCACTACTGATTTCCCACTTTGTTTCAATTCTGTACTGATATGTTGAGCTCTTCATTTAGTTTCTACCAGGACTAATATGTAGACAAATGATATACTGTGGAGGAAGCTCTTTCCCTCATACTGGGTTGTGATTTTGAAGATAAAAGTGAATTGTCATTTGAATCTGATGATGAAGATAAATGTAAAAACCCTTTTGTCCCTACTTCTACATTAGGTACATTTGCTACTCCAGCTGTTCCATCAACATCTAAAGCATCTCCAGACTTGGTCTTGTCTATGGAAGATGAAAATGAATCTACAGACAGTGATATAAGATGAAGATGCACCAGAACTAACAAGGAAAAAAAATAATAATGAAGAAAAATGAAAGCTTGAACCAGAAGAAATATACTTTTGACACAGCTATTTCTGGACTGAAAGATGTTGTAAATAGCATGCTAAGTTTCTTTCAGTTGTCCTTTAGCACAGGTATCATAAACATTTTGTGTGAGGAAACTAAAGATACCTTTCTAAAATAGTGGCTGGTCATGTTCCGAAGAAGGGCCAGAGAGTATGGAATGACATGAATGTAAATGATATTTACATCTTTATTGCTACAATCTTTATTGTTACAGGAGTAAGAAAATTGAGCCTGTCATAATATTGGTCTGAGAACCTGGTTATTCATACACCATTTTTTCTAAACCACTACCTAGAGACCAATTTCATAATATCTTGAGGTTTTTACATTTTGCCAATAATGAAATGTCTCACAGTAATGACTATTTATACAAGCTACAGCTCGTAATTGACAAAATTAAAAAAAAATATAAGGAAAATTTCTGTCCTTATGAAAAGTTATGCATAAATGAAAGCCTTCTATTATTCAAAGGCAGACTAAAAATCAAGCTGTATACACCTGCTGAACAAAGTTGTTTTGCAATAAAGATTTTCGTTATTCATGATGTGCACACAAATCATATTTTAGATTTCATTGTCTATTGTAGTTCACATACAGATATTCATAAATATGATTTCAGCTTCTTAGATGATGTTGTAGCTTCATAGGTTGAGCCATAGTTATAAAAGAGCAATACCCTGTACTGTGACACCTGGTACACAAGCCCCACCTTGTTTTGTTGATTGTATGACCGGGCAACCAATGCTTGTGTACGGTCAGGGACACAAGAAAATATATGCCTAACATGGCTGAAATATAAAGAAAGGCGAGTTTACTTTTGGTTGTGGATAGTGATTACTGTTGGCGCTGAAACAATGTGACAAAAGACATGTATGGATGCTTTTGACGGTCTACTCTGCAGAAATGAAATGTGAATCGTCAAACAGGGCCAAAGAATTTGGAACCTGTAATAGTACTGGACTACAATAAATCAATGCGATCTGTAGATACAAGTTACTTGGTAATAAAGACAGTGGAAAGCAGCAGAAAATTGACTAAATGGTACCATAAGTTGTTTATTCACATTGTGGACATGTCACTTTTTAACTCTTATTGCCAATACAAGAAATGGCTCTAAGCACTCTGGGACTTAACATCTGAGGTCATCAGTCACCTAGACTTAAAACTGCTTAAACCTAACTAGCTTAAGGACATCACACACATCCGTGCTCGAGGCAGGATTCGAACCTGCGACTGTAGCAGAGGCGAGGTTCTGGACTGAAGTGCCTAGAAGTGCTTGGCCACAACAGCCAGCTCAATACAAGAAATTTGTTAGGAATACTATCTACACCAACTTTCAGATAGGAGTCATCCAGGAAATCCTTGAAAAATGTAAAGTAGAGAAAAGAAGATCTGGCAGAGGAAAGAGATCTGAACTTCCCTCAAGACTGACAGCAGGACCTTATCTGTTTGATGAGTGGAGCAGCTACAGAACTTGTGTTATCTGTAAGGAGCAGTAGAGGAGGAAGAAGATGAATATGTGATGTAAGGAATGCAATACAAGACTGTGTGCCTTTCCCTGCTTCACGATTTACCATATACAAAAGGATTTTTGAAGTGTAACTGACATGATATAATGTAGTGAAATGTAATGTAAACCAAATGCAAATAAACATTACTGTACATGTGAAAACAGAAATAACGTTAAATATACATTTTAAATAATAAAGCGCCCACCTCACCAGTGCTGTGTCGAAAACTACGGATCTGCTAGAAGGTACAAAAAAATTACATGAATTATCTGAAAGATCCAGAACAACCTTTTTATTCAAAATAAAGATAAAAAACATTTGAATATATGCATTAATGTTTTCCTGAGTAAGTATATAATATAAAGTCATATCACTATGATTAAACTGCGAGTGTGAAAGCAGGGACAGAGAAGTACAAGGGCGACTGCAAAAAGTACAGTGTGTACATCCAGGCAGGACTGGCTCACATCCAGAGGACACAACTTGACTCTCACTATGCTGGCTTGAAAGGGCTAAAACACAGAATTGCCTATTTTGTCATTGCCAAGTAAGTGAGACTGGAAATACTGTGGTCATCACAAAATCTACTTAATTTAGGCCTGTTTGCTTGTCATACTATTTGAGGTAAATTATTCCATTTTCCTTTGGAAAGGTGGTAGTTTTAGGACTATCCTACAATGAATACATGAATATCTTTGCAGAAATGTGCCACAAGTCTCTAGAACTTTTCTTTGTCACTACATTGTACACATCCATACCAAGCTCCATCAATATCTGGCATGTGGAGCTGATTGCCAGTTACCTCGTCATCTCTCTCATTCCTTCCTAGCGCAACATGACATGGTTATAGTGTAAGAGACAGATATCAGTCATCAGTTCTCTGAAGGCCCCACCATCTTCCCCTCCCTCCTAGCATAACTTAATCAGCACAGTAGTGTACCTTTCGCCTATGTAAATCCTGGATCTGTGGCAGCTTTCTGAGGCTACACAGTTTTAGATGGCAGAGACATTGAAGAAACACCAAAACACACTGGCATTTTATACAGTAGAATTGTTTATTTATGCTTCATCTATGTACGTAAATGCATCAGCTGGAAATAGGACATGCCAGTTCCTGAGATAGAAATGAAATTTGTGAATTTTTTCATCCCAGGGTTTGACACCTCTCAAATTTGATATGCTGGCAACAGCTCCCAGTTTGCATAGATAGAATTACAAAGTTCTGCGATGCAATGACATGAACTGCACAACAGAATGTCAAACTGGGACCAGAAGGGCTGTCCTGGTTCAATCATAGGCTGTTGAAGATTGATTTATTGCCCAATTTTATTGTGTAAAGTGTAAAGTCATTTATCATGTGCTTCTAGCCAAATGTTGGGCCTGGTTTATATTTAACACTTCCTACTGAGGACTTTGAACTTTAATTATGCTACTCAAATTTAAAAAGTACAATACACAGAAAGATTGATACATCTATTAACATGATCAGCAAACAAATTGACACATGGAGTGTGACAGAAATACTTTTACAAACTATTGTGTGCAGATTAATTACACCGAAAGAAGAAAGAAGGTCTGAAATGACAGATATACTTAAATTCTTCATTTGTTATTAATGAAAGAACATTCTTCAAAGTCCTCCATTTATGAACTGACAGCAAATGTCCAAAAGATCTCTATCTTGTGTGTATACATGAATCTACTTATTGTATCATGGAATGTCACAAACTTTCAAGCATTCATGGATAATATCAAATGACTTTGCAACTTTCCATAACACTTTGATGAAATTTCTTTGCATTTGTTATGTCTTTTGAATATACCAAATGTCTTCAGTGGCCTCCCAGACAGTAATCCAAAAGACAGACATCAGTGGAATGTGCAGACGATACAGCCAGTTCTCTCCTGTCTATCCATCTGTCATCACAGACTTCACTCAGTGCATCTCCAGCAATGTGACTGAAAAATGCTGGCACACCAACACACATAAACAACTTGCATACTCTTATTTTCTTGGTAAACCTATTGCAAGTTTGTAAGAGTGCTTTGTGCAAAGTCCTTTGTGTGACCTCCTGGTGTTCTGAATTTGGTACATGACTGTGATGTGCACTTCTTGCAGCATCAGGCTGCTGTTGGTGTTCATGCTATGTCTGTGCATACTGCAGCAATCTCTTGTGGCGGTAGCCACTAACTGGACTTCTGTATTATGTATGCTCTCAAGTTGTGTTGTGTCTGAGGTTTTTGGTGGTTGATGTTGTTTCCTATCTTGTCCATGACCGCTGTTGCTGTCTTCTGAGGAGGTAGTTGCTGCATGGTGTCCTCTATGATGTCTGATTTTTTTAATTATGCACACGGTCATCTGAGGTTCATTACCACAAAAGGGAACTTTTTTTTCTGGTTTTCTATAGTAGCTCCAAAGCCAGCTACCACACTATACTGAGGCCGGCCAGGGTGGCCGAGCTGTTCTAGGCGCCACAGTCTGGAAATGCGTGACCGCTCTGGTTGCAGGTTTGAATCCTGCCTCAGGCATGGATGTGTGTGATGTCCTTAGGTTAGTTAGGTTTAAGTAGTTCTAAGTTCTAGGGGACAGATGACCTCATAATTTAAGTCCCATAGTGCTCAGAGCCATTTGAACCACTGTACTGAACTATACTGAACTGGTATCCTGCTTCCCAGCTGATCAGGTTCTCTGCCATCTTGATTTCAATATATTCATTGATGCCACTATCCCACAATCAGGAGTTTGAACTAGGATCATAATTCATGGTGTGTTCAAGCTCCAGACAATGAGCTGCTGCTGGTGATTTAGTGGCCTGTTGTAGCCTGGTAGGTCTTTGGTGTTCGTTACATCTTATGTCCACTATCCTGGCAGTTTAACCAATGTAGTACACACCACATTCTCAAAATGTATGGTAAATATCAGGCAATTCTTGACCATTCTAGTGATCACTCTGATCTTACTGGGTGGGTGGAACATATATTTGATTTTGTATTTCTTCAGAATTCTGCTGATCTTAACAAAGATAGATCTGGCATATGGTAGAAAGGCTACCTTCCTGGCCTCTTCTTCTTGTTCCTGTTCTGTTGTACTAGTTTGCCTGGTGGAATGTAATGCTTTGCGGATGTCCCTGGTTGAATGTCCATTATCCATTAATACTTGTCGTAGGTGTCCTAACTCTGCTATCCAGCTGTCTGGGTCAGAGAGTGTCTTGGTTTGGTGTGCAAGTGTTCTGACCACTCCATTGTTTTGTAGTGGGTGGTGGCAGCTGTCAGCCTGTAGGTATAGGTCAGTGTGTGTTGATTCCCTATATGCACAATGAGCAAATGTGCCATCTGCCTTCCTCTTCACTAGGACATCCAGGAACAGGAGCTGACCATCATTCTCTAGTTCTGTAGTGAACTTAAAGTTGGGATGTCTTTGAGTTCAGATGGTTCAGGAACTTGTCCAGTCTTTTCTGACAATGTGGCCAGATGATGAAAGTGTCATCAAAATATCTGAAGAAACACATTGAATAGTAGGCAGCAGTTGTAAGGGCCTCATCCTTGAATTTCTCCACAAACAGATTAGCCACTGTCAGAGATAGGTTGTTACCCATTGCCACTCCTCTAATCTGCTCATAAAATTGGCCTCCACATAGGAAATAAGTCTGTGCTAAGATGTACTTGAAAAGATCCAGCAGAGCTCTGTCAAATCTCTCACTGATCTAACTGAATGTATCCTGAAGTGGGACGCTGGTTAATAGGGATATAATGACAAAGCTGACCATGATGTCTGTGCTCAAGATTTGTACATTTCTGGGACATTCCATTAAGTCCAAGAAGCTGTGGATATTGTGGATGCACTTTTCCACATATGGTGCTAACGTCATTTTAAGGTAGGTGGCTGTGGAGTAGGTTGGTGCATGGATATTACTCACAATTGGATGAAGTGGTACGCACTCTTTACAGATCTATGGTAATATGTATAGTCTGGTTGGTACTGATGCCATAGCTTTCAGATGATTGACAACTTCCTCAGGCCATCCTGTTTCCTTAAGAAGGACCTTCATGTCCTGGTGGGGTTATTCTCTGGTAAACTGCAAGCAGGATCCTCTAAAAGTTGACAAATCTTCTAGCCATAGTCAATCTTCTGCAGTATGACAATAGATGGAAACTTAGTGATGCTACCAGGAGATAAGGGGATCTCCTCTGTCATACTGCAGAAGACTGACTATGTTATGAATGGCACTTTGATTGGATGTATGTTCTGTGTCACCTATGAACAGATATCATCTGTACCCAGGGCATTGGTACATTTGGGCATGGCTATTGCTACTGCTACTTCTTGCTGAGAAAATGGCAGTATGACATCGTTGTTACTATATCGAGAACTCATATGGTCACAGAGCACTGATTTGTGGTGGTTGTGTGTATTTGCAGGATCATCTGGTAAAAGAGAGGGCAGTAAATATTTGGCAGCATTTCTGCTGTCACTGATCATTGTTCTTTCTGCCTTGCGGAGGATGGACAGGATGGTGGAAATCTTAAATTTGTCAGTTGGAAGTTTGTATGACTAATTACACAAGTCTTATTTCAGTCCTATGTTCAGAAAGCACTCCCAGTGCTCCTTTTTAGTGTCCCTGATCTTTCCTCTATATGTTAGCTTCAGATGCCCATATATATTTATCATTCTATCTCTTCTGCCCGTCTCTAGAGATTACTGGTAATTCCTCCCTGTATTATGGACTTTTTTTGCAGAACTCTGTCAGTTTCCTACCCCAATGTGCCATAGAAATAGCTCTATATCCTCTGTTCGAGATGAGATTTGCTTGTGCCCACTGCAGGAGCCTGATATGGGCATTCACCCAGAGACCTAAGTTTTCAGGTAAACGGCCTAGGTAGAAAGAAGCCATTTCAGAAATAAGTGCATTCCAGTTTGCTGCGTCAAGTCCCAGCCTTCTGGTTTCCTTTGCCTTCAGTGTTTCTAGAGTTTACACTTAATGTTCTGATATCAAAGGTTATGACAATTGTTTAACCTCCCAGGATATAAACTTACAAGCAGCTGTCCAATTTGCCAGGGTAATGTCTATATTGGTCCCTGCACCAATGCTATTTTCAAATTTGCTAGGCTGCCCATCTTTGATAATAACAGTCAGGCCCAGTTCTTGGATCAAGTCTTGCAGCATTACAACATGTTCACCTGTTGTTCTGCTATGCCCAAGCACTGACTTTGCATTTGCATCAGCCCCTATTATGTGATATTCTTCACAACTGTAGAAGCTCATTCATGTGAGAGTACTGCAAAAATCCACTTGCACTGAAGAGTACACATCTGTAATGTTACAGAATACTCATCACTTTAGTGAAAGGGGATTTGTGATTAAGAGTGATGATTGCCTCCTTGGCATTCTGGTGTCAAACTATTGTGGCAATGTGTATTGGGAAGTGTGGACATATGGTTCCTGGACTACCATGACACTGACATCCAATTCTTCCATGGTATTTTGCAGCTCACTCATTACCGATGCACATTGCATGGCATTTATCTGCAGGAGCCTAATGCCTCTAGGTGTATCTTATGTGGATATAGCACAATGCGAAGGGTAGGGTGGCATTAAAATAGATTTGTCCATGGATCTTCATGAAATATTTGTATAGTGTTTCAAGACAGAAGATGATATTCCAATGTGAAAATGACTTTTCATCAGTAATTTTTGAGCAATACTGTTGAAGGGTATAAAGTGAGTACTTTCAAGTCTTTTACACTACACACAAAGGAATAGTGAGGCATTCTCTCACAAATTCAACAAGAAACCTACTATTGGTGGAAGCCTTGAGAGACAGATTCAAACAGAGAGACCTCTTTATCATTATGTAAAACTTTTATGCTATTAATAATTACAAACTGATAACATCGTTAATGATTTTTTCTTAGGAAAAGAGACTACTTACTAATTTTTGCAATAAAGCAAGAGTTTCAAATATTAACTTAATAGAAGAGGATGAAGGACAACCACTCAGAATGTTTCCCAGTGGCAGCAGAGTGATAGAAGAAACACTAGTGTGGGTCTTTGTCAGAAGAAGGTAGAGGGTTGGCAGAGGTAGAAGGTCAACACAGTGTGTTAAGGGTGAGTTAGAAGACTGTGGGAGCTGCTGGTGTGACATCAGCAGCACAGTGGCAAAAGACAAAGGCATTGCCCACGATCCTGCTTTTCACTGACAATGCATCATGCTACTGTCATAGAGAATCCACCACAGTTTATGAATTAATTCAGCCTGTAACACCTGGGATACAATAATTACATGAGTCTTGGAAGTAAAGATGGCTGCTGTTTACTGTGCTGCATAATGGAAGGGGACTGCTACTATCATGTAAAACTATTCATGTAGATTCAAAGACTTTCTGGAAACGTTTTTTTTAAACTGTTCACAACACTGTAGTGATGATTCAGAGTTTCATTTCCTTAATTCCTTAAGCTATCATGTTTTCTAAAAATATACACCACTAATAAAAACTACTTGGAACTTCATTGCATCAGCCCCTTAGTCATAGTAAAGTACTTATTCTGCTTTCTTATAACCTTTCTTCCAGAGAATTTAGCAGGAAATGATTACAGAGCAAGTAGAGAGCTATCCCTACATTCAATGCATTGTAGATGACGCAAATAAATGAACTCTCTAACTAAAAAAATTATGACTAGTGTAAGTATAAATGAGAACTTCCAATATTGACTGCCTGCTTTAGTTGTTGCTTAATTACCTTTTTCATTGTTGTTAGTTGTTACTGGAGCTTGGGTAATTAAGTGCAACTTTATCACAGTAATCGCTTAGTGTTAAAATCAGCAGTAAACATTTATTGTCAGCTTGTTCATGTCTCTCTTAAGCAGTCATGAAATTGAGAGTTGCCTCTCAGTGTTGTTAGTCAAAACTTTATATTCAGAGCTCAGGTTAATGTGGTAGTGGGATGCATTAGAGAGAAAGAGTCTGAGATTAATTAGAAAATCATTACAGGACAAATAGACCATTACAACTGCTTCAGCCAGTTGATGTACAGGATTGGGAAAGCTACAGTAACACAGTAACAGGTGCTCTGTCTGTAGAGGCCTCTCATAACAATATTTTCCACGAAAGTTAATATGTTAAAAACAGTGGTTTATAGTTTTCATTTAAAGTTACATTTTATGTACTTCTTACCATTTTAAATATTGTTTATTTCATACAAAACTGGTTCTTTTTATGTGTATTTAATGTGAGTAATTATATGTATCATCTTACCACAAATTTCTGAGACAGAATGAGGTGATGGAAGAGAGACTGTCAGGGATTTCTGAAGAATGCAGTAACCTAGAAGAAACTATACATGAACTTCAGCACTCAAAAGAAAAATTAGAGTTGCTTAGTCAGTCAGCTACAAAAGACAGTAATGATGTAGATGAATTGATAAATGAGCTGGAAATTAAGTGTAATGATATGGAGCAAGAATTAAAAAATAAAGAAGCAGAATGCAATGCAAAGACTAAGGTAAGTCTGAATTACTTTCACTGCAGTGTAACTTTTAAATGACTGAACCACTGTTAGTTGGTAATAGCAAATATTTATTTTTGTTAACTGTTATCAAGAATGCGTATCCTCATTGCCAGCACATTCAGAATATTGTTACACAAGATACCAACAATTGCAATCTCTGTGCTGGACATCATATCACTACTACATCACTAGTACACAATTTTATTTCTCCATCTAAAAAAAGGAAGTAAAGGAAACAAAAGAAAAATTCGGAGTTGGAATTAAAATCCATAGAGAAGAAATAAAAACTTTGAGGTTCACCGATGACATTGTAATTCTGTCAGAGACAGCAAAGGACTTGGAAGAGCAGTTGAACGGAATGGACAGTGTCTTGAAAGGAGAATATAAGATGAACATCAACAGAAGCAAAATGAGGATAATGGAATGTAGTCGAATTAAGTCGAGTGATGCTGAGGGAATTAGATTAGGAAATGAGACACTTAAAGTAGTAAAGGAGTTTTGCTATTTGGGGAGCAAAATAACTGATGATGGTCGAAGTAGAGAGGATATAAAATGTAGACTGGCAATGGCAAGGAAAGTGTTTCTGAAGAATAGAAATTTGTTAACATCGAATATAGATTTAAGTGTGAGGAAGTCATTTCTGAAAGTATTTGTATGGAGTGTAGCCATGTATGGAAGTGAAACATGGACGATAAATAGTTTGGACAAGAAGAGAATAGAAGCTTTTGAAATGTGGCCGGCTGCGGTGGTCTAGCGGTTCTGGCGCTGCAGTCCGGAACCGCTGGACTGCTACGGTCGCAGGTTCGAATCCTACCTCGGGCATGGGTGTGTGTGACGTCCTTAGGTTAGTTAGGTTTAAGTAGTTCTAAGTTCTAGGGGACTTATGACCTAAGATGTTGAGTCCCATAGTGCTCAGAGCCATTTGAACCATTTGAGCCATTTTGAAATGTGGTTCTGCAGAAGAATGCTGAAGATTAGACGGGTAGACCACATAACTAATGAGAAGGTATTGAATAGAATTGGGGAGAAGAGGAGTTTGTGGCACAACTTGACAAGAAGAAGGAACTGGTTGGTAGGATATGTTCTGAGGCATCAAGGGATCACAAATTTAGAATTGGAGGGCAGCGTGGAGGGTAAAAATCATAGAGGGAGACCAAGAGATGAATACACTAAGCAGATTCAGAAGGATGTAGGTTGCAGTAAGTACTGGGAGATGAAGAAACTTGCACAGGATAGAGTAGCATGGAGAGCTGCATCAAACCAGTCTCAGGACTGAAGATCACAACAACAACAACAACAAAATCTCAGGACAAATTGCAAAAACAAGCAACAAAGTGTATAGTTTGGTCAAAGCTCACACTCCTATAAACCATGGTAATACGAAAATTCACAGAGAGTTGAATACCATTGTGAATACTGTAAATAAATAAAGAGCATTGCTCAGCACATTGGAGGCTAAATAAGAACAGGAAGACAGAAGACCTGCATAAAGTCTTTCTTCTGAAACTCATGTCTATGTGCTTTGTTGAACCTGTATTCTAAAAGAAAACTTGGGAATACCAAAATTTGTACTTGGAAAATCCAGTGTGGAATGTAACAACATTATGAAAAGCAAAGTTGCTACTCACCAAATAGTGGACATGCTGAGTTGCAGGTAGGACAACAAAAAGACTGTCACAAATAAATTTGACCATTAAGGCCTTTGTCAACAAGACACACACACACACACACACACACACACACACACACACACACACACACGACTCCTGTCTCAGGCAGCTGAAAGCACCAGTTTTCCTGAGACTGCAGTTTTGTGTGTGTGTGTGTGTGTGTGTGTGTGTGTGTGTGTGTGTGTGTGTGTGTTGGGACAGTCTTTTTGTTGTGCCTGTTTGCAACTCAGCATCTCCGCTATATGGTGTGTAGCAACTTTCCTTTTCATAATATTGTAAACTTTTAGTCAAGGAATTTCAGAACAGTCATGTTACAGTCTCTGGAAAAAATATGTTTGTGATCTGAAATATCAGAGTGAGATTTCAAATCAACAGATCAAACCTAAAAACAATCGATTTCTGAAGGTAAAAACAAATTTCTCAAACAAAACATCAATATCACCTGACAGGATACACAAAAATAGGACTGTATGGGCAGGACAGGCCTGAGCGACACACACCAAACATCTGTCTCATGCAGACATACAGACTGTCTGAGAAATACTCCTACTGGCTTTCTAGAATTGGAGTAAATAAATAGTTGTGTATTGGTATCTGTGTTTTGAAGCTGATGAAAAGCATTATTGTCAGTGTTGTACTGTTTTGTTTTGGTATTGCATTGTCTCAGCTGTGAAGATATAGCTGATGTTAGGGACACAGTGACTGTAGTGAAGCAACTAGTGATGTGTGTGTGAGTACACAAATATCCGCAGATGGGGCACACAATGACAGAGATAGTGAGGATGTTTGGGAATTTATTTTGCAAGGCCTCACTTCATTAAGCAGCATATTTGATTGGGATAAATGTGCTTTTATTTCAGGCAGTGTCATAAACTTAGTAACTGTACAATAATGTGAGAGGAAATGTGTGCCACCTTCTCTGAATCATTTGAGCAGTCTCCAGTAAAATCAATTTGCAAGAGATTGGCTTAAATTCAAGAGCTGTGATCAGGCCTGATCACATTTAAAAATGACCAACGTTTGTTACCTGATGATGTCATCAAGTAGTGAGTTGCAACCTGACACAATGTTGTGGTGCAATTTCCAAATGCCATTTCTCAGTCAAGAGTGTTATTTGCTGATGAATGTGCAGTATATCACAGTTCATGCAGGAGAAATGTGATCTTCTGGCCAACAAATAAATAAATTTTCATTGTATGTAATAGTCAGAAAGGAAGGCAACACACGTTATGGCATACACCAGGATGTCATAATGATATCTGTTGTGACCATATTTTTTTAAGGGTATATGGATGTAAATTCTTATTTTTGTACATATTGCAAATTTTATTAGTGTCCCTGCTCCAAGGAAAAAGGAATTGTGGATCATATGTGGTTACAGAAGGACAAAGCTCCAGCATAGTTTGCGAATCTGGTGCTTGAGTTCCTTAAAGAACAATTTCGAGGACAGTAGACTGGGCACTGTTATGGAACATCTCACCCTATTGAAATGGCCACCACAAAGCCCAGACCTCGCCACACCACGCAACTAGTAAGTCCCATATGGGTAGCCTTTTGAAATATAATTTCTAAGATACTCCACAACATGTCAAGGAGGGCAAGAAGACATAAGGTGTCTGTGTAAGGCACAATGGCACACATACAGAGCTACCGGATACATACTTTTACACATGAGTACTCCAATACACAATGCTATACAGATTTGACTGAGGGGTATGGAACCTACTTGGACTCATTTATTTGATTCTATATTCCATGTACACATCCATTTACCATGCTCTTCTTGCTTTTATCTGGGAAAATAATGATGCTAACTTACCAGCTAGCTGATATGAATCTTGTTCTCATTATTCTGATTTCCAGACTTTTATGAGTTTCTCAGATATTTCCACATTAGGACCATAATGTTTACTTATCAGACAACTTTCCTAAACTTACTGCCACCTAAAATATTTGATGCTTCTCATCAGTTTATAGGTATCATGAGCTTTTGCAATTTATTCTATGAATGATCTAAGGGGGTGATGAAAATTTTTCATTTCAGGGCATTGCTATAGCTTATATGCAACATAGCATGACTCAGCATGGGTACATAAGCACCAACATGTAGGCAAGTGATTAGTGTGCCCCTAATGTCCTTCCAATGTGCATATGGCAATCTCAGATGTTATTACCAAGTGAATTCAAATGGGACCAATATGCTGTTATTCTTTTCTTGGCTACTGAAGGACAAACACTTCTAGACATCCACTGGAGAATGAACAAAGAGTATGGGGCAGCATGTCCATTGAAAACCACCACTGTTGAATGGTGTGCCATTTTGTGTGCTGGTCATAATTCAACACAAGACGCTACTCAATATCACAAGTGTCATAATGCAGAAGTTACTCTAACTCATGTGGGAGACACTCAAGCACTCACCCTATTATCCTGATCTCTCCCCATGTGGTTATGCTGCCTTCAGTTCCTTAAAAATGGCCTTGAAGGGCCAATGATTCCTGTCAGATGAGGATGTGCTGCAGGCAGTTATGGACTTCTTTATGCAGTAGGACATGATGTTAAACTTGAACTTGGTGTATCGGTGGGACAGTTGCCTCAATGCTCATGGTGATTTTGCTTGATTGGAATAGATTCTGGACTATTCAGCCATTGAACAGAAACTTTTTGATTTCCACTTATAGAATTGTCATTCTGCATGAATATGCACAGTAACTCCACATTCCTATGATTTCAAGGATGAAGATCAATTCTACACCTACATCTACATCTATACTCCGCGAGCCACCTTACGGTGTGTGGCAGAGGGTACTTATTGTACCACTATCTGATCCCCCCTTCCCTGTTCCATTCACGAATTGTGCGTGGGAAGAACGACTGCTTGTAAGTCTCCGTATTTGCTCTAATTTCTCGGATCTTTTCGTT
Source organism: Schistocerca cancellata (assembly GCF_023864275.1). NCBI lineage: Eukaryota > Metazoa > Arthropoda > Insecta > Orthoptera > Acrididae > Schistocerca > Schistocerca cancellata. The sequence continues at coordinate 441,892,463 of NC_064633.1, forward strand.
GTGATCATTACGCGAGATATATGTGGGCGGTAGTAATATGTTGCCCATCTCTTCCCGGAATGTGCTCTCTCGTAATTTTGTGTCATTGCCGATTTTGTAAAAATGCAATTTACACATGAACTAATAGGTATAGTATAGGTATAGGTATAGTTTATTTATAATGAATGGATGATATATACAGGATGCTCCTCAGAAGCAGTGCAGATTAACTTAAGTCCATATTCCAAAGTAAAGTCCTGTCCACACTGTATCAAAGTTCTGCCTTTGACAAATAGAGTCCACAATAGTAGTACCTCAATCAAACCAGTAGCGCACTCACTACATGCTTCACAGGCCACACAACAATTCACTCAAACCAGCTCTGGGCTAGCTTATATGCTGGACTCTGATGACCCATTTGAGGGCTCTCCGGATGGCCAGTGCCCTCTGGGTTTTGGCGCCACAGCGGTTGACATTAATCTTGTGCTAGCTCTTCAGTTTCCATAGTGAGGTCAGTTGGCACTACCCTCCCCCACCACTAGCAGTTACTGCTTGTCAGAATATGCAGGTGATGTGTGGTCTGGTGGAGTTGCCACTAGGAATGGCAGCAGGTCAGAATTCATGGGCTTCACTGTGGGGAGCCAAGGCAGGATGATGGAAGAGGCACGAGTCACCATGGTATCAGAATGTGTGCTGAGCATGATTGATGCAGATGGCTGCTGACTAGGATGGCAGAGGCAAAGTTGATTTCAATTCTGCCACCGAAGTTTGTGGGTGGAGGCTACAGTATATATCATGGACCTGTGGTAGATAGGGATCATCCTACTGATCCAAGTTGAGTGGCACTTGAACTCATGGGCCTGCATCAGGGGCTCCCAGCTGGAAGGAAGAGGCCCCATTGATGACATGCACCAGTGGCGGGCACAACACATGGGGGTGGGTGGGTAAGTGTGGTCATTAAACTACTCTGCTAGGCTGTGGTCTTCAATTGGGGTGGCCCTCTTAGTTGCTAGAGAACCACAGTGGCAATGAGTGCAGTGTTGGACATCCCATTCTTGCGGGTGGCAGCCATGACATAATCTTCTATTTATTTGTGCCTATTGACCAAGAGACTGAACCCAAAATCTGTCAAGAGGGGTTGCCTGAAAGAAAACTTTCACAGGTTGCATTTTAGTTTTTTTGCTGTTTCAGGAACAATAACTCCAAAAGTGTGAAAAGAGTCTATCAGAAAAACATTGTCCACTTTGGGATCAGCTACCACAAGAAAATTTACTGAATATCATTTGACTTGGTTATAAATGAGTAAAAGTGAAAACTTTTCTAGCGAAGGTACACATGATGACATCTATAGGCCCACTGGTTAGTCTCAGCTGCCTACGAAGATGGCAACCCTAAACTTAAGTAGATGGTTTAGCAAGGACATGAAAATAGCAGTGTCCAGCAGTAACTTCACAGAATGTTAGGTCTTTAAATGCATCTAAGTACATTTGCTGGAATGTGTTCTGAGGAGTCTGCACTTCCACAGATTTATCACTCACTCAGTTTACTTCCACAAGTTGAGGCACATTTGCATTGGAACGGCTTCAGCATACTACTCCCAAGCATCCCCTTTAGCCACACCTGTGGCATATTGCATTCCAATGGGAGAACTGCTGTGTGTGTTGCAAAGGAAACATTTGATACAGACAGGCCTTGGTTCTATTGCTGCTCACATGGCCTGTCACTGCTGGTGTCGCTGTTCATGTAGTTGTCCGGGCTGTGGAGCAGGTAGGGCCTTGCTGGATTTAGTGTGACATCTTGCATGAGTGGTGCTGGAGAGTTGATGTCTGCAATGCTTTCTTCCAACATAAACAAACTATGGGCTGCATGGGCAGTAGGCCTGAGCTATTCACATTAGTTCCCTGAGAGAAGGACCCGTTTCCCAAAATGTTTAGTTTCTTATTTTTGTGGCAGAGTAAGATGCATTATAATATACCTGATTAGAGAGTCAGTTTAGTTCCATCCACAAGACCATTTGAAATTACAATTCCTACTTAATCCCTACAGGTCAGAGCCCAGTCTGCATAAGATGGATTTGGGCCCTTTTTTGCTGCCAAAATTCTTACCTGTCTGTAGTAACATGATTTTTTGTAATGTTCTTGTAATAAGAAAATTTTCTAGACAACTCAAGCTCCACTGGATTCATTAATGGCTCCAATTCCTGTAGTAGGTGATACAGTTCAGGATTTCCTGTCAAAAAGCAGTAAGCATCCCACTCTCTACATTGTTCCATAAATGGTGGGAAAGTCATAAACATGGGTGGCATGAGAGATGCTAACACTTTCACTTCTGTAATGTGGCTGTCATTAACTCCTGATAACCCTGCTCAGTTTGTGTTAATAGTTGCTGTAGGCGTTCCATGGTTGAAAAACTGCACTATTACCTAATTGCAAAAATGTTCCAGGTTTGATTTGCATGACCTAGTGGGGCTTGCCCTGGTTTATTTAAAAACAAGAGATGTATACAGGATACTCTTCAGATAGGGTGCAAATTAAATTGAGTCCATTTACAAAGTGACAGCAGTTTCTAAGCCAAACTAGTAGCACACTTTGCATGCACTCCAAAGATTGCATCACAACTGACATAGACCAGCCCTGCTGGATTCAGATGTGGTCCTGTTAGAGAGTGTTCCTGATGACCAGCATTCTCTGGATAGTGGTACCACAGTGCTCAACAGTAATGTTGCACCAGCTTTCAGTTTCCATAATGATGTCGAGTGACGTCACTATAGTCTCCTATTATGAAATTGTGTAAATGCATGAAACGTCCATGATGCAAGACCAATAAAATTTCCTTTCTAGCTCACAAGAAATAATGAAAAAGACTTATGAAATATTGTTTTGTTCTTTCTATATTCCATGGAACATTATTCTGCTATCTCATTATGATGTGGAATGAGCCAATTCACACACACACACACACACATTGTGCTATTACATATCCAGAAATTCTTCAGTGGAGTAGAAGGAGTTACCAGGTGGATATAATTTTATTTACATTTTTAAAATTTTTATTGCTAAGAACCTCATTACCTTCTGTTCCATACTAAGGCAGATTGAAGGATAGTGTGAGTCATTCCTCCTTCACATTATGTATTTATGAATATTACTGTGGTTTCAGATTGTGGTTGATTGTAGATAACAAAGTAAATGTACTCTAGGGCTATTTGCATGTTGAAGTTCTCCCAGTTAATATTATGTTGATTGTTATTAACCAAAATAGCAGCCTAGTTTTAAGTTGAATATGACTGTGACCTAATAGATAGGTGCTAATTGGATTTTGCTGCTTTGTGAGTTATTTCTAATCAGAATGTGGCTGCTCAACAATGTTCAACACAATGATAATGAGATTTTGCAGTAAACAATGTCAAAATGTTTTACTCAGTTTGACTGATATATTCTGTTATATGCGGCAGACACTGCTTTTATCTCACACTTCTAATTATGGCACAGGTCAGTATTTTTCGTATTATGTCTCATGCTGTAGCAGTGTTCAGCACACACAATTCTCACTGCAATCCAATGTGTGGCCAGTGCAGTTGATGCAAACAGTAATATTCATCACCCTGTAAATATTTAAAAACACTTGTCAGGAAAACCATTTGTAGAGAATTGATAATGTTTTTCTGAGAGTCAACACATATGCGGGGAAAACTCATGTGGTGCAACATGACATGTGGCTCGTGGCTTGGCCCAGACTTGGTGGACTCCCGGACTCAACTAACTCCCAGACTTGACTAACTCCCAGACTCGAGTAACTCTCAGACTCGACTAACTCTCAGACTTGACTAACTCTCAAACTTGACTAACTGACACTTCATTCACTTAGCACTAGCGGTGCTTGACAGTTGATTTTTCCTACCATTGACCTGAGTGAGCCTATGTATTTATCATCAAGTATGGGATCGCAGACCCTCTTACATTCCAATGCTGAAAGACTTTCTTGTAGCCTTAGGCAAAAAAGAAAATAGAAGAAGTTGTTTGCAGTTTTCAAAAGAGAATAAAGAACATTATATTTAAGAACAAACATGACATTATCAAACTACTATATGATTTTACTGTGTAACCTATAATATGTATATTCCTATGTCACAAGTAATGTAATTTGCAAAATCAATAAAAATCACAGTCGTACTTAAACCTCTTTGACTCTGGTAGTGAACAGCCTGTAAAGAAATATTATACAAAAATTTAACATATCTCAGTGAAAAATAGTAAATGCTTTATACAGGTTTGTCTTACATTAAATGACAAAGAAATTCTTCCTTAGCAAAAAGTAGTAAATATTTTACACATGTATGTTTTCCAGTTAATGGTAAAGGATTACCCGTTTCACCGGTTTGTGTGGGTCACTAAACACGTAATTGTCACTACTTACCTTTCCTGTAGCATAGTGCAGGAAATTCTTGTTTAACCTACTTCAGCTATTGCCATTGATGTGTTGTCCTTTCAGCAGTGCTTTTGCATACCATTCTATCATCACTATTTCACCTCACCTGTGGTACCATACATGGAAGGTCTAGAGAAAATACCTCAAATTAATGACTATTTATTCTTATCTCTTACAAAGTGTCAACATGAGGCATATTAGTCTAAACATAATTTTCAATACAACAACTATGTAACTAATTGACAATGGTTTAATTTCTATTAGATCATGCAGATATAAATTTCTAACTAATGTGGTTGTTCAGAAATAAGTTTCAGTGGAGATGGCTACTTATTCTGCCATATATTATGCAGCTGTATTTGAATGGCTTTTATTAATATTGGAGATAGGATAGTAAATATTTTGTTGTTGACATACAGTTCAAAATTTGAAATATCGGTACACCAATATTATGAAAAGGAAAGTTGCTGCTCATCATATAGCGGAGATGCTGAGTTGCAGATAGGCACAACGAAAAGACTCTCACAATCAAAGCTTTCGTCCATGAAGGCCTTTGTCAACAATAGATGACACACACACACACACACACACACACACACACACACACACACACACACACACACTGATGCAAACTTTGTGTTTGCATGCATGTATGTGTGTGTGTGTGTGTGTGTGTGTGTGTGTGTGTGTGTGTGTGTTTGTGTGTGTGATTTATTGTTGATGAAGGCCTTAATGGCCAAAAGCTTTAATTGTGAGAGTCTTTTTGTTGTGCCTGTCAGTGACTCAGCATCTCCACTATATCGTGAGTAGCAACTTTCCTTTTCATAATATTGTTACATTCTGTCCTGGATTTTCCACTGTTTGAAATATCAGTATACATTATTTATTATAGTGTGCCACTATTTTATTCGTTTTCTTACAAAAGCATGAATTACCCATCTTGACAACTAACTAGATCATAAAATCATTGTTCCTTTGCACTTCAATGGTGTTCATCAACATCATACTTTTCTCATTTTCACTTGCAACATAAATACATACAGATACAAATAGGGCAACTTGTGCGAAAATAATGACATCATTCAATAATTAGCTCTTAAGCTACTTCATATTCCACAAACCTTTCAACTCGCTTTACAAAAATCTCTCTCAACTAAGTGTAACCCCCCTCCCCCCCACCCCTTTCAAAAATAAACTTCAACATGTATTAATCCCTTTAATCACCTCAATAAATACACAAAAATGCCTCCATGCTCCATAACTTCTCTACACATCATTACTCTCAGCATATAAATCATCTTCACATTTAATATTATTCATATAAACAAGAAGCTCCTCATCTACTTGTCATTTTGCACATTTTTCATACTTACCACAACCATCAGCTGTTATCTTATTACACTCTTTGACGACTTACGAAACAAATTTACAAGATTACATAGAATTCTCTACTAATACTGATTGGCTTCATTCAAAATTTAGGTAGATGTTTCCTTCAGATCTGGCATTTATCTCAATTATTTCTGGCACTACTGTTTTTATAATCTGACTTCAAACAAATACAAAAATTGTGGATTCTATAATATTTCAATTACTACCGTAGCATTGATTTCATTATAGTATGATGAATGTACTACACATTTTATTGAACTGTTCGTAAATGAAGTATTTGGACAACCACTGGTTAGTCTACTTCATAATTTTTACAATTTTCATAAACTACAGATAGGAAAGAGGGAAGAGGAATGAAACTTGAAACAAGAAATAAAGTCTCACCCAGCTGGGAGTATACTGCTGTCACCTGGTATACCAGCAATTAAGAGATGCTGGTTCCCAACACTTACTTTGATTTTCCTCTGGTATCTGTCCTACATATGTTAAGGAATTTCCAGTGTAAAACATCTTTTAGCATTGCATCTTAATAGTTCTTGGACCAGCATTTCTTCAAAAATCTTCCGTCAAATTCATTGTATACAGTGAACATTCCTTTTAACAATTTAGTAAAACCATTGGGTGCAGTACTCCTTTTGGTTACATATCTTTCCTGCACTGCCTGGATGTACCCATTATTACTAGTTGATACTAGTGACATTATCTCCCCTCACTATCAAAGATTCACTATTAATCTTTCCACAAATTTCTTCAGTTTTATTGTCTTATTCCTGTATACCTTCTTGCAAATGGTTGATCTGTTGCTTGATTTGCAGATCATTGTCCTGTCTCTGTTTTGTTATTTCTTCCCTTAACTCCACAGCTAGTTAAGGTTCCACCTTTTTGCATTCTTGTGACATCTCTGTTATATCACTAATCTGTTAGTCATAACATGTTTCATCTTCTTGAATCTTCCCTTCTTGTCCACCTTCAGCTCCCCTAGTACCTTCTTCAGATTTTGGTGTTATCTTTTTGTTCTCATCCTACAAATATCTTCTTGCAGTTGGTCCATGCTCTGATGCAATTTGTTATCTCTTTCATCAAAGTTTCTCTTCAGCTGTTCCTGGAATAATGTCATATTTTATTGTAATGTCTTCTCTATACTGTCTTTGGTTTCCTTATCTTCCCATGCCATCTTCTCTTCATTTTATCATAATATCTTTGCCTTTTCTTGTAATATATTCTCAACATTTACTTTGTTTTCTCATGCTTTCTTCTCTTCTTCTTCTTGTGATCTCTTTGTCTTTTCTTGTAATATGTTTGCTATTGCAGTAAAAGTGATATGCGAATTGAATTGTGTAGTCTGTTCTTCTCTGGAGCCTACAGCTTTCACAGTGTAGTACTGATTATTGTTTAAGCCAAAGAACAAGTCCTAGGCATGGTAGCCAAGATGGAATGCTCCTAATTAATATTATTTCAATTTTTATTAAACAAAGTAGCAGCTTAGCTTTAATTTTGATGTGGATGTGACCTAGCAGATAAATGCTAATTGTTTTTGGCTGCTTTGGGAGTCATTTCTAATCACAATGTGTCTGCTCAACAATGTTCAGCACAATGATAAAGGGTTCCTGCAATAACCAATGACAAGATGTTTTACACTGTTTGCCTGATATATTCTGTTTAGACATAATATGAGGCAGAAACTAATTATGTCTCATACCTCTCATTATGGTTAAACTTATCACAGGTCAATATTTTTGGTATTATGTCAGCACACACAATTCTCACTGCAATCCAGTGTGGGGCCAGCACATTTGATGCAAACACAAGTATTGAACGCACTGTAAAATTTAAAGCACTTGTCAGAGATATCATCTTTTTCTGGGGGTCAACCCAAAGTGGTGCACCGAGCGAGGTGGCGCAGTGGTTAGACACTGGACTCGCATTCGGGAGGACGACAGTTCAATCCCGCGTCCGGCCATCCTGATTTAGGTTTTCCGTGATTTCCCTAAATCACTCCAGGCAAATGCCGTGATGGTTCCTCTGAAAGGGCACGGCCGACTTCCTTCCCCATCCTTCCCTAATTCGATGAGACCGATGACCACGCTGTCTGGTCTCCTTCCCCAAACAACCAACCAACCAAAGTGGTGCGAAACACTCATCTGGCATGACACAATGCATAGCTCACAGCTCAGCCCAGACTCAATGGACTCCCAAACTCGAATAACTCCCCAATTCAACTAACTCCCCAATTCAACTAACCGCCACTTTATATTCACTTAGGCTAGCAGTGCTTGACATTTAGTTTTGTTTACTGTCGACCTATGTGAGGCAAAAAAAGTGTTTATCATTGTGTAAGGGATCACGCCTCTTACAATGTCCAACTCTTTAAAGGCAATATTATTAAAAAGATAGATTGCTGCTCACCATACAGTGGAGATGCTGAGTTGCAGACAGGCACAACTAAAAGACTACTAAACATGTGAGCTTTCAGCCAGGAGGCCTTCTTCTGAAATAGACAACATACACACACACTCATTCACGCAAACAAAGGTCACACATACATGACCACTGTCTCTGGTTTCCAGGGCCAGACTCATTATTCCATCCTGGATTTTTCATTAATCAACTCTTTAAAGAGTTTTCAACAAGAGTTTCTGGAACGGACACCTCATATTATCCTTTATCACACACTTCTGTGCCACACACTTTCTTCCTTAATGACAAGTTACACTAGAATATAATCCCATAAGACATTATTGAATCAAAATAGGAAACATAAGTAATTTTTTTTTACATTTTCATCTTCAAAATATATTATCTGCAGTGCAAAACCTGTAGAGCTTAGACATTTAAGAAGACCTATAACATGATTTCTAATTCAAGATATCACCAATACAGGCATCTAGGAACGCAGAATATTCTCTTTCATCTCATGATTTACTCTCATGGATTATCTGTGATATGTGGACAAGCCTTGTGCAGTTCATAATTTCATCTGTTGTGTTTTACCTAAGTTTGGCGACAGTTCATTTGTAAAGTTCAGTGAAAGTTCATTTGCAGAGAACCAGTTTGTGGGGACATCTACTGTGATAGACTTCGCTGACATGTAATAAGTGAATATCTGTGACTTGACCAAAGATGACAGTGTATTCTTAGCTTCCAAGTGGAACAGATGTGAATCTTTCACTGTGTAAATATTCGGCAATAAATCATTATTGTCATTCTGTAACGGGACACACCTGAATTGTATTGTACTCACACCACACTCTCTCCTACATTGGTGACTTGAAATAACTGTGAATTATGCCGAATATGTGCCAAACTGCATACTACACTACGACAATGCAATCTAGTAACCGCTGCATGTCAAAATTCAAACACCATGCCGACTTTGACTGACCGCTTCTGACTCTGACATCACTGTGCCTAGTTGGAGCAATGACCTTTGTCCAACATCAACAAATCCCATTCCTTTGCCATCCGCATTGTGCCTGGACCCACACAGAATGCTGCTGAGAATGCTGCACTCTCATCTGGGCAGAACATTGCCAACTGAGTTGTGCCTTCGGAGACGTAACGAGTGACTGACACACCAGGGCCCAACCCTTCCGCCAGCATCATGCAACATGTATTGTCATCACTGCTCAGCACAATGACTTCCACCCGGCCAAAACAAATGACCACGTGGTGTCCATACTTGCCCCATGTGCCACCACATCCGCACATGAGCAGTTCAGTGACACTGTGCATGATTGTCATCAGTCTTGCGACTCTTTGATAGTGTCTGCAGCAAGTTCATGTGTTCGGGAAGATTATTCCAGTTGCCTCAGTGCTTTGCATGGCAGTGAAGCTTCTCTCACTCACCACTATGACTGCTGCTGGACTTCACCTCTCCAACTGTGCATATGAATGTTATCTTCTCATCGACTTGGATTCTAACTGGTGTTATGTGGGGCTTCCTCCTGTGCTGGTCCCACTTCCATGAGCTGTATTGTCAACTGTCCCCCCTGCATCCTTTCCTCTGATGATGCACCCCTCAACAGACCCAAGGTCTGACGTCAACTCTCTATCACTCGATGGCTCATTGGCAAAGGATGAGCCTACTGTATTACAACTGCAAGAGGCTACCAGTTCATCGATCACAGTGACCCGATCTGTGACCTAGATCCTACAGTGCTCATTGTCTCACTGCCTCACATGGATATTCTCTGTTAAGGACATCATAAAACCAGACCTAGTGATGGACTTATTACACCAATTCCATCTCTCCTCAGTTGTCCGACATGCTGTGCCCATTTACTTTGAAATGGGCCACTCCATCTTAAGACCATTCAGCCTGGCACCTCCTCCCCTACCTGATACACCTGGTACATTGACTTTTCAAGACAAACAACAGGAAGACAATTGTACATCTGTTGACAATGTCAAGCAATGTGCTTCCCCAGCAAACATGCTCCCACAACATAATACTGATATATCTCCTCGTGCTCTGCAAGCAGCTCACAGCCTTGACACACAACTGTTATCTAGGAGTGTGGGAGTGCACACAAGGCCCTGGTCCCATTGAATGGCTATGCCTAAATGACGTCTGCCCACACCCAACCCATGCTGTACTCAACACCCACACTGTCACAAAAACCCGTAGCACACGTATCAGTACACTGTACCCTGCCTTGCACACAGCTATCCTGCTGCTGACATAATCGGCTGTACTCCACACTGTTGCCATGACTCTTCCACATGACTTATGACAACACAGCTCAACCGCCACCCACTGGCAATCTTCGCACAACACTAATCATACTTGCTACATTCACCGGCTTCCACATTTGACTACGACACACCTACCACAGGTTGATGATGTTCTGGGTCACCATATTCATGGCATATCAAAGGAATTGAACACAACATGTCTTTTCGTCTACCTTCAACTGCACAGTTTGTCTCCAACCATCACTTACATCTTTGACACATTTTCCCGACATGAGTTCAACACAAAAATGCTAGACTCTGTGATAACATCTACATCTACACTGACTTCAACCAAGATCCAAAACACATTGGTACCCTTTGTTCCTGCCTCTGCATGCCCCCCACTCTGGCACAGATGGCCACTGTGCAAACACACACTTCAAAGTTCGCTCAGGCTTATAAATTACCAGGTCGGTTCAACTGCATTTCCTGCTCAACAAATGACCTCACTTTGACCAGATCAAAGTCTCTCTGGTACATGTGACCTTCACATGCCAACATCAGCACCACTGCCATCCTGCCCTCATCTCTTCGGTCATACAACTGGCATCCTGTGTGGAAAAAATGGATACTTCCCATCTCAGCTACAACCATACTACCTATTCAGCACTCATACTGTGGCTACCACAACTTCGAGAAATGGTCTAGTCATGTATTGCAAAAGTGCCAGCCTTGGCATGAGTGTCATGTGCATCTGCACAGCCTCACTTTGAGAAAAAATCCAGTTGTGTCTGCAGTTGTTTGATGACTGGCCATGTGAATCTGTGCAGCATCACTTTGGGAAATGATCTGATTGTGTCTCACAAAAGTGCCCACTATTCAGTCAGTCATTCACACCAGTACCCACTGCTGAAGCAATCATCGTTACCACTCTCGTCATCCTTTCAGTGCTCTGCCCTATTGGAGGGAGGAGGGGGAGGGGGGGAGGGGGGGGTTGTTCTGTGGGAACATCCACTGTGATCTACGATCTACATCGCTGACATAGGATAAGTGGAATATCTGTGACTTGACCAAAGATGATGGTGCATTCACAGCTTCAAAGTGGAACAGATATCTACCTTCCACTGTGTAAATGTTTATGCAGTAAAGTATTACTGTTGTTCCACACCATGTCGTACCTCAGTTATATCATACCTGCACCATACAACTTCCATAAGTTATTAATTTTAAAGGACATTTTATGTACATTTTCAAGTGATGGTGTTCCTGTATTAGACTAAAGTCAATGATGTAATATAAATCTTGGAAGTAGTAAAAATAACTCATCATATAGTTGAGACACTGACAGACACATAAACAAGACCAAGAGTGTATCCAACTTTCATGTGAATCCTTCTTCAAAGCTTTAAACACACATGTGTGTGTGTTTTCTATAGCTATGAAGAAGGTTTCATCCTAAACCAATCAAAATTCTCAGTACCAGTATTGTTTTTGTGTCAATCAATCACTCAGTGCCTCAACCCTAAACAGCAAGTTGTTACTTTCACTCCTTCCATTACTTGTACTCTGCATTCTTTTATTTAGACAGGATCAAGACTACTTCCAAGCAAGATATCTAATACTATAATATTTGAGCTTCTGTCTAAGAATATTGTGAACCCAAAACAAATGCTTTTGACAAATCACAGTAAATATCAGTTGACACTATGTGTCATTTAAATTTTTTTATTTTCCAGTCTGTAAATTGAAAAATCCAAATTAAGACTGACTAAGTGTTTTATCATGGGCTAAGAGTGTAGTTGTTCTTATGTATCAGTACATAGTCTTTTCCACTATCTTTGGAAAGGTCATGAACAATGTGCTAATATTACTAGCATTCTTGTAAAGCAGTCTGACAGTAATACGATGGTCATTCCATAAGTAATGCCCCACTTTTTTTTAAAAAAAAGCCATTAATATACATAGACAAATGTACTTGTTGGTGCTTCACATTTGATGTTTGTCCTGTGCGCTGGTGAAGTTTTGAACCGTTCTGGCAGATGGCAGACCCGTAGTACAGTGTCAAAATGGCACCTACGTACAACTCACATTACAAGCAGTGTGCTGTTATTGAATTCTTATGTGCAGAAAAGAAACCATGGTGAACATCCATAGATGTTTGTGTGCAGTGCATGTTGATGCCGCAGTTGATAGAAGTACAGTTGGGTGATGGGTAAAGAAAGTTACAACCTCAGAAAATGCAGAAACAGAGCTCCGTGATCAGCCATACTCGGTATGTCCTGTCACAGCCGCTGCTCCAGCCGTGCTACATACTGCGGATGCCATTATTCATGCTGACTGGTGCATCACAACTGGACAATTGACTCTACAGTTGTCAGTCAGCATTGGAAGTGCATCTGCGATAATGCACACCACACACAAGTCTGAGAACCCAGGAACACATCGCCAAATTGGGTTGGACATCATTGCCTCATCCACCCTACAGTCCAGACCTGGCACCCTCGGACTTCCATCTGTTTGGGCTGCTTGAAGATTCTCTAACAGGGAACACACTTTGAAGATGATGAGAATGTCAGTCATGCAGTGAAAACATGGCTACACCTACAGGACAAGAGCTTTTACCGGCAAGGAATACATGCTCTTCCACAACATTGGCATATGGCCATAGAACGTGATGGAGACTACGTAGAAAAATATGACATGGACAAGAAATATTGATGTATATTGTCACCAAATTCTGACTCTTAACAATAAATATGTTCTGAGAAAAAAAATGTGGGCATTAGTTATTGAACAACCCTTGTATATTTCAGTCTATCCAGAAATATACCCTCAGATAATGATGTATTGCATGTGTGATTGAGAACATTTTATATATGCAAAGATCAAGATTTTAGTGATCTACATGAGATATTATCAGTTCTTTGAGAGTTTTCCCTTTTGAAGGAGTTAGTTTGTTCTCAGTTTTTCTGGTAGAGCATGCAATAATGATGATTTGGCTATTTTGTGGCTTTGGCATTGCTTCTTGTGTGTATTATACTGCTTTATCTTGCAACCTACTGTCATGAAGTGATTATTATACTTTGATTAAAGTTACTTTGTAATTGACATTTCAGTTAGTCAAGAGGTAGAATCCCACTACCATCCAATTGTAGTCCTTCCTTGAGCATCACATGCTCTCCATGTGGCCTTTTTTGTAGGTACATGTAGCACATCATAAAGTATAGCTGGCTGTGAAATGCCTTCAACATGGTCTCCCACCACTGCGATCTTTCAATCACAGAGTAATTTTAATTAGAGTATTATATATTGGCTACCTGATTGCTGCTGTTTATAATTTAGCTGTTTGCTAACAAAGCCTTAATTTTCTTTAGGTAATTTTCCATTTTTTATCTAACTATTGTCAATATAGATTGCCTGATAAAAAAAGTGAGGCACCCAGAAGACATGATCAGATGTCAATGTAATGTCATACATGTATACACCATTGTCGGGTATGTAAATAATTAGAGTTGCAGTTCTCTGTAACAGGCAAATGTTCACAAAAGTGCATTAGTGTTGCCTGACCTGTTAGAGTATATAAGGAGTGTGAAAAATGTCAAATGCTGAGTGATCACTGTGAAGAACACAGAGATGGTACGTACTCTTGTGAGAGCACTGTCAGTGCCTGACAGAGTTTGAAAGGGGCCTCATTGTGGGCCTACATTGGGGGAAGCACGTAATATCCACATTTGTGGGCCATTTGGATGTGACAGTAACCCAGTGTTGGACTGAATAGGTTTGTGAGGGGAGGAATACCTGTTATTAAGGTTCCAGTTGATCTCATCTGACCACCACAAGGGAGGATTGAGGCATTGTGTTACACCAAGCACACTGTATCCCCTTCATATCTGTGTTTTCCATCTGGACACAAGTAAGGGACATTCTGCTATAATCTGTGTTATCTCAGAACTTTGATTGGCGACGAGCAACAGCTGGACTAGGGAATTAGCATTCCACACATGGGCTGCCATTAACACAACAACACAAACAGCCACATTTGGAGTGGTGCTGTGACTGGGAGACATGGGCTTCTGATGAGATGCAACACATTGTGTTCAACAATGAATCATGGTTCTACACTACACAGGATTACAAGTATCGATGAGTATATCAACGATCTGGGGCAGGACCCATTCTTCATTCTTCCAGAGGAGAGGCACAGTGGGCTTACATTAGTAGACTAACAAGTAATGAAGGATAAAATAAAAAGGCTACAGAGAGAGTAGCACAATTAAAATATTTGGAAACAGCTTGGAGGTCATCTCCATCCCAAAGCTAGTATCCGGAATATTTATTTACTTATTTACACATCAAGTTCCATAGGACCAAATTGAGGGGCAAGGTCATGGAACATGTCAGTACATGAAATTACAACATAAAAGTACTAACAGATAAAAATAAAATGTTTATGAACCCAAAAACGTTAAATTATGAATTTAAGTAAACACAATCAACAATATTAAATAAGAATCAGCTTAAGTTTTCAAGGAACTCCTCAAATGAATAGAAGAATTGACCCATGAGGAAACTCTTCAGTTTTGATTTGAAAGCATATGTATTACTGCTAAGATTTTTGAATTATTGTGGTAGCTTATTGAAAATGGATGCAACAGTATACTGCACGCCTTTCTGCACCAGAGTTAAGGAAGTCTGATCCAAATGAAGGTTGGATTTCTGCCAAGTATTAATGAGTGAAAGCTTCTTATCCTTGGGAATAAACTGATATTGTTAACAAGGAACAACAGTAAAGAATATATATATCGAGAGGCCAGTGTCAAAATACCCAGACTAGTGAACACGGATCGACAAGAGGTTCACAAACATATACCACTTAT
Source organism: Schistocerca cancellata (assembly GCF_023864275.1). NCBI lineage: Eukaryota > Metazoa > Arthropoda > Insecta > Orthoptera > Acrididae > Schistocerca > Schistocerca cancellata. The sequence continues at coordinate 441,907,813 of NC_064633.1, forward strand.
TGCCCGAACTGCCCATTTCTGAGCCAAAAATATCCTTTTAGAATAGGAAGAGTTACCCCAAAATATAATACCATATGACAAGTGAATGAAAATAATCAAAGTAGACTAATTTTCATGTCGAATGATCACTTACTTCAGATACTGTTCGAATAGTAAAAATGGCAGCATTAGGTCTCTGAACAAGATCCTGAACATGGGCATTCCACGGAAGTTTACTATCTATCTGAACACCTAGAAATTTGAACTGTTCAGTTTCACTAATCATATGCCCACTCTGTGAAATTAAAATGTTGATTTTTGTTGAATTGTGTGTTAGAAACTGTAAAAACTGAGTCTCACTGTGATTTAGTGTTAGTTTATTTTCTACAAGCCATGAACATAAGTCGTGAAATGCACTATTTGAAACTGAGCCAATGCTGCACACAACATCCTTTACTACCAAGCTAGTGTCATCAGCAAAGAGAAATATTTTAGCGTTACCGGTAATACTACAGGGCATATCATTTATATAAATAAGGAACAGGAGTGGCCCCAACACTGACCCCTGGGGCACCCCCCATTTTGACCATACCCCACTCAGACTCAACATCACAACCATTCTCAACACTATGAATAATGACTTTTCGCTGTCTGTTGTTAAAGTAAGAGATGAATCAAATTGTGAACTACTCCCCGTATTCTGTAATGGTCCAACTTCTGGAACAATATTTCGTGATCAACACAGTCAAACGCCTTAGTTAAATCAAAAAATTGTTTAACTCATCCAGTATCTCAAAAATAAAAGAGAATATAGCATTTTCAGTTGTTAAATGACTTATAAGCCGAACTATACATTCAATATCTAATTATATTATATAAAATGATCACTTATCCTTACATACACAGCCTTTTCAATAATTTTAGCGAACACTGATGGCATAGAAATAGGTCTGAAATTGTCTACAGTATCCCTTTCTCCCTTTTTATAAAGTGGCTTTACTACTGAGTACTTTAATCGTTCAGGAAACTGACTATTCCTAAAGGAAAAATTACAAATATGGCTAAGTACAGGGCTAACATGTGCAGCACAGTAACTTAATATTCTGCTAGGCACTGTTTTATATCTATGAGAGTCCTTAGTCTTCAGTGATTTAATTATTGACTCAATCTCCCCGTTTTCTATAACACAGAGGAGTATTTCAGACATCAATCTTGGAAAGCCATTTTCCAGGAGAGTTATATGATTGCCTGTAGAAACTAAATTTTTATTTGATTCACCAGCAATGCTTAGAAAATGATTGTTAAATACTGTACACATATCTGATTTATCAATAACAGAAATATTTTTACTATGGACTGACTATATCATCGACCTTGTGTTGCTGACCAGATACTTCCTCCACAACTGACCATATGGTTTTAATTTTATCCTGTGAATAAGCTATTCTATTTGCATACCACATCCTCTTTGCCTTCCTAAGCACCTTACAGTACTGTTTGTAATGGGATACTGTAGCTTGATTGTGACTATTTCTGACGATTTGATATAATTCCTGCTTTGTTCTACACGATATCCTTATCCCACTAGTCAGCCACCTAGGCTGACTTTTACTGCTAGTACCCTGTTTAGAGCATTCTGATGGAAGGCAACTCTCAAAGAGCATGAGAAATGTGTTTGTTGTCATGTAGTCAGCAATAGAAACATCCTGCCACTCTTGTTCCTAGATGAGATTTGAAAAACTCTCTATTACTATTCAATTAGCTTTCCTATATGTTTTGTAATTATATGTGACATTTGTTTGAGTATAAAACCCTTTTGTTGTTAAAACTGTACTACTTGTCAGCCAGCTTGCCTCAAGAGATGATACAATGGCTTTATAACATGTTATCCAATCAAATCAGTGCATGCATCCAGGCCAGAGGGGATGCAACATCATACTGATACATGGGCTCATACTGCTACATTCTCTGTGAATGTGCCTCAATTGTGTAATCAGAGATGTGACATGACATACCATCTCAGCCAATGAAGTCTTATTTCATTTCCTCCTCCCCTTCTGGGCATTTCACTTTTTTTGTCTGTTAGTGAGTATTTAATTTTATTACCTGAATTATTTATCGCAGACACAGTACAAACGAATTTTTATTGGTTTGGTTAAAATATGAAATCTCTCCTACTTATCTGTTTGTTGTAGGATATGCAGTCTTGCATGGAAGAATACAAGAAATCATATGTTATTAGACTAACCACTAATGAAGAAGAAAATAAAAAGGCCACAGAGAGGGTAGCACGGTTAGAGAAAGACAACAATCAATTGGCAATGGAAAAGGTATGGGAATTTTTAAGCATAATTTTGTGTGCTGTGTGTTGTGTATGAGATGTGATCAAGAACTAACATGAAATTTTTAGTTTCACGGGCTTTATATACCCAATTTTCAATTGTTTTTTTTCTTGAAACTTCCTGGCAGATTAAAACTGTGTGCCGGACCGAGACTCGAACTCGGGACCTTTGCCTTTCACGGGCAAATGCTCTACCAACTGAGCTACCCAAGCACGACTCACGCCCCGTCCTCACAGCTTTACTTCTGCCAGTACCTCGTCTCCTACCTTCCAAACTTTACAGAAGCTCTCCTGCAAACCTTGCAGAACTAGCACTCCTGAAAGAAAGGATATTGCGGAGACATGGCTTAGCCACAGGCTGGGGGATGTTTCTAGAATGAAATTTTCACTCTACAGAGGAGTGTGCGCTGATATGAAACTTCCTGGCAGATTAAAACTGTGTGCCGGACTGAGACTCGAACTCGGGACCTTTGCCTTTCGTGGGCAAGTGCTCTACCAACTGAGCTACCCAAGCATGACTCACGCCACGTCCTCACAGCTTTACTTCTGCCAGTACCTCGTCTCCTACCTTCCAAACTTTACAGAAGCTCTCCTGCGAACCTTGCAGAACTAGCACTCCTGAAAGAAAGGATATTGCGGAGACATGGGTTAGCCACAGCCTGGGGGTGTTTCCAGATTGAGATTTTCACTGTGCAGCGGAGTGTGCACTGATATGAAACTTCCTGGCAGATTAAAACTGTGTGCCGGACCGAGACTCAAACTCGGGACCTTTGCCTTTCGTGGGCAAGTGCTCTACCAACTGAGCTACCCAAGCACGTCTCATGCCCCATCCTCATAGCTTTACTTCTGCCAGTTTTCTTGTTGGTAAACATGTTCCTAATGATGATTGCATTTCCAGCTGTTTTGAATGTTTAGTTTATTGTTGTCAGTCAAAAAGGTTGTTTGTGTGTATGTGTTTTCAAGTGCTCAGCAAATTTTTACTTTTGTAAAAGATGGATCAAAGAATTCGCATTAAATTTAGCTTGAAAAATGGAATAAAGTGTAGCACCACATTCAAAATGTTTTGGTGAATTTACTGTGAGTATGATGAGTTTACAAGTGGTATAAACATTTAGGAAAGGATTAAAAAGATGTTAAAGATGATGACTACCTTGGACATCGTAGCACATCAGTCACTGATGAAAAAGTGGAAGAAGTAAAGAAAATGGTTCTGGAAAATCACTAAATCACTTTAGAGAAGCTGTTGATGAAGTTGGCATATCCCATGGCTCGTGCCAACCAGTCTTTTCTGGTGTTTTGGGCATGAAACAAATAGCAGCAAAGTTTCTTCCAAAACTGTTGACTTTCGACCAGAAACAAAGTTGCATAGACATTGCCGAGAAATTGTTGAATGAAGTTGATAACAATCCATAATGTCTAAAGAATGTTATAACACGTGTTGAAACATGGGTATATGGGTATGACATTGGATCCAAGGCCCAATCATCCCAATGCAATCTGCCTGAAGAGTCAAGACTGAAAAAAATTCAACAAGTTTGATTAAATGTGAAGGGTCTTCTCACTGTTTGCGTTGATTATGGTGGGATAGTTCATCATGAGTTCCTGCCTTATGGTCATACAGTCAATAAGGAATACTTCCTGGAAGCTATGTACTATTTGCATGAAGCAATTGAAAGAAAATGACCAAAATTTTGGCAAAAAAACTCATGCAAATTGCATCATGATAACATTCCCGTTCACACCTCATTGCTTGTCCACGATTTTTTGGTAAAAAACAAGACCATTATGTTGCCTCAGCCACTGTATTTGCTGGACATGGGCTCATAAGACTTCTTTCTATTCCCGAGGCTGAAGAGAACCATGAAAGAATGTTCTTTCACCACCATTGATGAGATAAAAACAGAATTGCTAAAGGAGCTGAACACCATAACAAAACATGAGTTCCAGAAGTGCTTCCAAGAGTGGAAAAAGCACTGGCACAAGTGTATTCTGTCTGAGGATGATAACTTTGAAGGGAAAAAAGTTGATGTTGATGAATAAACAAAGATTCTTTTCGAAAAACAAAAGTTATTGTTATTTTTTGATCAAACCTCTTATTGTAATAGTGTGCTGAACTCACACAAACACAAACACAAACACAAACAAACACACACACACACACACACACACACACAAATATGAGGGCTGGATAGAAAGTAGTGAGAACTATTATTTTTCTCTGAATTGACTTTATTGACAGAGATACTTATAGTTACACACCTTCAATAAAATTGCCTCTGTATTTGTAGCTTTTTGCCAAATGTCCAGAAGGCATCACATACCTTCTGCATGTCTACTTCTGTTGACGTCCTGTATTCTCAACGCCATTTGGCATGGATAATGTCTTCTATGCTGTTGTAAAAAATCCCTCTCAGTGGTTCGTTCACTTTGGCAAAGAGATGGTTATTGCAGGAAGTCATGCTGGGTGAATATGATGGAAGTTCTAGACTCTTCCATTGCCAGCAAGAGGTCCTGGTGAATGATGGGTTTTCATGAAATGTCCTAATTTTCACCTGAGTGCTGGACAAAGGTGGTATTACAGGATTGTGCAGTAGTAGGCAGTGTCTCTCATCATCCTAGGTGGTACAGCATGATGTAGCATTACCCCATCAATGTCATACACCACAATGAACATCATCTTCACAGCACTTGGTGTAATGCACATTTTCTGTGGATGGGGAGAACCAGGATCCTTCATTCACTGGATATGCATTTCAAGTTTGGTTCATATGAGCGTGTCCAGGTTTCATTGATAATGACAATGTGTTGAAGAAAGTCATTACCTTCCCTTTGGTACTGACCCCGAAAATCCCGTGTGACGGCATAGAGGTGCCATAGTTGCACCTCAGACAACATTATGCAATTCTGCAGTACACCAGAATGTCTTGCAGAATGTGGAGCACAGTTTTGTGGCATACTCTGACTTCTGCTGCTAACTCGTGCACAGTGCAGCAGCAATCAGTATCCAACAAGGAAGCAAGGAGTTGAACTAGATTGTCCTTCATGTGGAGTTGCCCTGAATGGGATGATCTTTCACAGTATCTCAGTGTAATCTGATTGCTTTAACTCATTGTGCAACTGTGCTGTATGCAATGCTACATCACCACATGCTTCACGCAATCCCTGGAAACATTATTGCGTGCTCTGACATTGTGCCACTTCAATTTTGAGTCACGAACATTACTCTATCTTTGTTAGCATAATGTTGCACTATTCCTGTGATGTTCAGCAGTCTACACACTGCAGTAGATTGACAGACTACCATCCCCACTCACTGTAATAACTCATCTCACAGACCTTCATTGTGTCTTTTAGATTTGATTTACTTTCATTCCAATTGATCCGTAGTGAGGAGGTCCTCCAGGATGTAAAGCATGTCAGAAAAACAATAATGCATGACAAATATTTACAACTCAAGAAAATAAGTTAATGTAACTTCTACAGGTCCCAAGTGGAATGATCGTCTTTTTTTATTTTTTTTATTTAATGAACACTATATGAAAGGATCATTTTACAACACTCATTTACTAAGATCACATTAATGCACTGAATTTAAAATAAAAAAATGTTTTGTTTATTTATAAGGAAATAAACATATAATAGAACTTAGAACTTCTGCAATACTTGTTTACGATGAACACATTACTGCACTGAAATGGTGATGAAGTTAGGTTGTACTTTATATATATACATATACACACAAAATTCAGTTGGTTCTACTGAGAAATTCATCAATGAACTAGAAGGAATTGGCCACCAATAAATCCTCTAGGCTTCTGTTAAATTGAATTTCATTGGTTGGTAAGCTTTTTGTGGCTGCTGGAAAGTTATTGAAAATATGTGTTCCTGAATACTGCACACCTTTTTGTAGAAGTGACTTTAAATCCTTGCGAAGATTATTCTTATTTCTAGTACTGACTCCAGGAACTGAGATGTTAGTTTGAAAATGTGATATATTTTTAATGACAAATTTCATTAAGGAATAAATATATTGGGAAGCGGTAGTTAGTATCCCTAGTTCCCTAAACAGGCCTCTGCAGGATGTTCTTGAGTTTACACCACATATATCTCTTATGGCTTGTTTTTGTGCCCAGAAAGCTTTAGCTTGGCTTGATGAATTACCCCAAAAAATAACCCCATATGACATTATGGAGTGAAAGTAAGCATAGTATGCCAGCTTTTTCATTTTTATATCCCATATGTCTGACAGAACAACACAGATTGCAGCTCATCAACTAACTAGTTTGACATTACAGCAGGGCTACTACTGCATTGTATCCTGTCCTTGTATACATGTTACTTTCTTCACTGATGTGGAGAATGTCCTCATTCTTTGTCTGAACAGTCCTCTTAATTTTCAGCATCTTTTTGTAACACATCTCAAATGTTTCTATTTTTTTCTGATTTTCCCACTGTCTGTACAACACTGTGATCCAGCCATACATTCTCAGAAATTTCATCCTGAAATTAAGACTTGTGCTTGACACTAACAGACTTCTTTTGGTGAGGAATGCTCCCTTCTCCTGTGATAGTCTGCTTCTTATTTCCTGTTTGCTTCATCTATCTTGCATTACTTTGCTTCTAAGGTAGCAAAATTCCTTACCTTTGTTTATTACATTGGTGCCGTTTTTACATTAAGTTTTGTACTAATCTCATTTTTGTTGCTCCTTAATATTGCTGTTTTTTTTTAGTTCATTCTCAATCCATGTTCTCTGTTCTACAGACTGTTTATCCTATTCATCAGGTTCTGTAATTTTTCCTCACTTTCACAGAGGACAGTAGTGACATCAGCAAAATTTTATCATTTATATCCTTTTACTATGAATTTTAACCCACTTGTGAACCTGGGTAAATACTACTATTAAAACTGGTAGTATTTCATATAAGCATTTCTGTTAGTTATTATTTCACACATTATGTAAGATTGTTTTATTCCACAAAAGTTCATCTCATTATAATTATTGTTATTTCATTTTGAAACTGAAAAAAGTAATAGTAGCTACTATTAGATTTTTGTTTTGTCCATTCTGATAGACAGTTAATGAGGAATGTGTAGAATACACGATCATGTCGGGTCAGTGTAATTCGAACCAATCAGCTTCATAATACTGATTGATACTACACCAAAGGGTTACACAATTACCTTGTTAGCTGCTATTCAGCTGATACACCCCATGACACTGCAAATACATGCATTATGCAGACACTTCCCTTCTCCAGACCAGCATGTAGAAGTTGCATATCAGATACCATATCAGCCACCTCAGTGAAAGGGTAGCATCAGTATCAAAGGAATGGGCACAGAAGGGGCACATCATCCAGAGCAGGGCATCTGGAGCTGGTCATCCGCATCAGTGGATGTTCTGCAGGTGGCTCCAGCAGTGGTAGTGTTTGCAGCTGGGCTCTTGTTCAGTCAGGTTCTGATGTCTCTGTTGGATAGTGGACAGTGATGTCTCTTGAAACATGTATATGGTCGTTAACTTGGCATTTACCAGTATGTCCATTGGCTGCATATTTCTCCATTACATGTGATATGGGCCAGTGTTGGGTTGTTTCGGGGAGAAGACCAGACAGCGAGGTCATCGGTCTCATTGGATTATGGAAGGACAGGGAAGTAAGTCGGCCGTACCCTTTCGAAGGAACCATCCCAGCATTTGCCTTGAGCGATTTAGGGAAATCATGGTAAACCTAAATCAGGATGACCAGATGCGGAATTGAACCATTGTCCTCCCAAATGCGAGTCCAGTGTTGGGCCAGTGTACAGAGGTTGCAGGGGTGGTTTTACACTGTTGGTGTGTAGCACATCATTCGAGGAGTATCCAGGTCCTGACGCATGTAACAAAGCAATGTGCCTGTGGAGGATGGATCTGCTAGACATGCTCCCACAGACAACCTAAGAAATCTGGCTGGTCTTTCGAGGAAGTTTGGAGTGTATCAGCATCAATGAATTCACCATGCAGATGCAATGTCTCTCTGTAGGTCAATTCCATGGCTGAAGAATTGATGTCAGGTTTATAAGTTGTTTGTAGGTCGAGTAGTGTAATATAATGAAATAATGGAATAAATTATAATAAAATGTTGAAATGTGAGGCTTTTTAAAATGTATTGAATTAATGAGATTCATTTTTTGGCATGAATGACGAGCACAGTAAGCTGAGCTATGCCTGGAAATAAGTTCGTATTAGTTCATATTATTTTGCATGGGCGAAGTAGTCTTTTTTTCTCTGCTTTTGATTTGTGCTTACACTTTTCTATAATGCTACGTCTGGTCACTGTGTCCACCTTCGAAGTCTTGACTGTGCTCCTATGGAGCTTATCGGATCTTCATAATTTTCCAAAGTACACAGGTGGGCTTCAGTTCTTGTTATTATAGTACTATTTGAAATAATAACTCACACAACCTTTCTGTTAATAAAACAATACTGTATTCTTCTAAATGGTGCACATAGGAAATACATACTCCTCACTTATTCATAGTGACCCCCAAAATGGCAGTCTACAATTACTCGCTAAAAAATGGCATGCTTCTCACTCGTTTGCTAGCTGAGTGTGAATCCTTCCTCCTACTACTGGTGCAAGAAAAACTCCTGTTGTATGAACAGGTCTGAGTGAGACTGCTGTCCATGGTCAGTAGTGATATGCTGTGTGCACCCAAACCTTGTTAACCACACAGACGTAAAGGTAGAGGTTAGCATTTCAGTTGTAATATTATCATTTTGCACTGCCTTTGGCCAGCAGGTAAAATGATCAATCTTTGTGAAAAGTCAGCATTGAGCATTCGATGGAGGAACTGATCCCACAACATTCAGATGTACATGGTTGAAACATACTGTTGTATGTGGAAAGTCACCAATGGGGCATGTACATGACAAGACGCTTTACACCTTTGTATTGCAAACATGCCATTATATGTTCTTCACAGTTGTTTTCCATGACTGTCCACACAAAATGTTGAAATATGAGTCGAAAAGTGGGATTTACTCCTTGGCACAAGTTATGGATTCTGTTGAAAGGTTGTCTTCTGAATACTGGTGGAAGAATTCCAATTCAGTCTAATATAAAACTGTATCATATGGCGCAATTAGTGTTCAATATTGCAAACTTTATAACTGAAATTTGTCCTGTCCTCTACAGACACTACTGCCACTTTATCTAGTTTCCTGAACATATAAATCCTTCTACCCATTTTAATTGCCCTTTGTACTTTGGTAATCATTGTTGCTACAACTGTTCTCTGTAAGTAGTTTCAATGTAGACATCCTCAAAGTGGTCAAGTCTGTTTGTTGCTATTATATTTAATATATTTCCATCATGAGTAGGCTTATGAATGATCTGTTGTAGACACTTACCATAATTATCATAATCATCAGCATGACAACCTTAGCCTTCTGTAGAAGATTATTCCATTCTTTCCAGTGTACAGTCAAACTTCTCTGAGTCTGAATTACAGTTTCCTTACATCATCTCTGGTACCTTACTCCCTTTGTAACTTTGATCCTCCAACTCTCTTGGTTCCTGTAGGCACTGCATTATAGTGTACCTTTGTAATCAGTATGTCACTAGCTGTCAATATATGTCCTGCCCATTCCAGCCTTTTAATCTTAGTACAGCTGATGATGTCTGGTTCATTAATTAGATTATATAATTCATAGTTGATTCTTCTCCTCTGTACACTATATTCTCCCAAGAATTTGTCTCAAGATCTTTATTTCAAACATGCCAAGTAGCTTTTCTTTGAATTTTGTCAATGTAAGTACTTATCAGAGAAGGCATTTAATTAAGTATATGCAGGATGTCTTGTCATGCTCATTGTTTTCAAAATTGTAATTTTCCCAATTGATTGTTGAATGATCAAAGTAACCTCTGATGATGGAATAGTGGTTGTAGAACTTAACTACCAGTGAACTTAGGGTTTATATATAGTTTTAAGTTAGAATCTGGAGGTGATTCAGGACACTGATGGAAGGATCTGATTGTAAATTTGTGCCCACTTTTGACACTGAATCTTTCCCAGAAAGTCTAATACACAGTTTCAGTTTATATCTTGAGGGATTTGAGCGTTTGTCTAATATGACAAATATGCCTCCTCCTTTTGCCATTAGCCTGTCATTTTGATATACACTTAGATTTTCCTCAAAAATCTCACTGGTATAACTTTCAAATTTTAACCAGCTTCCTGTACCTGATAATATCTGAGCTCCACTACTGTTTAGGACCTCTTCAAACTCTGGCACTTTATTGTGAATGCTTTGGCAGTTAATTACTAGGATTTTAATTTGCTCATAATCAATAGGATTTTAATATTCTCTCCTTTAGGGGGATTTTGTTGGATCTTATACTGACATTTCTCCTGCGGCTATCATTGCCTAATCTATAAACCATACTAGTGTGTAGCCCACTCACAGTCAGCTAGCTGAGTTGCAGCTTCTGAAGTGTAGCAGACACCTGACCCATTTAGGGGGACCCTACAATTCTCGACTTTTTTACACAAGTCCTGAGTCACAGCCTAGCTCATCACAGAACCTTCAGACTCCCTGGTTCAGTCCTTCCACTCAACTCAGAACCATGGTTCCGTGATTAGTTCTGGGGTCAATGCTGCAAATTGTGAGCTTTGTTAAAACTTCATGAGCAAGACTGATCTTCTCAACCATATTTGCCAGTCACTGGAATGATTGAAGTATGATCTCAGAGCCTAGATGACTAGCATCATTTGTTGCAACATGCAGCACAGTCTGAAGTTGGTTGTATCTTCTTCCCTCATTGGCAGCCAGAACAGCTTCTTCAACATATTGAATGAGGTCCCCAGGCATACACACTGAGTGCACATGGTATTCATTCTCATCCCTTCCTGCTATTTCTATAAGTCATATCGTTATTTACTGTACATTTAATTGCCAGTGGTTAGTGGACTCCTCATGACACAGAGCAAATCAGGTTTCCCATTAGGTGAAATGAGACTCACTGGCTCAGTTTCAGTTTCAGTGGAAGACAGCACTGTGGGGTGAGTGTAACACAGTGAGCTACACTGGTCCCTGTCTCTCCTGTACAGCCCTGCCAGTATATGCCATTCACAGTAAGGATATGAATAGTGATAGATCTTGCACTTGCTATAGAGGATAGGATAACCAGGAAGATGATGGTACTTGAGTACATTTGTATCTCTAGTATACAACTCTTGAAAGTTGTTCCAACATACCCATTCACTGGAGTTCAGGCATTTCACAGTAGTCAAGACAATTTTCAGCTGCTTTTGAATGTCAGCTAATTCATCCTGTGACTGAGAACAGCATTCACAGTGGGTGTCTTGTGGCTGGTGCAAAGTTTTAGAGAACAGAAAACAAGTAACTTAGAATAACATTGCTGATTCTCTTTTAAGTCCTGGCTCTGTTAAGCTTAAAGTACTGCTAATTCTCTTTAGGAACAGGAGCAGTTTGTGCACAAAATGGTATTTCTGTTAAATTAACAGAAAAATGTGGGATAAAAGTTAGTAATTTCCTGAAACTTTTTTGAGTTTATCATCGCTAACAAACTCAAAAGTAGTGTTACTTTACAACAAATAAAGACAATATAGACCACTTATTGAAAGGTAAAATTAAATTTAACACAATGTGTTATAATATGTGTTACAGTAACCATAAATCACAAATGCCAGTTTGCTGAAAAATATGTTGTACACAACACATCTGAATATTCTTAAAAAATATATGTTTATTCATGTTGATACACTGGAATACAGAATGAATGATTCTGTGAACGAAGTTACTACTGCTAAAATTGTTATGAGTTACTGAATTAAAAGAGAGGCCTGCAGATTATTATGAATCTTTACAGCTGCCTTAAAGATTTAATTGAATCCTTTTAAATATCTGCCCAGTATATACTGAATGTATTTATTGTCTCATAGGATATGCATTTTATTTATTTTTGTATTATCCTGATTGTTCTTCATGAAGATGAATGGATAATTCTGTTTATCAATTACTGAGCAGAACTGGTGTTTAACCCTTGAGTGGGTGTGCCACTTTTTATAACACGAGCAGGTTTAATTAAACAAAGATAAATAACCTTCCATTACATGAACTGTATCACTGTTTAATTAAACGATAATAAAATAAACTTTCATTATATCACTCTGATGCTGTGTACAAATGTTACCCCACAGTAATGACACACTTGAAGCATTAAATAGCACAGTTGTATCAGATCACAGCCAGCCGTTTACTCAGTTGCTTATTATCTTGTAGGGAACTGCCTCATTGTGGAATTCTGACGCTAACTCGGCATCTGGGTCATTTTCTTACACGGATTGTATACTTTTTCTCACCTAACTTGCTGTTTATTTTATATTGCAGCTGTTCTCTGGATGTATAATGGCTCAACTGAGCAGTGGATTAGTTGAAGCAACAACAAAATGGTACAGTACATTGTTATTTGGGGATGGCCCAATTTATACACAGGTGCACCACTTGAGGGTTAAGCACCATGGACCGTGACTTTTACTACAGTAATAAATTCATTTCTTCCCAGGTTAAGTTGCAAGAAAAAGTGGGACACAGTGAAGAAACAGTCAATAAACACAATGCAGAAATTCAGCTACTTGAAAAGGAAATAAACCAGCTGAAAGAAGAACTCAGAGATATAAAAGATAAGCAAGCAAAAAAAGCAAGAGAACCTGCCAGTGTCAGTTCTGAAGAAATGAAGGTACAATTTTTTTCTTTCTCTTTAAGTAACAATCATAACAATCAAGTGTAAAAAAATTGGATTAAGAACAATTAAAAGTGCAGCATTTCATGTAGTAACTCTTCTTTTGCAATTTTCTGTCCATTTTGTATTCCTCATCATTTGGTTTGAAGCCCTAGCAGTAGCTGTCTTTGTAGACAAAAATTAATGGATTTCTGGTCCACCTATTAAGCAAACAACAGTTATTTGGTTCTCTAAAATGTAAACATGTTCTGGTGTCCCTGCCAGACGAAGGCATGTCAGATAAGGAGTTGTTCACAGTCAAGAGTCGAAGTGATCTGTGACTCCATAGTGAGCAGCACGAGTGTCATGTACATTGGGCAGTGTGTCTAGAATCATAACTTTCCTTGTTCAGACACACAGTGTCCAGAATCAGTCATGTGCTACTGGTAACCTCATATTTATTTAGAGGGCCTATGCTCACTTGCATTTTAGTTTTGTTGTTTCTCTTTAGTGTTGCACCCTCTTTCTTCTGTGTTTGTCTCTGGCCACTCATTTGGATTCTCTACTTGCCAGTTAGGTTGAAACTCAGTTCATGGGTACCAAGTGTCATGGAACACCATGCTCATTCTGAGCATTTATGAAATGCTGCCATCTTGACATGTGAGTCATTACTCGTGTTTTAAGTAATAACTGTTCTAACAAAATTAAGCCTAAAACAGCTTTTGTTTATGTGGAATCCTGCCCACTCGTCTAATATAGTGTGCCTAGGAAGGTGTTTTCTCAGATGCTAGGCAACATACAAGCAAATCGTATTAATGGAGTTTATTACAGTAATTGAATTGACGATACTTAACTTTGCCTTCTGCACTGAAGTGTCAGAAGCAATTGACGACATGCAAATAATCAATGTCCTTCACTATATACAATTTCCATGCAAGTAAATAATGTAAGGCACAAGTCCCAGCTAACAGTTAGGATGAAGAAGAGTGCATATTCTAGTGCCTGTCTTCTGGTGCAGCTTTTCTAGTGTCTTCTCCGCAGTTACGTTCCATGCTGATGTACCTTAACTAAGAAAGAAAAAAAAAAAGAAAAAAAAAAAATAAATGAAAATCAGAGACAGAGTAAGACAAGAAGAAATGAATAATGCAGTTACGAATTAGATGGAAAAAAAAAGTGTAAAAATACAATGAAAAAAGAGAAGGACATGTGCGTTAACAGAGGTTAAGTCTAATAGGGTGTCAGGATGCAAGGAAAGGAAGTTCTCAACTCAAGGGTTTGAGGAAAGTAGTACTGGGTGAAAGGATCCAAGTAGCCTGTGTGGTGTAGCTGCCAATGTGGTCATGGGGTCATGTTGTAGAGCATGTTCAGCAACTGAGAAGTGTACAAAGTCTTGTTATTTAAATGTCTAAGCACAACATTGCATACTTATATGAAATGAAACAAGCATGTAAAGACAGTAGTAGAGAATGCCTGTCATTCACTTTGTTTTTTTGCAAGAAGTTTAGCTCATCCATAAAGCAGGTGATGTACAGAACACTAGAGCAATCCATATATTAGTACTGCTTGAGTGTTTGGGATTTCCTCCAGGTGATGTTAAAGGAAGACATCAAAGCACTCACTGGCATGTTGTTGGATTTGTTAGCTGTAGGTTTGATCAACAAGCCGATATTACGGAGATATACTATTGAGAATATTTAGAGAAATGGCATTTGCATCTTACTACAGAACTATTCTGCTGCTGGCAATATACATTTCATTTAAGGACCATGAGGACAAGATAAGAGAAATTAGGACTTGTGCAGAGGCATGTACCAGGTGATCAGAAAGTCTGTATAAATTTGAAAACTTAATTAAAAAAAAAAAAAAAGTTCACAAAATGTCCGATAGATGGCGCTGGACAGCAAAACATCAGTGAATGCACATGACAATCCTGTATAAAAGGAGCTGTAATGAGAGAGAGAATCAGATGTGCCAGCAGTCACCGCATGTTGACATTACCTTGAAAGGCGCTTTTAGTGAAGTTGTATTATCAGAATGGGGAACGTGCTATTTCAGCATTATGATCCTATCGCCATAGGAAGGGGATTCGAACAGGTAAAGGTCCGTTGACAAATGCAGCTGTGGCGAGAATGATTTCGAAGTTCGAAGCCACGGGTTGTTTACACGATAGACCACGTAGTGGCCGACCGAGCACAAGGCGTAATGCTGCTGAGACAGTTCAGGAAGGAATGGAGACTGTAGCGGGTTCATCTATGCACGGGGAAGTCAACGCTCGTGCAGTCACACGTCGCACCGGCATTCCATACGCTACTGTTTGGTTGGCACTGAGGCATACTCTCTGATGCTATCCGTACAAAATCCATTGGTATCATGAACTGTTATATAATGAACTGTTACCTGGCGATTTAGTGAAGCGGAGGGCATTTGTGGTGTGGGCATTTCAAAACATGGCAGAAGATGACGATTGGTTGAGTAACATGTTGTGGACCGACGAAGCTCATTTCACGCTCCGAGGGTCTGTCAACGCCCACAACTGCAGAATTTGGGCTACCGAAAATCCTAGAACTGTCGTGGAAACTCCATTGCATGATGAGAAAGTCATGATATGGGTTGGATTTACCACATCTACTGTTATCGGGCCTTTTTTCTTCGAGGAAATGCGTGATTCTGGTTTTGTAACTGCTATCGTGACAGGTGAGAGGTATGCCGATATGTTACAGAATTGCATCATCCCCAGCCTGGCTGATAAACACCTGCTGGAACGTACGATGTTTATGCAGGATGGTGTTCCACCCCATATTGCTAAACGCGTGAAAGATCTCTTGTGCGCATCGTTTGGTGATGATTGTGTGCTCAGCCGCCACTTTTGTCATGCTTGGCCTCCCAGGTCCCCAGACCTCAATCCGTGCGATTATTGGCTTTGGGGTTACCTGAAGTCGCAAGTGTATCGTGATCAACCAACATCTCTAGGGATGCTGAAAGACAACATCCGACGCCAATTCCTCACCATAACTCTGGACATGCTTTACAGTGCTGTTCACAACATTATTCCTCAACTACAGCTATTGTTGAGGAATGATGGTGAACATATTGAGCATTTCCTGTAAAGAACATCATCTTTGCTTTGTCTTACTTTGTTATGATAATTATTACTATTCTGAACAGATGAAGTGCCATCTGTTGGACATTTTTTGAACTTTTGTATTTTTTTGGTTCTAATAAAACCCCATGTCTTTCCAAGAATGTGTGTCAATTTATATCTCTCTATCAACATTATTCCGTGATTTATTCAGTTTTCAAATTTATACTGACTTTTTTTTATCACCCAGTAGATAGTCATTTTTCTCTTGCACCATTTGCTAATGTAACTGGAAAGAAAATGAGTAGTAGTCATAAAGTGTACCCTCCACCATGCATCATGTGATGGTTTGTGGAGTATACATAGGTACTGCGTGGCCCCTAGATGAGCTGCTCTTTTATGCCCACTCATGCACTTAGCTAATTTATTCATTGTCATTCCTATACAACATGTTGTGCAGTGGACACAAGTTACTGGATAAATGATGTGTGATTTTCGTGGTGGCTCTGCCTTTGATATTGTTCGATTTACCATTGGTAGGACTGAAGTAGCTGGTATTTGGTGAGTTCATGGGATAGATTTCACAGTGGGGGCAATTGCAGTGGTAGGAACCTCTGGATATTTGGGGTTAGGCACTTGACATTTTCACTTCACATGTTCTTTTATGCATTAAAGATATTGATAATCTTTTTTCACCTACAATAAGTTTTCACAAAGTGTTCACAAATTAATGGCTTGTGTATTTTCTTAGCTGTATTAATCATCAAGAAGAAAGTGTCAAGTGTGTTGTTTTTTTTCAATTTGAAGTATACAATTTTTTCCTCAAGAATAACAGTTCTTACTGAGAAAAATTTAAGAGATACAACTGTTTCATTGGACTGACAAGAGATTATGGAGGAAATGCACACAAAAATTTTTGTTTTTCTGTTTTTCTCAAGGTGGATTAAATAATACATCCACCAGAAGGTTTTTGCCAGTCTCAACACTAAAAGGCTTTCCTGAGGTAGCGTTGGAAGCAGTGTTAATGTACATCAAATGTGTTGGAAAATTCATTTATGGTATTATGCTCATAAAACTTTTACATTGTCAGATTTTTATTCATTAATACAATATTTTGAAGAATACAATTATTTTTCCAATGAAGAACTGTTTGAAATGACATTACCCCAATAACAATGTCACCGGAGTACCACAGAAGCAAGGAAAGAAGATGAGATTTAATGTCCCATTAACAACAAGCTCATTAGGAAAGAATGGGAAAAAAATTTGACATATTTTTCGTGTAGTAACCATCCTGGCATTTTCCTTAAGCTATGGAGGGAAACCACAGAAAAACTAAACCTAAATTAGTGAAGAGGGATATGAACTGCCTGAATGTGAGTCCAATACCATAACCAAAAATATACCTAAGGAGTTACACAATGGAACTGAATGCAGAATGGCCTTTAGTTACACATTGTTCAGATAGTTCCTCTTTCATCTGTAATGTAGAAAGACTACCCAAGACTGGCAATTCTGCACAAAAAATATATTTGAAATGTAAATACTACTAACTTAAAAAAAGTAGCATGAGTCACATCTGGTGTAATTAATCTACGAGCCATATATTCCTAAATTCAAATGAATATGTTCTATAAACAACATAATGTAAATCATTGTAGAGAATGGCATAATTATTTGTTCTAAGTGGGAGCATTTGGAAACGCATGGCTGTTAAAGAAACAAATTTAGCGGGTCACAGAGTGACATCGATAAGAATACAATGAAGGTAGTTTACATGTCTTGAACACATTTAATAACTGAGTGCCTGGATGTCCATACGTGCCGTTATAAATATGCTATCCATGACAGGTGTCACTGGTGTAGTGCTGCACGTACACAGTGGTCCTGTTTGTAGTGGCCCCTGGTTGCCACCTCGAGTAGTTGCAAGCATGCCATTTAGATGTTGGTGCATACTGCGTACACTATTGTGGCCCGACTTATGTCCACTGTGGTTGGTAGGTGTAGTAACTGGTGGGTTACTACACTCCTCCTCCTTCTTTGTGGAAGGGGGGAGGGTTGTTGCCATCCATGATGCTGTGACTAAAGAGACTTCCAGAGTGTAAATGGTGGTGCTGGGGAAGCAGCCAGAGATGCAAGAAGTTTCTTTTCCAAGTGGACCATCATGTACAGATAAAAGTGAGTGGGACGAGGCACCCCACACCACTCATGGGTCCCGGGGTGACCAGTGGACAGGACCAGTGAGAGGGGAGTGGGAGCCATTTGGATGTCAAGTCACCAGTGCTGATACAGCCTGGGATAAGTGGGCACAGCTAGTTCTACTTGGCCCTGGAGTGGCCAGGGCCAATGAGGAACAAGGCATTGGACCAACAGCCCAATGAGGCCTATTGTGGGATGCAACTGTTTCCTGTAGCGTGCCACGAGTGGATGCTCATTGCAAACCAAGAAAATGTGGCAACCACTCTGGCTGTGGCTGCTGACTGGAATCCAGTAAGGGCACCATCCAAGTACCCTTGCCCAGATTGGTGTGCCAGGCATGAACGTGGACAAAACTGGTGCCATGGTAGACCACTGCCAAGTAGCAAGAAGTGAAGTTGCGTCCATGGCTGGTGGCCATGCAAGAGCTGGGTAGGACACTTGGCCCCTAATTGGCATTATTCTGTAAGAGCTTTAAAAATGTGAGAGCCAGATGGAAGGGAGGCATTGTGACCAGGCAAATGCCATTATGTGTGCAAAGGTCCTTTAAGGATTTCACCATGAACTGAGGGGACCATAGTCTGAAAGCAGAGTGCAAGGAAAGCCTGCTGTGGAGGATATCTTCGGCAGGGCCTTAACAGTCATGTCTGCTGTCACAGGAGTACAGCAAACGATATAAGGGAAATGAAACAAAGCATCAATTTCCAACAACCAGAAAGTATGCTAAAAGGGACTAGTGAAATCAGTGTTGTCTCTTTCCCAAAGCCATGGAGGAAAAAAAAAAGTTGTGCACCACCAGCTCTGATACGCACAGTTGCAGTAGGCCATGATGAGGTGTTCCACCTTGCTATCAATGCTTGGCCAAAACTCATGGCAGTGCACAAAAGATCCCCAGTGACTCTGATGTAATAATCAGAGGACTTTCTGTTGTAGAGCTGCGTGAACCATAATGTGGGGAGTAAACCTTTCCATTGATGGGGGAATAATGCCATAGAAGAGGGAGAGGTGATGGTGCAGTGCCTAAAAATTCTGAAGCTATTACAATCTGTGGCCTAGTGGATAGCTGAGCCACTCATGTTCCATCATGCATACTAGCTGCCAGAACAGATTCATTGCCACAGCAGAGGCAGTATGGGAACTGGTGATGGGGGAACCATCTATTGTGAGATTTGCCTCCATATCCAGTTGAAAACATAGCAGTTCCTGCAGCATCTATGTCTGCATCTTGTGATGCAAAATGAAAATGGATTTCATAATTGGACCATGACAAGAACAAATCCCAATAATGAAGTCTATGAGCTGCTTTGTCCAGTGAGGATGCCAATAGGTTAAATAGGGAAACCAAAGACTTATGTTTGGTAATTAAATGAAATTTTGCACCATGAAATTTTTTAGGGCATGGGCAATAGCAAGAGTTTCTTTATCCATCTGATAAAAATGTTACTGAGTGGAGTTGAGTGTTTTCAATGCAAAGGCTATAGGCTGTTGGGAGCCATGAATGGTGATGGATGAGGACTGCACCAATCCCATACTGGCAGCATCAGATACTTGCTGAGTTGAAATGTGGCAATACCTGGCATGGATCAAAGACTGTCTTTAAACTTCACAAAAACATGCTCACAGGCTGCAGACCGAACAAAAGGAGAACTTTTCTGAGGCAGCAGATGCAATAGGTGGGCGTTATGAGTTGCTCTATGAATAAACTTGTGATAGCACACCACTTTGCTGAGGAATGCCTGAAGTTCTCATAGATCAGACAGATGTAGTGAAGCTGTAATCATGGTGAGATGTGGTTCCAAGGAGCACATGCCCTACTTGGAAGTTTCATGGCCCAAATAAACAATGGAAGGCTGGAAAAAGTGAGACTTAGTAAGATTACATTTGAGGCCCATGGGCTGTAAAACGTTATACAAAGAACAGAGGTTTCGTAGGTGATCCTCCACAGTAGCATCCGTCACAATGATATCATCAAGATAGTTAATTCAATGAGGGACAACTGTCGTAACCTATTCTAAAAAATGTTGATAGATGGCAGGCATACTTATGACAACAAACATTAGTCATTGATAAAGGTAGAGGCTGAAAGGCATATTAACCTCAAACAAGTATTTTGATGTTTCATCCAATGAAATCTGAAGGTAGGATTTGTCTGAGTCAATTTTTGAAAAGTTGAAAAGAATAAATTGACCCCCAGCCAATTCTGTGAGCAACTCCTCTGGATGAGGTGTAGGGGTAAGATTCTATGACTGCATGTGCATTATTAGTCACCTTGAAGTCACCACAGAGCTGTAGTTGACAGAACAGCTTCTTTATGATCACTAAGGGCATAGCCCAGTTACTTGAGGAAATCGGTCTAATCACCCCTATTAACCTTGAGTGATCCAGCTCTATTTTAACCTAGCCATATAAAGCTACTGGCACCAGCCACACCAGAAAAAAGCAACAGTGGACTGAGGGTTTCAGGGTAACGTGTACTGTGAAACTGTTAACACAACCTACCCTGGGACAAACAGATGTGAAAACTCAGAACACAAGAAATCTAATTCATGATAAGGCACTTGGTCTGACACCAGATGCAGCACATCTGCAATAGGAAAAAAAGGTAGCCAATTTTCAGTACTTGCATTGTTAACCACCAAATACATAAAGGAATGGACAGCTGACTTGTAAATTGTGTCGGCCATGAATTGGCCGAGAATAGGAATCTGCTGTTTGTCATAGCTTACCGACTGACACTCAACACCTGCCAGCGGTGGGGATCCTAGCCCAATATACATCTTTGAGTTGAGTAGGGATATGGCATCCCCTATGTCAACTTGTAAGATTGATGGCTTATGCATCACCAGCACTTCAATGAAAAGTTTGTTCTGGCCTGCAGATAGTGGCAAACACAACGACAAAACAGTATGAATATCAATGTTCATTGAATCCTGCTATGTACCTTTTTATCTTTTTACATTAATGGCAAGAGGCTGTTTGATCATGCTGTATGAAACAAGAGGGACACGTAGGTAGTGGCATTCACTGTTCCTGCTCCTACAGTATGTTTGTTCACATCAGCCCGATTTGCTGGTTTGTACTGCAGCTACCTTCTTCTTCCCGAGCATGTTAGTAGGCTCCATGTGCCGGGACTGCATGCTGTCAACAATGGTGACATCACTACGAATATCTAATTGTCTGTCTGTGGTGTGGAAGATGTCAAAAGATGTACCATATTCAAAAGACCTCTTCTAACATAGGGTCTTCAAACTGAAGGGCAAGTTGTTGCATCTTCTTAGCTGGGATTGAAAGAATGATTGCGTTTCTGACTGTGGTGTTGGTTGTTTGCAGATGACGCTGTCATTTATCAACTAATAAAGTCATAAAAAGATAAAAACAAACTGCAAAATGATTTAGAAAAATATCTGAATGGTGAAAAAAGTGGCAGTTGACCCTAAATGACGAGTGCTAAAAGGAAGTCATTAAACTTCGGTTACACGATAAATCAGTCTAGTCTAAAAGCTGTAAGCTCAACTAAATGCCTAGGTTCTACAATTGCAAACAACTTAAATTGAAAGGAACGCATAGAAAATGTTGTGGGGAAGGCTAACCAAAGACTGTGTTTTATTGGCAGTACACTTAGAAAATATAACAGATCTACTAAGGAGACTGCCTACACTACACTTGTTTGTCCTCTTTTAGAATACTGCTGCGGGGTGTGGGATCCTTACCAGATAGGACTGACAGAGCACATTGAAAAAGTTCAAAGAAAGGCAGTATGTTTTGTATTATAGCAAAATATGGGAGAGAGTGTCACAGAAACGATACAGGATTTGGGCTGGACATCATTAAAAGAAAGGCTTTTTTGTTACGACGGAATCTTCTCATGAAATTCCAATCGACTTTCTCCTCCGAATGTGAAAATATGTTGTTGACACTGACCTACATAGGGAGGAATGATCACCACGATAAAATAAGGGAAATCAGAGCTCCTATAGAAAGATATAGGTGTTCATTCTTTCCGCTCGCTATACGAGATTGGAATAATAGAGAATTGTGGAGGTGGTTCAATGAACCCTCTACCAGGCACTTAAATGTGATTTGCAGAGTATCCATGTAGATGTAGATGTAGGTGCATAAGACTCCTGAGGTTTAGCCCTTATGAACCAACGCTTATCACTGAGGTGGTGAAGCTCGGGCACACAAGCTTGATATGACTCCTGCAGATGTTTGCAACATTGGTGGAATTCAACAGTTGCAGAACAACATGGATATGCTTATGGTGATGGGAGGAGATAGAACTACACATATCATCAAAAGAAAGTGACACTGGTTCTTGCAGAGGAGCTAATTGGCACAATAAGTGATACATATGAGGGGGTATCCACAATATGAAAAGAGCCTTACAGACCTCCATATAGATCATCCAGAGTGCCACAAAATGTTGGCAAAGCCACTTCAGATAAATGTCACAGTTTTCTGCAGGTACATCATGGCGGAGGGGGTGGGGTGGGGGAGGGGGGAGGGATGGGGGTGATGAACAACTGGCAGCTGAGACTTGGTCAATGTAACTAACAACCATCAACTGTTCCAACATGGCTGTTTGCACCTGCTGTTTTTGCAGAAGGGACCACAGTAAAGCCTCCATGGTAGAACTGAACATCATGAAAATTGCAGAATCCGAAACACATGAAAATTTGACCCTTGACATTGCTCTCTGTGCTGACAATTAAAACAAATTAGCATAAAAGAGATACAATTTATTGGATAATGGAGTGACACAAACATGAATACAGTGAAAGTAGTTTACATGTCTTGAACACATTTAACAACTGAGGGCTGGAAGACTGGTACTTGCCCCTATAAATACGCTGCGTATGTCAGGTGTCACTGGTGTAGTGATGCGTATGCATGGTGGGCCTGGTGATGGCAGTTGGTGTCCAGGTTGCTCCTGGTAGCCACCTTGGGCAGTTACTGGCATACCATTTAAATGTTGGTGTTGCTGTAGTAGCCCGACTTACGTCGGATGTGGACAGTAAGTGTAGTAACTGGTGGGTTACTACAGTATTGGAGTGAAGAACAACTGGCAGCTGAGTCTTGTCTATGTAGCCAACAACCATCAACTGTTCCAAAAAGGCTGCTTGAACCAGCTGTTCTTGCAGAAGGGACCAGAGTCAAGTCTCCTTGGAAGAACTGAATGTCATGAAAACTGCAGAATCTGAAACACACGAAAATTTGATGCCTGACTTTCCTCTTTGTGCTGACTATTAAAACAAGGTGGCATAAAAGAGATACAATTTATGGGATCATGGAGTGACATAAACATGTAGACAATGAAAATAGTTTACAGTCTCGAACATGTAACCTATTGCAAGAAAAATAGGAGGAAAAACTGCATATCTGAAATATAATCTCTAGTCAGAACACAATACAATCAAATCACTGAATTTATCTCATTCAAGTACTGCTATACTGGAGCCAAAAATGGCACATTTACTTAAAAAATTACATATTTCTCTGAGTGATTAATAAGGTTGCAACCACAAGTATCATTTGTAAGGTCTTTGTGACAATTCACAATAGTAAAATTAGATTATCAATATCTTTAATGTGTAAAAACATATATGAGGTGGAACAGTTACATGTGTTGAATTGTACACTGCAGTTTTCAAGAGAGTATTGTTGAAGGGATACAAAATAGGTCAAATTCTGCACAAATAATAATAACAAACCAGAAGCAGGAAAATGTAATACAAATTTGGCTGAAACAGAGAGAGAGCCATGATAGAATCTGGAGCAATAAATGTTTCGAAAATAAAAATATTCGGGACAATAGAAAAAGAACTCATTGGGAATAACAGGCTGTGTAGTAATGACATGATGTAGTAATATTTTATGCTAAGTTTCCATGCGTAATTTAAAATGATCGTGTTATTGAAATATTAGTAGCATCCTTAGCAATACAACACCACATTCAAAATTTAACAAATTAACTTTTATGAGACATATTAGCACTTAAATTATTTTATTTCTTACAAGCTTGATTCAGTGCATTTCTGGACTTCTATTGCTATTTTGGTTTTACCACTCAAGTAATAAAACATTAAGCTATAAACATTTTGCCATTTTAGTGCTCATCATTGAAATACTACAATATCATCATTGAAACGAATACTGCATTAAAAATGCTAAGAGATGTATTGCTGCTTACCATAAAGTCATAAAACACATTATTCATTCTTGAATAATCACCTTCAAGATAATGGCATTTGTTTTTGTACAGTTATTTGAAACAACCACATTATGTGATAACGAAGTTACTTCTGTTTCTCTGTGACTTAAAACTGAAGCCAGTATTTGAGTATTTTGTGGTAACAAAAAGTTATGTCACTTCTCAGAAAAATTTACTTTCTTAATTCTTCAGTAAGCAGATCACATATATCTTCCTTTTCTTTAATGGCCCTAGAAGAAAACAGGAAAAGTTCCAGAGTCTCCAAGAAAGATGCGTGGATCACAGAGACACTTTAGCCAGAAACCTGTTACGTATGATGACTGGAGTGAAACATCAGACGATTCCTTTCTAGATGTAACTTTTTCCAAGGTAAGCACTGTTTGTGTTTGTGCAGATGTACAGGGATTATGGAAAAAAGTATTTTATATTTTAACATTTAATTATTTTGTACTTACTTCAACATCCTTGTAAATAAATATGTTTCATTTAGAGAAAAGAGTAGTACCACAGAAATTTTCATTAAGTAAGGCACTTAACTATGTATTTGCTTCACTGAACTGTGTTCTCCTTATAGATACCTGAACCAGGTAGACCAGTTTATGACAAGATACTACCTCCAATCTTTGTATGCCCATCTTTGGGATGATATAGATAACTGATTGTTCATATCAGGGATCCAACAGTGTTTTGGTAGGTTTGTGGAGGTATGTAGCACTAGATGTCTACCCACAGGTCATATAATTCACATAAATAATGGGTCACTCATATACATACATGGTGATGGCACCAAATAGTGACCCAGATGGATTCCATAGGGTTTACATCAGGCAAACTTGGTCACCGAGACATCATTCTGAGTTCATGATGATGCTCCTGAAAACACTGTAGCACAGTTCTGGCTCTGAGACAATGCAATTATACTGCTGAAAGATGACATCGCCATCGGGGAAGACATCAAGCATGAGGGGATTCAGGTGGTTCACAGCTGTCAGATTGTCTTTGATTACTACCATAGGTCTCTCGCAAGCACAGAAGAATGTCTCCCACAGCATAATCCTGCTCCCACCAGTCTGTGTCCATGGCACACTGCATGTTTTGACCTACCGTTCACCTTGATGACTGCATTTGCGGAGACAACCATTGACATAGTGTAACAAATACTTGATTCTTCCAAAGAGCCATGTTTACATTGATTGATAGTTGACTCCCAATGGTTTGGTGCCCACTGCAGTCATAACTGATGATGTCTTTAGGTCAGAATGTGAACATGTAGGTATGGTCTGCTGTTGAGCTACATGTTCAACAACGTACAATGAATGGTGTGCTCTGAAACCCTTTTGCATGCACTTGGATCATGCTCTTTCAGCAGAGATGCCAAAGATCTCCATCTATCCTACTTTATAGAGAGAGACAAGCCTCCAAATCCCACATTCTGTGAAAAGTCGTGGAAGTCCAACCATTTAGTACCTTGTGGTAGTTTCACAATTCTTCTACCTCTTTCTGTAGATGCTCATGACAGTAGCACATGAACATTCGACCAGCTTCACTGTTTTTGAGATACTCATTCACAGGCTCAGCGAAATAATAATCTGCCCTTTGTCAAAGTCACTTATCTCAATGGATTTCCCCATTTGCAGCCCATGTCTTTGTTAGGGTGATGCCCCGCCCATAGCTACTCCACTTACATTCATTTGTTATGGCGTCATGCACCCGCAACATCCCAGGTGGCATCCAATATTGTGGTGGCGTATGTTTTGGCTTATCAGTGTAGCTTATTTATGAAAAACCAAATACTAGATTTAGCAGTACATCATCTCCTAGTTTATGCATAGCAGTTACCACAACAAACTAACTAAACTGCTACAGTGGTTAAGGCGCTGCACTGCATGCCATTTCAGGAGCAGCCAGATGCAAATCCCTAGTTGGCCACCCCCTTTTAAGCTAACCGCAGTTTCCCAACATTGCTACACACAAATGCTGGGAGGATTTTGTAAAATGTTAATAACAAGTTCCTTTGTTCCATCCTTATGTAACTGTGTGAGTGCTCTATTTTTAATTACATGAATGTTGGCAGGTTGTTAAACCACAACCTTCCTTACTCCACTAGATTTCAGGCATGCAGCTGTAGAAACTACCTTTCTTTCATGGGTATTGCAGTTATATAACTTCTGGCCCCTTCTGAGTGAGCCAGTCTACTGAATCAACAGTATGCACATTGGCTAATTTAAAACTGAGGGTATCACCATGGCGCATACAGTTACAGACTCTCATACCACAAAGATAATTACTTGCTGGGTAGCAAAAGTTTATATGAATGTCTAGTAATTGGCTAGTCAAGACATGAACGGGAGTCCATAATTTGTCAAGGCTGGCCCACTATCCTGATTAATTAAATCTTTTGCCAGGCAAATTTGTACTGTTTCTTTCACAATCAAGTGTAAAAACAAAGAAATTGCCATCAGAATTTCATTTCTGTCATACACTGTACAGTGGCTGTTTTCAGTGCAGTGCTGTGCCACAACCAATTGGTTGGGCTGTAAGCACTGGATAGGATATTAATCATACACATACTGTCCTACAAATAAATGTGTCTAGGACATGAATGTCTATAAATGTATGTACCATATGGTTTAAATTTGTGAATAATCTGCAGTAGTTTATAACATAACTATTAAAACGTAACTATTCTTGAGTTAAGCATTTATATATTGGGGTTTTTGTGTACTCATCCTTTCTGCTGATCTGTTGCAGCTGAAGTCCTAAGTTCTCAGTAACTGTAAAAAATTTTAACTTTGGAAAAGTTAAAATTAAAAATAATCTTAAATTATGTTATTTTAAACACATTTATTAAACTTTCAAAACAGAGTTAAAGTATTATTACAAAGGCAAACAATACTTACAAAAGGGGCAGCTACATGCTCACTGCTCAAAAACTAAAACCAGACTGATCCCCTCTGCCAACATGGCAGCCACCCTTTAAACTTTCTTAACAATCCCAAACAATCCTCGGCATTGTTTAAGATGAACATTTGATTATTAGCTGTTTCATAGTAAACAGTTTTTTAATATACCGGCATAAAGTTTATACATTAAATTAATGTATTTATAACTCCATAGTTTATTTCAGTTCCCTCTTTCTTAAATATAGAAGGAAAAAAATGCTGTTGACCATGTATTGGGGTCCTCATTGTAGGCCACCACGTGCTTGAAGAAGGTGGAATTTGATTAAAAATCTTTCATTCCTCAAGAATTCTATATTTATGCACTCTGATCCTGCGATATTTTAATTCTTTTGTTTTCATATTATTGCCTCTAACTCTCCTAAAGTAAGTCACCATGACCAAACTACCTTACGAACAGGATAACTGCATTCATAGTGTCCTTAATGAGATATATGTCTGTGTGCACCACATATCTATATGGTACTGTGAATCATACATAGTACAGTGGTACATAGTGATGTAGGACAAGTCAAATAATTTGCAATAAATTTTGAACAGAAACTGTTGTGTGGTTTACAGTATATAGCAATATAAGCCTAACAAATGGGAAAAACAGTCTGCAAATACACAAATAAAATTTTACACCTACTTTTGGCCTTGTTTCTACATACATACACACATGTGTAACAGTCCACACAGACACAGAATATACGTACAATTTTATACATGAACATTTCTTATTTTCACCTTAATTGTATAAATTATTTAAATTTTATCACATATTTACATAGCAGATAAATGACCTTAATTTTTAGGTAGTTTGTTGAACAGTTTTTTTCCTGCTTTCAGGGATTCTTTTTTTTTTTTTTTTTAGTGTTGTGTGTGCAAGCAGCCCATGTAAATCTTGAATGTTCCTTGAATTGAATGAACGGATTTTGGTCTTTTGGAGCAATCTTGCTGTTGTTATCTGTGATTTTTCTATATAAACATTATTGTTTCTAAGATATATAGGCATGATAATGGAAGAATATGAAGCTTCTTAAATGAAGGTTTGCATGAAAATCGAGTTGCTGTGACTTACATGGCTCTTATAATTCTTTTTTGTGCAATGAAACAACTTTTTCTGGGTGTTGAATTTTGCCAGCAAATTAAACAATATCTGAGCAGCGTTTCTGCTTGAGTATAGTACACATTTTTTATGACTTGCATTGATGTGCATCCAGCAGGAATTTTAATACTATAACAAATGGTATGTAATTTATTACTCAGGTGGTGTGTGTTGTTCTGCCGTCTCAGGTCACCTTGGACACAAACGCCCAGAAATTTGGTGCTATTTACAGTTTCAAATCAATTGCTCAACAGTTATATTGTTTCAGGTAGATGCTGTTTAATCTGCACTGTGTGTAGAAGCACAGTGTTGTTTTCTATGTGTATATTATTAAGTTGTTCATTGCGAACCATTCTGATACATGTGAAGTACTCTTCTTTATTTCATTTTGGAGTTCGTATGGGGTCTTTCCTTTGATAATAATGATACTCATGCCTTCTTTCAAGCCATGTATTTAGATGTGGGCAACATCAGGGGTCTCAGCTAGCTTATCATAGAGTTTTTCAATCTCTTCTTTTCTGCCTTCTTCTGGACTATAAACTCCTACTATCATCAATACAGTGTAGGCAAATTAGACTTTTGCTGGCAAGTAAATATGCACAAGCTGGAAATAATTTTAATCATTGTTGGTATCCCAGGTAAGAGTTAAATGAGTTTGTGACCATTTATGGCCTGTGCTAACTTTTGAGGGCCAAAAAAACACAAATTTTTGGGACTTTTTCAGTGTTTTGCTTATAACTTGAAAAAGATACATCCTAAAGAAATGTTACAAAACACAAGACTGGAAGAGCATCAAATTTCGTATTGAATGACCCACTTAAAAGTTAAAATCATTTTACCCATTTGGCTTTAATTGATTACCAAAGATTGGCAACTTTTACCAACTAAAGTGAGTTGTGCTCATGTTCCAACACCTGTAACCCAAAACCATTATTCAAAATGGAAAACATCATTTATGTAAGTTACAGAGCATCAAATTCTGCATAAAGAGAGCTCCTAAATTTTAAAATTCACTGCTGTGCAAAGACACAAATAAAAATGTTAAAGTGTTCATAGCACTATATTCATGCTAAGACTTGTTTCTGAAGTCAAATTACTTTTGAACACCAAATAACCAACATTCGTCTAAATGTTCAATTTTAATAGCAGTTTAGTTAGATAACTACCTACCTAGGTAGTTATGCCCATGCCAGCCCAAGATGATACGAAACAGTTAGAAAAAAACGAAAAACAGTTGAAATGAAACATTTTATTAATGGAAAAATAATTCAATTATAATATAAAATTGGTGAGAGATAATTTTTTTTACAAAGTTCTTTAAGCAGTTATTGTTATGTATTTGCATTCATTTAAAATTTATTTTTTTGTTATCTTTCTGCATTTTGGGGAAGATGGTCTTTCTGATAAAATGTCATCGTTCAGTCCTCTGTCTTTTTCTGGCATGGAAACTAAACTGATTTCCTCCTCACTGATGTCAGTCTCATCATTGATTTGTGTCAAATTAATGAAGATGTCCTCTTCTGTTAATGGGTTAAGGCTTTAAAGCCACTTGCAAGTGCTGCATATGGCTGAGCACTTTATAGACTCTTTCTTGCGGGAAGAAACTGCTTGACATACCTTCAAGCAAATGCATGGTATTGTGTTTAGTAGTTCCTGGAGCACAAGTAGTTGCAATGTGGTTCAAATCTTTTTTTTTCCCCCTTCATACCCATTCAGTGGATCCAGCTGATTGTTCTCCAGAAGTGAACCTGTAAGTAGACTCTGAGGGAGTGCTGGTGAGTGGTGGTTTCAGTGGGAGGTAAATATGCCAAATTGATTTTTGCATGAAACTCTCTGAAAAGTTGCAGATGAATTCCATTCAAAAGTTTGGAGATGCCACCATGTACAAACACACAATGAACTTCACTCATTTCAGTAACTTTATTAGGAGGGGTGCTGGGATCCATGAAATTTGAGGCAATATGTTGGAGGTTCACATTCTTTTGAAACATGTTTATAAATTAGATTTTGCCCTGTCAAAAAATGTATATGTGGTGTCATAGCCACTGAAGGCATGAAGAAATAACACATTTTTTTGACTTCTTGAGAGAGCTTAGAACTGTGGAGGGTATAAATGAATGTGTCTTGGTTGCCTTTTCCAGGTATCATAAGGAAGATATTGGTTACAGGTTCTTTTTACTTACTACTATCAGCTATGTGGTCAGTCAGAAGGACCAAAAAATCAGTATCTTCCCTGACAATGGAAGACTTTGCCTCCGTGCCTCGACTTACCTATGGCTGTACCAACAATCAAGGGGTCTGCTTCCTCAGTGGCCTGATTGACCTGATATCCTTCCATATAATTTTCTGTATGTTGAGATAAGATATTTCTTATTAATTGTGTTTAGTAAGGAACATTTTTGGCATAGTTGGCGACATTGTCTCTTGAAGTAAAACAGTAGCAGATGACATAGTGCAGGCACTTCGGGCACATGCAGCAGTTTTCATGCTTATGTAAACTGTCTCCTTGGGGTACCCATCAAACACTGTGATATATTTGCAACCAAAGTGCTTTTTGATGTAGTTGACATACCTTTTAAGAACTGAGTATTCCACACAACTCAGTGTAAGAGAAATACACCGTCAAGGACAATGTTCAGTATTCAGAGTTTGTCCTGTGCTATTGCTTCTGCTAGCAGTCTCCCTATTCTGTCGGCATCTGTCAGATCCTGAGCTGAATGATGTGCTGCTGAATGATGTGCTTTGAGAAAGTCTGTGTTGTTTGTGATTTTAACACTGACTTGATTGAATGGTTTAAAAATATCGATTTTCTTCTCTTGCACATTAGTTTGCCATCATCAAAAAGAGTTAATGGTTTTGGGGCTAACTCAGAGGCCCTTTTGTGATTACCACAAACACAAGTAATTAACATGAAACTCCATAAATTATCTACTGGAATAATTTCATTAATAAATAGAACTGTCTATCTGGGTAGATTAGTACCTAACTAAATTACCCTTATATTTGAATATTTGGGTTAATGTGGATAATTTGGCATCCAAAAGTAATTTGACTTCATCACAAAAAAAGTCTTATCAGGAGTGTAGTGCTATGAATACTTTGTTGTTTTATTTGTATCTTTGCAAAGAGCAAGTGAATTAAAAAATTTAGGAGCTCTTTTTCTTAGAACTATGACTTAGAACTTTATCACAACTCGCATTCTGCAAAGTTGGTAAAAATTGATGACCTCTGATGATTAATTGCAGCTGAGCAGCTGAACCAATTTTAACTTGTAGTTAAATCATTCTACACAAAATCTGATGCTCGTTCAAATTGACGTTTTATAAAATTTCTACAGAATGTGTCATTTTGTGTTATAAATGAGAAACTGTAAACAAATCCAAAAATTTTGTGGTTTTTCCACCCTTAAAAGTTTAGCACAAGCCAAAAAAAGTTGCAAACTCATTTAACTCTTATTTGGGATGCTTAACATTGATTAAAATTATTTCCAGCTTGTGCTTATTTACTGGCCAGTGTGACCTTTTTTAGGCTAGTATGTCCTCTATGCATTTTAAAATGAACTCATGTAGGTCTGTTGCTATAAAAGGTATATGCTGTTAAACTTTTTTTCTATTTCTGGTCTATCACTGCAGAAATTGCTGCTTGAGCTCTTATATATTGTTCCACTCTGCTATATAATAATGTACATTGGTTTAGATCTACTCTTCCTTGTAATTTCATTTTTATTTTTCTTAATACTGCTATATTATGTTCTTCTTTAATTCCATAACTAAACTTCTATTGTGTAGATACCTCTGACATTCCAGGTTTCTAAATTCAGTTTGTCTGCAGTTTCAAATCATTTGGCTTTATCCTTCCTGACGTTGTGTCCATTAAATTTGCTCAGGTTTCCTATTACTTAATGCTTATTAGAGAAGTTCTTTCATTTGAATGACATGCCACCCAGACACACAATTCCCAAATTGGAGAGTCGGGGAGATTTCTGTTGGGGCCTCCTACCATTAGATGGTTACTTTTCTTACGCCTACAGAATCCTCTTCCTGGGCTGTTTTTGAAGCTTACTTCTCCTCCCCATGACAAGGTCTGTTGCTTCCATTCCTTAATATGCAATGGTGAATTTGTAGTTCCATTTCACTATGCAGATATGTTACAGTCTTCACTAGTAAACCTGGGCAAGGGACTGTTTTCCAAGAGAACCAGGGGAAGTAGAAGATGAAGAGGAAATTTGAAAACACCCTCAGGCCTCAAACAAGATAGAAAAGAAAATGGAAGAAGTCTAACAAGTAATGCAAGCAGTGTCAGACTTAGCTAAGGGCCCATATGGTTGCCACCCACCTAGTTCCAGAGACTAATCTCTGCTTGGTCTCTCATGTCCAAACCAATCTGGCATAGGTGACCCTACTAGGAGTGTGGCTTCCACAAGCAGAGCTAGCTTTGTGGATCATTGAAACACAAAAATCACCTCACCAACATTAAGGTGGTCATCTATGAGGAGGAACAAATGACAAGAAAACAAAATAGAATGACAAGCAGGACTTTTAAATGTACTATTAACATACCACTTCCTATTATAATCTAATCTTTCCACCTCAATAGCTGCTCGTGTTAACGACTGTACATGCTTCACTATGAGCCATACCTCTAGCTCACAACAAGGCGTGTTGCCCATTCCAGATGCCACAAACTAGTATATTATATTTCTTACAGTTCTCAGCACAAAAACATAACAGGAAATGCTTTCAGTTCTTGCTATGAATTATTAACCATCTTGAATTTGAACACTGATGTGCCTCATGCCTGTAGTGTTGGCATGTATTTCGTGTAACAGCACAGATTGAGCACAAGGCAACTTATGGCATGATAAACAGCACTGATTGTGTCCTACTGGTGTATACAATTATAGTCTTCTCTGGGATTACTGCTGACCTGAGACAAGTTAGCAAACCCTTCTTCTTTCAGAAACTGCACTTCACATCTTATGGCAATCAATTCCTCCAGCAAGTCCATGCACGAGAACATAAGAGGATCACAAAAGCTGCTGGTTCATTCACCACACTTGCAATGTTCAAGCTGGCAACCACTTTGTGGCTGGAGCAGCCTCACCAAGAATGGCAGCTGTTGACATTGAAAAACTTCTGACTCCAGAATGTAGGAGTTGGGACAAGACCCCTACGGCTGCTTGCAAGTTAGGATGGATGAAGTGCCACTTCCCCACCTGGATATGGGCTGTGGAGGCTGTGGTGATGAATCATATGGCAGACTGTCAGTAAAATATCTCTGGTAAAACACACCATGATAGACTGCGTTTAAACCACTGTGCCCGGCACAACTGAAGACAATGGCATGTGCCCACCCAATGCAATCGTTGGCAACAATGTAGGGCTGTATGTGCTGGAGAACAGTATCAATTTAGTGGGGCTGCTAGGTAGACCAGACGCAAACCTGCAACTCAGCAGGAAGGCGCTGCATCACACTCTGGGTTATGCTTGATTACTCTTCCAAGTTTTCTTAATTGAGTACAAGAGAAACATTATCAAAATTGAAAAAAACTTTCTGCAGAAGAGAGTCTAATCTTTAGTGTGTGTGTGTGTGTGTGTGTGTGTGTGTGTGTGTGTGTGTGTGTGTGTGTTTTACAGTCTCCATCTAAACTAAATTCCATTATTAGACACAAATGTAATTAAAGGGTAACTTTACTGAGAAGTGAGTATAACAATTTTGATACAAATTCCAAATTTATTACTGATTACAGTTGAAGAATTGATACCTCATTGACTTCAGCTGTGTTAGTCATGAAGATAATTCCACATTGTGATACTGAATAAAAGTATGTGAAATAAGTTAACATTTTTGTCCCCTATTCAACAAATGAGAAATTCTTTTAACCCTTTGACTGCTGTGGATGTCCTAACATGAACTGCTATAATTGTCAGAAGGTGCTATAAATATCTTACCACATTATGACATTCACCTGCACTATTTCTTCATTGATGGTTCTCAGTGTCTACGTACTGTGTTGCTACACTGTCTGAAAAAATAGGGCATGGAAGTGTAGCATTGACTACTGTAAATGATGTAGCTGAAAGGTACACAGTTGCATTTCACAGTTCTTTACTTTCACTGTTCACAACCCCCCAATAATACACAGTTATATGGCCAGTGCACTTTTGTTTAACTTTTGATAAGCCTCATTAATAATTTGCGGGCAAACATCCACATACTGCTGCAATAGTTTACTATTCAACATCTAAGAGCAGTAAAAACCTAACCACACAGCTCTTGATGAATAACAAGGTACATATGGAACAAACACTGTCATTGTTTTAATACACAGCCTAATTGTGTTACACTTATTTCACAGATGCATTGCTGATGATCTAACCAATACAGGTTCCTTGTCTGAAACTCTGTCAGGGACTGACTGTCTCAGGACCAAAAATTGGGCCCTTATATATTCTCACAATAATAGGTACTGAAACTACACATTGTTTGATGTTTAATTTACAGAAATTACAATTAAAATGTAATTCATTCAATTAACTGAATACATCAAAAAATTAGTTCTTTTTAACAGTTTCTTCTATGACAAGAATTAGGCTGAATTATTTGTTTAAATGATGAAATTAACAGATATCATTACACAAACAATACTTTTGACAAAACTGTTAATTACTTTGGAATTAATTAAGGGCTGGCTTGCTAACATGTCTTCAAATAGAGTCAAATAAATCCTTTAAGAATACTATTAGTTGTCCCTCCAAATGTTTATAATTAATACAGAATTTATATTTGTTTATAAGTCAACAATATGATTTAAGTTACAAAACAATTATTTATTTCGCCTTATAACAATACATACTAACAAGGAATAGTTGAAATAAATTAGAAAATCAATTACATACATAAAACGAAGCACAAAATTCGATCTGGTGATATATT
The DNA here is from genome assembly GCF_023864275.1 of Schistocerca cancellata. Lineage (NCBI taxonomy): Eukaryota > Metazoa > Arthropoda > Insecta > Orthoptera > Acrididae > Schistocerca > Schistocerca cancellata. The sequence goes on from NC_064633.1 coordinate 441,943,327, forward strand.
CTTTAATACTGAGGTCCAACCTTTCTCTTCTATGAAAATGCAGATTACACTCACATATGTTAATGATAATTAGTCAAAAAATTAATTTTAAGGAGGCAGATGGCCAAACAAAAGGGGATGTAAAATTACTCCAGCTGGCTTCGCGACAACGTGCTGATGTGCACAGTACTGCTACCTGCTTAGCTCCTGAGAGCTGTAGACACATTTAGATGTGGTGCTGCTCAGGTTGTAGCATGCACTGCCACATCCAGTCTCCCAGAAATCTTCAGAGGTTGGGTTGCATGGTTATAGTATTTGTGGCTGTTTGTTTTTAGCAACTTCTTTCAATGTTTTCAACTTTTCTTTATGTTTCAGAGAATTTTTCTCTTCATTATCCTGTTCTACTCAGACAGAGCACAATTAAGATTTGCTAATCAAATGAGACATCATTATGTTTTCACAGAGTAGGACTGGCTGTAAAGATAGACTTTTTTTTACATAAAACATTTTGATGGCTCTAAAACAGAATCTTGAAGTAACAATACTCAACCATGTATGTTCATCAGGTGTAACACATCATTCTATTTATTTGACAACAGATGTTACTTGACAGTCATTCAGAAACTGAAGGATATGGTGAAAATCTGGGGAAAAAGAATATTCTTTAGGGTAAAATTAAACAATGGAAACTCCAGATAGCAATACCAACAATTAGAAAAGGACAGGTTGCTACTTACACTAAACAAGACACACTAATTTGCAGACAGGAACAATTAAAAGACATTTACATAAAGCTTTTGGCCACAGCCTTCATCAGCAAAAGAGAAACATACACAATTCACATTCACAAGCAAGTACACTTCATGCACATATGACCTCCAATTCTGGAAGCTTGGGCTGCAATGCAAGCAGCAGTCTGGGGTGGGGAAGGGGAAGGGATAGTAGCGTGGGTGGGTAGAGAAAGGATTGCTGTCTGGGTGGAGTGTGCAGGGACTAGAATGCCAACAGGTGCACCATCAGGAGATTGTGGGGCAGGGAGGTGGCAAAAAAAGGACTGAGAAAGGAGAGGAGTGGGGAAAGATGGGCAGGTGCATTGGAAGAGGGCAGCAAATAAACAGGGTGGGAGATGGGAATGGGGAAGAGATGATAGAGGGGATGGAAACTGCTGGGTGGAGGGTGTGGGGACTATATGTTACCATAGGTTGAGGCCAGGATAACTATGGGACCAGAAAATGTTCTGTAAGGGTAACTCCTGTTCAGTAAAGCTGGTGGTGGAGGGAAGGGTCCAGATGGCTCAGGTAGTGAAGCAGTCATTGAAATCAAGTGTGTTATGTTCATCTGTATGTTGCCCACAAGGTTGGGAGTGGCTTAGGGATGGACTAAGATGATGTGGAGGTTGGGAGGGTGATGGAACACCACTTTAGGAGGGGTGGGAAGTATCTTGGGTAGGATGTTGCTCATTTCAGGGCAGGATGATAGGTAATTAAAGCTCTGGAGAAGGATGTGGTTCAGTTGTTCCAGTCTATGGTGGTACTGGGTGTACTGGGTGATGAAGGGGTTGTGGTTGGTTCTTGAGGGTGATGGGAGGATTTGGGGTGTGAGTGGAAATCAGTGGGAGATCTGTTTGCAGACTAGGTCTGGGGGATAGTGCCGGTCTGTGAAGGCCTTGGTGAGACCCTCAGCATATTGAACAAGGGAGTTCTTGTCACTGTAGATATGCCATCCTTGGGTGGCCAGGCGGTATGGGAGGGATTTTTTGATGAGAAAGCAATGACAGCTATCAAAATGCAGATACTGTTGGTGGTTGGTGGGTTTAATGTGGACAGAGGTGCAGATGGAGCCATCAGAGAGGAGGAGGTCAACATCTAAGAAGGTGGCACACTGGGTTGAGGAGGATCACATGAAGCAGATGGGAGAGAAGATGTTGATATTTTGAAGGTACAAAGATAGGGAGTCTTGGCCCTGAGTCCAGATCACAAAGATATTATCAATGAACCTGAACCAAACTTGGGGTTTGGTGTAGTAGTAGTAGCAGCAGTAGCAGCTTTGTTCATCCATAGATCTCTTTTTACAAGGATATAGGACGTGTCAAAGTATTTACAAATTTAGATCAATTTAAAATAAGCTAATTTGTATACACATATATTTACAGACTTATAGTTAGAGACAATCATTAGATTTACTCCTGGTGTACAATACTTTTTTTACAAATAACTTATTAAGTATTGTAATGCCACATTCTTCACTCATATATCACTATGTCACTGCACACACTATACACACATTGTTTCATAACACTTCACTCACTACACACAACTGCGCACACACACACACACACACCACACTCTGATGATCTCTGGGCCATTTTCTGTACCACAACGTCCCATTTGCTATCCTCTATCCTGAAAAACTGAGTCAGCATGCCCCCATAATGTGTGAGATGTTGAGCTCAGAAAGAGGAAGAGGTGTTAGTATTGTGCCATGCATAGCTTGGGGGTAAGTATTTCTAGAAAGGAGAAAAAAAACATAAAGTGAAGGTGTTATGTGGAATGTTGGATATTTTATAATCATCATCATTATTATTATTATTATTATTATTATTATTATTTATTTGTATAACATTTTTTATCAAACCCTTACTCTGTTGTAGCTAAGTAATCCTTCAATGTGTAAAATGTATTGCATAACAGGTACTCTTTAGCTGCCTTTTTAAATAAGTGTATTTTTGCAATTTCTTTAATCTCTTTTGGTAATTTATTGTACAGTTTTATTCCTTGGTTGAAAATGCTGTTTTGAGTTTTATGTTTATTTTTTCTTGGTAAATGTAAGTTGAGTCTATCTCTTGTTGCATGGTCATGGGCAGAGCTGTTTGTGCAGTAATTACCAATGTTATATTTGATGTGTACAACTGACTGATAAATGTATTCACATGGAGCAGTTAAAATCCCCAGTGTTCTGAACAGATCTTTACAATGAGCTTGACTAGTGTTTTTAGTTATTATTCTTACGGCTCTTTTCTGGAGTTTAAAATTGTGTTCATATTTTGTACATTTGTTCCCCAAAAAAGAATGCCATAGCTAAGAACTGAGTGTACATATTGATAATATGTAACTAAAAGACACTGCATGTTACCCACTGATAATAGGATTCTAAGGGCATAACATGTTGATGACATTCTATTTGCAAGTACCTTTGTGTGTTCACACCACTTCAACTGAGAATCAATGTTTCTAGACTGTTCTAAGAAAAGTAAGTTAGCATCATAAAAAAATGAATTAAAGGTAAAAAATTATGTTGACATGACTCCAAAGTACATATAAAGTTCTTTACCTGGAAGAAATATGAACAGACAAATCAACATTTACTCAAAATTTTCAACAAATACATGACAATATGATTGAATAAGTGATTAGTATTGCTATCAGTTATTTCAATACCATATGTGGCCTTGCACTTGTTGTTCTGGTCTCTCCAGGTCTTTAACTTTTCTCATAGTTCCTATGTTGTATGTGTCAGTGAAAATAACCAGTTTTTGAAAGTATAGTGTAATTGAATAGATAAAAAATCTACTCATCAAGCAGTGAAAGGAGAAAGCAAATATAAAAGGCATTAAAATTTGCTAGCTTTCAGAGTCAGTGGCTCCTTGTTCTGTCACAAAGGTTGAAGGGGAAGGAATAGAGCTAAGGGAAATGGACTAGCAAGGTTTAGAAAAAGGGGTAGAGTTTGGGAAAATCACCCAGACTTTCTCATCCCATCTGATACGTCTCCTCTTACCTTCAGGAGGTGAAATTCTAAGTAGAAACTACCGTACAAAAATACTGAGTAGTCTGTCTCTACTAACCTTCGTAAACCTAGTGCTCTATCATCCCTACGGAAAGGACTCACAGTTCCAAAAGCTAGTACAGTTTTTTTTATACCTGTATAAGATTCAGTTTCGGCTTTTTATTCTCCTGAAAACTAAATACAGTAACTTAATACATGACTTTTATTTAGTGTGTTGGCATTAACCTCTATTCATGGTACATTGTAATTTTACCTAGACACTAAATTTGTCTAAATCACGATTTGTTTGTTATTCCTTATGGCACATTTTTGTCATAGCCATCATCAGATCTTATGTGCCATCAGTGTATAGTGGTTAAAGAAAATAGTCAATTACAGCAATAATTGTCTAGCCCATTTAACTACTAGGCTACAAGAATTCGAGTCCTTGGAAATTGCAGAGAAAATCTGAGGGCTATACCCAAAACTTGTCATTGGGTAAACTTTAACAATGGTAAAATACAGGATGGAATAAAGTCAATATTATGAAAACGACAGATTGTTACTCACCACATAGCAGAAGTGTTTAATTGCAGACAGGCACAAGAAAAAGACTGCCAAACAAGTAAACTTCGGGCTAAAAGGCCTTCTTTTGAATTAGACAACATACACACACGTATTCATGCAAATGCAACTCACACTTTCAGGACCACTGTCTCTTGCTGCTGAGATCTGACTGCAAGCAACTGTGCATGATGGGAGAAGTGATCTGGGTGGTGGGTGTAAGGAGAAGGCTGGGGTGGGAAGGGAGAGAGATAAAAGGGTAGGGGTGGGGATGGTAAAATGCTGCTTGTGGGAGCATACAGGGATGAGGTGGAGAGAGGTTAGGACAGCTAGGTGCAGTCATGAGGTTAGATGGAGGTTGGGGGGAGAGGGGGGGGGGGAGGAGGAGTGGAAAAGGAGAGCAGTAAAAAGACAGTTGGTGTGTTGGTGAAATAGAAGGCTGTGTAGTGCTTGAGAGGGAATAAGTAAGGGGACAGGTGCATGAAGGACGACGACTAACAAAGGTTGAGGTTTGGAGGGTAGGATATATTGCAGGGAGAGTTCCCATCTGCACAGTTCAGAAAAGCTGGTGTTCGTAAACAGGATGGCACAGCCTATGGACCAGTAACTGAAATGAGAAATGTTGTGTTGGGCAGCTTGCTCAGCAAGGGTGGACCAACTGTTCCTTGGCCACAGTTTGTCAGTTTCGAGTACATCTCGTCGTGCCCTGAAATGAGGAATGTCCTACCCGCTATCCATCCCACCCCTCCTACAGTAGTATTCTGCTGCTCACCAAACCTATACAACATCCTCTTCCATTCCTACACAACTCCTGCTTCCAACCCCATGCCTCATGGTTCATATGCCCCTAATAGACCTTGATGCAAGACTGTCCCATACATCCTCCCACCACCACCTACTCCAGTCTGGTCACAAATGTCACTTATCTCATCAATGGTAGGGCTACCTGTTAAACTAGTCATGTGATCTAAAAGCTAAGCTGCAACCACTTTACTGTGGTCTACATGGGCATGACAACCAACAAACTGCCTGTCTGCATGAATGCCCACCAAAAAGCTGTGGCCAGGAAACAGTTGGACCACCAAGTTGCTGAGCACACTGCCCAACACAATGCTCTTCATTTCAATGACGCCTTCACAGCTTGTGCCAAGCTTCCTACCAACACAAGCTTTTCTGAATCATGCAAGTGGGAACTCTCCCTACAATGTATCTTATATTCCCATATTCCTCCTGGCCTCAACCTTTGTTAGTTGTTGACCTTCATCTTGTCACCTTCCCTGTTCTCATTCCAGCACTGCAGTCTTCTATTCCACCAACACATCCATTGTCTTTTTACTTCTCCCCTTTTCTGCACCTCTCATCCCCCTCTCCGTACCCACTCCCCTACACACCATCTGACCTCCTGATTGCACCTAAAACTGCCGTACTCTCTCTCCGCATTGCCCCAGTATGCTCCCACAAGCAGCACTCTACCTTCCGCACCCATAACCTGCTAACCTTTCCCCTCTCCATCTCAACCTCCTCCTTTCCCCCAACCACACAGACTGCTTCTCCCATTATGTGCAGTTGCTTGTAGTCAAACCATGGCAGCTAGAGACAGTGGTCTTGTGTTTGTGAGCTTCGTTTGCTTGAGTGTATGTGTGTACGTTTTTCAATCCAGAAAAATGCCTTACTTGTTTAGTAGTCTTTTTGTTGTGCCTGTCTGCAACCCAACTTCTCCACTATATGGTGAGTAGCAATCTGTCCTTTTCATAATATTGATGCTTTTTGATTCAGTGTAATAAACATGTTGCAGCCTACACAACTTGTGTGTGTAGATGCTTAAGAAGATCACTGATATCTATAAGGATTTTGTTTTCTATATCGTGAACATTATTATTTATCTGAAATTGCATAATATGATTTTTTGTAAGGTTGGGAGTTACCATAAATGATTTACTGGGAACAAGTTATAGACATGCAAACAATTATCTTAGCTGAATTTAGAAGCATGACTAATATACTCACTGCATTAGCAAACATTAAAGTCTCTGAACTGCTCCATTCTGTTATGCATTCTCTACCTCCATCACAACGGTATTAAATGTTCATTGTTACATCGCAGTCTTTGCAGAGCCAAGTTTAAGTTGGATCATTTGATAAGTACAACTTCTGCCAATAAGCATGTCACTTTAAGCATTAGTGTAGCCACTGAAGCCTTGGACATTGAAAGATCAGAGAATAGAATCCAGTCTTGATCACAATAGATAATACATGTTGTTCTGGCTTTGATTGCCTGTGGCAATCTGACTTAGTTCACAAAAATATACACTGTCATATTGTGACTATGAATAAAATTGAAACTTCCTGTCTCATTAAACTGGTGTGTCGAACTAGAACTTGAGCCTGGGACCTGTTTTCATACACAGGCAAGTCTTCTACTGACTGAGCTATCCAAGCATGATTCATGACATCTCACCCTCCCAGATTTACTCTCTCTTGCCTTCCAAACTTCACAGAAACCCTTGTGCTTACTTTGCAGGCCTAGCACTCTTGGAGGAAAGGATACTGTAGAGAAGTGGCTCAGTCACAGGAAATTGTTTACCGAATGAGTTTTCACTACGCAGAAGAGTGTGTGCTGATTTGAAACTTCATGGTTTATTAAAACTATGTGTCTGACTGACACTAAAACCTGGGACATTTGATTTTCACAGGCTACTGTTTCTTTGTTCCATGAGTGCTAGTCTCAGAAGATATGCAGGAGAACATCTGTTAAGTTTGTAAGATGGAGAGAGATACTGGCTGCAATAAATCTGTGAGGGTGGGTCATGAGTTGTGCTCTGCGTGCAATTCTGGAAATGAAAACATTGTTTAATGAAAGAATTAAAAGCTGCTTCTGGGCACACACACACACACACACGTACACACACACACACACACACACACACACACACACACACACACACACGACAGAGACAGAGATTGATATAGGCTTTCGTATAAAATTTGTTATATATGATCACTAGTTTTCACCTTCATGTTCTTCATGATTCATAATGTAGGCTAAATTACAATGTAAGTTTAGAGCTTTATTTATAAAATGGTTTTCTTTATTTTTTAGCAAATTTTGATGTAACTGGATTAAGTCAAACGTAAGTTGGTATTTAAATCTTTATCAAAAAATGTTTGTTTCCTGTGTACTGCATGTACATCTATGGGGGAAGGGTGTGGGGGGCATGAGCAGAGTCTAAAAATAGTGTGCAAGTGAAGTGATACTACTACTTTGTGTTTTAGGGACTTGCATCACGATCTTTCTACAGTCAGCATACTGGATACAAGGAGGGATTCATGAAGGCTGAAGTGCATGCTGAAAATGATCAGCAAGAACATTGCTCAAACATATTCAGTGCTTTACAATCTTAGTAATTTTTCTTTCTTTTTATGCAGTGCAGTTTGACTGATACAGATTCATATAATGATAATTTTAAAATACAATCTTTTGCAACAGGTATGGCAAGGCAGTTTTTTGTTGTACTGTCCAGTGATCCAGATGTTGGAATAGATTCTTTTAAATCCTGCCAGTGGAATATATGTAATGATTATACACTTGTGATAATGTTACTTCTCATTCATATTCACTAATTTTATTTTGCAACTAGATTGTTTGTTGGGAATGGTGCTAAACAGTTCAAAGTTCTTTGGGCAAATTGTTTGTAAATCATTGTATAACATCTCATTTTGGGGTCTAGAGTTTGTCTTGAAACCTAAACAAGTTACTCGTTGTTGCTATGTTTTTATCAACAAATATTCTTATTAATATTGAATTTTTATTAATTTCATTAAAGGGTTTGATGTAATAAAAAAATCCTCTTTTTATTTCAGTGTTGTAACTTTCAAAAATTACTGGCCATAATAAAAATTTTGTAGAAGACTGTGAGTGATTAATTGTGCATGATATTCAAGGAAGTCTGATAGGCAAATTCATGAAACTGTTCAGTCAGTTTGTTTATATTTTTACAATTTTTTGGGTCCACTGTTACTCAATCCTAATAATAAAAAATTTGTATGTAAATGTCAAATGATGCTTTTCATTGTGCCATGCGTAATATTAATGTCATTTCAAATATAGTTGGGGCACTTATCTTCAAGATACCAATTTGAATATTATGCAGAAGACAGCAAAATAGTTGTAGATTTCATACTGAAAACTGAGTCCTGGTATTTTGTAGGTATATTTTTGCAATAGATAACTTCATTCTCCAACCATCTGGCAGTTCTGACCTTTCATCATTTCCATGACTATTTCTTATGCCACTCTTCTTCTTTGATAGCCTACTCAATATCCTCTGTTAGTTGAACTTTGCATAGGTCCCACAGACTTTAGTCCAGTTTGCAACTAGCATTTTTGGTGTATTGTATCTGAACTTATGTGACTGTTTCACTATTACAACCAAACATTGCTACTCCAGGTATTTTTGTAAACTTTGAGTAAATTGCCACATTTTGCACAGGCTGAAATCATACCAGTTGCAATTTACTTTTAATTTTTTAAAAATTTGTTTTGAGCTAGTTCTTCACTGGACATCCTGAAATTGGAAGTTGTAAGTGATTATAACAAGTGTCCAAGAAGTAAGTAAGAAATAGAATTTTGCGCTATTTTGTCATTTGATGGTTTGCAGCCATGGTTTTTTCATGTTATCTGAGATTCTTCCCATTAGTAGTCTGATAGCTTTTTGCAAGCTAACATCCCAAAGATGTTCAGGCTCACATGTGGTTCCTCTTTTTCTAAATGTCTTGGCTGAAACTCATCTATGGGTTGAACCACATATGTCGCGTTACACACCCTAAATTAGTCACTTGTGACCCTTTGGTTAAATTGTGTGGCTGATGGCAAGTTTGTGAAATTGTATGAAACAAAGTTAATGTATCATATAATAACAGTAATAATAATAATAATAATAATAATAATAATAATAATATCAGGAACTAAATTAATGACCCATAAATGATGTAGGCCATACAGTTGCAATTTGGTTAGAATAATGTTTATTCAGAAATAAAACTAATAGCAAAAGTGGTCATATTTAGAGTTATTGTTACACTTGAGCACATATCCATTTGACACAGTTTGATCATTCACAATCTCTTGCGAAACACAAGTTCGATACTCCATCCTGTCATTTACATGAAAATTTAGAGTTCACATCAGTTGCGTGGCTGCTCACCACTCAGAGACTAAGTGCTGCGATATGACACAACATGAAGTTTTCTAAGTCGTTTCACTTCCTAGCTGCCTAAAGACCGACTGTCTGCTTTCACATCTCAATCTGAATTATTCCCTTTGGTGTCTAGACCAGAACTATCTGCTTTTGTGTCTCCACCAGCACTGTCCCTCTCTCTGCCCTTCCCTGGCCACACTTTCCGCACGCCGAATATACTCGCTCAACTGTCTAGAGCAGTTCCCTTTCCTGAAACCATCCATCTGATTGGCTACAGCTTATTCTGCATTATTTTACATTTTAACTTACTTAAATAATCAAAGCTTGACCACTTTCACATTCTAAATAAAGCAACAATAATATCCATTACATAATAAACGTTAAATTCTTTCACATAAAACCAATACAATTTCCTTCTTAGCTTTAAATGCCACAGCCAGTAACCTTGCACCAATGTCCTTTCTGATAAATAAATAAAGAACAAAAGTAACTGTTATGCACTAAACTTTACAACAAATATTCTATTACCTAATGATTCAGTAAGGTGTCATGCTGTCATCGTTCAATGTGTTTTGTGTGGAGGAAATGATGATTGATGCTTAACTGAAAACAATGATAATTTAAATTTACTATATCTTTTAAACAAATAAAGTTACAGAGTTGATATTTACAACATTTGTCATTTTAATGATGCTCAGATTTTAGCATTGAATTACTACAGAATTAAATAGTTTCCATAAATGTTTCCCTTTATGGCTGATTTTAGGTCCACCATATTTAACACTGCTACGTCTCCCTGGCCACAAATGTCTTCTACTGGGTTTCCCTATGACGTAGGTTCTCATCTGTCTCACTCACACATGACTGCACTTAGGCATCAATAGACAACAGACGCCTGTGAGTTTCCCCATCTCGTGGTGAATCTGCGCCCTTTGTGACAGACGGTCCTGGATGACATGGTTTGTTTCACAATTCCTGTAGGCTGACTCTTTTGGCCATATATTTAAATTAGAACACAATGCTCATTAACACCTCCATTTCATAACATGTTGGCATGCCATATACACTCCTGGAAATTGAAATAAGAACACCGTGAATTCATTGTCCCAGGAAGGGGAAACTTTATTGACACATTCCTGGGGTCAGATACATCACATTATCACACTGACAGAACCACAGGCACATAGACACAGGCAACAGAGCATGCACAATGTCGGCACTAGTACAGTGTATATCCACCTTTCGCAGCAATGCAGGCTGCTATTCGCCCATGGAGACGATCGTAGAGATGCTGGATGTAGTCCTGTGGAACGGCTTGCCATGCCATTTCCACCTGGCACCTCAGTTGGACCAGAGTTCGTGCTGGACGTGCAGACCGCGTGAGACGACGCTTCATCCAGTCCCAAACATGCTCAATGGGGGACAGATCCGGAGATCTTGGTGGCCAGGGTAGTTGACTTACACCTTCTAGAGCACGTTGGGTGGCACGGGATACATGCGGACGTGCATTGTCCTGTTGGAACAGCAAGTTCCCTTGCCGGTCTAGGAATGGTAGAACGATGGGTTCGATGACGGTTTGGATGTACCGTGCACTATTCAGTGTCCCCTCGACGATCACCAGTGGTGTACGGCCAGTGTAGGAGATCGCTCCCCACACCATGATGCCGGGTGTTGGCCCTGTGTGCCTCAGTCGTATGCAGTCCTGATTGTGGCGCTCACCTGCACGGCGCCAAACACTCATACGACCGTCATTGGCACCAAGGCAGAAGCGACTCTCATCGCTGAAGACGACACGTCTCCATTCGTCCCTCCATTCACGCCTGTCGCGACACCACTGGAGGCGGGCTGCACGATGTTGGGGCGTGAGCGGAAGACGGCCTAACGGTGTGCAGGACTGTAGCCCAGCTTCATGGAGACGGTTGCGAATGGTCCTCACCGATACCCCAGGAGCAACAGTGTCCCTAATTTGCTGGGAAGTGGCGGTGCGGTCCCCTACGGCACTGCGTAGGATCCTACGGTCTTGGCGTGCATCCGTGCGTCACTGTGGTCCGGTCCCAGGTCGACGGGCACGTGCACCTTCCGCCGACCACTGGCGACAACATCGATGTACTGTGGAGACCTCACGCCCCACGTGTTGAGCAATTCGGCGGTACCTCCACCTGGCCTCCCGCATGCCCACTATACGCCCTCGCTCAAAGTCCGTCAACTGCACATACGGTTCACGTCCACGCTGTCGCGGCATGCTACCAGTGTTAAAGACTGCGATGGAGCTCCATATGCCACGGCAAACTGGCTGACACTGACGGCGGCGGTGCACAAATGCTGCGCAGCTAGCGCCATTCGACGGCCAACACCGCGGTTCCTGGTGTGTCCGCTGTGCCGTGTGTGTGATCATTGCTTGTACAGCCCTCTCGCAGTGTCCGGAGCAAGTATGGTGGGTCTGACACACCGGTGTCAATGTGTTCTTTTTTCCATTTCCAGGAGTGTATGTTATGAAGTAGCACCCAAATTTACAAGACACAAATTCATAATACAATAACATAAATATCCTAAGCACCAGATCAATAGTGTAATTATTTGTAGTGGTGTTGATGCAGAATGCCTTAAATTTAAAGAAACTTATATATGACATAAATTATGAATTAATTAAATGCCAAATAAAACTATACATTTATCAAAATCGACTGTCTATTGAAATGCCACAGAAATATCAGCACCACTGCACTTACTTTCACACAACCTTTTTGTCACAACGAAGTCTCCAGCAGTGCTCCATAGATTTGGAGCCGAGTACCCCGCTGAAATCCAGTATGGCTCTGCATTCTATCACCAACGTTTTTTAGGAACAAATCTGTTGAAATTCAAATTGGGTGTAGATACCAGAAAACAAACACACTCTGAAACCACACAGGATCTGCACTGAACACTCCCCCAGTGGAATCGATACAAAGAGATCTAAAATAGACAGCAAACAATTGATTTACGGTGGTTGCAAGATGCTCATAAATATTTCAATGATTCTGACATGTTATTCAAGTTTTACTAGAGACATCCATCTCGTGACAGATTCCCAGTCGACTTCATTGGCAAATCAGTATTTTATTTTGATTTAAATAACTCCCTTAGACTCAAAACTAACAACAAATATGAACAAATCTCCCCTTAGTTTAATTCCGTACAGTGAAGCTGCATACACAAATCTTTACTCCATACAACAATAAATTATTCCCCCAAAATAATCTCAGATAAGTCGATAAACATACGTCCCTCTTCCAAGGTAAGCATTATTAATTTTCATTTTCGAAAATTTCTCCGACCTCCATGCACCCAAATTGGTGTGACCATAACTCATAATTTGGAAATTACAGCAAACATAAAACCATCCAAAAACTTAAGCCTAACAATACATACACATAAATAAATCACTTATATACCCCCAAAAATCTATGTGCATACTGTGCACTGATTTTTTGATTTGGTACTGTTCACCAGATAATTGTGTTCTCTGACCTCCTCCAAATGTGCGTATAAACTATTTTTTTCTCCCTTCTAGACCTCTTGCCATCTTAAATTTCTCTCAAGTCCATGGCTGAGGCAATAACGATCATAATGTTCTACCATACCATTGCCAGTCAGTTACAGTAAAATCACATTCCTCCTTAAGATACCATTCAATCCAAATATCACTTTCTGTATTAGAATAAAAAATACTGTATTCTCCCCTAAAATTATCAACATTAGTAGCTAAAACATTATCATGAAATAAAGCACAACTTTTTACTTCCATGTCATTACAAACACCTTCACAAACAGCACTTTCAACTTGCTATATAAAACCTCATCTACCTCCTTCAACAAATCACCAATATAAGAACCGTTCATAGTTTCACCATCCTCTGTCCTCTGCCATTACATCACATAAATTGTAGCTATGGCATCGTGCAATTTCAGAATCAACAGTACTGCTGCATTTTGATTTAAACCTGAGCATAATACCTTTTCCTCTCCTAAATGCTCCGGTGCCACATTAATTTCGGATCACACAGCAAATTCAGGTTCACGTTCATTCTCAAACAAACATTCAAGATCCACAGATCCATCCACACTTTCTAGTTCACCTCCATTAGTATGAAGATTTGCACAGATTCCTTCCTCTGAAGTATCAGTACCAGCAGCTTCAAATTTCATAACTTCAGCACATAAAACATCATCACTACCTTCCTTCAAAAATAATTCACCAATATCTGCCGATATGCACATAAATTCATCAACAGCTGACAAGAATAATGCTACGCCACCCTTGTTAACATCCTTAACAACTTTTGCCATCACAATATCACCTGGAACATCATCAAATTCATCACTATAATCATTACCACTGGTTAGTACCTCTTTAGAATTTTCTATACCATCTAATGCCACCGAATTCAGCTCCATCTCAGCCTCCATTTGGCACATAGAATCTTTCATTGTATTAACATTCACACACTCTTTTGTCTCACATTCATAAAACAAATCATTTAGCCCTAAATTGCCATCACCACCTTTATTGTTATTTTTCATTATCTTAGGATAACACCTTTTATGTATGATCCAATTTGAAAATTTAACTATTTGATTCTCATCTCTTACTAATTTCATTTCAATATCCTGACACCTTTCTGCCAACATATTAACACCTCTCGCAAATCTGTTTAATCACGTCCTATTCATCACTGATTTATTTTGACATCTCTGGACCTGAGATGTAGTGAAACTTAGTTTCCTGATCTCTCATTATGCTGGTTCATTTCACCAGGTGCCAGTCCCTCAAGTCTACATTCTCAGTGTCAGTCCCTGTCACGAAAGTATCCGTTCCCATTACCCCTTTGAAATTAATCATTGGATGTGTTCCTGTTCCGTTTCCCGTATCAAAACTGCTGTTCCCTTCTCGGATGTCTTTCATAGTAATCACTCTGACTGTAGTTATGATTTCCACTTGAAAACTATTTGTCTGCTTACTTTGTGGTTTAAATTTCAATGTCTGTTCTAATTTTTCTACGAAGTCCAATAATTCATCTATTGAGTTGCTAGGGCTGTGCACTAGATCCCACTACAAATTTTCCGGTAACCGCCTTTTTAGTGTTTTAATTTCAGTAAGCACTCCCAGTGAACATTTCACATGCATTAATCTCACAAGTTCAAATTTACAAAATTCTTGCATCGACCCGTTCCCATATTTAGATGTTGGCCCATTCAGAAACTAGTTTTGGAGTCACATTTGCTTTGCTTCACTCCAGAACTTGTTCAGGAAACTGCTTTCAAATATTTTGTAGATAGTGAACTTACCACTGTGTATATTTGCCCATGATTGCAGCTCACCTTCCAAATGTCTTTTCACGAATTTTATCTTTGCCTCATCAGACATTGCCCTTATAAAACCATCCCTGCATGCTACTAAAAAGTTTACTGGGTGATATTTCCCATGGTCTCAAAAACATTTGACTGATCCTGAGTTCATCAACAGAACACTGATCACTGTACAGGTTTGATGTGCAGCTAAAGAATTCAATTAACTTTTTATTTCATTGATTTGCTTTTTAACTTCACTACTTTCAATTTTAATGCCAGCTTCTACTTGTACCTTTACTTTATCTACTTCTTTCTCCCCTTTACCTATTCGAATGGGTAAATTGCTAATAGCCTCTGTTGTCTCAGCCATTAGAGCATCTTGCCTACTCTGCCTCCAGCTTCTCCGCCTTGAATTGCCCTCTCTGTTTATTGATTGGATAGCCACTGAATTGCTATTTATTTATTTGATGGGATAATAATAATTATTAAAAGGTGGCAATTTTATTTAAGCACTGTTTTTACTCTTTCGATTGTTGCGAGTCAGCGATAGTGCAATGCTGCTTGCTTTGGAGAATACACATTTTATAAGAATTATTTGGTCCAGGAAACACTTTTGCGATAACAGTTGCAATTTAGACGGTATTCATGTAATTGTACTGATTAAAAGTTATTGTTTCCAAAAGACGCAGGTTCGATTAAAGCTGTGTGCACTTTTGCGCATATAGTGAAAATATTCATAACACGTCACATAACAAAAAGAAACATGCAAATCACAACCGTGATCAAACGAAGAAAATATATGATAACATAAATGTTCTTCGCTGTTATTCAGGACAGGCTCAGATTAGACCTTGCAATTTTTAGTTATAGGAAATCACAAGACGTTACACTTTAGAGATATTTGCTTTGAATAACTTGTATTTACCTTCTCGCTTTCTCTCTCTCCTTTTTACAGCCTTTATACCTTCACATCAGTTAAGGAACTTTTCCTTCTCTACCTACCAGTACGGGAACAAAATTCAGACTCAACAAAATGTCTTACATCGAATTATTACATGCTTAACCCTTAACAATCATATATAGTTTCGTAGTACAAACAATGCTAATTTATTCTGTGCACTAGAAAGTCTTTGATACACTGAGCACAAAAATGAAAATAATAAAATTATAATTACATTTATAATATCATGAATACTTCTTTAAATCATGAAAATAAGGTTTGACATCGTCGTAATATTAATTTTCATCGCTGTAACGCTACATTGCCCCCTTTAGATGTACAGTCACACTTGTTTGACTGGACATCCAAGCAGGCTTATTTTCCTTGTCTGTTCTGTTCAAAGTTCACTGTGTTCTTTCACTTGGAAGCATGTGCTTTGTTTACTTTTAAGTCTCAGGGATTTTGAGTTACGCTCCCCCATTCAGGCGAAGGCCAATGGGAAAAACCCCGGAAAAAAACCACGGCAGAGCGAGCACATCTTCCATACCCTCTTTTTTAATTTTCAACATTTGAATATTCACTTTGTATGGCGTTTAATAATGGTACAATTTCATGATAGTGCTGCTGGTGATGACGGCTGGCGACTTGGTGTACTGCAACACCAATGTCTCGCCCCATCAGGTAAGTCTGCGATGGACTGCGATGACATGGCAGGGTGCGGCAAGGGATGACGGATGATGTCGCTACAGTATGCTGCCCTCACTGACACGTGTGCTCAGCATACAGTCACATGAAATTCAAACAGAAGTATCAGTTCCTTAAATTAACATCTAAATTACATCATATTTCATGCACTCTTTCACTCAACAAGAAGAATGTGTTTTTTTTTGTGAGGTGTTCAACTGTTTGTGAGTTTCTTTATCATGATGCAAGTCCATTCGTCCTTCCGACGTAACTGACTATCTGCAATTAAATGTTCATGTAATTACGTTCCAACATTGATACAGTTCTGCAACGGGTTTAATGATATAGTCAGTAGCAGTTCCCAACACTGTTACGACTCACCACTGTTGCTGACTGATCGATAAAAACACTTGCTCTTGAGTTTTAGTTTGCCTGGAATGTTACGTCCACGCATGTGGTCCCAATAACACTCTGAATACTTGACATTACTTAACACTTGTACCACAAAATTTGAAAACAAAATCATGGTAACACAACGTACTCATTGAGTGTCCACTTTTGTGTTAAATTCCACTCTTCTGCCAGTGAAATAAAGGTCATACACGCAGAGGATAATGTTCACAGGAAGTCTTTGTTCATAGGTCATCTGTGACATGTTCACTCCACCACATAGTCACTTGATCACAGTTATCAAGTCTGACAAGGTAAAGTCCTTGTGCTACCCATAAGAATGTCTTTACACAGTCTAGTTACATAATGATAAATAATTGAATGATTGTACATATCAAATGAAGTACATAATTGTAGTCATTTACAATATAAAAGCAAATCCTAAGTCATATATTTTCTCGAAAAGGTGCTCCTGGACTTACAAAGAATTGTGCAATGATACACACAAGTCTGTATGTGCTTGCCTGTGTAATGATCTGTTCAGTCATGGACAACATCTTGTTCGACCTGGTTTATAGGTCATGCAAGTCAGAGCACTAACTTATGGTGGAAAATTTGTTAAACCTATACGTAACTCGCGTAAACTTTACATGTTGTAAGTGTATCCTGTACACAGTCTGAAAGAAAAAAAAAAGAACATAACCTGCTCACCCTAGTGAGTTCAAAATAGTTAACAATCAACAAAATGAAACGTTTATTTTCTAAAGTCACTATATCCTACTGTTGTGTGAAATATGCAGTTCTGTTCACTGTTCGTAGTTTCACACGCATAAGTTCCTGAAAGTTTACTAAATCTCAGCAAGTTTGTATTATGGATATAATGTCTGCTTGTGTCTGTGTATGTGCGGTTGGATATGGGTGTGTGTGTGAGTGTATACCTGTCCTTTTTTCCCCCTAAGGTAAGTCTTTCCGCTCCCGGGATTGGAATGACTCCTTACCCTCTCCCTTAAAACCCACATCCTTTCCTCTTTCCCTCTCCTTCCCTCTTTCCTGATGAAGCAACCGTTGGTTGCGAAAGCTTGAATTTTGTGTGTATGTTTGTGTTTGTTTGTGTGTCTATCGACCTGCCAGCGCTTTCGTTTGGTGAGTCACATCATCTTTGTTTTTAGATACAAGTTTGTATTATGTTTGATTAAGTGTCTTAGGGTGGAATCATCTTGAAGCAATTCTTCTTCTCCTTGCTGCAGCTTGGTGTCCTCTTCTCTGTCGAACTGGAGCTGAAATTTTCTTACAACTAATTGGTATTCTGAGAGTCTCTTCCTTACGCTTCCATCAGATTTCATTACCGGTAAAAGTGGGTTACTGTATGGTGATAACGAGGTCTCAATAATTCCCCATTCCAGCATTCGTCTAATTTCTTTTGTTACTGCTTCCCTTTTCGCGCTGGGTATTGAGTACGTTTGATGACAGTAAATTTCATGGGGAAACACTTACATGTCGTACACGTAACCTTTAATTAGTCCAGGTTTTTTCAAAAATACTTTATGATAATTAGTAAGTCTGTCTAATAATTGCTTTTTTTGCAGACTGTTAAGACCAGAGGATTGTTGTACTTTTTCTACTATTTCAGAGAGGTGGATATTCTCCTCGTCCTTCACATCTTCCATGACCGGGAATGTACTGCAATTGAAACTATCTTGAAGCCGCCATAAATGTGCGCGAATCGGTTCTGTCTTTAAAATTTGACAATATTTGCCATGCAATTCTTTGGTCTTTACCAAGTCTAACCTGACTCTCGTGTCACCGAAACACATGCTGCAGTCACCCTTTGCGAGATCAATTACAGTTTCCATCTCTCGCAAAATATCTAATCCGAGGAGATAGTTCATGGCTAAATTCTTTACAATAAGGAAGGTGCACTCTTTGGCTCCCATTCCAAAATTAATACAAATCCGTGTCTGTTCCCGAACTAGTTGGGCTTTCTGACTAATGGCTCCTGTAACTCGACAATTAGTGACTGGAAAAACCGGAATCTTTCTAATCTTCTTTAAGTGAAGAAAGAACGATTCATTCAGCACAGAAAAAGATGCTCCAGTATCTAAAATCACCATAGTTTGAATACCATAAATATCACAAACTATAGCTGCTTGTACAACTTCCCGTTCAAACAAATTACACTTCTTCTGAAAATCTTGACATAATTCCTCTCGTATATCGACTCCGTCATTATATCTTAACATCTGCCTAGTTGAACTACATTGCTGAGCAACATCAGCAGAATTATTCCTACACACTGCATCTTTTGCGTCGTTCGACCTGATCGCTGCTGATTCTATACGACACACATTCTCATTGATACTACAGCTGGTTGCCTGCATGCTTGGTTGCTCGTTATTACTAACATCATTCATGCAAGTGCCCCCTAGACACCCTGCGACTGACACACGGGAGCAGAATGTCGTCACATCTAGTTTGACTGACTGGTACTGGTTGATGGTTGCGGTTCACTTACCTCAATGATCTTGATATTTTGATTCAGTGGTTGCCATGGCTGTGCATTCATATGCTGCTGCATGTTATTTGACATATTTGTATTGTACGGGGGTTGTACATGATTGTTGTGATATTGTGGTGGCCTAGGCTGCTGCCATTGCTGTTGTGCGTAATTCTGTGTTGACCAGTTATGTGGTGGTTGCATGTTTTGTTGATTATTTGAAAAATTACTATTATTGTAATTGGCGTTAGCTCTAAAATCTCGTTTCCATTTCTTTGAAAAGTTTCCGTTATTGTTTTGTCCACTATTGTTCTGTGGATGATAATTGTGATTCGGTGCATTACCATACCGTCCATTTGTGTTCATATTGTGGTTCTGCCATCCTGAATAATTTGGACTATTCCAATGATTTTGATTCCCATAGTAGGTGTTTCTATTACTATTGTTCTTGTGGTTTCGCTCATTGCCATTACCATTACCATTATCCGACGAATTATTCCCATAATGGTGGCTGTCCTCTTCGATAACCAAATCTAAAGAGTCCAGTACAGATAGAAAATGTTCCTCGTTGTCTTCAGGAATGTGAAACTATTTCTCCTTTAGATCATGCGATAACTTCTCCTTTAATATCTTTAAAACATCACACTGAGGAATTGGTGTGGATAAATATTTCACTTTGTCCAGATACTTTTCGAAATATTTCCGCAAAGTACTGCCTTTTCTATTAAATGGCTCAGGACTATAAACTTCTTTTCTTAATCATTCTTGTACCCCACGTGACCAATACTTGTTTAGAAAAGCTTGTTCAAATTCATCGAAGGGACTGCATTGTTCAGCTTTCTGTGTCGCGAACAACACTGGCTCATCTTGAATATGGGTAATGGTAAAGACAATTTTCTCCCTTTTGTTCCAACTTTTTGGCATTATTCCGTGGATCCCTTTGATAAACACAATTGGATGGGGTCCATTCTTATCATTGGTAAACTTCTGAAACTGTGAATTCTTCACTAAAGCATCCTGAGTCACCAATGATTGTATATGGTCTTGATAAACGGATGTTACTCCACGTGTTGGATTGAAATTATTGCCCGTCTGCCCCCTACTTTCAGTTAAAGGCATTTCATAATGATCAGGGTGTGTTTCTGTGATACTGACACACTCCGGTGAACTGTTATGAGGTGTTTGCATACGTGTTTTATTAAGCACTTTCTGCACGTTTTGTAATTCAGTCTGGTGTTCATGAATCTTTGTGTTGTTTTCATGTATCAGTTGTGTTCCTGCTCGTTGTAACATCACAGGTAGTTCCTTCTGTATAACAGTACTAATTTGTTTGTCTTTGTCATTTAGCCATGTGTTGAATGTGGTCACATCGTGCTCTTCTTGTTCTTTGCATTTTTGTTCTATTACATTTTGATTATCAACCGTAAGGTTTTCTATACTTGTACTTACGTTGCGTATTTCTGCTTCCAAAGAAGTGTGTGTTTGTTGTAATTTGTCCACATCCTGGGTTACTTGCTTTACATTCTGTGGTAAGTCATGGTATGTTTGTTGCATACTTGAAATGTTGTTCTGTATAGCAGACAACTGGGCATCTATTTGCTGTCACAGCTGGCGATCGTGTTCTTTTAACCAGTTTTCAAGCTTTTGATCTATCACTTTTGAGAACTGTGAAAAGCTTAACTGCGTATGCTCATCTAATTGACTGATGCGTTCATCCAAGGTCCTAATCCATTCATCTACTCTGCTAATATGTTTATCTAAATTATTATTAATCTCAGTTGCAATCTGTTTAGCAGTTTCTTGTCCACGCTGTATCTGTGATTGTTCCTGTATTTTAAACATTTGTTCCATTTTCATCATTAAGAGAGAAAATGGATCCATTACTGTTTGTGTTGTCTCTACTGGTGGTAAATCGACTGTAACTGGTATTTCTTGTGGTTCTGCTTCAGTATGCACTTGAACTACCGTCTGTATTCTGCCTGAGTGTTCTACAGCAGATGGATCACTGACTTAAATATTAGTGTCCTGTTCTATATCCTCTGTCTAATCTGAAAAAATATTATCAATTTCTACATCACTAGTTTTCCCCCCATGAACCATGGACCTTGCCGCTGGTGGGGAGGCTTGCGTGCCTCAGCGATACAGATGGCCGTACCGTAGGTGCAACCACAACGGAGGGGTATCTGTTGAGAGGCCAGACAAACATGTGGTTCCTGAAGAGGGGCAGCAGCCTTTTCAGTAGTTGCATGGGCAACAGTCTGGATGATTGACTGATCTGGCCTTGTAACATTAACCAAAACGGCCTTGCTGTGCTGGTACTGCGAACGGCTGAAAGCAAGGGGAAACTACAGCCATAATTTTTCCCGAGGACATGCAGCTCTACTGTATGATTAAATGATGATGGCGTCCTCTTGGGTAAAATATTCTGGAGGTAAAATAGTCCCCCATTCGGATCTCCGGGCGGGGACTTCTCAGGAGGACGTCTTTATCAGGAGAAAGAAAACTGGCGTTCTACGGATCGGAGCGTGGAATGTCAGATCCCTTAATCGGGCAGGTAGGTTAGAAAATTTAAAAAGGGAAATGGATAGGTTAAAGTTAGATATAATGGGAATTAGTGAAGTTCGGTGGCAGGAGGAACAAGACTTTTGGTCAGGTGATTACAGGGTTATAAATACAAAATCAAATAGGGGTAATGCAGGAGTAGGTTTAATAATGAATAAAAAAATAGGAGTGCGGGTTAGCTACTACAAACAGCATAGTGAACGCATTATTGTGGCCAAGATAGACACAAAGCCCATGCCTACTACAGTAGTACAAGTTTATATGCCAACTACCTCTGCAGATGATGAAGAAATAGATGAAATGTATGATGAGATAAAAGAAATTATTCAGGTAGTAAAAGGAGACGAAAATTTAATAGTCATGGGTGACTGGAATTCGTCAGTAGGAAAAGGGAGAGAAGGAAACATAGTAGGTGAATATGGATTGGGGGGAAGGAATGAAAGAGGAAGCCGCCTTGTAGAATTTTGCACAGAGCATAACTTAATCATAGCCAACACTTGGTTCAAGAATCATAAAAGAAGGTTGTATACGTGGAAGAATCCTGGAGATACTAGTAGGTATCAGATAGATTATATAATGGTAAGACAGAGATTTAGGAACCAGGTTTTAAATTGTAAGACATTTCCTGGGGCAGATGTGGATTCTGACCACAATCTATTGGTTATGAACTGCAGATTGAAACTGAAGAAACTGCAAAAAGGTGGGAATTTAAGGAGATGGGACCTGGATAAACTGAAAGAACCAGAGGTTGTAGACAGTTTCAGGGAGAGCTTAAGGGAACAATTGACAGGAATGGGGGAAAGAAATACAGTAGAAGAAGAATGGGTAGCTCTGAGGGATGAAGTAGTGAAGGCAGCAGAGGATCAAGTAGGTAAAAAGACGAGGGCTAATAGAAATCCTTGGGTAACAGAAGAAACATTGAATTTAATTGATGAAAGGAGAAAATACAAAAATGCAGTAAATGAAGCAGGCAAAAAGGAATACAGACGTCTCAAAAATGATATCGACAGGAAGTGCAAAATGGCTAAGCAGGGATGGCTAGAGGACAAATGTAAGGATGTAGAGGCTTGTCTCACTAGGGGTAAGATAGATACTGCCTACAGGAAAATTAAAGAGACCTTTGGAGAGAAGAGAACCACTTGTATGAATATCAAGAGCTCAGATGGCAACCCAGTTCTAAGCAAAGAAGGGAAGGCAGAAAGGTGGAAGGAGTATATAGAGGGTTTATACAAGGACGATGTACATGAGGACAATATTATGGAAATGGAAGAGGATGTAGATGAAGACGAAATGGGAGATAAGATACTGCGTGAAGAGTTTGACAGAGCACTGAAAGACCTGAGTCGAAACAAGGCCTCGGGAGTAGACAACATTCCATTTGAACTACTGATGGCCTCGGGAGAGCCAGTCATGACAAAACTCTACCATCTGGTGAGCACGATGTATGAGACAGGCGAAATACCCTCAGAATTCAAGAAGAATGTAATAATTCCAATCCCAAAGAAAGCAGGTGTTGACAGATGTGAAAATTACCGAACTATCAGTTTAATAAGTCACAGCTGCAAAATACTAACGCGAATTCTTTACAGACGAATGGAAAAACTGGTAGAAGCCGACCTCGGGGAAGATCAGTTTGGATTCCGTAGAAATGTTGGAACACGTGAGGCAATACTGACCTTACGACTTATCCTAGAAGAGAGATTAAGAACGTTTCTAGCATTTGTAGACTTAGAGAAAGCTTTTGACAATGTTAACTGGAATACTCTCTTTCAAATTCTGAAGGTGGCAGGGGTAAAATACAGGGAGCGAAAGGCTATTTACAGTTTGTACAGAAACCAGATGGCAGTTATAAGAGTTGAGGGGCATGAAAGGGAAGCAGTGGTTGGGAAAGGAGTAAGACAGTGTTGTAGCCTCTCCCCGATGTTATTCAATCTGTATATTGAGCAAGCAGTAAAGGAAACAAAAGAAAAATTCGGAGTAGGTATTAAAATTCATGGAGAAGAAGTAAAAACTTTGAGGTTCGCCGATGACATTGTAATTCTGTCAGAGACAGCAAAGGACTTGGAAGAGCAGTTGAACGGAATGGACAGTGTCTTGAAAGGAGGATATAAGATGAACATCAACAAAAGCAAAACGAGGATAATGGACTGTAGTCAAATTAAGTCGGGTGATGCTGAGGGAATTAGATTAGGAAATGAGACACTTAAAGTAGTAAAGGAGTTTTGCTATTTAGGGAGTAAAATAACCGATGATGGTCGAAGTAGAGAGGATATAAAATGTAGACTGGCAATGGCAAGGAAAGCGCTTCTCAAGAAGAGGAATTTGTTAACATCGAGTATAGATTTAAGTGTCAGGAAGTCGTTTCTGAAAGTATTTGTATGGAGTGTAGCCATGTATGGAAGTGAAACATGGACGATAACTAGTTTGGACAAGAAGAGAATAGAAGCTTTTGAAATGTGGTGCTACAGAAGAATACTGAAGATAAGGTGGGTAGATCACGTAACTAATGAGGAGGTATTGAATAGGATTGGGGAGAAGAGAAGTTTGTGGCACAACTTGATTAGAAGAAGGGATCGGTTGGTAGGACATGAGGGAGATTTTCATCGTTGTAGCACTACAACCTTATCACTGAAATTTTTCTCCCCTTCATCTATCTTAGCATCAACTTCATCAGAAATTTTGCCCATCTCTTCCTGAATGGTTTTTAATTTTCTGTCTATCAATTTCTCGATTCAACTAGCCATTTTACCTACTTTGTCTTTCATAACCAAAACTATTTTGGATTCATCGAAATCTACCTAGAGACTCTGCAAATCACGTTTAAGTGCGTGGCAGAGGGTTCATCGAACCATCTTCACAATTCTCTATTATTCCAATTCGTATAGCGCATGGAAAGAATGAACACCTATATCTTTCTGTACGAGCTCTAATTTCCCGTATTTTATCATGGTGATCATTCCTCCCTATATAGGTTGGTGTCAAAAAAATATTTTCACATTTGGAGGAGAAAATTGGTGATTGGAAATTCGAGAGAAGATTCCGTCGCAACGAAAAACGCCTTTCTTTTAATGAGGTCCAGCCCAAATCCTGTATCATTTCTATTGCACTCTCTCCTATATTTCGCAATAATACAAAACGTGCTGCCTTTCTTTGAACTTTTTCAATGTACTCCGTCAGTCCTACCTGGTAAAGATCCCACACCACGCAGCAGTATTCTATAAGAGGACGGATAAGTGTAGTGTAGGCAGTCTCCTTAGTAGGTCTGCTACATTTTCTAAGTGTACTACCAATAAAATGGAATTGAACCAAATCAATTTTTAAATTTATGTCAACCATATTGGTTTTATCAGAAGACTTTGGATCCCATATTGGTTTTAACAGAATCAATCTGGATCCCAATCCTCTTATCATTTGCGTTAATACTCTCAGTTCCATCCCTATTCTGTGTACCTGGCTCCAGAAATCAAACAACTTTATCAATATTTGGAAAGCTGCTGTGGTGGCATTTATTAATATATTTTGAGAAATAGCCCACCATTTAAATTATACTTCCTTCTATTTTTAAATTATGGTGAGATGTTTATGTTGTATTTAATAGGGTTTGAAGGTAATCACATAATTAACTGCCATGTTTTTGTAAATTTAAAAAAGTCATATATTCAAATAAAATACATCAAAAATTTTATAAAGTGAAAATATTGTATTTATATCCACTCTTTATATTGCTTATCTTAATTCTCACACAGAATCATAATGTTTCTTTGTGTGGTATATTTTGAAACAAGGTTCCATACACAATGCAACACCACACTGCTCACATTGGTACCACGTTTCTTTGCGGGAAGCTTTTCCAGTTCCTTTCTTGCTCCTGGAGCTGCATGCATGGCACACACATGCAGCATACTTCTTGGATGTTGATGGTATGTGCTGCAGAAAATGCCTTTGTGATAATCTGCCACAGTTCCACTTTGTACATTTGTACCAGAGACTTGTTGCGCTACCTCCTGAGTGAACTCAGCTGCAAGTGTTATAAAAAAGTCAGTGGTTGTCATTATCTTCTGGTGCACCAAATTATACAACAAGAAGGAATTTGACACTCTCATAAGCAGCAGCTAAAAATAGAGTTTCCTCCACCATTTTACTGTCCTGTGTTGAAATACATTGTACTGTAAGCATTGGTCTGCAAGGTCGACCCCAGCCATGTTGCAATTGTAATCTAGAACTAGAAGTGGCTTCCGTAAAAATGTACCATTCCTTTTTGTGTGTGTACCAAATGATGTCATATGTCTAGTTAATAATGAATACACATCCCTCTTGTCCTTCCGTTTCATTGACAACACGTTACCTCTACGTCTGTATGTCATTTCTCCCTTCTGTAGTTTAGTTGCTACTAAATCTTGGGGCATCAATCTCCCCGACTTGCTCACAGTGCCTACAGCACCAGTTTCTGCTTGAACCAACTGCTGAGACAGATCTGGACTCGAATAAAATCTGTCTAAGTACACAGTGCAACCTTTATGCAACAGATTGCCTTCAGACAGGAGCCTCAAGACAACTGCTGATGATGGATTGTCGATCGCCTACTTTCCAGCATACACTTCAAAATTGAGGACATAACCACTGCTTGCTTCTGCAACAGTGTACAGCTTCAAGACGTATTTGTGAGGTTTGTTCTGTATGTACACTCGAAAACTTACACAACCTCAAAATTGGCATATACCTTCATCTATTGAAAGTTTTTCTGATGGACGATATGCTGGAATGCAACATTCCCTCAGCCTGTTGTAGTAAGGAAGCATTTTTAAGAGTGGATGAATCCCTCTTCTCCTGGCTTTTTTTTTCTTACGAATATCAGTGAGATGTAAGCAAGAAAGTATCTGATTATACTGCAAATGGCTCATTATAAGCAGACAGAAATTGCAACTTACAAATGGATTAGAGCACTAGTGATCTGCCATTCTTGGCCTTCTGGAAACGTACATTTGGAAAACAATGCCCAAGAAACATCTCATTTCAGTCAAAGTAACTAGCTTCCATGAACTCAATAATGAATGAGGTTTCAGTTCATTTTTACTGCATTTCTTTATAACTGTTTGCACATCATATAGATTTGTTTGTGCTTTCAAGTCTCTGTTATCTTTGTCGATAAGAAACACTTTAGTACAGTTGAATACTGAACTTGCAGAATTGATGTCTGCAAATATTTTTCTCGGCATTGTGTTGATAGGCAAAGACGGTAAAAAATCAGCTGCACTCCAGACGTCAGCTTCAACAACAGAAACATCAAGCGGTGCATACTGAAATTCATTATCACTTCCAGCCCTTTCTGACAAGCTACTTTCATGCAGATCATCAACTGAAAAGAATAATATAGCCTGTGGCAGTGTGGTTGCAGCAAAGCCTAACAAAATGCATAACATGGAATAAGTTTTTTGTGTAAACAGTAACAACACCATGTAATATATAAGCAATAATTCACGTACCTCAAAAAATGCTGTTCTCTTCCTCATCCGCTTTTGCACTCTCTGTTTCATCTAAAACCCCTTCTATCAAGAGTAAGTCACTTATTTCCCATTTGGATAGTACCCACCATGCCATTTCGAACAAAGTTCACAACCTGCAATTTGTCATGTGCTGGCACTGGTGTGAATGAAGTGCTGCGCGCCAATGTGGGTGTGAAAATATATTAGTCCTCAAATGTCACTGAGAGGAAGATACTTCTTGTGCCATCTGTGAACACAAGCCTGAACTAAGAACCCAGGAAGCCCATACCACTGTCCAAAGCCATCAGAGTAATGTCAAAGAGATGATACTCAATGAAAACACTGTAGCCCATAAATTCTACGGGCTTGGTGATTTTCGGAAGTACAGCAGCCAGTAAATTTCACGGGCTTGGTGCGGAGAGTGTTAATTGTGACATTATGTCTCCCCCAAATTCATCTCCCTTGCCTGATTTCGGACTACTTGCCCTACTAAATTCACTGCCAATCACGCTCTCCTGCTCCGATTTTGGGCCAATCGGCTTGCTAGTATTCTTGGACCCACACAAACAGGCCAACTGCTTAATATTAGTGACATCTATTGTTGACTATTGAACTACCGAATCATACATAATCTCGCCATCAGCGCAGGTACTTAGGTTTGACATGCTGGATCCTTCTGCCATTGTATTGCTGCCGATGTTCCAGCTGAAGCCGACGCTGAAGATCTCATAGACTCTGTTGTGGTACCGCAACTGCCAATGCGCGATGTATCACCATTGAAGATGCCACTGCTGGCTGGAACCACATGCTTTCGATGTCACCTCTTCTTCCGCATTATTTGTTTTCTCACTTCTAACCACTGCTAAAACTCGGTGCACACAACTTTTGAAAAATTTGTAGCTCAGAGCCCTCATGTAAACTGCCTAAACTGCCACAGACTTGGGCCCTAGACCACAGAATGTAGTTAACTTTGAGAATTGCAATTGTAATTTCACAGCTATTAAAGAAACCTAAGATTCAATCCTGAACTGATCTCTCATTTAACTTTTGTGAGAGGTCCTGCCTATTGAAGTTCAGATAATACTTTTGGAAACAATTTGCAGAATTCAAATCCAATTTTAAAACTTTCCAGAGTTCGTATTTCGCAACTAACACTTTCCAAATTCCTATCCTATTCCAACACTTTGCAAGATTTTTATCCCTCAACTAACACTTTCCAAAGTCCTATCCTGGACAAGCCCCCAACCGCATGCTAACATCCCAAAGATCTTCAGGCTCACATGCAGTTCCTCTTTGTTGAAATGTCTTGGCTCAAACTTGTCTAGGGGTTGAACTGCATGTGTCACATTACACTCCTAAATTGACCCTTTGGTTAAATTGTCTGGCTGATGGCAAGTTTGCAAAACACAAAGTTAACGTAACATATAATAACGGTAATACTTACGCTGGGAACTAAATTAATGACCCATAAACAATGTAGGCCACACAGTTGCAATTTGGTTAGAATAATGTTTCTTCAGAAAGGAAACTAGTAGCAAAAGTGGTCTTATTTAGAGTTATTGTTACACTCGAGCACATATCCATTTGACACAGTTCGATCATTCACAATCTTATCTCGAAACTTAAATCCGATACTCGATCTCATCATTCACACGACCGCTCAGAGACAAAGTTCCGTGATACCACACAACATGAAGTTTTCTAAGTTGTTTCACTTCCTAGCTGCCTAAAAACCGACTGTCTGCTTTAGTGTCTCAATCCGAACTGTTCCCTTTGGTGTGTAGACCAGAAGTGTCTGCTTTCACGTCTGCACCAGCACTGTCCCTCTTCCCATCCCCTCCTGCCCATCCCATGCGCCGAACATCCTCGCTCAAGTGACTAGGGCAGTTCCCTTTCCTGAGTTCATCCATCTGATTGGCTATAGCTTATACTACATTATTTTACATTTTAACATATGTAAATAATCAAAGCTTGACCACTTTCATGTTCTAAGTAAAGTAACAATAATACCCCTTACATAATAAATGTTAAATTCTTTTACATAAAACCAATACAGTTTCCTTCTTAGCTTTGAATGCCATGGTCAGTAGCCTTGCACCAATGTCCTTTCTGATAAATAAATAAAGAACAAAAGTAACTATTGTGCACTAAACTTTACAACAAATATTCTATTACCTAATTATTCAATAAGATGTCATGCTGTCATCATTCAAGGTGTTTTTTGTGGAGGAAATGATGTACTGATGCTTAACTGAAAACATTGATAATTTAAATTTACTATATCTTTTAAACAAATAAAGTTACAGAGTTGATATTTACAACGTTTGTCATTTTAATGATGCACTTCTATATGAAATGTCAATTGTTAAGATCAACCAAAGCGTTCTAATTTTAGCATTCAGGTCCTGTTACAAAACTTGTTAATTTCTCTTTAGCAGTAAATCCTAAACTATAATAGATATGATCAATATTCAAGTTTTATTGGGATCACCATGAAAATTTATAGGGGATGCCAGATTAAAATTACTGTGGCTTCATTCCTTGAATTACTACAGAATTAAATAGTTTTCATAAATGTTTCCCTTTATGGCCCATTTAAGCTGCACCATATTTAACACTGCTAAGTCTCCCTGGCCGCAAATGCCTTCTACTGGGTTTCTCTATGATGTAGGTTCTAGTCTGTCTCACTCGCACACTACAGCACTTAGGCCTCAATAGACAATAGACGCGTGTGAGTTTCCCCATCTGTTGGTCAATCTGCACCCTTTTGGCACATGGTCCTGGATGACAGGGTTCATTTCACAATTCCTATAGGCTGACTCTTTCGGCTATATATTTAAATGAGAGCGCAATGCTTGTTAACTCACTTTTTGTGTGGTGTGCATTGTTGTTTGAAGTTTACTTTCATCATGGAGCAGATGACAGCTGAGAAACATATCCAAATGATAAAAAGTTATTACAAAAACAGTCAAAGTGCCAGGGCAACCGCTCATGAATTGCATGTGACACTCAGACGTAAGCTGCTCCAACTGAGTCATTAGTTCAGAAGTTGATCTGGAAATTTGAGACCATGAGTTCTGTTTCAAATGTTAAGAAGACAGTGTAACCACATTTTGTTTGACCACAAGAAAACATTATTGTCGTGTATGACAATGTGACCAGAAGCCCCAGAAAATTGGTTTGCTGACAAGCTCAACAATTGAAGTTATCACCAATATCACTGCATGAAATTCTCTCAAAAGATCTGAAAATGCACTTGTACAAGATCCAACTTACACAAGAGTTGAAGCCTGCAGATCATCGAAAGAAACATCAATTTGGGCAAGGGGTCTTGGCTCAATAAGCAGAGAAGGAGAACATCACAAAAAGAATAATTTTCTCAGATGAGGTGAACTTCCACCTCAGTGTGTATGTCAATAAGTAGAACTGTGGAAGTTGGGGTAACAAAAATCCGAGAGTCACTGTGGAAGATGAGATACATTCACAATGCATGACAGTGTGGTGCAGGTCCTGGTCAGGAGAAGGGACTGTCCCATACTTTTTTGAAAATGATGAGGGAGCTGTTGTCACTGTGAATGGCAACCATTACCGAAACATGCATTCTCATTGGTTTTTACCTCTTATTGATGAAAGTGCCAATTTTTGATTTCATCAAGATGGTGCAACATGTCACACTTCCCATGAAATGATTGCACTGCTGAATGAAAAGTTTCATCAGAAAATTATCTCTCTGCATGGCAATGAGGAACAGCTTGCCAGACCATGCAATCTCATGCCTTGTGACTTTTTTGTGGGCATTTGTAAAATCAAAAGCGTATGTAAACAAGCTACAAACAATACACCAATTGAAGGATGAAATTAAAAGGGTTAATGGCATCCCACCAGATGTTTGTGAACATGTCATCGAGAACTTCAATGAATGAATTGCTTATTGATGCATGGCCTTGGCTGGTCATATGGAGGATATAATTTTTCATCTATAAATCAGAGAAGTTACTTAATGTGTGTGTAGGAAAACATAAATTTTCAACAAATTTTGTTATGTTCTATAATACTTTCCTATTTGTCACTACTTTCTGGACACCCTCTATCTCGTGAATAGTCTGAGATCACCAAGAGATGGGCTGAAGGCACTGAACAGGAGGGCTAAGTTTCCATTCCCTACCCAAATATTAACATGGTGAGTCAGAAACTTACCATTATTACTACAGGATGATACTTTTAACAGTGCAGAAAAAGACAGACTGCTATTTAACGTAAGGACAAGTTGCAGATGGAAAACATGTGTCTTCTTTACATTAAGTAGCAATCTGTCTTTTCCTACATTGTTGATATTCCTACCTGGAGTTTTCATTGTTAGATGGATCTGATCTATAAGTGGATAAATTTCACAAATGGAATTTCTCCTGAAAGCTTTCATTCACAGAAAATGTTTTGTTTAATAGATGTCAGTGAAGTTCTGGAAGTTACATTTTTGTTTCATAAGAAAGATATAAGGGAAGAATTTTGTATGTTTTGCACTCTTTGTATGAAATTTAATAAGTAGTATAGTTTTTCTTGCATTTTTAAAAAAATATTCACCAATATCCAGTGGTTTATTTAGTTTCTATAACAAACTCATCAACTATTAAGAACTGATCGAAGAATAAATTGTTTTTCAGTTACTACTTTTGGTTTTCATATTTCTCATCACGAATCCCTCATTGGGGGTGTCAATCAATGGAGTCTACAAACTTGGCAAGAAATTTCACCCCACATTCTTATTGTATCGTTTTGGAGCACTTGGGAACACCACATAGTCTGACATCTCACTGAAATCAGGTGTTCTACCAGTAATCCACATCTTCCCAACTCAATATTTTGATGCTGTTACTCAATGTTTTATCAGTTGTTTCCTGAAACTGGCTGCCTTGCTGACTCAGTCCCCTGTTTATGCCAGAGTAGTGCCTGGAGTTCCGTCTGCTGTCCACTCTGGATCAGGTGTTCCTTCTTCAATCTGCACATGCAAGGAACACTTCTACATTGCTCCAGCTGTTCCCTATTCCATCCGAACCTGCTGCGACTGTCTCCTGTAGTGGAGGCCACCTCCTGGTGTTCTGTATTTGGTCTGCTCCCACAAGGTGCATTCCCTGCAGTCTCGCACCACTGTTGGCATTCACTGTGCCAGTCTCCTGGTTTTTTGTATTCGGTTCATGCCCACAAGAAATGCTCCGCAATCATGAGCTGCTGCTGGAGTTCTGTATTGTGTCCATCCTTGCTACAGCAGCCTCTTACAGTGGAGACCACCATCTGCTGTACCGTATTAGATCTGCTCCCATGATGTGTAATCCCTGAGGTCTCAGATTGTTGATGTTTCATATCTCATCCGCACCTACTGTGGTCATGTACTGGTACTCCATTTGTGGTCTGGTCATCATTTCCACATGCAGTTGTTAAAGGTTCATTCCTGGAGCTGGGAACTTTTATCCAGTGTTTCCATAGCATTTTGATTCCCGGATTCCATGCAAGGCTGAGTTGGTATCCTGTATCCTGTTTGATTATGTTTTCCACCATCTTGATTCCAATTGATTTACTGATGACACTATCCCAGGATCTGGGGGTTTGGGCCAGCATCCTGATTTTATCATAATCGATGGTGTGTTCATGCTCCAGGCTGTGTTCTGCTGTTGATGATTTTGCAGCTTGCCCTAAACTAGTATGCCTTTGGTGTTCCTTACATATTATGTCCACTGTTCTGGTGGTTTGACTGATATAAGCCATACCATGTTCACAATGTAAGTGGTAAGCAGTTGGTTTTCTTGACCCCTGATAATACTTGACCATTCCAAGAAGAGCCATGGTGTTGGGAGGCTGGAATACACTTTTTATTTTGGATTCTGCTGATCTTGGTAGAGACAGGGCCTGCACATGGTAGGAAGTCTACATTCCTGGTCCCTTCTTCTTGTTCTTCTTCCTGTGTATCAGGTTCTCTGGTGAAATATAATGCTTTGCATACGTCCATTGTCAGTGAAGACAGAAACGGACAAATGTTCAAAGCACTTCTGTGCTAGTGATGGCAGCTGTCAACCGGCAGATATAAGTGTTGGCTTTCAATAAACACTGTGCCAGAATGTGCTGTCTACTTTCCTCTTGACCAGGGCATCCAGGAACAGAAGTTGACTCACTTTCTCTAACTTCATGGTGAAAATTATGTTGGGGTGTCATGAGTTCAGATGGTCCAAGAACTTGTCCAGTCTTTCCCAGGCATGGGGTGAGATGAAGAATATGTAATCCACATTTCAGAAGAAACATCAATTTTAATACCTTTTATATTTATTTGTATTCTCCTGCCACCACTTGGTGAGTAGGTTTCTTTTTTATCTATCACAACTATCAGTTGTATAATGGAATGATGACCACACTAGGCTATCTGAGTGCAACTGACAGCAACCCAAACTTCCACATGTGGTCAACAATGTGTCTTCGACTTGTACATCCATTATGTATTTTCCCGTACAGGTGGGCCATTTTACTTGAAAGTCTCTTGCCCAGTGAAGGCAGATAAATACGATATTGCAGTGCCTTTGTTTATGATGCAATGTTCCTTTGGACCCACATGCTTTTCAATTACTTCTGCTTACTTATACAGAATACATACAGATCATTCTGCTGCCTTAATCACTCAGCTTTCTCAGAGATGAATTACTACAAATCATTTTAATTTTTTATAGATCCACCTGTATTAGCTCACTAAAAGAGGCAAGTGCAGACTGCTCTTATTCATCTGACTTACCTGACACACAGGCAAAGACATGCACTATTTCTATTTCTCTATACTTATCCAAGTCAGTTGCTTCCCAAAATGGAGAACAGACTTCTTTACATATTGCTTATTGGTGGATGGCACTCAGCTCTGTGACATCCAGGCGTCTTGGTATTCCTTCCATCTCTGACTGCTGCATTACTGTGATGGCTAAATACTCTCAACTGCTAACGTCTACCCACTGCTCATTTTCTACAACCCATTATTTATAGTATGCTAGTGTGTTCACAGGGAGTCTTATCACTTAGCTCCTACTTACCCTTACTGCTTTTCTAATTTCTGGAAATGTCCTACCTCATTTGGAGTGATTGTTAAACACAGGTGGTGTTGCTAACATTTCAGTGTTTCCTCGGCTGTCTCACTGGCGCTACAAAGAGGTTACCACACTGCAGGGACTGTGACTGAGTGAAACACTTTCCCCTCTGCATGTTGACAGTGCTATGCTGCTTGCCTACTTTCTGTGAGTTCTGAATAACCTGCATAATCATGGCACGTTCCTCTTGAGAGTTCACTTATATTAATAAGATTTTACAGGTATGACACTTCTTACACTAACAGGTTTTGACAGCAATGACACATCTTACATTAACAAAATTGGACAGCCATGACACATATGCCCCTAAAGTACTTAATGAATGCTAAACAGAGTGGCATTATTTCTAATATTTTCATTATTACTTTTTACAAAATTTTCTTACAGAGGTTTCTCATAGCTTCCGCTGTCATAACTTTCTTCAGGGCACTCACTGATAGGCATTGAGTGTCTTACAAGTATTGATTGAATTAAATGTGGAGCAGCAACTCCTGTTTTCTGATTACGACCCAGGAATTTCAAAAATTGTCCATTTATTTCATATTTACCAACTTCCTTATTGAAGTAAATCTAATGCAGGCTGAATGTAGCCTTTTCAACATCATTTTGATCGGGACGTGCATCAACAATAATTGAAAAATACTTCGTATTGTCTCTCTGTCCTAAGATGACTCTCCCGACAGGATCAGCATAACTCCCATCAGGATGGATATAACTAGAAATAAGTTCATTCTGAATATCATTAGACAGATAATGTACTTGCAAACAATTTCCTGCTTCTTGTCCATCTCCAACCTTGCTAATATGTTTTGCTAGAAATGGATCATAGTGGCTCAATTCCATGAAAATTTACATTATTTGGCTCTCAAATTTTCTGAGATGGGTTTCAGAAGGCTAAGCTTGTTTGACTTAGAAATAATGCCACATCAGATAATCTCATTAGTATCTGTTTCACCGTTGTGAAGTTCATACTAAAGTAGAGATGTAAGAAATGCATGGTAACTGATATACGCTGGAAACTGTTTTTGATGATTAGTTGAGCCACATTTTACTACTTCTATTTCCTCAGTTGTGGAATTTAAAGTGCTTGAAGTTCCAACATCAAAACCATTATGTTTAGTAGTGTTTAAAAATATTTTTGAAACGCTACAAATGATTATGATGATTAATAAATTATGATGATTAATAAATTTCCTAAATCTTATGAAAATGCATTATAAAATGAAGAAAATTGTCTTGTATTAAAAAAGTTTGAAAATCACATCATAAAGTAATATTGTAGGTGTAAACTTAATGTGGAAACCATAAGGGCTTCAATACTAAAGCAACTTTTTATTTCACCTTAGTCTGAGTTGAATTGCACTGTCATTTTCAGGTTGTCAAACATGGAACATCATCGATCATTAGCCAACAAGATTGTATACATCAAAAAGCAGTGTTCAGCATCAGCTGATGAAATCAGAGTGAATTTGAACTGGGAAAGATCATTTGACTGTTAAAACCTACTGATTCCCATCCATGGAATAGCTTTCACCTCCTAGTATGAAATCTGATACAGAATATTGTGCCTGGGATTTTTATCCAGCACTTTTTTTCAGTTTAAATGCAATAACTGCAGGAATTTCATCACTGCTGCCACTCAGTATGATCTAGCACTGTGTGGCGCTGCAGTGGCCACTATGTAGTGAACTGCTTACTGTTTGACCTTGAGCTGGGGCTTTAATATAATTTCGCCACCACCAAATTTAACTTGTGAAAATGAATGTGACTGTTACACACATTTGCAAAACCTTGTTACTTCAGTGCTTCATTTCCATCATAGCAAGTGCTCAAAAAGTAGTATGGGCTGAAAATATTGTCAGCACCATGTGAGATCTTCCCCCGCAACATTCCACTCCTCACACGGCAGTGACGCTTACCTCTTTGTTCCACATGCAACACGCTACTGTGCCTTGAGAAACGATAAACAGATTATACTGTTTGGCCATGACAGTGGCTGCGCAATGAGGCTTGATGTAGGGATGCAGTGCTGTGCAGTACTGGCAACTTCGCATCTCACATCAATAATTTGCCATGGCAGAAATGACGCATGCAAGTAACAAAAATGTTTCGTGAAAGCACATTATGGCTCTTCATTCATGGTCACTCACTGCCAGTTACTGTATAATGAGTCAGCATATGCCTTCTCTTAGTTTGCATGCATTGGCAGTTGTTTCAATGACGACGACTTCTGATGTTTACCGATAAAGACTTGATGAGAGGCAGGGGCCAAATTGTTGCTGCCAGACAGTAAAAAGTGATTTATCCTCACCATTTTCCAATTTTTCAATTTTAGCACATTTCTCTGTAAATTCAAAAGGAAGCTTGAATATCAGTGGAATGATTTCTGTTTCATACATTGCCACTGGACACTGCAAGGATATCATACTGTTTACCTGCCTGGCCATAAATGGAAGTTACACTCCTGGAAATTGAAATAAGAACACCGTGAATTCATTGTCCCAGGAAGGGGAAACTTTATTGACACATTCCTGGGGTCAGATACATCACATGATCACACTGACAGAACCACAGGCACATAGACACAGGCAACAGAGCATGCACAATGTCGGCACTAGTACAGTGTATATCCACCTTTCGCAGCAATGCAGGCTGCTATTCTCCCATGGAGACAATCGTAGAGATGCTGGATGTAGTCCTGTGGAATGGCTTGCCATGCCATTTCCACCTGGCGCCTCAGTTGGACCAGCGTTCGTGCTGGACGTGCAGACCGTGTGAGACGACGCTTCATCCAGTCCCAAACATGCTCAATGGGGGACAGATCCAGAGATCTTGCTGGCCAGGGTAGTTGACTTACACCTTCTAGAGCACGTTGGGTGGCACGGGATACATGCGGACGTGCATTGTCCTGTTGGAACAGCAAGTTCCCTTGCCGGTCTAGGAATGGTAGAACGATGGGTTCGATGACGGTTTGGATGTACCGTGCACTATTCAGTGTCCCCTCGACGATCACCAGTGGTGTACGGCCAGTGTAGGAGATCGCTCCCCACACCATGATGCCGGGTGTTGGCCCTGTGTGCCTCGGTCGTATGCAGTCCTGATTGTGGCGCTCACCTGCACGGCGCCAAACACGCGTACGACCATCATTGGCACCAAGGCAGAAGCGACTCTCATCGCTGAAGACGACACGTCTCCATTCGTCCCTCCATTCACGCCTGTCGCGACACCACTGGAGGCAGGCTGCACGATGTTGGGGCGTGAGCGGAAGACGGCCTAACGGTGTGCGGGACCGTAGCCCAGCTTCATGGAGACGGTTGCGAATGGTCCTCGCCGATACCCCAGGAGCAACAGTGTCCCTAATTTGCTGGGAAGTGGCGGTGCGGTCCCCTACGGCACTGCGTAGGATCCTACGGTCTTGGCGTGCATCCGTGCGTCGCTGCAGTCCAGTCCCAGGTCGACGGGCACGTGCACCTTCCGCCGACCACTGGCGACAACATCCATGTACTGTGGAGACCTCACGCCCCACGTGTTGAGCAATTCGGCGATATGTCCACCCGGCCTCCCGCATGCCCACTATACGCCCTCGCTCAAAGTCCGTCAACTGCACATACGGTTCACGTCCACGCTGTCGCGGCATGCTACCAGTGTTAAAGACTGCGATGGAGCTCCGTATACCTCGGCAAACTGGCTGACACTGACGGCGGCGGTGCACAAATGCTGCGCAGCTAGCACCATTCGACGGCCAACACCGCGGTTCCTGGTGTGTCTGCTGTGCTGTGCGTGTGGTCATTGCTTGTACAGCCCTCTCGCAGTGTCCGGAGCAAGTATGGTGGGTCTGACACACCGGTGTCAATGTGTTCTTTTTTCCATTTCCAGGAGTGTATATACAAAAGTGCACTTGAGGAGATAAATTTATACAGACTAGACTAGTGTTTTGATTCCATAATATTAATATCACTTGAATCAAACTTGCACCCTTGCACAACAAACCCACAACTGTCAAAATTTTGTAAAGCAAATCACTGTCGGTGTTGCAAACTCAGAGGTCTCGAGATGAAGTGGAGCTACACTACAGTCAGCTCTTGGTATTGCTATGTGTGACCATATGCCTTACTATGTAACTACTCTCCAGTAGTTGCAGCTGACAGGTAACAGATATTCATGAGGATATAGGAACAGAGGCGACATAGTTACAGTAATTCTTTACGTCA
This sequence comes from Schistocerca cancellata, assembly GCF_023864275.1. Classification (NCBI taxonomy): domain Eukaryota; kingdom Metazoa; phylum Arthropoda; class Insecta; order Orthoptera; family Acrididae; genus Schistocerca; species Schistocerca cancellata. Next base: position 441,982,040 of record NC_064633.1, read on the forward strand.
GCGGTGGCAAATGCTATATGCTGTTGACGTGAAGAGAACTGAGGAATATGGATGGCAAGAACCAACCAGTTTTTGGATCTTATTAACCAGTTTTTCAGTTGCTTATTGGTCCTAGGTATAATGACTTCGTTTTTTTTTTTTTTTTTTTTTTTTTTGTTTTTTTTTTTTTTTTAAGAACTCTTAACTGGTAAATGGGGAAAGAAAAGGAGCGAAAAGTCAACCTGTGTATCTGTGATACTCAAAATTGCAGTTTCTAAACAAAGAGTTTTAATTGGTAAGATTCCACTGGTTTCAAATTCTGGATTACTGAAAACAAAGTAAAGCAAGCAGTCTTGTTTAGTAACAATCCCGAGCAACAGCCACGTGGCACCAGAAGCAGTACAACATTATTAAGCTAATGACATCACCGTGTGGCTTCCAGGTACTTAGAGTAGCCTATTAGATGGCAGTTAGTGCATGCATTCCTTTAGTCATCCACAGAACAGCAAATTTAGAAGTGAACTGCCACGTGGAATCTTATGTTGGGGGAGGTGTAACTATAATATCACTGATCTGGCAACACTGACCTCCATCAAGAGCTAGTGACAGATGAAAGCTGCCATCTTTGGACATGTTCTAAAACCAAATATGATACAAAGTTTATATCAGAATAGCAGTCTAAAATCTTCTGACTGAGCACACTGGGAGATCCAAACCCTTGAGAAACTAAGCCCCCCCCCCCCCATGAAGCTTGGGTCCTGGGGATTTTGCTCCCCGTGCCCAACCCCCTCCCCCTCCTCTCACCAGGCCTGGCCTTCTGTCCTGCCAAAGTGCCAACACATCCCTTTCTCCTTATCTCGGCATCCCTGCCGCTCCACAGCACAGCCTCCTGATGATGATGCACCTAACAGCCTTATCGTGGCCCCAGCACCATGTCCCTGCACACCCCACAGGCAGTAGTAATATCTTACTCCAGCCCTACCCCACTATCCCTTCCCTTCCCTGCCCCATGCCTGTTCCATACCTCTACTACCTACTTCAGCTATATTACTGTGCATCTTGTTCTTATGTGAATGTGTCTGAGTTTTCTATATCTGATGAAAACTTTAACAGCTGAATATATCTAGTGTTATTTTTCATTGTGCCTGTGTGCGACTCAGTTGATCCTTTCCATATTGTTGTTTATTCATCATGGATTTTCCATTGGTGCAGAGGATAAAAAAAAACATTTATTCAATATCAGTTTAAAGTCTTTTTGGAACTTTTCAAAGTATTCTTCTTCTGCTTCAATGCACTGTTGTCAGTGCTTCACCCAATCACTGAAAGTGCCCTGGAAGTCGTCAGTGGGAATCTCCTTCAGTGTGGTTGTCAAAGCTGCTTTTACCGCCTCCAGGGTCCCTGTATGGTCAGTGAGGCAGCGTTGCCACACCCATTTAGCCAGCAACTCTGAAACAATGAGCCTGGTGTGGCTTGACATGTTGTCATGGTGCACGATCCAATTGCCGCGACTTTCTTTTTGGACATGTTGAACACCGTTGCACACTTCACAGAAGACTTCTTGTGGACTGTTTGCCTTGTGGCATGAATTCGTATGAACTACACCTTTTGTGTCAAAATCCACAATGAGCATTGCCTTCATTCGCAATTTCCTCATCCTTGCTTTTTTCGGGTGAGGAGACTCCTTGGTGTGCTACTCACTGCTCTGATGCTTTGTTTTGGGATCATATTTAAAAATCCACTCTCATCCTCAATGATCACTCTGTTCAAAAATTCTGGGACCATTTTGTAGCACTCATGCAATTCCTGGCACTTCAACAAACACTGCTCCTTCATCTCACTTGTCAGGACTCTTGGCATCATTTTTGTACAGACTTTCCACATTTGAAGATCCTCAGTTAAAATGCAGTGAACAATCGTTCTGAGTTTTTCACACTCCACTGCAATGATCTGAACACTTAATCATCAGTCCTTGTCCAAACTTGATGCACTTTTTGAACCAAGCCATCCATTTCTGATGTTGACAGTGTACTGAGCAGTCGTTCCTGAACATCTTGTGCCACATGAAAGTTTGGGTTTATTTCATTGCCCCTACACCATAAGCTTGCTGAAGAATTTCAAGTGTCTACAGCCCATATTTCCCCAGTTTCAGACTGAAATTGATTGCATAATGCTGCTCAAAAACTTGTCCATTTTTTGCTTGATGAGGGTGCAGTACATATCTCTGCACAGAGTGTGATTTCTGGAAATGTCCTACCTCATTTGGAGTGATTGTTAAACACAGGTGGTGTTGCTAACATTTCAGTGTTTCCTCGGCTGTCTCACTGGCGCTACAAAGAGGTTACCACACTGCAGGGACTGTGACTGAGTGAAACACTTTCCCCTCTGCATGTTGACAGTGCTATGCTGCTTGCCTACTTTCTGTGAGTTCTGAATAACCTGCATAATCATGGCACGTTCCTCTTGAGCGTTCACTTATATTAATAAGATTTTACAGGTATGACACTTCTTACACTAACAGGTTTTGACAGCAATGACACATCTTACATTAACAAAATTGGACAGCCATGACACATATGCCCCTAAAGTACTTAATGAATGCTAAACAGAGTGGCATTATTTCTAATATTTTCATTATTACTTTTTACAAAATTTTCTTACAGAGGTTTCTCATAGCTTCCGCTATCATAACTTTCTTCAGGGCACTCACTGATAGGAATTGAGTGTCTTACAAGTATTGATTGAATTAAATGTGGAGCAGCAACTCCTGTTTTCTGATTACGACCCAGGAATTTCAAAAATTGTCCATTTATTTCATATTTACCAACTTCCTTATTGAAGTAAATATAATGCAGGCTGAATGTAGCCTTTTCAACATCATTTTAATCGGGACGTGCATCAACAATAATTGAAAAATACTTCGTATTGTCTCTCTGTCCTAAGATGACTCTCCCGACAGGATCAGCATAACTCCCATCAGGATGGATATAACTAGAAATAAGTTCATTCTGAATATCATTAGACAGATAATGTACTTGCAAACAATTTCCTGCTTCTTGTCCATCTCCAACCTTGCTAATATGTTTTGCTAGAAATGGATCATAGTGGCTCAATTCCATGAAAATTTACATTATTTGGCTCTCAAATTTTCTGAGATGGGTTTCAGAAGGCTAAGCTTGTTTGACTTAGAAATAATGCCACATCAGATAATCTCATTAGTATCTGTTTCCAAACATATGCTTAATTTTCACTCGGTTTCTCAATTCTTTGGAATATAGTGTTAGATCATTTTAACTGAATTTCAAAGTTTTGCCTTTTCAAGGAACATTCTCTATGAAGATTGCTAGATTGATGCTCTGTGGTCCTGTCACATAATTTTTTTCCAGTTTGATTAATATTAATATCCTGATTTTGAAGATAAATGTAAATGACCTGTCTCAGCTTGACTAGAAAGTAGGTGGCAAGGAAAACAAAATAATGCTTATTGGACTTCCACTCTAAACTAACAAGTTACAGGGTGCACTTTCACCGTTGTGAAGTTCATACTAAAGTAGAGATGTAAGAAATGCATGGTAACTGATATACGCTGGAAACTGTTTTTGATGATTAGGTGAGCCACATTTTACTACTTCTATTTCCTCAGTTGTGGAATTTAAAGTGCTTGAAGTTCCAACATCAAAACCATTATGTTTAGGAGTGTTTAAAAATATTTTTGAAACGCTACAAATGATTATGATGATTAATAAATTATGATGATTAATAAATTTCCTAAATCTTATGAAAATGCATTATAAAATGAAGAAAATTGTCTTGTATTAAAAAAGTTTGAAAATCACATCATAAAGTAATATTGTAGGTGTAAACTTAATGTGGAAACCATAAGGGCTTCAATACTAAAGCAACTTTTTATTTCACCTTAGTCTGAGTTGAATTGCACTGTCATTTTCAGGTTGTCAAACATGGAACATCATCGATCATTAGCCAACAAGATTGTATACATCAAAAAGCAGTGTTCAGCATCAGCTGATGAAATCAGAGTGAATTTGAACTGGGAAAGATCATTTGACTGTTAAAACCTACTGATTCCCATCCATGGAATAGCTTTCACCTCCTAGTATGAAATCTGATACAGAATATTGTGCCTGGGATTTTTATCCAGCACTTTTTTTCAGTTTAAATGCAATAACTGCAGGAATTTCATCACTGCTGCCACTCAGTATGATCTAGCACTGTGTGGCGCTGCAGTGGCCACTATGTAGTGAACTGCTTACTGTTTGACCTTGAGCTGGGGCTTTAATATAATTTCGCCACCACCAAATTTAACTTGTGAAAATGAATGTGACTGTTACACACATTTGCAAAACCTTGTTACTTCAGTGCTTCATTTCCATCATAGCAAGTGCTCAAAAAGTAGTATGGGCTGAAAATATTGTCAGCACCATGTGAGATCTTCCCCCGCAACATTCCACTCCTCACACGGCAGTGACGCTTACCTCTTTGTTCCACATGCAACACGCTACTGTGCCTTGAGAAACGATAAACAGATTATACTGTTTGGCCATGACAGTGGCTGCGCAATGAGGCTTGATGTAGGGATGCAGTGCTGTGCAGTACTGGCAACTTCGCATCTCACATCAATAATTTGCCATGGCAGAAATGACGCATGCAAGTAACAAAAATGTTTCGTGAAAGCACATTATGGCTCTTCATTCATGGTCACTCACTGCCAGTTACTGTATAATGAGTCAGCATATGCCTTCTCTTAGTTTGCATGCATTGGCAGTTGTTTCAATGACGACGACTTCTGATGTTTACCGATAAAGACTTGATGAGAGGCAGGGGCCAAATTGTTGCTGCCAGACAGTAAAAAGTGATTTATCCTCACCATTTTCCAATTTTTCAATTTTAGCACATTTCTCTGTAAATTCAAAAGGAAGCTTGAATATCAGTGGAATGATTTCTGTTTCATACATTGCCACTGGACACTGCAAGGATATCATACTGTTTACCTGCCTGGCCATAAATGGAAGTTACACTCCTGGAAATTGAAATAAGAACACCGTGAATTCATTGTCCCAGGAAGGGGAAACTTTATTGACACATTCCTGGGGTCAGATACATCACATGATCACACTGACAGAACCACAGGCACATAGACACAGGCAACAGAGCATGCACAATGTCGGCACTAGTACAGTGTATATCCACCTTTCGCAGCAATGCAGGCTGCTATTCTCCCATGGAGACAATCGTAGAGATGCTGGATGTAGTCCTGTGGAATGGCTTGCCATGCCATTTCCACCTGGCGCCTCAGTTGGACCAGCGTTCGTGCTGGACGTGCAGACCGTGTGAGACGACGCTTCATCCAGTCCCAAACATGCTCAATGGGGGACAGATCCAGAGATCTTGCTGGCCAGGGTAGTTGACTTACACCTTCTAGAGCACGTTGGGTGGCACGGGATACATGCGGACGTGCATTGTCCTGTTGGAACAGCAAGTTCCCTTGCCGGTCTAGGAATGGTAGAACGATGGGTTCGATGACGGTTTGGATGTACCGTGCACTATTCAGTGTCCCCTCGACGATCACCAGTGGTGTACGGCCAGTGTAGGAGATCGCTCCCCACACCATGATGCCGGGTGTTGGCCCTGTGTGCCTCCGTCTTATGCAGTCCTGATCGTGGCGCTCACCTGCACGGCGCCAAACACGCATACGACCATCATTGGCACCAAGGCAGAAGCGACTCTCATCGCTGAAGACGACACATCTCCATTCGTCCCTCCATTCACGCCTGTCGTGACACCACTGGAGGCGGGCTGCACGATGTTGGGGCGTGAGCGGAAGACGGCCTAACGGTGTGCGGGACCGTAGCCCAGCTTCATGGAGACGGTTGCGAATGGTTCTCGCCGATACCCCAGGAGCAACAGTGTCCCTAATTTGCTGGGAAGTGGCGGTGCGGTCCCCTACGGCACTGCGTAGGATCCTACGGTCTTGGCGTGCATCCGTGCGTCGCTGCAGTCCGGTCCCAGGTCGACGGGCACGTGCACCTTCCGCCGACCACTGGCAACAACCTCAACAACTGCCCACAGGCAACTACCACCAATCTCGATTCAAAGATTAGATCCTCCACCAACTTCTCCACTTGAAGCTCTTCCCCATCAGCCAGCATTCCCAACAACCAAAAATTGTTCCAGGAACTTTTGAGGCAGACCTTGTACATGTATAAATACTATCGAATGGCTCACAAATTTATAAGCATATGATGATATTTGATGCATGTCTTGTAATCCTACAGGACATATTGATGGATCACTCAGTATAATTATCCATACTTGTAGTAAGGACGTTAGGTATTGCACAGAAGGATCCATCTACTGGTGCCAGGTCATGTGGCAAAACACCAGTGACAGCTTTAAAGGCTGCCAAGGTTTCACTTGTCCACTAGCCAATGGTTACAGGAAGAACTCTGGTGTATCTGCTAATGACAGTCCTGCGCTACAAGCTTTTCTCTTGAACTGTGATTTAGAATTTGTGGTTACCTGTCAATCATGATTGTCTAGAGCATAGATTAGTCTACAACAATGTTTTTACTCACCATTCAACCAACTGTTGTGTACTCAGTGAACGAACTGATGGTGTATGGGTGCACTGAGAATGTGGGTATATCTGTAATCAAACAAAACCAGTGCTCCCCAGCTTTCACATGCAAGTTATTCAACAGACATCCAGAGTACTGTATTGGCCATGAGAAATCCTCCTCCAGAAGTCCTTTGCTCTGTGTAATTCCTGAAGAGTCATGAGCTATTACGAGGGGTATACAATAAATAATACACTTTTTATCTCAGCCAATCTCAGATGAAAAAATGTGGGACTTGTTGTGGGACATGGTGGAATATTCCCACTTCAGCTCCTATAGCTTCACATCATTCAGTAGTTGCAGAATATCAATGGACACTTGACGGTGAACAAAAGCACAGTGAGTCATTGGGTGAGGTATCTGTCATCATCGTGTCAAGGTCATACAACCCATTTTTCTCATCTGTCCTGCAGCTGGGATCTCACACTTTTGACCTTCCATCAGTTTGGCCCAATGGAGGATGCATTCCATGGGAATGAGTACGTGGATTATGGGCAGGTTATTGATGTAACAAGACGCTGGCTTTGACATTGATCAGTAGAGTGGTGCTATGTGGTCATACAGGCCAGGCCCTACTGGTAAGGTGGTGTAAGGCTGTCACACTGAAAAGAGATTTCATCGCAAAGTAGGATTTTGTAGCCAAAAGAGTGGGGAATAATATGATGTTTTGGAATCCTGAATAAAAACAATGTGCTGTCAGAAAAAAATTGCGTTAATTATTGAGCCTGTCATACTCTCTGTGATTTAATTGTAAATAAGTTGTGCTTAAAAAGATTGTGTTAGTGATGGAGACATGGCAGTATGTAACATGTGATAGATGTTGGTTTCAGAATAAGCACTTGGAAATGGCACAGCACCAAATTCAGCTGAGGCCAGATACTTACTCTTGGCTCAGCAAACAGAGACTGTGATCATGTGTGTGAGTTGCATTTGCATGTGTGTGTGTGTGTATGTGTGTGTGCATGTTGTCTAATTGCAATGAAGGCCATTTTGTCCAAAAGCTTACTTGTTTGATAGTCTTTTATTGTGCCTATATGCATCTCAGCATCCCCGATATATGATGAGTAGCAGCTATTCTATATAATATTATTTGTATAAGACAGCAGCTGGCAGCAAAGTAAATGATTACCGCATTCTGCTGCTAATATAGAAGAGGAATCAACTAAACATTGTGGTGGTTACAAGATATAGTCCACGTAAATGACCAAGAAGTAAGCTCACAAGAATTCCATCACAATCTTAGGCTAAGCAGTAAATGTCATGGATTGTTAATGTATTTAGCCTTCTTTGGAGCATGTGGTTGGTTGTATGCTCTCTGGTAGACTGGAAAGCACTTATTTAGCTATATTTTATTTGGAAGCAGAGATTTCTTTGCAATGTTCAATAGTGGCCTGGGCATGTCTCCAGTTTGTAATGTGCCATGCAGATTAGATTGACTCTTGTTGCAGTGGACAGATTAGAAAAAAATCCACCTCTTCAATCCTGGTATACACGTTCCAATTGGCAAAGAACAATGGATGGTACACTGCACTGCATATGATGGAGCTTGTTGCGAGATCAGTTACGATTTGTTAGATGAGCCAATTTTGTAATATCCTGTCCAAAAGTGAACTGTGGTTATTTAATTTACAATGAAGAATTCACCAACATTGTAACTAATGGCTGATCTTCAAAGGAAGAGTGCTGCTCACAAATGATACCAATCTGAACTTTGACACAATACTGATTTTAGGCTTAGAAGGCCAGTGTTAGCTATTGTAGCTGAAAAATGCATCTGACTTTAACTAACAAGAAGAATTCCATTGTTCCTACGATAACCAACACCTATGGGACTAGTTTGGCAGGCATTAAATAAGTACAACAACGTTGAAACCTGAGCACACTCTCTTCACTAGCATGCAGCTTTCTGTAGTCAAAAAAATAATAACTCACGTCGACACATATTATACACACAAAAATGTTGACACTCAGTGTGGTGGCTGATGGGAGTGACCTTAAAGGCATTTCCCACTTACAGTTAAATGGTTCTTGATTGGATTGTTTTCTGCCTTGACTATCAAAATACAGGAAGATATTCTGTCTCCAAAGAAAATGGCGATACGTGGCACAGTATATTAATGTACAATGATGTAAAGTTGCACCGTCCGGACCTCAAAATTACAAGCTGTATCTCAGTAGGTGATTGTGGGGTTCTCAAGCATTGTTCAAATACCTTAGAACATGCAATGATAATAATTGTAATTGACCAATACTCATTCAGTATTCCTTTACACTCACTATTATGTCAGCTGTGTCACCCTCTATGGTGCATGTGATCAATACTCCAAACTATCCAGAATATTGGATAGTTAACAGATGGGTTCTCCAACAGTCACATAAATCTCTAATCAAAGGAAAGAAACCTCCACAACATCTAATAGCCCATATGACTACCCATTCTTCAAAATTCATCAACAAATCTACCATATAATCGTGAATGGTATTTTCATACTCATTATCCACAGTGCCTAGTGTTTACATGGACACCCACCTAGCTATCTTTCGAATCTAAATGATCATGTGCTTGTATAGCAATCACTTTGAGCTGCCACACAGACACCAACACTTCTTAGTACTAATCCAATCGATTAAACTTCCAACCTCAAGACTGGCTGCCTAAGCTTGAACAAATTCATTTCAATTAACTTGTCAGAGTATATCATTACTGATGATGAACGAGAATTCAGAATCAAACTATGATACGTTAGTGTCCTGTTATACACCATCACGAACAACCGTTACCACTCCGCATCATAACAGCGACTACTGACTCTTCTTTCCTCAAGGATTGAACTAAGAACCATTTTTTGAACAATTTTAGAATGGTGATTATCCCTTGTACATGTTAAGTCCATTTTTAGTGGCCTTATGTAACGTTTCTGGTGGCCAGCTGCAGCAGTTGTAGCATTGCTGACTAGCACTGCTGCCCAAGTGCTCTGGTGATGGAGCATCTCTGACTGTGACCTGGTTTTCATCAGCTTTTTCTCTCAGTCTTTAGATACTATAACATGCCAAAGGAATTCACATCACGGTTGGTTGGTTTGTGGGGGTTGAAGGGACCAGACTACAAAGGCCATCGGTCCCTTTTTCCAAGATCATGAAACACCCACAAGGACCAAAAACAAGCAACGGAGATGACAAGGGATGACAGAGAACAAGAAAGACATAGACAAAGACCAGAAAAGGGGAATTAAAAACACACAGAGTCTGACAATGGTTGGCCGACCATGGAAACAAAAAGAGGAAAAGCTAAGCCAACAACTGGAGATAGAGAGAGAGTGAGAGAGAGAGAGAGAGAGAGAGAGAGAGAGAGAGAGAGAGAGAGAGAGAGAGAAAGAGAAAGAGAGAGAGAGAGAGAACCAAATCCTCAGTTCGAGTGATAAAAGGCCCTGCACGAATAAAACTCAAAACTAAGCCTGCCATGGCAGCATCATCAGTTGAAAATGCAGGGAGCATATCAGGCAGCGCAAACATCTGCCTGAGCGCAGTTAAAAACGGACAGTCCAACAAAATGTGGACCTCTGTCAACAATGAACAACAGCGACAGAGAGGTGGGTCCTCGCAGCACAATAAATGACCATGCATTATCCAGGTGTGGCCAATGCACAGCCGGCAGAGTACAACAGAGTCCTTGCGAGAGACCCCCAAAGAGGAATGCCACACACCGGAAGTCTCATTGACGATCTGAAGTTTGTTAGGTGAAGGCAGGGTGTACCATTCATCACCCCAGGTACCAAGGACCTTCTGCTGCAAAACTAAATGGAGATCACACACCGAAAGGCCATTCTCCAAAGCCAGTGTACCGATGGCCTGTTTGGCCAGCAAGTCAATACATTCATTACCTGGGATGCCAACATGACCAGGGGCCCACATAAAAACCACAGAGTGGCCACAACAGGCAAGAGTAAGGATGGACTCCTGTATAGCCATCACCAGAGAAGAGCGAGGAAAACACTGGTCAATAGCTCATAAACCGCTCAGGGAGTCACTACAGATAACGAAGGACTCACTTGAGCAGAAGTGGATATATTCTAGGAAGAGATGGCGACCAGCTCGGCAGTGAAAACATTGCAGCCAGTTGGCAATGAATGTTGTTCAGAATGATCCCCAAGAGTAAGAGCATAACCAACTCGACCAGCAACCATCGAACCATAGGTATAGACCACATGAGAGATGTGAAACATGGCAAGGATGGAAAGAAAGTGGCAGTGGAGGGCCTCAAGAGGGACTGAGTCCTTCAGGCTCTGTGCCAAATCCAGCTGAAGGTATGGGCGGGGCACACACCATGGGGGCATACATATATGGGCTCAGAAAAGAGGCGGGAGAGGGAAACACTCAAGCCCAGAGAGAAGAGCCCGGACGCAAACTGTGATCGTACAGCCTGACCAGGACCACCATTCTGGAAGATGGATGACTTAGTTGGGGAACAGGAGACAGTAGTTTGGATGCCTGGGCAAGCTACAAACATATGCAGCATAAGTGGCCAGTAGTCATTGGCGTTGGATCCGCTGTGGAGGGACACACCCTCCACAAGTAGGCTGTTTACAGGGCTTATGCGGGAAGCTCCAGTTATGAGTCAGATCCCGCAGTGAAGTATGGGGTCAAGCAACCGCAATGCGGAAGGTGATGCCAAACTGTAAGCTAGGCTCACATAATTGAGATGGGACTGTATTAATGTGTGATACAGTCGCAGAAGGCTAGACTGATCGGCACCCCAGCTGGTGTGACTCACGCAACGAAGAGCATTAAGATGGAGCCACAATGTTTGTTTCAGCTGCTGAATATGAGGGAACCAAGTCAACCGGGCATCAAAAAGCAAGCCCAAAAACCAATGTGTCTCCACCACGGCAAACGGTTCGACGTTAAGATAAAGCCATGGCTTGAGGTGAATAGTGTGCTGCCAGCAGAAATGCATGATGCACGTCTTGGCAGCCGAGAACTGGAAGCCGTGCATAATGGTCCCGAAATTACACACTGCAGATAGCGCCCTGGAGTTGCCGTTCAGCAACCACAATGCCAGTGAAGCCATAGTACAGGCAGAAGTCATCAGCATACAAAGAAGACAATACAGATGTTCCCACAGCTGCAGCTAGCCCATTGATAGCAACTAAAAAGAGGCAGACACTCAAGACAGAGCCTTGCAAGACCCCATTCTCCTTGACTCGGTAACCAACTTGCATGTGGGAGGAATGAAGCAACAGAAAATTTTGAATAAAAAGTGGGAGCGAGCACCTATGACCCCACCCATGAAGCGTGGTCAGGACGTGATGTAGCCAAGTCATATCGTACAGCTACCGCATGTCAAAAAAGATGGAAACCAGATGCTGACAGCGGGCAAATGCCATGCGGATGGCAGACTCCAGGCAGACCAGATTATTGGTGGCAGAGTGGCCCTTACGGAACCCACTCTGGGATGGAGCCAGAAGGCCTTGAGATTCAAGTACCCAACTCAACCTCCAGCTCATCATGCTTTCAAGCAACTCACACATAATGTTGGTGAGGCTAATGGGGTGGTAGCTGTCCACCTCTAGGGGGTTCTTGCCAGGCTTCAACACTGGAATGATAATGCTTTCCCGCCATTGAGAAGGGAACTCACCCTCAAGCCAGATATGGTTGAAAAGGTTGAGGAGGTGTCGCTGGCAGTCCATTGAGAGGTATTTGAGCATCTGATAGTGGATGCAATCCAGCCCAGGAACTGTATCAGGGCAAGTGGCTAGGGCATTGTGGAATCCCCACTCACTGAATGGAGCATAGTACGATTTGGAGTGGCGTGTATGGAATGAAAGGTCCGACTTTTCAACCACTCTTTCAGGGAGCAGAAGGTCAGTGGGTAATTCCTAGAAGCAGAACTCTGAGCATAATGCTCTGCTAAGAGTTCTGCAATCATGTCTGATTCAGTACTGACTGCTCCATTCAGGGAAAGCCCAGGTACACTGATGGGTATCTGATACCAATAGAGTCACCCAATCTTACACCAAATCTGCGATGGAGAGGTACAGGTGCCAATGGTGGAGACATACTGTTTCCAGCACTCCTGCTTCCATTAGTGAATAACGTGTTGGGCTCGGGCATGGTGCCGTTTAAAGGTAATGAGGTGTTCCAACGATGGGTGCCGCTTATGATGCTGGAGGGCCCGCCTGTGATATCTATCGCCTCAGCAATCTCTGGTGACCACCAAGGCACAATCCTCCACTGAAGGGACCCAGAAGAACAGGGAATTGCAGATTCTGTGTCAGAAATGATGCTGGTGTTGATCGCTTGAACCACCACATCAATGGCGCCATGAGAAAGAGGCTCAAGAGTAGCAATGGAGGCGAACGAGTCCCAGTCAGCCTTATTCAAAGCTCATCTAGAGAGGCACCCAGGTGAGGGACGCTGGGGCAGTGACAGAAAGATCAGAAAGTGGTCACTACCGCACAAGTCATCATGCACACTCCATTGGACAAATGGTATGAGGCCAGGGCTGCAGACTGAAAGGTCGATGGCTGAGTATGTGCCGTGCACCACACTGAAATATGTGGAGGCATCATTATTTAAAAGAGAAAGGTCGAGCTGTGCCAACACTTGCTCAATGACAGTGCCTCAGCCTGTTGCCATCAAACCACCCCACAAAGGGTTATGGGCGTTAAAGTCGCCCAATAGCAGAAAAGGTGGCGGCAATTGGGCTATCAGCACAGGGGGCTATCAGTGCAGCCAATACATGCTGCGGGACATCACCATCTGGTGGAAGATAGAGACTGCAGACAGTAACAGCCTGAGGTTCAAAGAGGGACACCCTCACTGTAAAGAGGGTTAAGGACGTAGACACAGACTCCACCAGATACTCTGTAATAAGCTGCCCGATTCTTATAATAACCCCGATAAGCCACGGATGGTGGGGTTTTGCATCGCTGGAAACCAAAAGAAGGCTGAGAAGTTGTTGGAGCTCAGCAAGGTGGAAAAAAATTCCGCTGGAGGATGACATTGTCTGCTGCCGAAAAAGGCTTGAAGGAACTGAGGAGGCAGATTACATCACTGGATCACCTGCTGCCACCGACTGAGTATCTGTGTGATCTCCACCCTATCCTCTGATGCAGAGCTCGTAGGTTGTGATGTGGTGGGCACCACCGCAAGCTCCTTGGTCTCAGAGGTCTTCTTCTTGGACTTTTCTCGCTGTTCCTTGGGTTTAACTGATTGGGAGGGCTTCAATGATTCAGTCTCTGGGACTGAGGAGGATCGTGGAACCCTATGACCAGCTGCTTGTGGGCACTTACGCCACTGGGGGGCGTCATCCTTCCCACTGTGGTGGAAACCTGGGAGAGGGGGGACCCAAGGGACCCCTTCAGAGCAAGAGGAGGCGAAGAAGTTGGATGATTCTCCAGCTTAGAATTGGGGATGGAAGTGCGTGATGGATGTGGGGGGAGGGGGGCGGGTGTTGCCCCTGAAGTAGGTGGCGCAGGAGCAACAGGAAGGGTAGTGCCCCCCATGGTCAAGGGGGCAGGTGTAGTCTTATGGCTCAGGGAGACAACTGGAATTCGCTGAACTGATGGGGTATCACTGTTGTCATAGCGGCGGCATAAGAGGAAGTCATTCAAACAGGATGGAGTCGTTCATATTTCCTCTTAGCCTCAATGTAGGTCAGTTGGTCCAGGGTCTTATATTCCACGATTTTCCACACTTTCTGTAAAATCCTGCAGTCTGGTGAGCAAGGTGAATGATGCTCTCCACAGTTGACACAGATGGGAGGCAGGGAACATGGAGTATTGGGATGTGATGGGCGTCCGTAATCTTGACATGTGATACTGGAAGTACAGTGGGAAGACATATGGCCAAACTTCCAGCACTTAAAGCACCGCATTGGGGGAGGGATATAGGGCTTGAAGTCACAGTGGTAGATCATCACCTTTACCCTCTCGGACAATGTTTCACCCTCAAAGGAGGCACTGCTGGCAACCTGATTATCCCTCAGATCCCAATGAATGCACCGGATGAAATGAACACCTTGCTGCTCTAAATTAGTGTGCAGCTCCTCATCAGACTGCAAAAGAAGGTTCCTGTGGAATATAATACCCTGGACCATATTTAACCTCTTATGGGGTGTGATGGTAACTGAAACAGTGCCCAACTTGTCACAAGCGAGTAATGCCCATGACTGGGCAGAGGATGCTGTTTTTATCAATACTGACACAGAGCGCATTTTGGACAAGCCCTCCACCTCCCCAAACTTGTCCTCTAAATGCTCTACAAAGAACTGAGGCTCTATGGGCACAAAATATTCCCCTTCAGCTATTGTACATATTAGGTAGGGGGGGGGGGAGGAATAAGCTTCACTGCCGTTCTTAGCCTTTCGTTCCTCCCATTGTGTGGCCAGGAAGTAAACAATTTGTGGTCATATATGTTTGCATTAAATTGAGCCCTGGAATACTTAGAGACCACTGGTGGCTGGCCACCAGCAAGAGAAGATGTGCCATGCTTCATTGCGTGTCATCCACCCTGATGCCACCCACTCCGACCCAGCGCCCTCCCCACGGGTGCCACCCAACCGCAGCAAGGTCCACCTGGCAGGATGGCCATTGCTGGGAGTCCCAACACCCCAGGGGGATAGGCATCTACTCCTTGGCATACATGGGGAGTTAGTGGCACAGGCATCAGCCAAGCAGGGGGTGACAACCGACAGGGTACATGGCGGCCCCACTGCAGCGGACTGGCTACTGTGCTGGATTTCAGGTGCAAAGAAGTCCATGGTCATTGTTGGCGCAGAAAGTGACAGAGAATAGTAGATGGCAGAAACTGCACCCAGGAATGTATCCTTGCCCATGAGATGGAGAGTGAGTGGGACTGCATTGTGACGATAAGAAAGTAGACTAAAGATCTCAATGCATGATGGACATGATGCACCATGTAAAGTGCCCTTCCCCAATTGGCTCGCTCTTTGGAAAAATTTGGAAGTATGGAGGTCAAAACCTACAGGGGACCATCACATAAAGGCCAAAACATGTGAGACTCCTTTTAGTCGCCTCTTATGACAGGCAGGAATACCCCAGGCCTATTCTAACCCCCGGACCTGCAGGTTTGGGGGGAGGGGGGGAATACACATTAAAAAACGTGGCTTTTACCAAGTTTAAAATCTCAATGTAGTCAGCTATATTACACAATGCGAAATGAAAAAATCGTAACAAAAAATTTTCGTGCATTACAAGTTCTTCTAATATGCCAATTTTATGACCTCAAATTAATTGTAGGAGTACTGTAACTGAAAAACGACATCTACAATATTAGGTGGAAACAGAGTAACTTTTAACTCTTCAGTTCTCTGTCATAGAGGGTGCCTAAATAGCAACTTACATAGTAGAATACAAAATTCTGTAAGTACAATTACTGGTACTTTTACTGTCTACAGATTCTATAGGACAAGAAATGTAAGAAATCATAAGATTTCGTGTTTTGTACAGTCCTGAAGTTGACAAAACAATGTAGAATTTTAACACAGCATACATCACATATACAATATTTTAAAATATTTTTATGTTAAAAACGTAACAACTGTTTTTTGTAATTGCAGGTTTACAATGACTATAATGACAAAACAATTGTAAAGACTGTCTCAGATGCACTCTAAATGCATTGTTCACCTAACTATAGCTAGCAAACATTTTTATGCACCACATTACACAGGCTCATGACACTCTCAACTGATACATGGGATGAAAACACTTTCCTTTAAGGGATATGTGATGTAGTTCTCCTTAGCTACACATTTAACAATTATGTAGTACAGTGTATGTATCTCCTCTTTGCTTGAACTTTACTGGAAGATCAGGAATAAGTGCCAAAACTATCTTGTATAATAGACCAACGGTTCCTTGAAATGCTAATATTTCAAAACATGAGCAACACTAGTCTCAGAGTATGTCCCTGTGCTGCATCCACAAGTGGTTGTGAGTAAAGGCTCAATGTCAGTTTTCAATTCACTTCAATTTATTATCATTCATTTTATCATATACGTGATATAGGGACTGTCATATGGAGGGAGAAAGAGAGAGAGAGAAAGATAGATAGATAGATAGAGAGAGAGAGAGATAGAGAGAGAGCAATTTATATTTTTAACAATTAAGGGAAATAACAATTTTCTTAATTACACATTACATACTTTGTCTTCTTTTTACACGCAAGATTTACACAAAAAGTCAAAAGATGAGCACTATTTGTTTAGATAGCAAAGAAATTCATCAACATTATAGAAATTTGGACCTAATAGTAGCCTCATTAATTATTTTTCAAATTTATGTAAGTTTTGTATTTTTTACTTCTTTTGGTAAGGCATTGAACATTATTCTGGGTAGATACATCACACTATTTTGGTACAGCACTTTTGGACGTATGTTTCTATGGAAATCATACCTGTTTGATAGTTGTGTACTTCACTGAATAGAGAAGAGAATTCTTGATTTGACTTGAGGAAACATACTGATTCATAGATAGATAAACTAGGGATGCTCAAAATTTTCAACTCCCTAAAGAGTCCTCTACATGGATCTCTGTAAGCAACACCCTTCCAAATACAAATAGCTCTCTTTTGGAGCTTAAAACCACTTTTTGTGAACCCTGTATTCCCCCAAAATATAATACTATATCTTAGATGACTACGAATGTCAGAATAATAGGCACATAGTACTGTTTCAAAATTGCAGTTTTCTTAATATATAACAGTATTTACTAAGCTTTTTTCTGTAGTTCAACATGTTTTTCCCACGTTAAGTTATTGTCCAGACATGCCTCTAAAATTTTTGTAAAAGAAGTTTGTTCTATTAGACATTTCCCAATCTCTACTCTTATGTTATTTTTACTTTTTCTTTACGTGACCAAAATTCTTTCAAGTGGTTTTTTAGTCATTTATAATTAAGTAATTGTCCATGAACCATTCAGCTGCTTCATTCATTGTTGCAGTTATTTTTTTCTTGTAGGTCAACTTCACTAACTCCCTTGATAAAAAGAGTCATATTGTCAGCAAAAAGTACTAATTCTGCTCTTGTCAGATGGTTAGGAAAAATCATTATTAAAGACTAAGACAAGAGGAGGGCTTAGAACAGAACCCTAGGGAACACCACAGTTGACTTTCTGATATGCTAAGTAATATTTTGCCATTATGTATTATTTCAATACTTTGATATCTGTTGCACAGAAATGATTGAAACCAGCTGTATGCTTTTCCACGGACTCCATAACAGTACAGTTTCTCCAGCAAAATATCATGGTTGATGAGGTCAAATGCCTTGGATAGATCATAAAATATTTCACAGTCTAAGTCCTCATTATCCTTTGCAGTTAAAACCTGTTCCAAGAAGTGATATACAGCTGTTTCTGTAGACCTGTTTTTCCTGAACCCATTCTGTGCATTGGTAGGAAACTCAATAGTCTCTCATACATAATCCTCTCAATACCTTTAGCAAAACTTGATAGATGTGACAATGGTCTAATTTTGTATGGTATATGAATAGCCTTTTTTTATGAAGTCTCTTCATTATTGATTTTTCAAGTGCAGATTGGAATTCACCAGTTTTAAGTGATATATTAATTATATCAACTAATTCAGTAATTATTTTGTTTGCACTATGTTTCATGACCTTTTGAGCAGTGTTAATGTAGTAGTCATTGAACATATTGGCAACATATAGAGGGTCTTCAACAACTTTTCCTTCCTTTTTTATGATAAGATTGTTGTTTGTCACTTTGGATTTACCTATGTTATGGTTTATGACCTTCCAAACTGATTTGGTTTTATTGTTGCCTTTTCTGATGATTAAATAATTGTTCAGTTTTTTTGCTGCATGAGTAACTTTTCTGTATACATTTCTGTAGCATCTAAGATATGCCTTTAATGATGCACTACGCTTTGAACGGCAACCCAGATTTCTAAGAGAACCTGCAGATTTCTTAATTCCCACAGTTAAGCATGAATTAGATTTGAGAGAAACTTTTACTTTTCTAAGGGGGAAAGTGACATCAAAGCAGTATTTATAATAAGAGAAAAATCTCTCAGCTTTAGTGAATACAGCTTTATTAGGGTCTCTGTCCCCTTCAACACTATGCAACTTGCTATGAAAATCCCTAATGCTACTTTCATTAATGTATCTTGTTTCTATATAGTTTCCACTGCTATGTTTTTTCCTACCCATATTTTTTAGTAAGAGCTTGACTTCCATGTGGTCAGAGAAACTGGTATCTGTTACTTCAACCTCATAACTACAGGTCTCTTTGTTACGTAATAAACACCTGATCAATTGATGTTTCACACCCATCTCCATACCTGGTGATATCAATTATTGTGGCTTCTAAATTGCATAAGGTGAAGAGATTTAGGAATTGATCCTTATGTACATCATTATTACTTCTAAAATTGACGTTGAAATCACCCAGTACAACTGTTGATTTTGACCCATGTCTCAATTCATACATTAGATCCTCAAGACTTTTTAAAGAATAAGGGAATATTCCCAGAAGGTGACCTATATATACAGACAGTTACCAAACTACAGTCAATCACTTCACAGACACAGTATTCAAATTCTTTTTCAATACACTTCCCATTGCTTAACTTTACTTCCTTAGAATTAAGATTGTCTCTAACATAAATGTATACACCTCCATATCTGTACTTTTCTCTGCAAAAACAGCTTATGATTTTAAATTTTTGGAAGGGCTGCTGTTCATATTTGAGAGTTTTGTAACCAGTGTTCACTGACACATAACAGATACTTGGCTAAAACTGTGGCTTAACAAGACTTCAAGTTTGCTCAATTTATTACATAAACCTTGTACATTTTGATATAGGACTGAAAACTTATGAGGCACAAGGTTAAATAAGTTATTACTTATCTTAATGCTGCTTTCTTGAGGCTCTTCCACACTAAAAAATCCTCGAGATGATTTGGCTGCCTCACACTACTTCTTACTGGTAGCTCAGACATTATTGCTGCTGCTGTTGTTGGTTCTGATGAAGTGGTTAGTGAAGCTGATTGTGGCGTTGGTTGGGCTTCTACTGTTGATGTTTGTGCTGTTCCTGGATTGGGTACTGCTACTGTGTTGGAGTACCCAGTATAACAATGGTCTTTTTATTCTTTTTTATGTAGTAATTGTACAATTTTAAATCCAGGGAGTGACCTTCCACTTACATGCAAATGCAAGCTATGTTTAGTAAAGTCTTCTCTCTGCAAGAAATCAACAGATAAGAAATGTGTGTTGAGGAGTGCTTTGCATATTTTTGTGAACTGTCTGTTTACCTTAGCAATTTCTGGGTTCACACAACAACTTTCTATCAGATCATGTCTGTGTGGAATTCCAACGGCAACTACTGGTGCATTCTTGTTGCAACCCAGGGTTTACTTCAAGTTGTTTGTGGCTTTAATTAATTCATTTTTATATATGTCATTGGCACCCCTCATTATTACAGTACCGGTATGTCGATTAAATTAGACGTTTTTTTAATCTTTTATATCTCTTGTTACTTCAGCCATTAGTGCACCTGGTTTTACAGAAGAAGTAGCATTTATTCCATGTTCAATACGCAAAATTTCCGCTAGGCCACATCCATGACTGACTGGATGTAGTTTATGATGCACAACCTTCTTTTGCTTCTCAAACTCATGAGCGATTTCGTCAATAATCGTGTTTGAAATACCTGTGACATTTCTCATGGCTTTTTTTAAGTACATGTAAATACTGTTCACATGTCTCCACATCACGTTGAAGAGACGTCAACACACTTCTTTCAGTACAGCGTCGTACTTTTCTACTGCTGATTGACGGCCGTTAGACATACGTACTCCACATCCACGAAACGAGTTACGAAAATTTCTAACATCGAAGCACTCTGTGTGGTACCATTTTTGAAAAACGGAACATATCCTTATTCCATTTTCAGAGGTGGAAGACAGGGGGAGATAACCAATCTCGCTTCAGAATCTTGCTGGGAGCCTCAAGAGAAGTAGTCTCATGTGAGAAATTAATATTTGCAGGAAAACTGATTCTAGTACTGTGGCAGACATGAGAAAACTGTGTAATTTGTGTTGACATTCCTCTCTTGGTGCCTTATCATTTGATCCAATGAGTTACTGGTTGAATTTTGTAGAGTTTCAATTAAACTGCTGTCCGCAGCTTGTGATCTAATAGTCAGCTTCACTGCCTCTAGACTGCGTGGTTTTGGGTTCGATTCTCATCAGGGTCAGAAAGTTTCTTTACTCAGGGACTTCATGTTTGTGTTCTCATTAGCATTTCATCTACTCTTCATAGTCATGCAAGTTACAAAGAAGTGTCAAACAGAAAGACTTCCAACAGGCAGCTAAACAATCGCAGTCTTGGTCGCCCAGCATACAACAGTTTCAGTTCATAGAAGTGCGGTATCCTTATTCCTGCCTCAGTGTATTATTTAACATCCATCACTGACTTCCGCGTAAGTTTGACACACATAAAACAAAGAGAGCAGATGCAGTGACAAGACACTGCGCTCATATTTGGAAGGTTAGCAATTCAAATCCCTGTGCGGCCATCAGGCTGAAGATTTCTGTTTCTACTCTAAATCAATGCAGGAGGACGCAAGGATGGGGCCTTTGGAGGGGCTCAGCTGATTTCGCTTAGAGTTAGAGCGTGTGCAGCATCTTTAATGACTTCTTTCTTCCACATGAAATACCAGCGACAAACTACTATCTAAACAGGAGACACTCAAAACCATATCCACTACAGGAATTTCTGTGTGAGGACATTTGTCCAAATGAACTAGTGCCATTACACGTGATCATCATGCTGAAACTACTGAAATCCCATACAATATCAAATAATTATCAGCAAATTAGTGCTTAAATGGGGAAACAATCATTGTATGCAAGTAGAATGATACTGATAAATTGGGCATGTTATTGTCTTCTTAAGTTTCTTAATTTTTTCCTTTACCTGTATTCAATAACGTTTAGGGCTTTTTTTCTCCCGTCACCATAACTAAACGTATTTGCCTGTAGTTTTGTGTATTTGTCCAAAGATATTTATCCGACTGTTGAGTAAATGTATCATTGAACAACTGCATTAATTCGATGGAAACTTGGGATTGATTTTAACATACCTGAGGACTAAAAGTTTTTATTTTCAAGAAAATCATCCTATTTTAGAAGGATACACCTTTCACATGGATGCACGCACGACCTTGGGATACTTTTACAAATACTTTTAGGATCTAAGTTTTCCTTTATCTCTCACATAAGTTCAATGTGTGCATCACTGGATGCTCGACAACCAGAATACAGTCAAACTCGTCCTGCACTTTTGCGAGCATGCTGTATTCACTACTGTCATTATGCGGCATCCTAGTCCCCCCCCCCCCCCCCCCTCACACACACACACACAAAGCGTGGGATCAGCCGACGATGAAGGCCAATGCCCTTTCTGCCGGTCCTTCGTTAAAGCTATTCCTTGTAAACAGATGCTCTTATACGCAGGTGCCATTGCGGTAGTGCTCTGTCGTGCTAAAAAATAATAACCGGCGTGTTTTCACAGTTGTGGAGGACATACCCATGATTTCTGTAACCGTCCATTCCGAGCGAGCCAGGTGCATCATGGATACCCTTACAGGCAACCACAAGAAACGGCAATTTACAACTGGCGCCAAAATAAACTTTCTGTTTCGGCACTTAAGTTAAAATTTACCCTAAGTATCTATCTTCGGTTTCGTAGAAGATAATTTTGAAACACCCTGGAGGGACTTATGACCTAAGATGTTGAGTCCCATGGTGCTCAGAGCCATTTGAACCATTTTTTGAAACACCCTGGAGAATTTAAAGCGTTTGTACGGCACTTAGGTATGTTGCACTTAGGGCTCACGAAAACGAAATAGAGGTTAACATGCACGCGGAGGCGCGAGTCATCTCTCGATTGAACTATACGCAAATTAACAGAAGCTGCCTTGGCCTTACACTGTGATGCGACTTGCTGCGGAGTCTTATACGCAGAAGAGCCCGGTTGCTCCAGCTGCGGCTGGAGAACGGGAGCTCCCGTTTCTGAAATCTGGTGGCCTCTCTGGAGGCGGGCGCAGACAGTGGCGTTTCGTTTCGTCAGAAGAAACGCGGATTTAGCCCTCCTGCCCCTACTCCTGGCAGCGGAAAATAGGCACGACATTCTCTCGTGACGTCACCGCCGCTCGTGTTACTCCCGGAATCCACCGAACTCGGACGACAGCAGCCGAGCAACGCAAACGGCAATTTCGGCTCCCACCTAATGAACGGGTGGAATGATTTCCCGTGAGCCGCTCATCATCCTGCCGTTAACAGAGGGAAGGGTTTAGAAGATAACGTACAGGAAATGTATTTGTTGCCTTCCGAACGCCTGAAGGCGTTCAAACGACTGAGTCAAAAAGAGCGAATTACTTTCATTTCAAACGTTTAAACTGGGTGTGTGACTATTTGTGGTAGAATACAAACGAAAGGGGTTAGTGGAGGACAATGGAAAAAAGAAGCAAATAATCTTAGGAAGTATAGTTTCGGAAACTACTGGTTTCAGTAGTTTCTCCAATACGATATACACTGCTCAGCCAGGAAAAAAAAAAAAAAAAGTCTTGTGACTAGGGCCTCCCGTCGGGTAGACCGATCGCCTGGTGCAAGTCTTTCGATTTGACAGGACGCTTAGGCGACTTGCGCGTCGATGGGGATGAAAGGATGATGACTAGGACAACACAACACCCAGTCCCTGAGCGGAGAAAATCTCCGACCCAACCGGGAATCGAACCTGGTCCCTTAGGATTGACATTATGTCGCGCTGACCATTTTTTTTTCTTCGTTTTCTTCGTAGTTGATCGTAGTGTTTGGTCGTTGCGGACGTCACATGACATCCGTTAAAGTTCGTTTGTTGATCCTTCCACTCAGTTTTTTTTTTTATTACAGAGGCCAAGCAAATCTCTGACAGAACACGCTGAGCTACCGTGCCGACTTCCACTCAGCTACCGGGGGCGGACATCAGCCACAACATTATGACCACCTGCCTAATTGCCAGTATGTCCACCTTTGACACGGATAACAGCTGCAACACGTCGTGGCATGGAAGCAATGAGGCCTTGGTAGGTCGCTGGCGGGTGTTGGCACCACATCTGCACACACAAGTCACGTAACTCCCGTGAATTCCGCGGAGGAGGACGATGACATCTTGACGCCACGTTCAATCACATCCCAGATGTATTCAATCGGGTTTATACCTGGCGAGACAGGGGGGCAAGTACATCAAATAGAGCTCGCCACTGCGTTCCTCGAACCACTCACTCCATCGCACTCCTGGCCTTGTGACACTACGCTTTATTTTGTTGAAAATGCCACTGCCGTCGGGAAACTTGATCGTCTTCAAGGGGTTCGATCAGTATACGATACTCCTTGACCATCACGGTGCCTTGCACGAGTTCCACTGGCCGCATGGATGCCCTCGTGAATGTTCCCCAGAGCATAATGGGGCCGTCGCCAGCTTCACTCCATCCCGCAGTACTGGTGTCAAGGAGCTGTTCCCCTGAAAGACGGCGGATTGGCGCCGTCCCTTCTGCATCTACATCTACATACATACTCCGCAATCCACCATACGGTGCGTGGCGGAGGGTACCTCGTACCACAACTAGCATCTTCTCTCCCTGTTCCACTCCCAACAGAACGAGGGAAAAATGACTGCCTATATGCCTCTGTACGAGCCCTAATCTCTCATATCTTATCTTCGTGGTCTTTCCGCGAACTATAAGTTGGTGGCAGTAAAATTGTACTGCAGTCAGCCTCAAATGCTGGTTCTCTAAATTTCCTCAGTGGCGATTCACGAAAAGAACGCCTCCTTTCCTCCAGAGACTCCCACCCGAGTTCCTGAAGCATTTCCGTAACATTTGCGTGATGATCAAATCTACCAGTAACAAATCTAGCAGCCCGCCTCTGAATTGCTTCTATGTCCTCCCTCAATCCGACGTGATAGGGATCCCAAACTCTCGAGCAGTACTCAAGAATAGGTCGAATTAGTGTTTTATAAGCGGTCTCCTTTACAGATGAACCACATCTTCCAAAAATTCTACCAATGAACCGAATACGACTATCCGCCTTCCCCACAACTGCCATTACATGCTTGTCCCACTTCATATCGCTCTGCAATGTTACGCCCAAATATTTAATCGACGTGACTGTGTCAAGCGCTACACTACTAATGGAGTATTCAAATATTACGGGATTCTTTTTCCTATTCATCTGCATTAATTTACATTTATCTTTATTTAGAGTTAGCTGCCATTCTTTACACCAGTCACAAATCCTGTCCAAGTCATCTTGTATCCTCCTACAGTCACTCAATGACGGCACCTTCCTATACACCACAGCATCATCAGCAAACAGCCGCACATTGCTATCCACCCTATCCAAAAGATCATTTATGTAGACAGAAAACAACAGCGGACCTACCACACTTCCCGGGGCACTCCAGATGATACCCTCACCTCCGTTGAACACTCACCATCGAGGACAACGTACTGGGTTCTATTACTTAAGAAGTCTTCGAGCCGCTCACATATTTGGGAACCAATCACATATGCTCGTACCTTAGTTAGGAATCTGCAGTGGGGCACCGAGTCAAACGCTTTCCGGAAGTCAAGGAATATGGCATCCGTCTGATACCCTTCATCCATGGTTCGCAAGATATCACGTGAAAAAAGGGCGAGTTGCGTTTCGCAGGAGCGATTCTTTCTAAAGCCGTGCTGATGCATGGACAGCAACTTCTTTGTCTCAAGGAAATTCATTATATTCGAACTGAGAATATGTTCGAGAATCCTGCAACAAATCGATGTTAAGGATATTGGTCTGTAATTTTGAGGATCCGTCGTTCTACCCTTCTTATACACAGGCGTCACCTGCGCTTTTTTCCAGTCGCTCGGGACTTTACGTTGGGCAAGAGATTCACGATAAATGCAAGCTAAGTAAGGAGCCAATGCAGTAGAGTACTCTCTGTAGAACCGAATTGGAATCCCATCAGGACCTGGCGATTTATTTATTTCCAACCCATTCAGCTGCTTCACAACCCCAGGGATGTCTATCACTGTGTCCTCCATACGGGAATCTGTACGAGACTCAAACGGCGGTATGTTTGTACGATCCTCCTGCGTGAAAGAGTTCTCAAATGCTAAATTTAAAATTTCAGCTTTCGCTTTGCTGTCTTCCGTTGCCAGGCCAGACTGAACAGTGAGTGAGTGGATGGAAGCCTTCGACCCGCTTACCGATTTTACGTAAGACCAGAATTTCCTTGGGTTTTCAGCAAGATCCTTTGCTAAGGTATGACGGTGGTAGTGGTTGTATGCTTCGCGCACCGCTCTTTTTACAGCAGCACGAATCTCTACTAACTTTTGCCTGTCCTCATTCTCCCGATCTTCGGTATGATGAACAGGGTATCGGGATTCGTCAGGCCATGCACTGCTCTGCCACTGCAGCAACGTCAACGTTGCCATTTCAGTCGTAGTTGCCGATGTCGTGATGTTAACATTGAAACATGCGTGGGTCGTTGGCTGTGGAGGCATATCATTAGGAGTGTTCAGTGAACTGTTCAAAGTCTGATAGTTCCGCCTGTCCTGTTTCACCAGTCTGCCAGCATGTCTGACATCTGTAATGAGGGCTGGCCACCCAACCCCATGACGACTGGACGTGGTTTCACCTTGGTTTCTCTACATGTTAAAGGCACTCACCAGAGCACTCCTCGAACTCCCGAAAAGTCGTTTAGTTTCCGAAATGCTCGTGCTGAGTTTCCGGCCCATCATAATCTGCCCTTAGCCAACCTCATAGATCGTGCGCCCTCACCATTCTACAGACGGACAGCACTCTCATTGGTACTATGTGCACAGTGCATGTGTCTGACTAACATCCATTCCTCGACAGGTGACGCTGCTATCGCCTGGACGGGTTTATATAGTCAGCAAAAAAATGGTTTAAATGGTTCTGAGCACTATGGGACTTAACTTCTGAGGTCACCACTCCTCTAGAACTTAGAACTACTTAAACCTAACTAACCTAAGGACATCACACACATCCATGCCCGAGGGAGGATTCAAGCCTGCGACCGTAGCGGTCGCGCGGTTCCAGACTGAAGCACCTAGAACCGCTCGGCCACACCGGCCGACAATAGTCAGCAGGTCGGTGGTCTGTGGTCATAATGTTCTGGCTGATCAGTGTATTCACAACTGCAGTCATTCCAATGTTGCAGCACTGTTATTGTCTAAGGCTTCATTTATTTCGAAACTAGACAAGCGTGGCGTAAATTACACTACTGGCCACTAAAATTGCTACACCAAGAAGAAATGCAGATGATAAACGGGTATTCATTGGACAAATACGTTATATTAGAACTGACATGTGATTACATTTTCACGCAATTTGGGTGCATAGATCCTGAGAAATCAGTACCCAGAACAATCACCTCTGGACGTAATAACGGCCTTGATACGCCTGGGCATTGAGTCAAACAGAGGTTGGATGGCGTGTACAGGCACAGCTGCCCATGCACCTTCAACACGATACCACAGTTCATCAAGAGTAGTGACTGGCGTATTGTGACGAGCCAGTTGCTCGGCTACCATTGACCAGACGTTTTCAATTGGTGAGAGATCTGGAGAATGTGCTGGCCAGGGCAGCAGTCGAACATTTTCTGTATCAAGAAAGGCCCGTACAGGACCTGCAATATGCGGTCGTGCATTATCCTGCTGAAATGTAGGGTTTCGCAGGGATCGAATGAAGGATAGAGCAACGGGTCGTAACACATCTGAAATAATGTCCACTGTTCAAACTGCCGTAAATGCGAACAAGAGGTGACCCAGACGTGTAACCAATGGCACCCCATACCATCACGCCTTGTGATACGCCAGTATGGTGATGACGAATACACGCTTCCAATGTGCGTTCACCGCGATGTCACCAAACACGGATGCGACCATCATGAAGCTGTAAACAGAACCTGGATTCATCCGAAAAAATGACGTTTTGCCATTCGTGCACCCAGGTTCGTCATTGAGTACACCATCGCAGGCGCTCCTGTCTATGATGCAGCGTCATGAGTAACCGCAGTCATGGTCTCCGAGCTGATAGTCCACGCTGGTGCAAACGTCGTCGAACTGTTGGTGCAGATGGTTGTTGTCTTGCAAACGTCCCCATCTGTTGACTCATGGGTCAAGACGTGGCTGCACGATCCGTTACAGCCATGTGGTTCCAATGGCTCGGAGCACTATGGGACTTAACAGCTGTGGTCATCAGTCCCCTAGAACTTAGAACTACTTAAACCTAACTAACCTAAGGACATCACACACATCCATGCCCGAGGCAGGATTCGAACCTGCGACCGTAGCAGTCGCGCGGTTCCGGACTGCGCGCATAGAACCGCGAGACCACCGCGGCCGGCTTACAGCCATGTGGATAAGATGCCTGTCATCTCGACTGCTAGTGATACGAGGCCGTTGGGATCCAGCACGGCGTTCTGTATTACCCTCCTGAACCCACCGATTCCATATTCTGCTGACAGTCATTGGATCTCGACCAACGCGAGCAGCAATGTCGCGATACGGTAAACCGCAATTGCGTAAGCTACAATCCAACCTTTATGAAAGTCGGAAACGTGATGGTACGCATTTCTCCTCCTTACACGAGGCATCACAACAACGTTTCACCAGGCAACACCGGCCAACTGCTGTTTGTGTATGAGAAATCGGTTGGAAACTCTCCTCATGTCAGCACGTTGTAGGTGTCGCTACCGGCGCCAACCTTGTGTGAATGCTCTGAAAAGCTAATAATTTGCATATCACAGCATCTTCTTCCTGTCGGTTAAATTTCGCGTCTGTAGCACGTCGTCTTCGTGGTGTAGTAATTTTAATAGCTCGTAGTGTACAAATTGTCACTTGTTTGATTATATCATCTTTACGGGTACTTAAGCACTGATAAAGGACGTTCGACGACAAGCATATTGGCCATGGCTCACCATTACCATGACCTCCCATGGCCCTCGCCTTAATGCGTTCAATTTTTTGTACGTGGGGTCATTTAAAAACTTTGTGTATTCCAGCCCTTTTGGTAGTGTCGATAAAGTCTGGAGACGTATTGCCGATGGTTGTCAATGCATTAGGAGGACACACATTGATGAGAAGACGTACTGAAGTCTGCCTGTGCATGAACTGTGGCTATTTGGGACACTCGCTGTAATTCGTTTGTATTAAACCCCATATCTGCTGTTTGGGACTCTTTTATAAGCTGTTCATGTGCTAAGTCATAATATGACGTATCGGAGGAACAGTTTGTTTCAGGAACTATGTGTACTGGGATTATTTGCTTGTTTCACTGAACTGTGTTCGCCCCTTTCGTCGGTGTCTGTAATAGTGAGGCACCCTGCATACGTCACGCAAACCGTATATAAACGTGCTGGACAAACAATTTCGGCAGCAACTTTTCCCCAGTCTGTGGACCCGGCGACTAGGAGTATAGTACGTACAGTTTTGTCTCGAGCGAACAGCTGTAAAGTTTTGCGATGCATGCCAGATGCATGGTAGCGCAACAACGATGTATTAAAAGTTACAGCTTGTCAATATAGTATGGTATAAAGGGTTTTCCTTGAACTCTACGTTGATGCGCAACGGGAATTTGAGTGTCGAACCTCAGTTCATTGATGGTTAACGTGAGGGTAATTCAGTGAGTTTTAATTTAGTAATACTGGAGGTACCGAGATTGCTGTGGAACTTGTGAGTTTTATAACAGGTTGAATTAGTTTAGTGGCGGATATGTGGTTCGGGTCGGAGATCCAACAGTTCCGCAGTTTACAAAAGTTGTGTGTCTGTCGGCTCACTCAAGTTTATTTGAGTCGAAGCTTTTGTGTATTGTCTTCAATCTTCGTTGATCCGTTATGGACCATGGGACAACGGCTGGCATGTATTTCTTGATGCAATGATTTCTCAACAGCCGTATGTATTGCAGAAATTTTATGATCTTCTTATGTGCTACCAGTTTCGACATTACATTGATGCCATCTTCAGGCCCCACAAGTCATAGTCATAAAATCGCTGTACACGGAAGGAGCCATATAACTGGATCCGTGAATCAAATCGTTATGCAACAGCACCTGGCAACCAAGAGCTGTTGCATAAAAAAAAGGCAACCACAGAAGTTGGTAAATGCGAAGAAACCATGGGTAACAGAACAAATACTTCAGTTGATCGATGAAAGAAGAAAGTTCAGAAATGTTCAGGGAAATTCAGGAATACAGATATACAAGTGGCTTGGGAATGAAATAAATAGGAAGTGCAGGGAAGCTAAGACGAAATGGCTGCATGAAAAATGTGAAGAAATGGAAAAAGAAATGACTGTCGGAAGGATTGGCTCAGATGGAAAATCAAAACAATCTTCGGTGAAATTAGAGGTAAGGGTGATAACATTAACGGAAATTTCACTGTTAAATGCAGAGGAGAGAGTGGATAGGCAGAAAGAGTACGTTGAAAGCATGTGCATGGAGAAGATTTGTGTGATGTAATAGAAGAAGAGACAGGAGTGGATACAGAAGCGAGGGGATCCAGTATTAGAATAAAAAGTTAAGAGCTTTGGAGGGCTTAAGATCAGATAAGCCAGAACGGACAGATAACATTCCATCAGAATTTCTAAAATCGTTGGTGGAAGAGGCAACAAAGCGACTATACACGTTGGTGTGTAGAATGTATGAATCTGGTGACATGTTATCAGACTTCCGGAAAAACATCATCCACTGTGCTATCCCGAAGACTGCAAGAGCGGGTTATAATGGAAGAAAGAGTAAAGAAAAATCATGACACGTTCATAGGTTTTGTAGGTATGGAAAAAGCGTTCGCCAATGTAAAATTGTGCAAGATGCTCGAAATTTTGAGAAGAATAGGCGTAAGGTACAGGGAGAGGCGGGTAATGTACAATATGTACGAGAGCCAAGATGGAATAATAAGAGTAGACGACCAAGAACGAAGTGCTCGGATTAAAAAGGGTGTAAGACCGGGATGTAGTCTTCCCCCCCCCCCCCCCCCTACTGTTCAATCTGTACATCGAAGAAGCAATGATGGAAATAAAAGAAAGGTTCAGCAGGTAGAATCAAAAAACAAGGTGAAAGGATATCAACGATACGATTCGCTAATGACATTGCTATGCTAAGTAAAAGCATGTTCGAATCCTGCCTCGGACATGGATGTGTGTGATGTCCTTAGGTTAGTTAGGTTTAAGTAGTTCTAAGTCTAGGGGACTGAAGACCTCAGATGTTAAGTCCCATAGTGCTTAGAGTCATTTGATCCATTCTGAAAGCGCACTTGCTACAGAAACTGGTGTTTGCGCGTCCGCAGATGTTCAATACATTTACAGGATGTACGTGATAATGACCTAATGCGTTACGCACATCAAACTGCGCGCGACATGGATCACTAAAGTGATTCCATGGGAAGCAGTGGATTGTTGCTTAACTTCAAAGAGTTCTACAAAATTTAAAGACGTGGGTTAACGGAATTTCAAACAAAGCGTCAATCTGACGATGTACGGCAAACTGCGGAATCGGCCCGAAAATTTGTAGATGAGAAACAAACTTATCGTTAAGTAGGGTTTTTTTTTTTTAAATTCGACAAGTTAAACGTGAAGAGAAAATGTGTATGGAAAGAACGCTGGAAATTCGAGGTATCAAGACAGTTGTTTCAAGATATCAACTACACTCCTGGAAATGGAAAAAAGAACACATTGACACCGGTGTGTCAGACCCACCATACTTGCTCCGGACACTGCGAGAGGGCTGTACAAGCAATGATCACACGCACGGCACAGCGGACACACCAGGAACCGCGGTGTTGGCCGTCGAATGGCGCTAGCTGCGCAGCATTTGTGCACCGCCGTCGTCAGTGTCAGCCAGTTTGCCGTGGCATACGGAGCTCCATCGCAGTCTTTAACACTGGTAGCATGCCGCGACAGCGTGGACGTGAACCGTATGCGCAGTTGACGGACTTTGAGCGAGGGCGTATAGTGGGCATGCGGGAGGCCGGGTGGACGTACCGCCGAATTGCTCAACACGTGGGGCGTGAGGTCTCCACAGTACATCGATGTTGTCACCAGTGGTCGGCGGAAGGTGCACGTGCCCGTCGACCTGGGACCGGACCGCAGCGACGCACGGATGCACGCCAAGACCGTAGGATCCTACGCAGTGCCGTAGGGGACCGCACCGCCACTTCCCAGCAAATTAGGGACACTGTTGCTCCTGGGGTATCGGCGAGGACCATTCGCAACCGTCTCCATGAAGCTGGGCTGCGGTCCCGCACACCGTTAGGCCGTCTTCCGCTCACGCCCCAACATCGTGCAGCCCGCCTCCAGTGGTGTCGCGACAGGCGTGAATGGAGGGACGAATGGAGACGTGTCGTCTTCAGCGATGAGAGTCGCTTCTGCCTTGGTGCCAATGATGGTCGTATGCGTGTTTGGCGCCGTGCAGGTGAGCGCCACAATCAGGACTGCATACGACCGAGGCACACAGGGCCAACACCCGGCATCATGGTGTGGGGAGCGATCTCCTACACTGGCCGTACACCACTGGTGATCGTCGAGGGGACACTGAATAGTGCACGGTACATCCAAACCGTCATCGAACCCATCGTTCTACCATTCCTAGACCGGCAAGGGAACTTGCTGTTCCAACAGGACAATGCACGTCCGCATGTATCCCGTGCCACCCAACGTGCTCTAGAAGGTGTAAGTCAACTACCCTGGCCAGCAAGATCTCCGGATCTGTCCCCCATTGAGTATGTTTGGTATTGGATGAAGCGTCGTCTCACGCGGTCTGCACGTCCAGCACGAACGCTGGTCCAACTGAGGCGCCAGGTGGAAATGGCATGGCAAGCCGTTCCACAGGACTACATCCAGCATCTCTACGATCGTCTCCATGGGAGAATAGCAGCCTGCATTGCTGCGAAAGGTGGATATACACTGTACTAGTGCCGACATTGTGCATGCTCTGTTGCCTGTGTCTATGTGCCTGTGGTTCTGTCAGTGTGATCATGTGATGTATCTGACCCCAGGAATGTGTCAATAAAGTTTCCCCTTCCTGGGACAATGAATTCACGGTGTTCTTATTTCAATTTCCAGGAGTGTAGTATCGATGTCTTAAGGCATTGGTTTCCAACCAGTGGTCCGCAAGAGCTATAGCATGGTCCGCGAAAGACTTAAAACTTCAAACTTTTATTCATTTTAAGTTATTAATCTCTTGGTAGGCGGACGGTGCAGCGCCTTACAGCGTGTTTGTAGTGGCGAGCGTGGGTTGTCTCGGGGAAGGCAAGTGATTACTGTCACAGCATTTCAGAGACGGTCATCCAGCCTCACAGCGTCAGTAGTTCAGCTGGCCGTCAATCATCAGCATTCTAATCAATTTATGACTTACGTAGAAGAGATAAATATTCTATCGTGTGCAAGCCTCTTCATCTCCGAATGACAACTGTAACCTACGTCCTTCTCAATCTGCTTGCTGTATTCATCTCTTGGTCTGCCTCTACGATCTTTACTCCCACACATCCTTCCGCTATTAAATTGGTGACCCCTTGATGTCTCAGAATGTGTCCTACTAACAGATCCCTTCTTCTAGTCAGGTTGTGCCATAAATTCCTTTTCTCCCCAGTTCTATTCAGTACCTCCTCATTGCCATTGCCAGTTTACATTTTATATACTCTCTACTTTAGGCATCATCAACTATTTTGCTGCCCAAACAGCAAAACGTACATACGGCTTTCACAGTCTCATTTCCCAACTAGGTATTCCAAAAAGAAGGTAGGTGTGAAACAGACCTGTGTGTGTGTGTGTGTGTGTATTAGAAAAATTTCGCAACACTTAAGCACATTTCGTCGACTACTTTATTAGAATATCACAATTACACAGCTGCGTGCAACTAAAATGAAAGATAGAAAATGTGTATTTATTTATTCTTATATTATTTATTTATATGAAAAATCTATTATTTTTACGGTTTTGCCTATTATGTGTATATTCGTTTGCATTTCCGTTTTATTTTCAGAAAATGACGCCTCAGAGGAGGTCCGTCTGTAGTTACATTAAAGTGAGATGTACTTTTCGATACAAACTAGTGGAGAAATAAAACCACAGTGCGAACGATTCCTTGAACCCAGCGAAATTAAAAAGCCACTTAGAAATGGTCCACCCTAATTTCTGTGACCGACCAGCACCTAATCAAAGAATAATTACTGATTTCGCAGGAACTAGAAACGACCTCAGAACATAAGGACGTTATGAAAATAATAACGGAATATTTTCAGAAACATTGTGTGGGAAAAGCTCGTCGATCTCTGTACGAATGAAGCTCCATCTATGTTAGGATCACATTCCGGTCAAGCGACGTTAATAAAACAGAAGAATCCTTCCGAATTAACGTCGGATTGTATCATACATCGGCAGGTGTTGGCTTCCAAGGCTGTTCCTCAATACCTTAATAATGCAATGTAATTGACATAAATGTGATAAATGTTATCAAAAGCAGCAATTTAAATACTTGCATACGGTTTGCGTTAGGACAATCAAATTGAACGGTTGGCCGCCGGGCATGATGGGAATTAGTATGCGCATGCGCACGCGTCTTCTTTTTGTCAGCGATTTGCACGTGATGGTTTCGTCAATAAGCAAATCTGGCGCATTTCGCGATCGAGAAGTCTCTTCACTCTCAACGGGTGAGTGTGTGGTGTGCAATGTCCAGTCACAGAATAATCGGT
This sequence comes from Schistocerca cancellata, assembly GCF_023864275.1. Lineage (NCBI taxonomy): Eukaryota > Metazoa > Arthropoda > Insecta > Orthoptera > Acrididae > Schistocerca > Schistocerca cancellata. The sequence continues at coordinate 442,016,435 of NC_064633.1, forward strand.
GCTATATTCTTTGATGGCGCGGTGACTACCGAATGGTACATAAAGGTTTTGGAAGATGATTTCATCCCCATTATCCAAACTGACCCTAATTTCGACAAAATGTGGTTCATCCAAGACGGATCTCGATCCCATCGAAGCAGGAGAGTGTTTGATGTCCTGGAGAGCACTTTGGGGTACCCAGAGGCCACTGACATGGGCCTCGATTCGCCCCGATATTCTCCGGCTCCGAACACATACGACTCCTATATTAAAGACAAGGTGTACAGCCACAACACCAAAACCATTGCTAAGCTGAAAACAGTCATTCAGGAAGTCCTCGACAGCATCGATGTTCCGACACTTCAGTGTGTCATGCAGAATTTCGCTATTCGTCTGCGCCAGTTCATCGCCAATGATGGCAGGCATATCGAACATGCCATAACCTAAATCTGAATATCAGTAGTAACGTTTACATGTTGAATAAAGTGTGTGAACGCCGTAGTTTGTAAGTAATATACATTTTTTTCATATAGTTCAATAATTGTCACCCTGTAAGACTAATGCACTGTCGTGGTCGTTCTAGTTTCACGAGGAATTGGAAGCCTAATCATTTTACTTACCCGTGAAGGTGAATACGTGTACAAAGTGACACTGACACCGACCATATCTCCTGAGTGCTTCACTTTCTTTGTCATGTAGTGTACATGCAGGGCTCTTCGTCTGCCCCTACTGATGTCGTTTTATGCTACCCGCAATGTTATTCTGGCCTTCATAAACCACGTGTAACATTTTCATATTCTCTCGCTCGCTTCGCTCAAACTGTTAGACCAAAAGAAAAAATGAACGGGACCTTTTTGCAGGAAATGCAATGTAGTTAAATTTTCTACTGGGATACATTTCCACTGGAGGTAATGGTCTTCGAGTTCTTAAAGAAAAACGTACAAAAGTGATCTTCAAACACACCTCACCCCCCCCATCCCCCTCCCACTTATCCCTCACCAGTCAGCAGTCAGGATTTTCACTATTTTGTTCGAGGCAATCTGTCCTATCGCTACACGAACTGTTCCCGATACTCGACTTTGTCCTCTATTGACTGGGCTGTTAAGCTACCAGCAAAAGTGACTATTCCGTTGACATTATTAATTTAAATATGCCCTTGAAGGTAATGAAAGAAAAACAAGCTATGTAAACGCTACTTGTCATTTCGATGCAATCTTAAACCTTAGAAGCACAATAGTTTCATAGTCAGGAGGCCTGGCGAATACGACGATGTAATGACTTATTTTCTTCTGTCGAAATTCACAAAATTGTTAGGTATCATTTACACAAACGTTACAATTTGGTAAGTGCTCGACCATACCGGTGGCGTAATAAGGCCAGTTAATGAAGACCGAAGCAGGTCGAATATGGGAAATAATTCGTGCAGTAGCAAATTTTTATAGGAGGGAGTGCCATGAACAACATACTAGTAATCATGAGCTTAGGGGGCTGAATGTGGGAGTGGGGGTGCGTTTGAAGGCCACTCTTGTACGTTTATCTAGAACAACTGAAAACTACGAACTATAGCGAAAACGTGTCTCTGTGCGCACAAGTTTTTCCTAAATTTTAAACAGGTTCTTCCCGAGAAACGATGTCAAAACCTCGTGCAGCATAAAATAAAAACAGCTCAATCTTTCAACTTTTACCTTTGATCTCTGAAAAGTAAACACTTTTTTTGGAAGCTTATACCTATAATATATGAAGTATGTTATTATTAATCAGTTTTTGTAAAGCCTTAAAAACTGAAAGAAGCCACCCCCCCCCCCCCCCCCCAGAAATTGATCTCAAAGTTCGAGTTAACACCATATTGTTAAATGTAAGGTTTTTCCATTTTGGTTAGGCATAAGCTCCCATAAATGTAATGTCGTATCGACTGATATTATCCATTTTTTATTTCAGATAGCTCCTGTGGGGCTACACTGCGCGCAGTCTGCGTAGGCACCTGATCAAACCATAATTACAGGCAACATTTTGCTTTTTCGTATTGAAAATCGAAATAAAGTTCAAAGTATGCTCAATCGTAATCCCCAATCAGATCCTTTGTACGTCTTTTCATTGCCTCAGAAAAAATCCAGACTCCTATTTTTTGCTAATTTGAATGAGAACCTGGTCTAACCCAGGCTACTAGGCAAACTACCGTAGTCTACACTTACTTATGATAGTCTGTGGTAGGTAGCTTATGGTGCTGTTGCAACTCTGTGTACAGCCCAGTTGCCGATTACATTTCATATACAACATTTCGACAACCGATACAGTCCTCTTCTTGTGTGTATTCGTTGCCCGCACTCCGATCAGACTAAGAACTGTTATTGGCGTCCCACCGCTATAGTCAGGTTCAACTCTCGGTGTTCGCAACCGCTTTGGTGCTCATTTGTTTTTCAGAGCCCGCACTGATTTTACAGTGATTAGTATATTTCTTCATCGTTAAGCCGAAAGATAAGACAGACACGAAGTTGGAGAGATGGGCAGAATTAGTGTGTCTATATCAGTCCTTGATCACTTTGCGCTTCAGTGCGGTGTTGAGCCTTGCTGTCCCCCTAACTTCAAGAGCAAGTACTAGTGCAGATTGTCTACATGTATTGTCAACAACGTCACAAACCAAGGAGGTGGTAAGCCCCATCCCCCTTATCAATGAAGTGATCACCTGCATGTGACACGCTACACCCCTTTACCCTCTGCGCTTCTTTCCCCCTTCCCTTCTCCTTTAACTAGTCAATCTCAGCGTAATATTAAAGTGAGGAGTCAATTATTTGGACTGGGTAAAAATGGCGTAAAGTTCGAAGACATGCAGTAATTCCAAAAAATTACGTGAACTCTGAGCTGCACGCGCGTACACACACACACACACACACACACACACACACACATTCTTCGTCATCATCACTATGATTTATTAGTTCGCTTTCCCTCTCCCTCTCTCTGTCTCTCTCTCTCCATCTCTTCGAAAATGCCCCATCATTAAATTTCATCCCATACGTATGAGTCTGGCAGTATACTATTTGACATCCGCACAATTCCGAAGTTTGCAAGAGCCACAAGTGTGGCCTAATTGCACAAGCAGCTTAACAGCTCATGCATCCAAGATGCTGACAAGAATAATGTACAGAAGAATGAAAGAGAAAATTGAGGATGTGTTAGATGACGATCAGTTTCGCTTTAGAAAAGGTGAGAGGATATTCTGACGTTGTGGTTAATAGTAGAAGCAAGATTGAAAAAAGGTCAAGACACGTTCGTAGGATTTGTCAACCTGGAAAAAGCGTTCGACTCTGTAAAATTGTGCCAGATGTTCGAAATCCTGAGAAAAATAGGGGTAAGGTATAGGGAAAGACAGTTCATATACAATACGTACAAGAATAAACACACAGTAATAAAAGTCCAGTAAAGGGACGATATATTTCTGAAGTTGTCAATTTTAGTCGGATTTTTTTTTTTTTTTGGACAAGTATCTGCAGTAGTATTTACTATACGGATAAATGCCCACTATAATGCGGATATCCGCTGGTATATCTTAGCTTATCTGCAACAATATTTTGTTTTATATTTAAAAGCGAAAGGATAGTGGCAATATTACACTTTTCATGACATAAATTATTTATAGTATACATTCAACGAATTTCTCAACATTGCTCTTACATATATTTAGGAGACGATGTTGCACTGCTTATTGCATTTAGAAGTGTAGCGTGTTAACATGGTTTATTCTTTTGGTGAATTAATGTACATTTGATAAACAAGCTAGACTGCAAGCTTTTAACAGTACGCAATACGCCAAGTCAACTGAAACGAATTCACTGCGTCTCGCTCAACAAGTTTGCAAAATCGATCTCAGTAATCCCGGCAGAAAACTATAACATTTGAAACGTACTGCCTACCAAGAACACGACAGGCTACGTTGCATTAACATAGGACCATGATGGCCCATTAGGTTCTTAGTCAATAGAATGCGTATAAGAAGGTACGGCTTCAGCAGAAGCATATTCGTGTCAAGTGCAAGCGGCCAAGTTCTGGCATACCGAGTGAATTGATTTGCATAATTTTAATGTCTGCACGTGCAAATGAGGGACTTAGGGATGCGGTGCAGACAGCATTTCTCTTGTTCACGCAGGCTTCTAATTAAGGCAGTGTTACGTAACGGAATCAATATATATGCAAATAAGTCCCCCACCACCTCTCCAACTGAGGTAACACCAAGCTAAAATTTTCATAGGAAACGATGCATAATACAATTTAAATATCAATGCCAGTAATAATGACGTATATTCAAACAACTCTGTCAAAAACACTTCAGCTTACACCCCAGTTCTAAGAAATAGAATTGACAATAGTAAGGAAAAGCCCTCGCCAACTCACTAATTCTTGTGAGCACTGTTAATTATCATTCACACTGACGCAATACACTGATTATAAAACTGTTAATTTTAAAATATGTTCTTCGGCGATAGTGATTAGAAGCGACTGGGCAGCGCTGTAGATGCTTTTATATCTAAACGGCTCCTCAGACAATGTGGCCAAAAATACACAACTAGCCATTAAAGGTGCTACACCAGGATCAGATCATAAATGGGTATTCATTGGACAAATATATTATACTAGAACTGACATGTGATTATATTTTTACGCAATTTGGGTGCATAGATCCTGAGAAATCAGTATCCAGAACAACCACCTCTGGCCGTAATAACGGCCTTGATACGCCTGGGCTTTGAGTCAAACAGAGCTTGGATGGCGTGTACAGGTACAGCTGTCCATGCAGCTTCAACACGATACAACAGTTCATCAAGGGTAGTGACTGGCTTATTGTGACGAGGCAGTTGCTCGGCCACCATTGTCCAGATGTTTTCAATTGGTGAGAGATCTGGAGAATGTGCTGGCCAGGGCAGCAGTCGAACATTTTCTGTATCAAGAAAGGCCCGTACAGGACCAGCAACATGCGGTCATGAGTTATCCTGATGAAATGTGGGGTTTCGCAGGGATCGAATGAAGGGTAGAGCCACGGGTCGTAACACATCTGGAATGTAACGTCCACTGTTCAAAATGCCGTCAGTGGGAACAAGACGTGACCGAGACGTTAACCAATGGCACCTGTAACCTCCCCCTCACTTATCGACCTTAATGACAGTGAAAAATGAAACCGCGTGTACCTAATGGGAATTTTGGAAAAGCAATCGTCACCGAAGTTAACCTGTCGGTAAAGAGGGAGGAAAGGGTTACATCTAAATGAAAGGAAAAGTGTTAATGAAACTGGTGGAAATTAATTTTGAAAAGGGGTAAAGTTAATAAAGAAAGTAAATGTGCAGCCGTTACGTTAACAATTAACTAGCGGTAATTAGGTATTTGAGATTTGGGGGAAATCACGGTCGCCAGTCCTAAGGACAATTACTATAGTAACTGAAAAAGAAAGGTTATCATACATATAATTAGCACTAGAAGCGTGGCAACTGAAGGTTGACACGTGTAGTGTGAAAACTGAAAGTTTGTCAGAAGTAATAAATTTCGCTACACCCTGACTTAATTTAGCAAAAGAATTAATAAAACCGGAAAATCGAAAGTTAATTTAGTGACTGAAGTTAATAGTGAGCTTTCTTTCTGAAGCACATCGAAATTCAGTAAAATACGGTTAGTCTTGGACTACCTCAACAATCATTTCAAAAGCTACTTGAATCTATGCAATTTAGAAATAAGAGATTTAACTTTGAACTTGAATTAAATGATTCTGAACAATTAACAATAGTAAAATTTAGTACGTACCAAGCTGAGCTGCAGTCACAGGTAAGCTAAAATATGGTAACAAAACTCGCTCTCTTAATTTGTGCTTGTGTAATCTGAATATTGTAGCCAGCTATGAATACTTTAACTGAACTTTGAAATTAAAGCAGTGAAATAGAATTAGCTATATTACTTTAATGCTGGCGTTTGAATTTCAACGACACTCGGGTTCATTTCGGAAAAGGAAGGGACCCTGCTTGGTAATGCAACTGGGACAATGAGCAACAAAGGTTCATGCTACGTTGCTGTAATTTTGTGATTTGAACAGTTTTAAAAGCTGAGGTCTGCCATACACTTCTAAACCTTTACGTGCGTCCAGTCTTCCTTGTTGGTTGATTGAAGGTTTGAAGCCGTCGATCGAGGAGGTTGCGACAGTCACTCATTGTCGGCCGTCGCTGTTGCAGAAGCTGGATGTTGGCGCGCCTTCTTCTCGACACGGTCACCAGACGAAACGGGCCCTTGATGTGCGCCAGCTAATGCTTCCCGTCCGCGACACCATGTCAGAAACTATCATCGCAAGTCGAGCGCAATTACACGCTGCCAAACCCCGAAAGCGCAGCAACTCGCGGGAGCTTCACACAACACACCTGCTCCACTCGCTACTCCAGCCAGACTCTCTCTGCTCAGACCGCTCTCCACGCGGCAGAGTTAACACTACCAAAGATCCTAAACACTTTCGTTCTTCACACGACCTATCGATGTAATCGTTCGATAGCAGTTTTCCCTAGGCAAGACCCAGCGTAAAAATACAAATAATACTTACGAAACAAACCAATTATACATCGACATAAATGCATAAATATATATATACAAATAGTAAAACAATTACAATATACGAAGACACAGAAATGTTATATATTCAGGTAACAAAAATAAGGAAAACAAATTTATAGTAAAATAGATGGAAATAGGAGGATATGCATTTCCGGCGTTACACACCCCACACCATCCCGCCGTATGATACGCCACTATGGCGATGACGAATACACGCTTCCAATGTGCGTTCACCGCGATGTCGCCAAACACGGATGCGACCATCATGATGCTGTAAACAGAACCTGGATTCATCCGAAAAAATGACGTTTTGCCATTCGTGCATCCAGGTTCGTCGTTGAGTACACCATCGCAGGCGCTCCTGTCTGTGATGCAGTGTCAAGGGTAATCGCAGACATGGTCTCCGAGCTGATAGTCCATGTTGCTGCAAACGTCGTCGAACTGTTGGTGCAGATGGTTGTTGTCTTGCAAACGTCCCCATCTGTTGACTCATGGATCGAGACGTGGCTGCACGATCCGTTACAGCCATGTGGATAAGATGCCTGTCATCTCGACTGCTAGTGATACGAGGCCGTTGGGATCCAGCACGGCGTTCCGTATTACCCTCCTGAACCCACCGGTTCCATATTCTGCTAACAGTCATTGGATCTCGACAAACGCAAGCAGCAATGTCGCGATACGATAAACCGCAATCGCGATAGGCTACAATCCGACCTTTATGAAAGTCGGAAACATGATGGTACGCATTTCTCCTCCTTACACGAGGCATCACAACAACGTTTCACCAGGCAACGCCGGCCAACTGCTGTTTGTGTATGAGAAATCGGTTGGAAACTTTCCTCATGTGAGCACGTTGTAGGTGTCGCCACCGGCGCCAACCTTGTGTGAATGCTCTGAAAAGCTAATAATTTGCATATCACAGCATCTTCTTCCTGTCGGTTAAATTTCGCGTCTGTAGCACGTCATCTTCGTGGTGTAGCAATTTTAATGGCCAGTAGTGTATCTTTGGGAATTTTATAAATTTTACCATTCTGTCCTTGTACATAAGATTTAAATCTCGTAGGTTTTTCTGTCTGACAAAGCTATTAAGTCGAAACAAGGCCCCGGACGTTGACGATATTCGATTAGAATAACTGATAGCATTGGGAGAGTCAGCCCTGGCATAACCTTTCCATCTGGTGTGCAAAATGTGTGAAACAGGCGAAATACCCTCAGACGTCAAGAAGAATCTGGTAACTCCAGTTCCAAAGAAAGCAGCTGCTGACAGGTGTGAAAATTACCGAACTATCATTTTCATAATCACGGTTGCAAAATAATAACACGGATCCTTTGCAGATGAATGGAAATGTAGGCAATACTGACACCACGACTTACCTGGCATGAGAGGTTAAGGAAAGGCAAACCTACATGTATAGTACTTGTAGACTTAAAGTACTCTCTTTGAAATTCTGAAGGTAGCAGGGGTAAAATGCAGGGACGGAAAGGCTAGTTACAGCTTGTACAATCAGACGGCAGTGATAAGAGTCGAGGGGCGTGAAAGGGAAGCAGTAGTTGAGAAGGGAGTGAGACAGAGTTGTAGCCTATTCTCATTGTCAGTCTTATTCAATCTGTGGTTACGTGCTCGCCTCCCATACAGCGGGCCCGGGTTCGTTTCCAGGCCGGTTTGGAGATTTTCTCCCCTCGTGGACTGGGTGTTGTGTTGTACTCATCATCATTTCATCCTCATCCCAACTGTGTAGGTACATGGCGAAAGACCCCCGGACATGGTAAAGTTAAAATTTATTTAAAAAATTTATTTAAAAAAATAAAACAGCGATCGACCATAAGCTTCAGCAAAGACGTTTATTATGATTGCACGGTAAGTAAGTGGACACAAACACAGCACAAGGTATAAGACGCCATGTATGGTAGTAAATAAGGTTTTAAGGCTTACTGCTGAAATATAAATATCGAATTATTTTTTTTAAACTGAATGACCACAATCACGGCTGAAGGCCTTACACGCCAGGATCGGCAATTATATAAAAAATTTAGAAACCAGCTGCAAACAGCAAATACAAGCAAAGGTTAATTAAAGGAAACAAGCAACTGACCACCAAACGGATGAAATAAGATGATGGTAACCTTGTAACACAACCCTTACACTGCTAGATTTATTCCAGAAGGCGACCAGAACTATTAACTAGACATACATAACCTTTAATGTAGGCAATACAAGGTGTGGTAATAAATAATACAATAATAAAACACTAATACCAGTCACAGACGGTGCTCGAGGAATCGACCTCTGGGAAGGTCTGGCAACAAATACTTTCGTGAGCGATGAGATAGGCAACCAAGAGCTGCACTCCCTTCACAAGATGATAACTCAGACTAGTGGCATTCTAACGAATGACTGAAGCTGAAGCTACTTGACGTCTGATAAACCAAATGCAACGATGGAACAATACGCCAAAGCCGGAACCGGCGGTCTGCACTACGTCCCCAGAATAGTGTGTTTAGAGCGCCCGGAACAAGAAAGGAACCACTACCAGATTTCCGATTCCACAAACCCGAAAATCTGAACAATCAAGTCAAAGTACACAGCATCAGACAAACTAGCAGTAACTAAAACCCCACTCGATTTGCGTGTGAGGCAAGACCGAAATGTAACCAACCAGAATCAGCAACCACACGTCGTTGCGGAAACAATCGCAAAGTGAGCCAAAACCAAGTACCAAATGCGTGACATCAAATTCATTAGGCACACAAACGCACACTGAACTCACTGTGACAACTCTGACGACGGTTGACAGAATGAAACAAATCTCTTCACTGCTTTATTAATTCACTGTTGAGTAACCACACCGTCTAATCACTGAGCCAAGTGCTTTTAACACAGTAGGGTCTTCATGTACTAAGCGGTACACAGATCCACTAAACTACACATGACAGCGCGATGATAATCCGTCACAATATCACATACATACTACAAACCAACGCAGGTGACCGACTCCGCTCTACGTGGATAGAAATGCACCCATCTTAAAGCTTGCTGGATCAGGTTTACGACGAGGTCGTGCACCCTCGTGACCACAGCCCTTCCATCCGGCAGTCCATGCGTGCCGCCAGAGGTCCCGGCGTGTTCTCACACTGCGCAGGACCTAGCTCCTTCTGAGGTCCCAAACGAACTAGCACACTCACTCGACACGGAAAAACAAAGATGTCACCCCAAAGATAGGGCAACAGTTACTACATATCGATAACCGCCCCTGCTGCCACTAGCGGACAGGCAACGTTTGCGAAACGAGTGGCGCCAGTCGAGAAGAAGATAGACAACCGCAACCATGCCAACTAAAGGATACGGTCTGGCCTCCAACAGAGGGCGGAAACCTACAAACAGCACCAACGCGATCCGCAGCACGGCTCAAATGGCGCTATCCAAAACCGATGCTTAGACTACTGTAGTGCACAGTGACCCACAGTACCAGGTGCACTCAAGTTCTAAGGCCTCCGATTTTTTTTCTAATTAACTACTCACACGAAATCGATGAAACTGGCGTTACTTCTCGAAGTAATCGCCCTGCAGACGTACACATTTTTCACAACGCTGACGCCATGATTCCATGGCAGCGGCGAAGGCTTCTTTAGGAGTCTGTTTTGACCACTGAAAAATCGCTGAGGCAATAGCAGCACGGCTGGTGAATGTGCGGCCACGGAGAGTGTCTTTCATTGTTGGAAAAAGCCAAAAGTCACCAGGAGCCAGGTCTGGTGAGTAGGGAGCATGAGGAATCACTTCAAAGTTGTTATCACGAAGAAACTGTTGCGTAACGTTAGCTCGATGTGCGGGTGCGTTGTCTTGGTGAAACAGCACACGCGCAGCCCTTCCCGGACGTTTTTGTTGCAGTGCAGGAAGGAATTTGTTCTTCAAAATATTTTCGTAGGATGCACCTGTTACCGTAGTGCCCTTTGGAACGCAATGGGTAAGGATTACGCCCTTGCTGTCCCAGAACATGGACACCATCATTTTTTCAGCACTGGCGGTTACCCGAAATTTTTTTGGTGACGGTGAATCTGTGTGCTTCCATTGATCTGACTGGCGCTTTGTTTCTGGATTGAAAAATGGCATCCGCGTCTCATCCATTGTCACAACCTGTCGGCCTGAGGAATGTTTTTGTGGCCTTCCCTGAGTGATCTCCTCATTCTCGAACGAACAGTCGATCAATACAAGTATGCGTCTATCCCTGACGACGATGTCCACGCCAACATGCAGTTTGTTCTTCCTCGCTACGATGACATCTACTGGCAGGACTATGGAACCTGTCACACGGCTCGCAGTGTGTGTGCATGATTCGAAGAGCATCAGGATGAGTTTATCGTACTCCTCTGGCCACCAAACTCCCAGATTTATAACCAATCGAGAATCTGCGGAATCATCTCGATTGGGCTGTACGAGTCGTGGATCCTCAACCGAGAAACCTAGCGCATCTGGTCGTGGAATTAGGGTCGCAAGGCTCCGCATACCTGTTGGTACCTTCAAGAAACCAACGATTCTCTTCATCCACATCTCGCAACTGTCGTCGCCGCAAACGGTGGTTATTCGTGTTTTTGACAGGTCACATTCATGTGACTGGACCTTGTACTGATGACAATTACATTTATTTCTTGTAAATATAAACTGTTCCAAGAATTTGTAGTTTATAAAGTTCATTGAGCCGTGTGCGGCTCGCGTTGATGCCGTTCATAGATTGGCGTCTTGTAATAGCGATAGTGGCGTCTCGTTTTCTCAGTGTGTTCACTGACGTCACTACGTTTGCCCGCCTTGTCTGTCCGTGAGTGGCAGCAGCAGCGCTTATTGATAGCGAGTACTATGGTACCACCTTTGGAGCGGCCTCTAGTATTTCCGGGTCGTCGTGTGTCGAGCAACGGAGTTGGGACGAAGCAGCAGTGAGGTCCGGACAGCCAGTACTCGAACGACCGCTGGCGACACATGCAGTGTCCGATGGAAGGATGTGGTCGCGAGAGTGCACGACCACCTCAAGGACTGGATTCGGCAAATTTTAGTTAAATGGATCGTGATGTGTGAGTAGTGCAACTTTCACCTGTGCGTGTGCGTGTGTGTGTGTGTGTGTGTGTGTATCCACCCGTCGAAACGACCTCATGGCAATAAGTTGTCAGCCGATGATTTATACTGGGATCTTTTCCGTGCCTGGCTTGAATGGGGATGACCGTTGGTTGGTCGTTCGGTTGGTCGTCACAGCAGACAATGTGCATTTGGTCTTCCAAATACTTCTGGCTTGTGTGCATTTGGTCTTCCGAATACTTCTGGTTTCTCTGCGTCTGTGACAGCTTATAATTCGTCCGTGTCGTTTCACAGTGACTGGTTTTAGTATTGCGAGTAGTTGGTGGAATTGTTTCCCTTGATTAGTGTGTATCATGTGGTTTTGAATGATCAGTTATTTTAATGCTGTCTAAGTACTGGATTTGGTGAGGGGCTGCGATCAGACATCAGGTCGGTTGGGGGCGCAGCAGCGAGCAGGTTCGTGCAGTACGCGGGCAAGCCAGGGCCATGTAGTTCGACACCCTCCTGTATTGTACTGTGGATATATTTTTTGGGGAGGTCTACCTTGGTTCTAGTGTTTCCTTCGGCACTCGGTGTTTTCTGAGGACGTTGTGCTGTCTGTCTCTTCAAATGGCTCTGAGCACTATGGGACTTAACTTCGGAGGTCATCAGTCCCCTAGAACTTAGAACTACTTAAACCTAACTAACCTAAGGACATCACACACATCCATGCCCGAGGCAGGATTCGAACCTGCGACCGTAGTGGTCGAGCGGTTCCAGACTGTAGCGTCTAGAACCTCTCGGCCACTCCGGCCGGCTGTCTGTCTCTTCGCCCTTGCCTAAAAATATTCCATCGTTGTGATCGGATGTTAGGCGGATTGGTTAGTCGATCGGTCAGCGCTTAAGCTTCCCCTAGTTTGAGTTGCCCTCCTGTTACGTGAGTACAACTCATGGCTGCCTGTCTCACCTTCTTATGTTTGAGTTACCTTTCCAGGACGACCCTAATACATTCTGAGAACTGCTTGTCCTGATTCCTTAGATTGTGATGTTTGTTTTAAGGATATTTGTAACTTTCTAATTATTGTTTGTTTGGCCTTCAGCCAAGCAATAATTTCACTTCTTTGGTGATAAGGCCTTTCAGCCGTGTTACAGTTTGTTTTAAAACGAAGTATTTATCTTAATATGTGCTATTTGGAATTGTTCTTCTGACTTCTAATTCAGATCTCAGCCGTTTGTCAAAAAATGGTTCAAATGGCTCTGAGCACTATGGGACTCAACTTCTGAGGTCATTAGTCCCCTAGAACTTAGAACTAGTTAAACCTAACTAACCTAAGGACATCACACACATCCATGACCGAGACAGGATTCGAACCTGCGACCGTAGCGGTCTCTCGGTTCCAGACTGCAGCGCCTAGAACCGCACGACCACTTCCGCCGGCAGTCGTTTGTTGTTTGAGGTTATTGTTGGTGGCTTTCGGCCCTAAAATTGAGGAATTTTTGTCCTGTGATAAGGCCTTCAGCCGTCATACAGTCAATTGTGTTTTCTTAAGACATTGTTTTAAAATTTTAATTTCTTTAAATAAAGTTTACGTATTTGTTGTGCAACTGAGAGTAACTGATTACGGCCCCATCCACAGTTGTATCCTTATCCTGCCCCATCCTGAGATATCAGCTCTCAACAGGTAACAGAGCGTGGTTACGATTGTGATATTCCCATTTCAGTTACTCTCAGTTCAATTATAGCTCTGTCAGTGTTACAGGATATTTGTTTTGGTATTTGTTGTTTATGTGACTAATTTTAATGGCGGTCAGGCAGTGCCCCGGGCTCAGCCTGTTGAGGAAGGACCAACTTATTTATGAGCTGGCAACAAGGCACCAGCCTATTGAGAGTAGTGTTCCGGACTTAGAGGCCCGTTTGCGTGCTACCGTTATTTATCCGGATGACGTCATGCCAGATGTTGTGGGTGAGACAAAAGCAGCTATTATGTTTCGTTTAAGGCCATTAGGGGCCTTGAGGACACCATAGGCTTTTTGGAAGGCACTCAACCTAGTTGCAGTCAGTTAGACAGGGTGCGGGCACAGTTAATACATATTTTTGAGTAGGTGGCCAACCTTTGGTGCTCTTTTATTCTGGTAGCTCGTTTTGGTTGCTCAGCTTCGAATAGTTCTTGAAGTTGGTCATGTTGTGAGACTTAGCTCGGTATCTACTTCAGTGCAGGGATGTTGGGTTGCCTATGGGTATGTGTTCCCTCTACATGGTTGAAGTCCGAGTGGGTATCTCTTTTCTTTGGTTACTGAGCTAGCAATGGTTTCTTGAATTGGTCATCGGTTCTTTCCTGGTGCAGGGATGTCGGATTGTCAGTGGGTAGGTGTTCACTCTGCATGGTTAGGTCCGAGCTAGAGTCTCGCTTGTGGAACTTTCTGGCACACAGTTTTAATCTGCCAGGAAGTTTCATATCAGCGCACACTCTGCTGTAGAGTGAAAATTTCATTCTAGAAACATCTCGCTTGTGGCTTTCTCATGGCCACAGTTTTTCGCCTTCGTTATGGAGCTGCCGGTCGATTTCATTTTGAGATCTGACTGTCTGTAAAACTGCTTGTGTTTTAGGTTATTCGGTTAATGATAACCGAGTGCTTCATTATCAAACTAAATTGGTTAGGCCTCTAGTTGGTACCCCCGGGTTGACGTTTGAGGGGGGGGGGGGGGGGGGAGGCTGAGTGTGCGACTCGCGTTGATGCCATTCATAGATTGGCATGTTGTAATAGCGATAGTGACGTCTCGTTTTCTTAGTGTGTTCACTGGTGCCACTTCCTTTGCGCGCCTTGTCTGTCCGTGAGTGGCAGCAGCAGCGCTTATCGATAGCGCATACTGTGTACCATCTTTGGAGTGGCCTCTAATATTTCCAGATCGCCGTGTGTCGAGCAAGGGAGTTGGGACGGAGCAGCAGTGAGGTCTGGACAGCCAGTACTCGCCCGACCACTGGTGACACACATACACTGTCCGATGGAAGGATGTAGTCGCGAGATTGTATGACCACGTCAAGGAGCGGATTCAGCGAATTTTAATTGAGTGGACCGTGATATTCGAGTAATGCAACTTTCACCTGTGTGTGTGTGTGTGTGTGTGTGTGTCCACCCGTCGAAACGACCTCATGGCACTAAGTTGTCAGCCGATGATTTATACTGGGATCTTTCCCGTGCCTGGATGGATGGTTGGTTGGGGAAGGAGACCAGACAGCTTGGTCATCGGTCTCATCGGATTAGGGAAGGAAGTCGGCCGTGCCCTTTCAGAGGAACCATCCCGGCATTTGCTTGGAATGATTTAGGGAAATCACGGAAAACCTAAATCAGGATGGCCCGACGCGGGATTGAACCGTCGTCCTCCCGAATGCGAGTCCAGTGTCTAACCACTGCGCCACCTCGCTCGGTTTTCCCGTGCCTGGCTTGAGTGGGGATGACCGTTGGTTGGTCGTTCGGTTGGTCGTCACAGCAGACAATGTGCATTTGGTCTTCCAAATACTTCTGGCTTCTGTGCATTTGGTCTTCCCAATACTTCTGGCTTCTCTGCGTCTGTGCCGACTTATAATTCGTCCGTGTTGTTTCACAGTGACTGGTTTTAGTATTGTGAGTTGTTGCTGGAATTGTTTTCCCGGATCCGTGTGTATCTTGTAGTTTTGAATGAGCAGTTATATTAATGCTGTCTGCCTACTGGATTTGGTGGCAGGTCCGTGAAGCGCAACCGCGGCGTGCTGCCACTGCCGGAACGAGGAGGGGCAGCTGCGAGAGCGACGACTTCGTTGCACACCGAACCCTGGACGTTTAAGTTGAGTGAAGAGTTAACTGCTAATGGAACCACGACTATTCTCAGATCTCGCCTTTGGTCGGTGGGTTGATGCTCCCAGGTCTGCTGAGCCTGACAGCAACGAGTGAAGTGTTTCGAGGTGGTGAAATATTGCAGCCGTCTTTCTCTATTTGTTATTCATCATTGAATTTAGTATTATTCTTATTAGTGAAGTGCAACCAGCGGTATTTTCTGCCTTGTGGCCGCTAACGCCCCAGTTACTTGCCCTGGAGGTTAGTGTACCTTTTCCAGCAGTGTACCTTTCCTCGTTGTGTTGATGCTGACTGACACGGCGTGTAGTTCGACAGTCTCTTGTATTGTACTGTGCATATATTTTTTTTTTTTTGGAGGTCTACCTTGGTTCTAGTGTTTACTTCGGCACTGGGTGTTTTCTGAGGATGCAGTGCTGTCTGTCTCTTCGCCCTTGTCTAAAAATATTCCATCGTCGTACCGGTGACGGTAGAAATAAAAAATACGTGTTTCAGTGTTTTTAGAAAGTCAACCCCTAAGGGAATGAAATACAGCAAGAAAATTTTTATGAAAATATCTTCTTGTATTAAAAGTTTTTAAAACTAAATTTATGAAAATAGTTGTTTGACATCTCGGTTAGAAATAAAAAAAATTATATTAGGGGTTGGAAATGTCATCACAAGAATTCAAAAGACGGGATTAAGAAAAACCTCTGACTCCAGCTGTCAGAATAGCTTTCTGGCGAGAAGTACATTCGGTAAAGACCATTCCTCTGCGGCTTCAATTAGGGTGAAAATTTCAGAAGGTGTTGCAATTTGTGAACTAAATCAAAGCGAACTAAATCAAAGCGGTTCTAGGCGCTTCAGTCAGGAACCGCGCAACTGCTACGGTCACAGGTTCGAATCCTGCCTCGGGCATGGATGTGTGTGATGTGTTTAGGTTAGTTAGGTTTAAGTAGTTCTAAGTTCTAGGGGACTGATGACCTTAGATGTTAAGTCCCATAGTGCTCAGAGCCATTTGAACCATTTGAACTAAATCAAAATAAAGCTATTTAACAGTCACCACCACAAATCAGCTTTGTCAGAATCGCATAGAAAAAGAAAAGGATCTTTATTAATTTTTCAGTAGATATGATACATATATGTTTATAAAATTATTTTTGTTCTAAAAATCAAGATTGAGGGCTAAAAAAAGCAGGAATTCGGCTACCCTGAATAGAAAATAAATAATGGCACACTAAGGTAGCAAGGTATTTGAATCAGACAAGCAGAGGCAGAGGACGACGGTCACGGCAAAGAAGACAACCTCATACTCTTAGCTGCTAAGACGTGGTGGCGTGCTACACCAGGAAATACCATGTTCAGGAAATAAATAAGAAACAACTGTTTTACAAGAAATTGCATACTAAATTTATTGGTCCTCTGTAGCTTGACATTTTCTTTTCATTACAAGATTGGAAATATCAGGCGTCAAAGTGTTCGCAGCGTTAATGCGGAGAATGGCTTTCATTGTTGCATCCTGAAGAAACGATCGTTCCTTACTTTTTACTCTTTTCATTGCTGAGAAAAGCTGCTCACAACAATACGTAGATCCAAACATGCACATGATCTGAGCGGCATTGTTGTGAAGCTTGGAAAATGTTTTTTGCTGTATTGAACGATACCATCGTGACACATCCAACGTGTTGTAGTACCTCTGTTTCAATGAAGTTCAATTTTGCACATCAGTAATCTCCAATTGAAGTGACGTTGACAAGTCATCGGAGGAAACTGGAAAAGGAGTGCTGAACACCTTGAGTTCCATTTCCAAACTAGTGAGGTCTCGGAATCGTGTTTCAAACGATGTGGTGAGCTGCTTTAACTTTGCATGGTAATCGCCGAAAGTAGTACCTTCAGGTAGTTTTAAAGAAGCAAGGCGATTGAAGAACGTTAAATGTCCATAACTCATCTGCCTGTCAAATAAACGTAACTTTTCCATGAACGCTTTGATCTGGTCGTGCATGTCAACGATTAGCTGCCCTTTGCCCTGCAATGACAGATTTAAATTATTCAGATGCGTAGTTATGTCAGCTAGGAACGCCAGGCCTGATATCCATTTTATATCTTTCAGGCACCGCATTTCTTCCCCTTTCATTTCGAGAAAAAGGGATATTTCCTCAAGAATGGCAAAGAAAACATCAAGAACTTTTCCCCGACTCAGCCAACGAACTGTACTGTGGTAAGGTATATCCCCATACTCCGCTTCCATATCTTTCAGGAATCCTTTGAATTGGCGATGATTCATACCGTGACGCCGCAAAAAATTCACACACTTCATTACGCCACCTAGCTCTATTGTTTCAGCACACAGTGCCTCTTGGTGAATGAAACAATGAAGAGTCAAACTGTCTTTCCCAAATTCGTCCCTGAGTTTATTTTTCAGACGAGAAGCAAAACCTTGGTGACGCCCGATCATTTTGGGTGCACCCTCCGTCGCTACAGGATGGAGCTTATCCCACGGCAAATTCATATTGTCCACTGATTCACAAACACCTTCAAAAATGTCACGTCCTGTTGCGGTGTAATCGAGTGGTACCACATCCAACAGTTCTTCAGTTACTTGCAGCTCCATGTCGACACTACGAACAAAGACTGCAAGCTGAGCACAGTCCGATATGTCGGTGCTTTCGTCAAGCGCTAGCGAAAATGCAACAAAGTTCTCCGCCTTTTTCCTGAGCTGTGTCTATAGATCCGCTGCTATGTCCAGTATTCGACGAGACATTGTTTGCTTCGAGAGGCAAACCCCTTCAATTGCCTGCACCTCCCTTGGAAACAAACATTCTGCAACTGCTACCATGCACGATTTTGCGAGTGGTCCCACCGAAAACGGCTTGCCACTTGTCGCAATGATGTGAGCGACCCTGTAGCTTGCTGGATTTGCAGATTCAGTAGTGTTTTCTCGGCTCTCATTCACCTGAAAATTGTAAACGCATTACAGAACATGAACTATGTTGCATGTTTTGATACCCTCCGTATTACGAAACCGTTTTTCAACTTACATCTCCTGGTATGTCGTTCTTAAGCCTGGCTACCTGTTCTCTGCGTGCAACGCCTTCTATCTGATCGTAGTGCGCTGCGTGAAGACGTGCATAATGTCATTGTATATTGTACCTCTTCGCAGAATTAAATACTTTATGACATACAAGACATTGCGGACGACCATCCCTCTCAATGAATAGAAAGGTACCTCCAATAGAGGTACAGGGCTCCCGCGGCTAGTCATAGCTGTTATTGAACACGGATTATTGCGTCAGTTGCGGCTGCATGCGGCCAGGGGGCAGTGAGTTCGCTTTCCCCCTCCACGCGGGCTCCGAGCTGCCGCAGTGAGCGCTCCGGAGCGCTCCAGCTCCCTGGAGCTCGGTTGGAACAGCCTGCTGGAGGACACAAGACGCCATGCCAGTGAGGCTGCTACAACGCTATCCAGAAAAATCAGCCACGGCAAAACACACTTTATAAAATCAACACCGGATTATGTTCGACGAAACATCATGAGGACGAACGTATTTTGGGATAGCGTTATAAAAGAACTAGTAGAAAAAAATATCTGATAACACCATCAATGAGGACGGCGGTTCGCATCTCAGTGTAATCTGGAACCCGGCTATCGCGAGGCTGAAGGGGCGCTACAGACGCGGGATGAAAAGGTTACCGTAATTGGCGAGGAAGCGAGTGCCACTGACGTCAGAGCCAGCAGCGCAGCTACATAACTCCGAAGCAACGCCGACACGGCAGCCATTTTCCACTTGAAAATGACCGAGGAGAGTTCGGTCGAAAGCTCATGGGATTTTAGCCACCTGACGCGACTGGAGACCCAAGAAGATTTTATTAACATCAAATAATATTTAACAGGTAGTCCTGAGTGCCTTTTTGAGTTTTGCATGTGTGTCATGGTTTTTTCCTGAGTGTCAAATACCATCCAAAACATTTTCCCTCATTCAACAAAGCTGAATTTTCACTGTTGCCACAATTCTTTAACACAAGTCTTTTTTATCTATTTATCATCTTACTTATACACAGTGTAGGTTTTTCTTCGTTACTGTGTCGTAAGACCTAAGTATGATTTATTTCAAATATTTGATCTCTTGTGGGAGACCTTCTCTGCCTTTTCCCGCTTTCTACGGAGTCGGCAGTGTTACATGAGTTGAGGCAGCGTTACTGACAGTTGGTGGTCGGATTGCCCTACCTCACACCACCACTTCCTCTGGGACAGAATTTGTGTACCTCATCTGACTGCATCTCGAGTAAGTGTATATTCAAGTAAGAGAACGTTTTCTAAATGTCTTCATAGCGTGTATCCGAGACGAGTTGTGGAAACAAGAGCGATATCGACCTAGCTGGATG
Organism: Schistocerca cancellata; assembly: GCF_023864275.1. Lineage (NCBI taxonomy): Eukaryota > Metazoa > Arthropoda > Insecta > Orthoptera > Acrididae > Schistocerca > Schistocerca cancellata. The sequence continues at coordinate 442,036,224 of NC_064633.1, forward strand.
TAGGAAACTTTCACAAAACCACATCCAGACAGTCTGTCTCACGAGCCCACCTCGGTAATCCACAGGCTTGGCTCATCCCCCCACATCCCTGAAGCGGTGCTCTAACCTCCTCAGGTGTCTGAGTAGGTTTTTCGGAGAACACTAATAAGCTCTGGCTCTGAGCACTATGGGACTTAACATCTGTGGTCATCAGTCCCCTAGAACTTAGAACTACTTAAACCTAACTAACCTAAGGACATCACACACATCCATGCCCGAGGCAGGATTCGAACCTGCGACCGTAGCAGTCCCGCGGTTCTGGACTGAGCGCCTAGAACCGCTAGACCACCGCGGCCGGAAACACTAATAGGAAAAACATGAATTCCTACTATTTTACGAAAAGCAAACAGTAAAGAAGGTTAAGAAAACATGAAAGCACAAAATCCACTAGTAGGCAGTGAATGAGAAATGGCCAACTTTCGATGTTAGCAGACAACGTCATTGTTATCCATTTTTGCATATGTGCCTTCTTCACCGAATTGAGAATTTTAGGTTTCTGCGCTCGCCACAGTCAGAAGTTCATAATCTCGATCATGCTGTCATTCTCTGTAGACTAATGACGTCACCGGCCCACTCGCAAGATACTTGGCAGCTGGTTTATACGGGTGGCGATTAAAATTTTAACACTACTAAGACGACACGCAGCAAACGTCAAACTGGCACGAAATGTATTAGATCCTTGGATAAGCATGTACTACATTCTGTATAAAAAGGAAGATTCTTCAACGGGTTTCTCGTTCAGAAATCGCATTTGAAAGTTCCTTCTTTGTGATAAGACAGTGTTATGCCCCGAGTAAGAAGGAGAAACATCAAGCAGGATATAGGGGAGATCGAGGGAATATTGACACCTTAACGAGATTTTAACGAATTTTTTCGTTCTGTTTTGGGATTTGTCTCTTCCGTGGAAAAATTAGTCGCACACTATGTGACTGGAATCTTGGGCGCATAGCTGCACCAGAAATATCGTACAATTCTGAATAATTTCGGAGCTCTAAGGGGCGACAAAAGTGTTTCCTTACGAAGGTAACCCTAACCACTTGCCTACATGTCAGGGCTTATATACCTGCACGGGAGTCGCGCTGGTTTGCATTCGAGCTGGAGAAACGCACTAGAAAGAGTCTACCAACACTATAAAATGTAGATGGAATAAAATTTCTGTTCTAAGAAAATAACCTATTTTACTACCCTAGCTGCTAGGGGTAGCCGCGTCCCGCCCCCCCCCCCCCCTCCCTCGGGCATGTGTGTGTGTGTGTGTGTGTGTGTGTGTGTGTGTGTGTGTGTGTGTGTTGTCCATAGCGTAAGTTAGTTTAAGTTAGATTAAGTAGTCTATAAACTTAGGGACCGATGACCTAAGCAGTTTGGTCCCATAAGATCTTAGCAAACATTTACCTTAATATACATCAAAATATGTAAACAACATGTTTTCCGGAAAGTTAGTGTAAGTTAGATTAAGTAGTCTGTAAACTTAGGGACCGATGACCTAAGCAGTTTGGTCCCATAACATCTTAGCAAACATTTACCTTAATATACATCAAAATATGTAAACAGTATGTTTTCCGGAAATGCTGTCAAATTTGGCAAGAGCTCTGTTGATACTATGTTTCATTTAGCTCATTTTAGGATTTCTCAGTAACCAGAAACCCTGCTATCTCAAACCGTCTTGGTAACTTTATTGAAATTGTGCTTAACGCCTAGTTTTCTGGCGAGGTGATAGGCGATTCGCTGTAATTCGGCCAGGGAAATGCCAATGTAGGTACTTGGTTGAATTGAAACTGTTCAGGAATAAAATCAGTTATCCCTAAGGAAGATATCTTGTATGATTTGACTTTAATCGATGATAGAATGTAGTTCTTCGTATATGTTGTTCAGTCATCTCATTGACTTCACTAAAATTAATGCCTTTTTCAGGGTTTCTTAAGTCCATTTAGCCCTCTCTGATTTTCATTTTTTTGTTCTCACCATTGGAAATTAGACATAAGACCTTACTTAAGTATACGTAATTTTAATTCTTAAGTTTAGAGCATTGGGAAATAAAGACACTCTGTTGATATTGTCCTATATTGTATTTCTCTGTCAATATTCCCCCATGCAGACTTTAAGACGCAAACCATACTTTATTGTACACTGACGGGAAAAAGATCGCGACCTCAAAAAGTGATTAATGTTGAGTAATGAAATTTCTGGGATTCAATTGTCGAGGAAACATATTTAAGCGATTAACATTGCCGGATCAGAGGTTAATGTAAGTACGAGAAACTCTATTGTGAATTAGAAATTCTGGTTCACTACTAACGGGTGTAACAACCAGAATTTTGAATGCAAGCATGCAAACGCGCGTGCTTTGTGTTATACGGGTGCCAGATGTCAGTTTGTGGGACGGACTTCCATGTCTATTGCAGATGGCCAGTCAATACAGGGACGGTTATTGCTGTTTTTTTTATGATGCTGGAGTTGTCCGATGATGTCTTATACAGGGCTATTACAAATGATTGAAGCGATTTCATAAATTCACCGTAGCTCCATTCATTGACATATGGTCACGACACACTACAGATACGTAGAAAAACGCATAAAGTTTTGTTCGGCTGAAGCCGCACTTCAGGTTACTGCCGTCAGAGCGCTCGAGAGCGCAGTGAGACAAAATGGCGTCAGGAACCGAGAAAGCGTATGTCGTGCTTGAAATGCACTCACATGTCAGTCATAACAGTGCAACGACACTTCAGGACGAAGTTCAACGAAGATCCACCAACTGCTAACTCCATTCGGCGATGGTATGCGCAGTTTAGAGCTTCTGGATGCCTCTGTAAGGGGAAATCAACGGGTCGGCCTGCAGTGAGCGAAGAAACGGTTGAACGCGTGCGGGCAAGTTTCACGCGTAGCCCGCGGAAAATTGGCTCATGCCAGAACTGGAGACCGACAGCGCCGACTTCATCTTTCAACAGGACGGTGCTCCACCGCACTTCCGTCACGATGTTCGGCATTTCTTAAACAGGAGATTGGAAAACCGATGGATCGGTCGCGGTGGAGATCATGATCAGCAATTCATGTCATGGCCTCCACGCTCTCCCGACTTAACCCCATGCGATTTCTTTCTGTGGGGTTATGTGAAAGATTCAGTGTTTAAACCTCCTCTACCAAGAAACGTACCAGAACTGCGAGATCGCATCAACGATGCTTTCGAACTCATTGATGGGGACATGCTGCGCCGAGTGTGGGAGGAACTTCATTATCGGCTTGATGTCTGCCGAATCACTAAAGGGGCACATATCGAACATTTGTGAATGCCTAAAAAAACTTTTTGAGTTTTTGTATGTGTGTGCAAAGCATTGTGAACATATCTCAAATAATAAAGTTATTGTAGAGCTGTGAAATCGCTTCAATCATTTGTAATAACCCTGTATGTACTCTATTGGAGACAGATCTTGTGATCGAGCATGCCAAGGCAACATGTTTACACTCCGTAGAGCCTGTTTGATAACAACAGCGGTATGTGGACGAGACTCACCCTGTTGGAAAACAGCCTCTGGAATGCTGTCCATGAATGGCAGCACAACAGACTGACATAGTTTCGCAGTCAGTGTGCGTGGGATAACCACGATAGTGCTCCTGCTGTCATATGAAATCGCATCCCAGGTCGTAACTCAGGGTGTAGGTCCAGTGTGTTTAGCACGCAGACGGGTCGGTTGCACACCCTCAACTTGCCTCCTTATAACCAATACAAGGCTATCACTGGTAACGAGACAGAACCAGCTTTCGCCTGACACCACTGAAGTTGCAAATGGCGATGGAATGCACGCTACAGGGCGTTTGGCTCGGAGCTGGCCTTGCAGTAACCGATTTTTAACAGTTTGCTGTATCACTGTGGTGCCAACTGCTGCTCAAATAGCTGCTGCAGATGCAGTACGATGTGCCGGAGTCATAAGCCGAACACGAAGGTCTTCCCTTTCGGTAGAGCTACACGGCCATCCGGAGTCCAGTCTTCTTGTGACCGTACGTTCTCGTGACCACCACTGACAGCAAACATGTACTGTGGCTAAGTTTCTGCCAAGTCTTTCTGCAGTCTCGTGGAAGGAACATTCAGCGTCTAGTGTCTCTGTTACACGACCTCGTCAGCCTTAAAGGCTTTCTCAACTAACATCAACTCACCAATTCAAAGGTATTTAACACTCACGACCGTTCCAGCGGGTATTTAAAGCAAACCTGATTTGCATCATCTTAGTGGTGCTACTAGCGACCCTCTCTTGGGACTGACTTGAAAGTTAAACAGACATCATCAACCAGACGTAGGAACACACTTACGAACTTTCGTTTACGTCGCACAACTTCGTCCTGGTGTAGCGATTTTTATTTCTGTCAGCGTATTTGCAAACCTACGCTAAAAGACGCACTGGAAAACATACAGTCCACCTACATTATAGTTATTACACTTAAAATGTACCGAAACACTTATCTCAATTTTAGTATAAATTAAAAAATAGCATCAAAATTCAACAAAAATAATTTTTTTTTTTCGCCACAGTGAGGCTACCTTTTACAAGAACTCGTCGCCTCTGTGGCCAACTTCTGGCGACGTTTCTTACACTGCAGCACTGTGCGCCACTCACTGCAACGCTACCCAGCTGAGAAAACGTTGGTGTCGATGTTGCCTATTCTGTCGATATTCTCTCGGTCTCCCCTATCAGAATTCGACAGCGGCAGTATCGTGTCCTTCTGAGCCTATGGTAAATCGTTCCAGGATGTTCCTGCTCTCTCCAATGGCTCTCATGCGAATACGGGATGGATAGTTATTGGAGGGCTATACGCAACGTCATGCAGGATGTCAATGGCCCTACGTGAGTTGCACTCGAGCGTATCAGCCAGACTGTTGCACGCGCGTACTGAGTCAGGAAATGGGATTGTTTGCAGCAGGGCAAGTGTCCACGAGCGCAGTGCGATGATGTCTCGACCGTCACGGTGTGTCAGCACAGTGACAATCGTTATGGATTTCCTTGACGAGGCAGTAGACAGGGGGACAACGACAGTGGCCTTGCCAGTGAAATCGCTGAACGTGGGTGTGGAAGCGTGGCACCTCATCGTTCTTCCAGATGGGTCGCAGTTTTGCATACAGCTAAAGCTGGAAACTTCGTTCGGACGTCAATGCGAGATGATGTTAACAATTCCACAACGAAACTGTTCAAAATCTGACACAAAATCCAAAGAGATGCTGGTCGTATGTAAAGTACACCAGATACATTCAGTATTCTCTCTGCACTATATGAATGGTAATATTACTGACGACAGCGCCACTAAAGCGGAGTTGTTAAACATAATTTACCGACATTTCTTTACCAAAGTAGATGGAATAAGTACTCCGGAATTCGAATCAAGGACAACTATCAACACGAGTAACTTAGAAGCAAATAGCTTGTACCACTTAATAAAGGCAAGGCCTCCTGTCCAGACTCTGTATTAATTATGTGCCGTACAGAGTATAATAGTTCCATACCTATCCCCGATCTCTAAACGAAAGATCGGTACCAAAAGGCTGGAATCTTGCACACGTTACACCAATACTCAAGGATGGAAGTAGGAGTAATCCTCTTAATTACAGACCCGTATCCCTAACGTCTATTTGCAGTAGGGTTTTGGAACATATACTGTGTTAGAACATTATGAATTACCTCGAATAACACGGTCTGAGACATAGTCAGAACGGATTCAGAAAATATCGTACTTGTCAAACACAATTTGCTCTTTATTAGCATGAAGTAATGACAGTTATCGACAGTGGGTCTCACATTAATTCTATATTTATAGATTTCCAAGAAGGCTTTTGACACAGATCTTACAAGAGACTTTTAATAAAACTGCGTGCCTATGGAGTATCACTCCAGTTGTACGACTGGATTCGTGATTTCCTGTTAGGAAGGTCAGAGTGCGTCGTAGTCGACGAAAAATCCTCGAGTAAAACAGAAGTAATATCAGGCATTCGCTGACGAAATCTTGTACGCACCTTTCTGTTCCTAATCTATTTAAACGAGTTAGGAGACAATCTGAGAGCCCTCTGGGATTGTTTGAAGGTGATGCTGTCATTTACTTTTTAGTTGTAATACTGGGTAGGTCGTGATTTGTTATGTTGATTTGCGATCTAACTAGGCCTGTCATGGTTGACCCACCTGAGACATTACACAAACATTATTTAATTGATCCTAACTCATAAATGTTCCTTATTAACTTATTCAGGATTAGTGGGTAAAGGCTAATCCTAGTCAAATAAGAATACTAGAATGTTATCAAGATATTTATTCCAAAAGATCAAGGAAATTTCAAAATAAAATCTCAACAATTACAACATTCAATTAACCCTACTGTTTAGACTATGTTTAAGATTGGCACAACACCTATCTTCTACGCAAAAACAGCGCCCGGCGATTTCACAACAGGAACACTTAAATGGTTAATACTGTCTAGCCTCTTTGTGAGTAAAAATCTCCACCCTCACTTGTAAGGTGTCAGGCAAATCGAACAACTTCCATGAAAACCCTGACATGATAAGCAAATCCAGTAGTATGTCACATAGCTCCGAATAAATCGTGACATTAAATTAACCAAAGTAATGCGAGTAACGAGTGAGCAAATGGAATACCACAGACTAACACAAGAATGCCTAAATGCATGTCATAGCTTCCCACCGTGAGACAGACGCAGTTCCGAGGGGAGAAACGAGAACAGAAGCCGAGAGCAGAACCGTGTTAAGCTAGAAAGCCCTACGATAAGGGACGGACACCCACGTAGCCAGCTAACCACCAGGACCACCTCCCAGCCCATGTTAAAAGCTAGAGCCCCCCAGAAGAACAGTATAGATCTTACGATAACACTAAAAGGGCCACACCAGCCGCAAGTTTTAGCGTGAGACTTTTTCGCGTCTCTGTTACGTTGCAAACTTTAAAAACATTGCCCCACCACAAAAAGTATAACGTTTCTCATTGGATAGACAGAATTTTTGTAGGCGGAGCTTAAGGTTAACATTGAGACCCTGATTGGTCAGATGAAAACACAGCCAGATAGTTGTTTTTAAACCAACTTCAGTAAATTGTAGTAAGGAGAAGTTAGGAGAGAGTTGCTTCCGAGACGGCGAGCTGTATGGAGCTGCGTCGCCCGCCGCCCTCTGACGCTGCATAACCAACGACAAAGTAATGAACGCACGCGATGCCGAATTTTTGAGCGCATAAGGCTTCACTCAGAATTGCAGAAGTCTCATCTGTTACATCCCCGTTTTGCGTAATACTAGTGTCGATCGTCAATTAAAGCTCATGGTATTCACATTTGCTACGTGAAGTAAAAATCTGAAACGCAATGATTTTTCTGTTATATAATTATTGAGAAGCCACATCAGCCAGTGTAGTTTATGACAAGTTCAATAAGTAATTAAAGATAATTGAGGGTCACTGTAGACCATTTTGATAGTTTTCTCTTTTATGAAACTTAACTTAAATCTAGATTATAGATATGATATGGCATAGGTCATCCTTCGATCCATTGTAGAACTTGGAAACCCATTCAGGGAATATTCGTTCACATTTTTGTTGAACGCAGTTGGTTTTTATTATCCTGTATTAAAATACACTCCTGGAAATTGAAATAAGAACACCGTGAATTCATTGTCCCAGGAAGGGGAAACTTTATTGACACATTCCTGGGGTCAGATACATCACATGATCACCCTGACAGAACCACAGGCACATTGACACAGGCAACAGAGCATGCACAATGTCGGCACTAGTACAGTGTATATCCACCTTTCGCAGCAATGCAGGCTGCTATTCTCCCATGGAGACGATCGTAGAGATGCTGGATGTAGTCCTGTGGAACGGCTTGCCATGCCATTTCCACCTGGCGCCTCAGTTGGACCAGCGTTCATGCTGGACGTGCAGACCGCGTGAGACGACGCTTCATCCAGTCCCAAACATGCTCAATGGGGGACAGATCCGGAGATCTTGCTGGCCAGGGTAGTTGACTTACACCTTCTCGAGCACGTTGGGTGGCACTTGATACATGCGGACGTGCATTGTCCTGTTGGAACAGCAAGTTCCCTTGCCGGTCTAGGAATGGTAGAACGATGGGTTCGATGACGGTTTGGATGTACCGTGCACTATTCAGTGTCCCCTCGACGATCACCAGTGGTGTACGGCCAGTGTAGGAGATCGCTCCCCACACCATGATGCCGGGTGTTGGCCCTGTGTGCCTCGGTCGTATGCAGTCCTGATTGTGGCGCTCACCTGCACGGCGCCAAACACGCATACGACCATCATTGGCACCAAGGCAGAAGCGACTCTCATCGCTGAAGACGACACGTCTCCATTCGTCCCTCCATTCACGCCTGTCGCGACACCACTGGAGGCGGGCTGCACGATGTTGGGGCGTGAGCGGAAGACGGCCTAACGGTGTGCGGGACCGTAGCCCAGCTTCATGGAGACAGTTGCGAATGGTCCTCGCCGATACCCCAGGAGCAACAGTGTCCCTAATTTGCTGGGAAGTGGCGGTGCGGTCCCCTACGGCACTGCGTAGGATCCTACGGTCTTGGCGTGCATCCGTGCGTCGCTGCGGTCCGGTCCCAGGTCGACGGGCACGTGCACCTTCCGCCGACCACTGGCGACAACATCGATGTACTGTGGAGACCTCACGCCCCACGTGTTGAGCAATTCGGCGGTACGTCCACCCGGCCTCCCGCATGCCCACTATACGCCCTCGCTCAAAGTCCGTCAACTGCACATACGGTTCACGTCCACGCTGTCGCGGCATGCTACCAGTGTTAAAGACTGCGATGGAGCTCCGTATGCCACGGCAAACTGGCTGACACTGACGGCGGCGGTGCACAAATGCTGCGCAGCTAGCGCCATTCGACGGCCAACACCGCGGTTCCTGGTGTGTCCGCTGTGCCGTGCGTGTGATCATTGCTTGTACAGCCCTCTCGCAGTGTCCGGAGCAAGTATGGTGGGTCTGACACACCGGTGTCAATGTGTTCTTTTTTCCATTTCCAGGAGTGTATTTCCTTTTATCAATAGTGCAATTTATAAACAATGTTTTGTGAGTAGAATAAATATTCCAATGGTAAACTTTAGTGCTTTTTCGACGTTATTTTACCAGCTAACTAAAAATAGGAAGGCCTTGAACCCCTTCCACTAAATTTAGTTAGTATTAAGATTCTTTTACAGGGAGTGCAGTGGAGCTGACGCTGAAATCATTAAGGATTTGATTATATCATCGCTAGTCTCACTGAACTCTTCTGAACTCTACATGTCATGTGTGGTCTGGCGTCTCCTTACCAGCAACAGGTCCCAGGTTCAAACTAGTCAATTCCCTAAAAAACAAGCTCAGAGCGTCGTTGCGCGGAAGTGGTAGGGAGACACGACTTAGAACAAACAGAAACCACGCAGAATGGTTAGACACTGTCGCTGACAACACAGAGCTCAGAGAACAATCTGGTGGAACTGAAAACATTTACCGTTACTGTGGTGTACCGAGATGGCTATAGTTGGTATTAGAAGTACTGTGGACGTCCGTCCCCTGCAGCAACATCGTTTAGCGGATACCAATCACGTTGCCCGCAAGAATCTTGCCTACTGTAGCGGCAGCGCAACCAGGAAGATGGGTGCTGAAGTAACCGTGTACGAACAGAAATTTTCAGTTGCAAGTTGTAAGTCAGTCCGAGTCTTGCTAGGGAGTTCTTGCGGAACGTTCGTCGTGTCCTGAAATCTCCAAGTCATCGAGTGAGGTAGAAACAGTGGCCGATGGAGTGATAATTGTTAGTCTTCAGTATAATCAGAACAGTGAATATAATTGTCGTGTATTGATAGAGAACGCCTACCTAGAGATTTAACTGTGTACTGGTAGTTTGGAATAGTTATTCGAATAGCACATCGAGACAGAAGATTAGTTTTCTTCCAATTTTAGTTGAGAGACATTATTTAGTTTGTGTTGATGGAACTGTAGTCAGCGCAGGACATATAGGCTAAACCCGAATTCTATATTTGCTGTAATCAGCGTTACCAAAATTGAGTAACGAATTTTACTATTCACCGTTCTGTATTACTTTCATTCTGTGTATGCTGCCCTAGAACCCACTCATCTGTATTACCAGGACACCTTTAGTCTTTTTCAGAGGCAGCGAGATTTTCATCAAAGTGGACACCCTCAGTTGGCAACAGTTACAGTTCCCTATTTCCAAAAAATGGTTCGAATGGCTCTGAGCACTATGGGACTTAACATATGAGGTAATCAGTCCCCTAGAACTTAGAACTACTTAAAAATAACTAACCTAAGGACATCATACACATCCATGCCCGAGGCAGGATTCGAACCTGCAACCGTAGCAGCCACGCGGTTCCGGACTTAAGCGACTAGAACCGCTCGGCCGCCGGTCCCTATTTCCAATCCGTGGCACGTACAGGGTTATTACAAATGATTGAAGCGATTTCACAGCTCTACAATAACTTTATTATTTGAGATATTTTCACAATGCTTTGCACACACACACACAAAAACTCAAAAAGTTTTTTTAGGCATTCACAAATGTTCAATATGTGCCCCTTTAGTGATTCGGCAGACATCAAGCCGATAATCAAGTTCCTCCCACACTCGGCGCAGCATGTCCCCATCAATGAGTTCGAAAGCATCGTTGATGCGAGCTCGCAGTTCTGGCACGTTTCTTGGTAGAGGAGGTTTAAATACTGAATCTTTCACATAACCCCACAGAAAGAAATCGCATGGGGTTAAGTCGGGAGAGCGTGGAGGCCATGACATGAATTGCTGATCATGATCTCCACCACGACCGATCCATCGGTTTTCCAATCTTCTGTTTAAGAAATGCCGAACATCATGATGGAAGTGCGGTGGAGCACCATGCTGTTGAAAGATGAAGTCGGCGCTGTCGGTCTCCAGCTCTGGCATGAGCCAATTTTCCAGCATGTCCAGATACACGTGTCCTGTAACGTTTCTTTCGCAGAAGAAAAAGGGGCCGTAAACTTTAAACCGTGAGATTGCACAAAACATGTTAACTTTTGGTGAATTGCGAATTTGCTGCACGAATGCGTGAGGATTCTCTACCGCCCAGATTCGCACGTTGTGTCTGTTCACTTCACCATTAAGAAAAAATGTTGCTTCATCACTGAAAACAAGTTTCGCACTGAACGCATCCTCTTCCATGAGCTGTTGCAACCGCGCCGAAAATTCAAAGCGTTTGACTTTGTCATCGGGTGTCAGGGCTTGTAGCAATTGTAAACGGTAGGGCTTCTGCTTTAGCCTTTTCCGTAAGATTTTCCAAACCGTCGGCTGTGGTATGTTTAGCTCCCTGCTTGCTTTATTCGTCGACTTCCGCGGGCTACGCGTGAAACTTGCCCGCACGCGTTCAACCGTTTCTTCGCTCACTGCAGGCCGACCCGTTGATTTCCCCTTGCAGAGGCATCCAGAAGCTTTAAACTGCGCATACCTACGCCGAATGGAGTTAGCAGTCGGTGGATCTTTGTTGAACTTCGTCCTGAAG